>NC_091797.1:70059000-70738500 GCF_041296235.1 Equus asinus
TTGGTTGAAAGTTAGACATGGGAATGGACCATAGAAGTTGCGATAATAGTACTTATATCTGGAAATGTGTATGCCTCTTGTCTTATGAGGCCTTGATTTAGAAGAAATGCTCTTGCCCGCATTTATGGAAGCCCTGGGTTGCTCTCACTCTGACCCAGATAAGCCAGCATTCCATCTCCATCTCTCCCTGAAGGCTCCTGTCTCCCTTAGATTTCAGGTTAGTTGGTTTCCTGCAACCTCAGCCCTCTAATGTGCTCAAGGAAAGTTATGATTTTGTAGATCCTCTGGTCTTTTCTTGTCACTAGGGTGTGGATGACGTTCTTTACAGCATTCTACAACCTAAGCAGCAACCAAACAGGACCCTTCTCTTTAAACGTGTATTACTTTTCCTCAGAGCCTATTGGTCAGCAGTTGGTCACATGGCACACAGCTGGAGAGGATACTGGAAAATGTGGTTTGGATTCTAGATGGCAATGTATCCAGATAAATGCTTTATGACCATGGAGGATGTGGAGAATGGTTATTGGGGGTGACTAGCAGGCTCTGCCACACCCTATCATCTTCCCAGTCTTCACGTGACTTCCTCCATTTTGGAAGCAGGAATACTGAAGTTCAGTGAAGTGACATCCTTTGTTCCAGTCACGTGGTTCCAGATCACCCGTGCTCAGGCATGGACTCTGCATTCTGGGTACAAACCCAGTCAGTGGGAACACTGGTGAGGACAGGCACCAGGGTGCACTGCAGCTCCTCCCAGGCCCCTGCCAGGCCCACCAAGCCCAGGTCTCCCTTCTGAGCTGCCGTCTGGTCTGCATTTCTCCACCAGGCTCCAATGGTATCCAGAGGACCTTGTCAACTTCTTGCAAGCCCCCAGGTCATGCAGAGACCTGGAAGTGCCCCAACACAGTGGATGGGCACCTTGAGAGGGCAGCCGGTCCCAGAGAGGAAGGCCATTCTCCAGAGAAAGACCACTGAGGCAGGAGGATGGGGGATGCACCAGAAGATGGTAGAAGACAGCTTCTGGAGAAGACCGTGGGGTCTGGGTCTGACGGAGGCCAACTTCTCAATTGCCTTCCCCCGCCTTGAGGAGGGGTCCAAACTCTTCACCATGACCTGTGAAGCTGAACCTGACCTGGCCCCACCGCCCTCTCCAAGCGCACCTTGTGGGGACATGCCATCACTCACACCCTTCAGTCCAGCTGCACTCAGATCCTTCAGTTTGTCAAATGCTCCAAACTTTGTCCCATCTTATGGAACTTTGCATTTGCTCTTCCCTCTGCCTAGAATGTTCTTCCTGAGACATCTGCATGGCTGGCTCCTTCTCTCCTTCCATTCTCAGCAGAAAAGTCACTTTGCAGAGATCGCCTCCAACTCTGTGGAAGTGGCCTCCCTGTTAATCTCCTCTCATCGCTGAGTTACTTCTGTTGTAGCAAACATCACTGTCTACAGTCGTCCTGCTCTGCTACTCATTTTATTGTGTGTTGTCTGTTTCCTAAGAGGGCAGGGAGCACGTCAGCCTTGACCCCCAGTGACCAGCAGTGTCAGGAACGTGGGACGTGACTGATTCAATCTCCGGAGTGAAGGAAGGAAGCAGTGAATCAGAAAACCTTTGAGTCTGAGGAAGGAGCCCTGCTGGGTTTCCTCCTCCCGTCCGTTGCTGCCCTCCCCTCCCCAGACCTTGGGCGCCGCTGCCACCCAGTCCCGCCACTGAGGAGAGGGCCAGCGCCTCCCCTGCAGTTCCCGGCCCAGCGCCCTTCCCCCAGCCCGGCTCTGCCTCTCTTCCTCCTTTCCCTCTTCCTCCTCGTTCCCCAATCTGTCCTCGGCTTCTCCCATCTCCTCCCAGCTCAGCGACTCCCAGACCTTGGGTGAGGAGCCCCTTTGCCACCTTGAAGTCACTGAATGCCCCCTGAACCCACCCTCCAGACTCAAGATGCTGTCAGACCCAGACCAGCCTCCTCAGCCCTGGGGAAGCCCTACTTTCCCGTGAAGAAAAAAAGGTCTTTGTTCCTCCTGGGCCCTGAAGCAAGCTGGACATTTGTTACGCTGCAGGGAACCATGTCCCCCAGTGCACGCTCCTAAGTGGAGAGGCACAGATTTCCAGGCCGTCAACTCAAGTGTGTAAAATAACTGGATTCTTTTATAACTAAATATAGTCTGTCTCTAGAGCCCTCACTCTGCCTAATGGCAGAAGAAAATAGACTCAATTCCAGGTGAACGGCGCCAATTCAGGGAGGGAGATGCTTTTTCTAGACAATTGAGGATCTCCCCCTCCCCTCTTAGGTGCCTCTGTGTTGTGGGTTCACATGGGGTGGGTGGGACCCTCAGCCGCCCCTCCTGTGCTGACATCTGCTGACCAGGCACAGCAGGGTCTGGTCCTGTAACCCTCAGTGTGCCTGGTGTCACGCCCCTGACCCAGCACAGCTCTCTCTCCTGGCGCCTGGCCCTCCCTCCACTGTAGGACTTTGTCCTTTGTGGGACCCGGGGCACACCGCACTCTCCCCCAGTATACGGATGTGAGAACCCAAAGGTCTCTCCTGGGTCCTCTCTGCCCTGAGGCCCCACCAGCCTTCTCCTCTCTCCCTGCCCTCACTCTGGCTGTGTGGGTCCTCTGTGGGGTCACTGCTTCCAGAATTCCAGGTGGGAAGCAAACCCAAGTCCCCTCTGCTTTCAGAGCCCTAACTTATCAGGGGCGTCTGTCACTCTCCCTCGGGTTCAGAGCTGACGCGGGGGAGGGTGTGGGGCGCAAGGCCCATCCTCACAGACCCTCCTCCAGTCTGTCCTCTTTCTTTTGGATTCCTTCTCTTCCCCCACCTAGAGATAATCTTGACCTACCTGGGGGCTGGGAAACAACTGACTGATAGGAGAGAAAGCAAGTCCCAGTGAGGCCCAACGCCCCTTGTCCGCAATGTCACAGCATCATACGGCCCCATGCACCAGTCAGCAACTCGGAGGGTGACTTTGGCCCATCAGTTAGAGAGTGAGTTTATGGAAAGGATCCTGGGCCATGCACGGAATGGCCGGGAGATGGGAGGTCAGGGGTGGAACAACGACCTGACCTGGCCAGAGGAGGTACCAGCTGTCTTTGCTGCTGCCCAGCACAGAGCACACCCTGGATGGGGTGGGATGGGGGGGGCTTACTTTTCTGATTCAGGTCATAATTATGTTTGCCAATCCCATCAATGGATGCAAAAAAGAAAACAAAATTGCCCTGTCACCTGTGCAGAACTTAGAATAGTAGAGAAAAGACCAGGCCCCTCTGCATGGACATGGGACAGTGACAGAATGCCCCTGTGCAGAAAGTCAGGGGGCCTGGGGCCAGACCACCACCCCGGGTCACCGTTGCCCCCCTTCCAGTGTCATCACTTGGGTCTCTGGCCTCAGTTTCCACCCCTGCAGAATACAGGATGGCCTGAGGATCAGTGAGGTCACTCAGGGGAGGATGAGCCCGGCGCCTGGGCCACAGGCTGCTCCGTGAGTGTCCAACATCACCATCTGCTGCTTGTACGCTGCAAGGAAAAGACGAAGAGGAAGATGGAAGACAAGAGGCGGCCGACTCAGCTCTGCAATCACCTGAAGCTGAACACGGACACCAGGGCCCAGCTTCCCACAGCACCGCAGACCTTCCCTCTCTCCACCGAGGGCCACACGCCTGCTCCCCAAGGAGGCGGGATCCAGGCTGGGAGCAGGTGCCCCCCTCAGGAGCCAGGGATCTCGAATAACAGTGGTTAAACAACCGAGGGCTCCCCGTGACCAGTCCGGGCACAGTTGTCAGGGGTCAGGGGTGACCCCACTGCACCCAGGTGGACCCTCCACCTTCCTCGCCAACAAAGATGGCACTCAGCCCTCCACTTTCCTCCGGGTCAGGAGAGGAAGGGAGGGCCGGCTTTAGGGGCATAACTGGAAATAGCACACAGCATTTCCTCTTGCATCCCATTGGCCAGACTTGTCATGTGACCACCCCTAGCTGCAAGGGAGGCTGGGAATTGTAGTTCTTATTCTGGAAGAGCAGATGGCTAGCTCTGCCCTGGGGGCTCTATTGCTACAGCACAAAGTAGAGGAATGGACTTTGGGGGCAGAGTCACTGCCCAAGGCTGGTCCAGGGCTTGTTTCCAAGCTTTGAGGCCACTTCCATTTATAGCTAAATAATTCAAGATGAATGAAGGGAATATGAGAGAGTGACTTGAGCTGGTTCAGGTGATCACGGACCATGTTAGGAAGGGAAACAGTTGGTTTCAGACAAGCTGGAATTGTATGTCCATGAGATCCACACCTAATCGGATGATACACATGTAAAATTTGAAAACAAAAAGACAAGCCAGTTCCAGCTGGAAGGGAGATGGAAATTGCTTGTCAAAACATGTATGCCACGGCAGCCAGGAGAACCCACCAGCAATGCCTGATGACATTTTAAGTAGCTTTTGTGCTGCTGCACTCTCTCTAACAGTCATGGCTTTTATTATCTGTCACTATGACAGCCACTTAATGCATTTCATGATGGCCATGTGTCAACTGTCCTCCCTCAGCAATGTCACTCCAAACACTCCATTCCACAAACAGCCCTGCCCTTCCGTGCTCTCTGATACCGCCTGGGGAAGCCCGCCCTGGGGCAGACTGGCCATTCTGTGCATCTATCCCCGGAGATCCAATCGGCCAGACGCCCCTTCTCAATGTGCACACCAGACCCAGACTCCACGAGGACAAGTGCCCTCTGGAGGGAGACTTGGAATGCACAGCTAGTCTGACTCTTGTCCTGCTGAGACATTTAAAAATGAGCCTTCGCCATGTCTGCACCCACAGAAGTCAGTGCTGACTACTGTGGGAGGACCAAGCTTTCTCTCTCTATTTATGAGCGATTTTTCTGCACAACAGCCTCAAACTTGCCTTTCACTTCTAGGAACAATTGCTCACTGAGTCTCAGATAAAGACAGAATTGTCTCAAAGATACAGTCTGGGGATGCAGTAACGTGTTTCCAGCACTCAGACATCTGCTTCTTCTTTCTGAAAGAGGATCAGCATTTGTGCAGCCAGACACCTAAGTCTTTCCTGGAGAGGCAGCCCCTGAAAGGGCCCCAGGAAGCACAGACACACACAGAGCCCTGGGCCCACATCTGGGGTGACGATCAGAAGGTAAATGCCCAGGTCAGTTTCTAATGATATTTCTGGAATGTTGCCCACCTAGTACATCACTCTTTGATTTGAAATGAGGAGATAAATTGCAGAGAGAGAGAGTCAGCAACACCTGATCTTTTCTCCAGAAAGGTGAGAGGACATCAGAGAAGCAGTGGTGACAAGCCAACTGACGCGTGGACCCTGACGAGTGCTCAGTGATCTCTATATGCTTCCTCATCAGACTCTCCTTCAAGGTGAAGGTTCCTAAGCAGAGACTGTCAACCAAATGTTGACATGAATGCTGTGACCAGAGGAATCCTTTGTCTCTCCATAGGGGATGCTAGAGCTTGCAGTACCGTCTCCATGAGGGCATGCCTGCAGACCCGGACCTTACGAAGGGAATGCAGGAGCACATTCAGGAAGGGTCACTCCCCAGCTGATGGCCATGTGAGGAACCTGCTCTCCAGGGGTCAGCTGCTCTCCTGGACTGCGTGCCCTGGTGCTCCAGCCCAGCATGGCACAGTTGCCCATGTCCTGTTTAAAGAACTCTGGGGCTCTGCAAGGACAGCCAGGTCTCCATCATGTGGCCTCCTGCAGGTCAGTCAGTCAGGCATGGGAGCTGCAGAGTCCACTCCCTCCCGCTGTCCAGGCCAGGACAAAGAGCACCCGTGTCCCATCTTGGGAACCTCCCCTTCCCAGGGAGATGCTCCATCTTGACTGGGGGCCACCTTCAGAAAGTCCTGGGGGATCTAGAAAAGCAGCAGCCAGCTGACCCCAAAGCCCTGTCTGTGGAACCAGGGAAGCTGGAATGGGGGGCGCCCAGCACCACATCAGCCCATTGCCATCATCTGCTTCTCCATGCCATCATTATTGTCACTGGCACTACAGGAGGCTGGTAAGGTGAGGGATCAGCACGCATTCTCCCCAAGCAAGCAGACAAATCATCGAGTCCGCCTGGGGCATAGATTGCACCAAGAGGTGGGGAGCAGTCCATCCCAGGTGCAGGCAGTAAGGGGGCATGTAAAGACAGTGATACAACCAACTGAAAGCTGGTCTGTTTTTATTGTCACCCCGGGCTGTCAATTCTCATGCTTATCAGTGATGCCACGCTGGGCAGATCCGTTCGGCTGTTGCATCCGTGGGACCCCATCACACAGTGCTCAGGGAGACTTGCTCTGTGCCAGGATCTCTATAATCACCCAAAATGCATTAAGTCATGGGATCCTCACAGCCACTCCCTGATTCCGGTGCTATTATTATTGCCTTTGTGTAGAGGAGGAAACTGAGGCACAGGGAGCTATGTAACTTGCCCAAGATCTTAATTCTAAGAGGTGTCAGAGCCTGGACTGATGCCTAAGGAGGCAGGGTCTGGATCCCTGCTCTTCGCCTCAGCACAGTGAGGATGTGGCCCTGACCTTGTCTGGGGGATCGTCCCCAAGTCCCCTCACTCTCTTGGAAACAGGGCCAGTGCTCCTTTTCCCCTCTGGGGACCATCTCCAGACCCTGGCAGTGCCAGAGGCCATGGTGTTTCTCCAGTGTCTTCCCTCCTCAAAGGAGAAAGTCATCGCTCATCAGCATGTTTTACACATGGCTCCTAGGTCCTCATGAGCTTTATTTTCTATCTTTGCCACAAAATCCCTTCATTTTTCAGCACAACTTTTTTCCTCTGGCTCTACACTCCTTCTCTTCTCTCCCCTTCCTCACCAAATCCCTTAGGCAGCCTGGCTAACCCCTACTCATCTTTCAATTCAGGCGTCACTTACTCAGTGAAACCTCTGCCCAGCTGGGTTAGAAGCCCTTTCTCTGTCACCACGTGCTTCTCTCCATCATTCATTCATTCAGTAAACATTTACTGGGCGCTCCCTGTGCCAGGCACCGAGGATACAAAGGTGACGGTGGTGTGGTCCTCGTCCCTAAGGAGATTCCAGTCATGCACCTTTCCACGTTCTATGAGATTGTGGACTCTTCCGTGTCCTGCTTTGTCGGAGGAGGCTGGTCCCAACTCTGCCTCAAGCATTTCCTCGCCTTCTGGTTGGATTCAGCCAGCAGGGGGGAGTTAGCAGGAGATTGGAGGGTGGGAGGAGAGAGAAGTTGGGGCATAGCTCCTGCTTCTGACCTGCTGGACTGTGGCTCTGGCAGAGGCTGCATTTCTCTAAGGCCACAGATCCTATCCACAGCCACTCTCCCCAGGTTACGGGGGCGTTTGGAGCAGGCATTCCACAGTCAGCTGTCTGCTTTTCAAGGGCGGATGACAGCAAATGCCCTACTTGTCCTTCCTTCAGACACACTAGGTTAAGTCTGTAGACGTTAACCAAGCTGTGTGAACGGGTGTTAACCAGGTTTCATCCTCCGTTACTAGCCAGGCAGGGTGCCTGATCATCATCCAGGCTAAGACTGCAGACACTAGTCTAGCTGTTCAGAGAAGACATCTAGTGTGTCCCCATATGTTAGGTTGGCTTAGTCTTCAGGTATTTGCCAGACTGGGTCGCCTATAACTAGCCAGACTGAGTCTCTAAACATTAGCCAACCTCAGCCTTCCAACATTTCTTGGGATCATTTCCTAGTAACTAGCTGGGCTAGTGGTTCAGACATCAAGCTAGTTTATTGCCCCGTCGTTAAGCAGACTCGATCTCTAGACATGAGCCGAACTCAGACCCTGGAGTTTGGCCACCTACTTGGATAGTGGACAAACCTACCTGTCTGGCTGCACCCCCAGTTATGCAAGCAGTGCAGGATAGTTGCGGAGAGACCAAAGAAAAGACCTGGAGACAGCGTACGAGACATGAGGGTTTACTGGATCTTACTTACGGGGAGCATCCAGGAACAGCTGGCTGGACGGAGTTGTGCACTGGAGACCGTAGGCAGAGAGGGGGTTGCTTATATAGGCAGGGGACGAAGAGGGACTGTCTGTCCTTGGTACAGCCAACGTTCCCAGGAACAGTAGCTCATGTGGAGGGGCTCTGTGTTCCTTTAAGATGTGATGTTCTTTGAGTGAGATAAATTAAGATCCGGGTTGGCCAGGCCCTGGATTATTATAAATCCCAGATTGTTGGCGTCTTGTCCAGAAAGGGGCCAGAAGGGAACATGATTGTTATAGGGCATGTAGGCTAGTTAGGCTAGTGCCCCTACACTACCCCTTTGAACACAGGCCCAGCCTGGCCATGCTGCTCCTAAAGCTGCAGAGCTTGGCACCTGTGTCTGCTGGAGAAGCGGTGCTGGGGGCTGGAAAATGAGCGACAAATGAAACCAGTTTCAGGGTAAAAGCTGGGAGACATGCCAAGAGGTCATGAACAGGGGGCCATGATTCAGGAGAAGTTTACAACTCTGTCACAAAGGGAGTATTGATCATTCTCAAACTGAGTCTCAGATCCTGGCCCGGTCCTCCCAGACCATTCCTCTAACAGAGCGGTTGTATTTGCTGTGGGAAATTCTCCAAGCCTGGACAGTGTCACACCCCCTGAGCGGGGTCAGCAATGCATCTGACCCAGTTCCCTCCAGCCCTGCTCTGTGTCAGGAAGGTCGCTTCTCCTGCAGAGGAAGAAACATGGTTTATTCAGTCCCAGCGTATTTCAGTGGGAACCTGCTCGGGGTGCTCCACCTTTTGTGCGTTAGGCAAGATGGTTTGAGCTCATCACAGAACCTAAAGCTGAGCTCAGCTCAGGACTGACTCCACGAGCTGCTGAACGCTGGGTGTCCCTTTGGGGACAGGTGGTCAACCTGGCAATGCTCCTACAGCCCCACATCCTGGGACGGCTCCCCCCAACGCTTTCCTCTAGACTGTGAGCTGGCCGAGGCAGGGGGTGGTGGGTAAAACACAGGGAGACTTAGAGCCCCGCCTGGCTGACCTTGGAATGTATCATTCACGCCCCTCCAGGCGTGAAAGACAGAAAACCCAGTTCAAACCAGCTTAGAGAAGATAGGAGATTTATTGATTCATCTAACTGAGCAGAATGAACAGAATCAGGAAAATTAGATCCAGGGCCTCGAATGATAATGTCAAGGTCCAGTGTTCTTGGTCCATCTTCGTGGCTTCATTTTCTGTGTTAGTTTATATAACGGCCGCCCCTCGCTGACCGTGGCTGCTGCATTAGTTGATTTAACAATAGTTCCTCTCTTAGTTTATGTAACAACAGCCCTGTGTTAGTTTATATAATGGCAGCTCCTGTATCAGTTTATGTAATGGCGGCCTCTGTCTTAGATTACATAACGGCAGCTCCTCCGTGAAGGTGGCTGCTGTGTTGCTTTATGTAATGACAGCCCCTGCAATAGTTTACATAATGGCAGCCTCTGTATTAACATAGATAAAGGCAGCCCCCGTATTAGTTTGTGTAACGACAGCCCCTGGAATTACTTTATATAACGGGGGCTTCCCCTGCATATGGCCGCCCCATCTCCAGGCCACACCCCTGGGTTCAGATCCCGCAGAATATGGGCTCATTCTGTGACCTCCCATACAGTGCCGAGGACTCTGATTGGACCAACCTGAGTCACATGCACACTTTGAAACAATCACACGAGCCCAGGGGCTCAGGGTGCTGATTGGCCAGGCCTGTCAGCATGCTGTGAGTTGGGGGGATCCAATCAGGGACTTTTCATGGAGAAGGCTGGGCGGTCACAGTGCTGGTCCCCTGATGCTAGGTCTTCTCACCTGCTTTCTTGGCTGGCTGAGCCCCTGGGAAACTGGGAGGTCACAGAGAAGCTGAGGCCCCATGCTGATACCCTCATAAGGAAACTGTAGCTTCTTGTTCCCTAGACTTCTTTGACCCAGTGTGGCCACCATGGGAACCTGACGGCCGGGCCCTGGACCCCCAACTGAGACCCACCCCGGGAGAAGCCTGGACCAAAGAGACTGAGTGGGGATCAGGGCTCAGCCCCAGTGGGGCACGGGGGTCTGGAACAGCCCTGGTCCCCAGGTCCTGAGAATTCCCTTGGAGGGGACCCACCTTCAGGCAGAGGCTCCCATTTTGGACTTTGTGTGAGTGATTCATAACTGGTTTCCTGTTGACCGTTATACATGTGCAGTTGTTTACAGCTTGCAGTGCCTCGGCTCATTCATCACCTCCCCCCCCATCCACAGAGCAAGATGGCTTTGTGGGGGTCACGGCATTACCATGTCCACTCCAGGTGAGACCCGGGGCCAGGGACCTGGCCTGAGTCATGTCCCATAAGGGAGTGAGTGTCTGACATCGAGTCACAGCAGGGTGTCAAGCAGATCTGAGCAGGAGGTCACATGGAGCTTAAATTTTACAGGGAAAAGGCTTTCTCTGAAAAAATGGGTTTGTCAGCAGCCCCAAGGGTCTTAAAATGTCTGGACTCCACCTCTCCGAGCATGGGTGGTCCAACCAGGTTCTGAGTGTGGGCTCCTGTCTTCCCAGTCCCTGCCTGCTGTTCTCTGATGGAGACACAGCACCTGCTGGATCACAGGACGAGGTGACACCTGTGGGCTGTAGACGAAGACCACCCACTGCAGGAGGACCTGGGATGTGCGGATCCAGGAGGTGACATGACACGTGCGGATCCAGGGGGTGACATGACACGTGCGGATCCAGGGGGTGACATGACACGTGTGGGTCCAGGGGGTGACATGACACGTGCGGATCCAGGGGGTGACATGACACGTGTGGGTCCAGGAGATGTGAGACGTGTGTGGATCCAGGAGATGATGTCGGATGTGCAGATCCAGGATACAACATCAGATGGGAGAATGTTGTTGGAGAGATATTATCAGAAATAAAGAATCCAGCAAAAATGCTCCCAATTAAAAGATGTTTAATAGGCAGATGTTTTGGGATGCGCCTCCAGGAGGTGACTTGGGGTGGGTGGGTCTGAGATGAGGCATGTCCCTTGCAGTACCGAGTGAACGTCCTGATCTCATGAGCCCACACCATGGTCCCCTGTCTGGAATAGGAGGACACGTGCACCGGCCAGGAGCCACTGAAGGTTATCTGAGCCACAGGAGGGCAGGGAAGGGCTGTGAAAGGAAGAGTGGAGAGCTGCCCTCTGTGCAACCAGCTGACCATGAGTGGGCTCAGGACAGGGGTCACTGTGGAAGCTACTGGTCTTTAGAGCTGAAGGGGGCTAAGTACAAGCCACACACAGAGAGGGAAGGAAGGAGGCGGGGAGGAAGACATACGATAAACGAGAGGAAGCTGAGGCAGCCACAGCAGAGTAATCTCGCTGTGGGTCAGAGGAACATCATGCCGCACACTCGTCTGTGGGCTCAAAGAACTGGAGGATACTCACAGCCTCCGTGAATCAGGAACTTATGGCAGAGACAGAAGGCCCAGGGATGGAATAAGAAAACAACAAAAGATGATGAAAAAATGAATCGGTGATGCTCAAGAAAGAGGAGGGAGAAAAAAAGTCAAAACATCACAGTGAGATCACATTAACTGTGGGGGGGAGGAGAAAGGATACGGATGAAAACAGTGCAGCAACAGGGGGATATATTTGAAAAACAGGCTGAACAAAAATGACTTTAAGAAGAATTAAAGATAAGATAATTGATATGGAAGCAAAAGGAAGTACATGGTATCCACGGCTTGTGTCGCTTATGAAGAGGAAAAAGAAACAGAGAAGTGAAATATCCAGAGATATAGGTTAAGAGAGCTCTCCTGAAATCAAGGGAGGGCTGAATCCATAGATTGAAAGGGAGTAGTATATTCCAGATGAAACCAACATGGATTTATCAACCCCAGCATGTGTCCTAATTTATGAGACTTCAAAGAGAAAGAAATGGTCCTCTAAGTTTCAGGCAACAACAACAGCAAAAATAACAACAAATATCAAGCCATAGGGGATAACTCAGACTTGCTCAAGCTTGTCCAAGTGAGATGAAACATTTACAATGCAGCCATTGTGTCTGGAGGGAAGTGAGTGAAGGAGAGAAAGAGGAGAGAGACGTAGAATGAATTCAAAGGAGGGCAAGGCCCAAATCATGTCAAGATTTTAAGTTGCAATAAGAGATTTAGATTTTAATTGTGAGTGCAATGAGAAGGGTTTGGGAAATGCTGTTGTAGTTGTCCAGGTGAGAGATGGCAATGATGGGGACTGGGGTGATAGCAAGGGAGATGGGAAGAAATGGATGGATTCAGCACATGTTTTAGAAGCAGAGTCAACAGGACTTGGTGACATCCTGTGTGTGGGTGGCGGGAGGAAGAGCAGGGCAAGAGAAAGCGTGGGAGTGAGCACGTTTTTGGATTGAGCAACTGGGTTGTAGTGGTGCCATTTCACTGAGGTGCAGAGACTGGAGGATGAGCAGTCTTGAGGGTGAAGAGTTTGGTTTTAGACATGTTAAATTTCAGTTGTCAGGAGTGATATTAAAATAATTAATAGCTGATGTTCTCATAGGAACCTGCTTATAAGAAGGGGTACTTTTCCAGTTAGGGCAGATATGATTCAGTATACACAATTGATGTGTACCAGTGCTGGAGTTTCCTACTGGAAATCGTGGTGTCATTTTGAGTAGACACTGTGTTGTGTGAGTGGGAAACTCAAGCAAGAGATCAGGGCTGAAACAGAACAAATGTAGCAGTCATTGGGATATAGGAGATATTCACTGCCTGAAACAGGATGATACTTATAGAGATGCAGAGAGGAAAGTCAAGAGATCCTAGTGTTACCCGGCCCACTGGCCCCATAAGACGTTAACCACAACCCTGCTCAGAACAAGCCTAAGACATTATCTTTAGCTTGCAGGAAACCACAAAGAGAGGATGGAGGAGCTGGCTGAGACATATGATTGAAACCACTTAAAACTGGTTGAAGGCAACATGGCAGTCTGACCTGACCTGACATAGACCCTGCAGCTCATTACATGCTCGTTGTAATATATTGCCATATTACAGAATGTACCCACTGGCACCATGACAGTTTACAACTGCCATGGCAACAGCAGCATATAACCAAATAAGGAAAGAAAAGAGGTAGTACCCATGCTCCGCAGAACAGCCTGCCCATCTCCCTTAATAACTATGGATATTCCTCCCCTTCATTACCTAGACCCCTTACAATAGCAGTTTATCACCCCAGGAGCTGAGAAGTTGACTTGTGAACATAGTTCCCACTTCTCCGTTCTTTGGCCGTTGAATAAAGCTTGTGCTGTTGAATGCTCAGCTTCGGTTTCATTTCAAATCTGTAACACTGAACAGAAAAGAATCCTCCGAGGAAGAAAAGGGCTGATTGTGAGTTGGAAGCCCACCTTCCCTGGGCTCTTCCTTGGGTCCCCTCTGATTGTGGGTTCAAGTCCCACGCGAGGGAAACAAAATTGGTAACACTAGGAGGCACATTAACATTGAGAAACAGAGAGGAATGGGAATGAGCAAAGAAGACTGAGCCTGAGGCGCAAGGAGATTAACTGCAAGTTGTCATGAGAGCTAGGTAAATGCAGTGTTCAAAAAAGGAGGGGGTGGTCAGCTGAGTTGGACTCTCTTAAGAGCAGTAGGATGAAGACAGAAGGAAGTCACTGGTTTGACAACATGGAGATGCCTGGGGACTTTGACAAGAGTACTTTTAGTGGGGTGGGGTTTAGGCACTTGGCTTAAGAAGGTAAAGGGGATACAAGACATAAGGATGTGGGGCAGTCACCACAGACAGTTTGATCAAGAAGTGATAAGAAGTGGGACGGTAGCTGGAGAGGTGAGGGATCAAAGAGAGTGTTATAGTGTTTTAAGATGGCAGATATTGAGGCAATTTGTACACTGGTAGGACAGATCCAGTGTGGAGGGAGAAGCTGATGGTGCAACAGGTGGAGGAGTTACCTGAGAAGGGCTTTGAGTAGTCAGGAGGGGGAGAGCCAGGGCACAGGGAGGGGTTAGAGTCTGCAGGGGAAGGGACACTTCGAATATTGCACCAAGAGAGAAGGCAGAGGCTGTGGGTGGGCTGAAGATTTGGTGGTGAGAAGGTGAAGGAACTATTGCCTAATTGTTTCTGTTTTCTCCATGAAATACGAGGCTAGGTCATGAGCTGAGAAAGGGAGAAGAGAAGGCACATGAGGGGCTTGACGAGAGAAGGGAATGTATGCAAACGTTATTTCAGAGAGTGGAAATGAAGTTTACCAGGGAAATTGTTCGTGCAATTTGAGATCTGAAGACTCGAATTTACGAGACCAGTCAGCGCAGCGTGTGCTTTTCCTGCAGCCCCACTCAGCTCCTGGGGCAGGTGCAGGGCATGTGGAGAGTCGGGCTTAAATTGAGGTGGTTTTGCCCAGTGAGTGCAGTTGAGGGAAAGGAGGCAAAGGAGTTAATGATGTTTGATGAGCACTGAATCTAAGATGAGCTGTGAGCGTGGGGGCACAAAGGAGATGATGGTCAGTGAGAACACGGTAGACCTGATGTTTTCACAGGGACAACAAAGTCAAAGAAATTCTGGACTGAGAGTGCTACATCATGTGGAGCGAATGGTCAGAAAGTAGCATAATTGCAAACAAGATGTCAGAGGTGGAGCGGTTATTCAAGATGCAGGATCACAGAGGCTGGGGTGGGGGTAGAGGTCTCTGGAGGGGATGATGTCAAGGAGTGAAGACCAAGAAATGGGAAGGACCCTCGTGTTTCACTTGTAATATTCAAAAGAGATGAAACCCATGTGCGGTGTTAGATGTCTGGATAGTCGTTATTTGGGGAAGGAAGGAAGGACAGTGACTGGGAGGGGACATGGGGAGGCCTCTGGGGGCTGGTGATGTCTGTGTCTTGACCCAGTGCTGCTTGCACAGGTGTTTTCACTTTGTGAAAAGTCGTCAAGCTGTTAACTTATGATTTGTGCACTTTCCTCTATATTTGTTATGATTCGATACAGAATTAAAAATATAAACAACAAAAAGTGAAGGAACACCAAGACAAAGTTACACAAATTATGGTGCAAATTGTTACAGTTGTTCCTTTTTTCTCTTAATCTCTGTTTTTAACTTTTTTGTACACATACCCCACACACAGATATATAGCTGTGGGATCTCCTGAATTTTCTTTCTAAATATTCATTGTTTCGTTTCTTATAATTAAGGCTTTAATCAGTTTTCCATTAATAGTATCAACAGGGGCTTGCATTTAAAATTGAATAACTTTAATTCCAAAATTTCTGGTGGTCTCTAATTGTTCTATTTGCAGGGTTATTAGCGAATTTATTTAATGAATCAATTTATAACCTGGCCAGGGAGTTCATCCAGTCATGGGGTACAGGTTTAAGGTCATTCTCTTTGAGTCTCAAGTTCTTTTTTTTTTTTTTTTTATTAATGTTATGATAGATTGCAACCTTGTGAGATTTCAGTTGTACATTTTTGTTAGTCATGTTGTGGGTACACCACTTCCCCCTCCGTACCCTCCCCCCACCCCCCCTTTTCCCTGGTAACCACCGATCAGATCTCCTTCTCAATATACTAATTTCCACCTATGAGTGGAGTCATATAGAGTTAGTCTTTCTCTGACTGACTTATTTCGCTTAACATAATGCCCTCGAGGTCCATCCACGTTGTTGTGAATGGGCCAATTTCGTCTTTTTTTATGGCTGAGTAGTATTCCATTGTGTATATATACCACATCTTCTTTATCCAATCATCAGTTTCTGGGCATGTAGGCTGGTTCCACGTCTTGGCTATTGTAAATAATGCTGCGATGAACATAGGGGTGCAACGGACTCTTGAGATATCTGATATCAGGTTCTTAGGATAGATACCCAGTAATGGGATGGCTGGGTCATAGGGTATTTCTATTTTTAACTTTTTGAGAAATCTCCATACTGTTTTCCATAGTGGCTGTACCAGTTTGCATTCCCACCAACAGTGTATGAGGGTTCCTCTTTCTCCACAACCTCTCCAACATTTGTCGTTCTTGGTTTTGGATGTTTTTGCCAATCTAACGGGGGTAAGGTGATATCTTAGTGTAGTTTTGATTTGCATTTCCCTGATGATTAGCGATGATGAACATCTTTTCATGTGTCTATTGGCCATATTCATATCTTCTTTTGAGAAATGTCTGTTCATGTCCTCTGCCCATTTTTTGATCGGGTTGTTTGTTTTTTTGTTGTTAAGCAGTGTGAGTTCTTTGTATATTATGGAGATTAACCCTTTGTCGGATAAGTGGCTTGTAAATATTTTTTCCCAATTAGTGAGCTGTTTTTTTGTTTCAATCCTGTTTTCCCTTGCCTTGAAGAAGCTCTTTAGTCTGATGAAGTCCCATTTGTTTATTCTTTCTATTGTTTCCCTCAACTGAGGAGTTACAGTGTCCGAAAAGATTCTTTTGAAACTGATGTCAAAGAGTGTACTGCCTATATTTTCTTCCAAAAGACTTATTGTCTCAGGCCTAATCTTTAGGTCTTTGATCCATTTTGAGTTTATTTTGGTGTGTGGTGAAAAAGAATGGTCAATTTTCAATCTTTTGCATGTGGCTGTCCAGTTTTCCCAGCACCATTTGTTGAAGAGACTTTCTTTTCTCCATTGTAGGCCCTCTGCTCCTTTGTTGAAGATTAGCTGTCCATAGATGTGTGGTTTTATCTCTGGGCTTTCAATTCTGTTCCATTGATCTGTGGACCTGTTTTTGTACCAGTACCATGCTGTTTTGATCACTGTAGCTTTGTAGTATGTTTTGAAATCGGGGATTGTGATTCTGCCGGCTTTGTTTTTCTTGCTCAGGATTGCTTTAGCAATTCGCGGTCTTTTGTTCCCCCATATGAATTTTAGGATTGTTTGTTCAATTTCTGTGAAGAATGTTCTTGGGATTCTGATTGGGATAGCATTGAATCTGTATATTGCTTTAGGTAGTATGGACATTTTAACTATGTTTATTCTTCCAATCCATGTGCAAGGAATGTTTTTCCATCTCTTTATGTCATCGCCTATTTCTTTCAAGAAAGTCTTGTAGTTTTCATTGTATAGATCCTTCACTTCCTTGGTTAAGTTTATCCCAAGGTATTTTATTCTTTTCGTTGCGATTGTGAATGGGATAGAGTTCTTGAGTTCTTTTTCTGTTAGTTTATTGTTAGTGTATAGAAATGCTACTGATTTATGCACGTTAATTTTATACCCTGCTACTTTGCTGTAGTTGTTGATTATTTCTAATAGTTTTTCTGTGGATTCTTTGGGGTTTTCTATGTATAAGATCATGTCGTCTGCAAACAATGAGAGTTTTACTTCTTTGTTACCTATTTGGATTCCTTTTATTTCTTTTTCCTGCAGAATTGCTCTGGCCAGCACCTCCAGTACTATGTTGAATAGGAGTGGTGAAAGTGGGCACCCTTGTCTTGTTCCTGTCCTCAGAGGGATGGCTTTCAGCTTTTGTCCATTGAGTATGATGTTGGCTGTGGGTCTATCATATATGGCCTTTATTATGTTGAGGTACTTTCCTTCTATACCCATTTTACTGAGGGTTTTTATCATAAATGGGTGTTGGATCTTGCGAATGCTTTCTCTGCACCTATTGAGATGATCATGTGGTTTTTGTTTTTCATTTTGTTGATGTAGTGTATCACGTTGATTGACTTGCGGATGTTGAACCATTCCTGTGTCCCTGGTATAAATCCCACTTGATCATGGTGTATAATCTTTTTGATGTATTGCTGTAATCGGTTTGCCAAAATTTTGTTGAGGATTTTTGCATCTATGTTCATCAGTGATATGGGCCTGTAGTTCTCCTTCTTTGTGTTGTCCTTGTCAGGTTTGGGGATCAGAGTGATGTTGGCTTCATAGAATGTGTTAGGGAGTTCTCCATCTTTCTCAATTTTCTGGAACAGTTTGAGGAGAATAGGTATTAAATCTTTGAATGTTTGGTAGAATTCTCCAGAGAAGCCGTCTGGTCCTGGACTCTTGTTTTTGGGGAGGTTTTTGATTACCGTTTCTATTTCCTTACTTGTGATTGGTCTATTCAGATTCTCCATTTCTTCCTGATTCAGTTTGGGGAGATTGTAGGAGACTAGGAATTTGTCCATTTCTTCCAGGTTGTTCAATTTGTTGGCATATAGTTTTTCATAGTATTCTCTTATGATCTCTTGTATTTCATTGGTATCTGTTGTGATTTCTCCTCTGTCATTCCTGATTTTATTAATTTGCGATTTCTCTCTTCTTTTCTTGGTGAGTCTGGCTAGGGGTTTGTCAATTTTGTTAATTCTTTCGAAGAACCAACTCTTTGTTTCATTGATCCTTTCTATTGTCTTTTTTGTTTCAATATCGTTTATTTCTGCTCTTATTTTTATTATTTCCCTCCTTCTACTGACTCTGGGCTTTGTTTGTTCTTCTTTTTCTAGTTCTGTTAGGTGTCATTTGAGGTTGCTTACGTGAGCTTTTTCTTGTTTAGTGAGGTGAGCCTGTATTGCGATGAATTTCCCTCTTAGGACTGCTTTTGCTGCATCCCAAATGATTTGGTAGGTCGTGTTCTCATTTTCATTTGTCTCCAGATAATATTTGATTTCTTCTTTGATTTCTTCAATGATCCATTGTTTGTTGAGAAGCGTGTTGTTTAGTCTCCACATTTTTGCACCTTTCTCTGCTTTTTTCTTGTAGTTGATTTCTAGTTTAATAGTGTTATGATCAGAAAAGATGCTTGATATTATTTCAACTCTCTTGTATTTATTGATGTTTGCTTTGGTTCCCAAAATATGGTGAATCCTTGAGAATGTTCCATGTGCACTTGAGAAGAATGTGTAACCTGCTGTTTTTGGATGAAGTGTTCTATATATATCTATTAAGTCCATCTGGTCTAATTTTTTCATTTAATTCTATTATTTCCTTGTTGATTTTTTGTCTGGATGTTCTGTCCATTGGTGTTAATGGTGTGTTGAGGTCCCCTACTATTATTGTATTGTTGTTGATGTCTTCTTTTAGTTCTATTAAGAGTTGCTTTACAAATTTTGGTGCTCCTGTGTTGGGTGCGTATATATTTATAAGTGTTATGTCTTCTTGGTGGAGAGTCCCTTTTATCATTATATACTGTCCCTCTTTATCTTTCTTTATCTGTTTTGCTTTGAAATCTACCTTGTCTGATATTAGTATAGCGACACCTGCTTTCTTTTGTTCATTATTAGCTTGGAGTATTGTTCTCCATCCCTTCACTCTGAGTCTGTGTTTGTCCTTGGGGCTGAGGTGTATTTCCTGGAGGCAGCATATTGTTGGATCTTGTTCTTTGATCCATCCTGCCACTCTGTGTCTTTTGATTGGGGAGTTCAATCCATTTACATTTAGAGTGATTATTGAGACGTGGGGGCCTACCACTACCATTTTGTGTCTTATTTTCCGGTTTTCTTCAGTTTCCTTTGTTTCTCGTCCCATGGTTTAATCTGTTCTGATGTAGAGCTGCTACTCTCTGTTGTTGTCCTTCTACTTATCTCCTCTGCTCTTGGTTTTGTAGCCCCTTTCCTTTTTTGGATTTTTCAGGAATGAGGGTTTTCCTGAGGATTTCCTGAAGAGGAGGTTTTGTGGCAATGAACTTCCTTAATTTTTGTTTATCTGGGAAAGTTTTTATTTCTCCATCGTATTTGAAGGATATTTTCGCTGGGTAGAGAATTCTCGGCTGTAGATTTTTGTCCTTCAGATTTTTGAATATATCATTCCACTCTCTTCTAGCCTGTAAAGTTTCTGCTGAGAAATCTGCTGATAGCCTGATGGGGGTTCCTTTGTAGGTTAGTTTCTTTTGCCTGGCTGTCCTTAATATTTTCTCCTTGTCGTTGACTTTTGCTAGCTTCACTACTATATGCCGTGGAGTTGGTCTTCTTGCATTGATAAAGTTTGGAGATCTATTGGCTTCTGTCACCTGAAGATCCATCTCCCTCACCAGATTTGGGAAGTTCTCAGCCATTATTTCTTTGAATAGGTTTTCTGCCCCTTTCTCCTTCTCTTCTCCCTCTGGTATACCTATAATCCTTACGTTGCATCTCCTAATTGTGTCTGATAATTCTCGGAGAGTTTCTTCATTTCTTTTAAGTCTTGCTTCTCTCTCCTCCTCTGCCTGCAACAATTCTATATTGCCATCTTCCAAATTGCTAATTCTTTCCTCCATATTATCGGCCCTACTGTTCAGAGCATCTAGATTTTTCTTAATCTCCTCTATTGTGTTCTTCATTTCCAATATTTCTGTTTGGTTCTTCTTTATCGTATCAAACTCTTTTGTGACATAGCTCCTGAACTCGTTGAGTTGTCGGTCAGAATTCTCTCTTAACTCATTGAGAATCTTAATGATGGCTGTTTTGAAGTCATCATCATTTAGGTTATATATCTCATTTTCTTTGGGATTGTTTTCTGTGTATTTGTTACTTTCTTTCTGTTCTGGAGATTTAAT
This sequence comes from Equus asinus, assembly GCF_041296235.1. Lineage (NCBI taxonomy): Eukaryota > Metazoa > Chordata > Mammalia > Perissodactyla > Equidae > Equus > Equus asinus. Next base: position 70,079,361 of record NC_091797.1, read on the forward strand.
GTATTTTTTCATATTGCTTGATGTTGTTGATTTGTGCCTCCGCATGGAGATAGAGTTTAGTTGCTCCTTTCACTTGTTTCAGCTGCTGCGGTGGGGGGAGCAGCTGTTTATACTTCACCAACCAGGAACCCTGTCCGTAGTTGCTAACTGGGCCTGGGCCCCTCTTCGTAGCCACAGTGGCCCTTTGGATTCCCTCTTCTGCCATGGGGGCCATCACAGGGGGGCTTCAGGCTGCAGGTGCCTACTGTTGCAGCCCACCTAGATGTGCTCTCTCCTTGGGGTCTGCAACGGTGTTATGGGCTTTTCCAGCGGCCAGGGGTGGGATCACTTATATTTGTCGCTCCGTTGCTGTCGGCACCCACCAAATCTCACTTGTCCTCTATGGGTCGCAGGAGAGCTATTGGCATCTTCTACAGTCTGTGGTTAGTACACCTAGCTATGCTGCTTTTGCCCTGGGGTCTTCCAGCCTTGTGGCTGGCGGCTGGGTGCCTTCTACTGGTGCTGTGCAGAGGCTTTCCCTAAGGCTGCTGTGAGCCTGTAGGGTTTCCCCCTAGGCTACTAAGCTGGGTCTCTGGAACTCTCTCCAGCCCCAGTCCTCTCTGAGATCTCCAGCAATCCCTAGTCTCACGGGGCGGGCAACGGCAGCTGGGGGTCGCCCCGCCCTCTGGGATTCTCTCCGGGCCTCTCCCGGAGCCGTGAATGCTCGGCGTGGCCCCTCTGCTAACGGCACACACAGAGTTTTGTCTGCTGCCCGGGCGGAGCTCCGGCGCTTCCCCTCCGGGTCGCAGAACCGGCCTTTGAAAGTTCCCCCAGCCCCGGTCCTCTCCGAGATCTCCGGCAATCCCTAGTCCCACGGGGCGGGCAACGGCAGCTGGGAGACCTCCGTGCCCTCCGTGACTCTCTCTGGGACCCTCCGGGCACCCCGAGCACCAGGCTGGGTCTCCCCGCCAATGGCGGGGAGAGACTCTCCCCACGGGCTCAGGTGTGCAACTCCAAAGTTTCCCTCTGCGTTTAGGAGTAATTGCGGGGGGTTTAGGTAGGGTTCTGGTCACCTGTTTCCACCGTCGCTCCTCTGTTGTGTTCTCGCTCCTGCCCTAGATGTGTGTGGATCCTCTGGGGGCGTCCGTTGGAAGAAAGCCGCTTGCGGGTACTAGGCTGCCCGTCGGGGTCGGAGAGTTTTCACCTATTTCCACATCCTCCGGGAGGAAAGTCTGTCCGCCTTCCGATGTATAGTCGTGTGGGTGTCTCAGACGTCCTGAGATGCTGTCTGGATATCCTTTGTCAAGCGATAAGTGTCCAAATAATTGTAGACTCGAAGGGCGAGAGACAAAGAGGACTACTCACGGCGCCATCTTGGATCACAAAAGCCGAGTCTCAAGTTCTTTGTGTATGTGTCATTAAATATAAATCCTCATCTGGAAGTAATGTCAGTGATGTAAATGACAGGCCCCAAAGGCCCCCTGTGTGCCCAATGGTCAGGCGAATGTTCCACCCTTTCTCCTCCTCCAGGTGGCCCCAGAGTGGGGCTCCAGAGCGCCTCCCTCCTTGTCTGTATTCTGGGAGGACAACAGGTCCCTTTGTTCCTCTCCCTCAGGGCTTGGAGATTCAGGCTGGAGTCACTGGGCTTGCTGGCCAGTGGGTACCAATCCCTGCAGGATACTATGATGATTTACACAAAATATCACCTCCTCTGGGCCTCCTCGGTGGCTGGAGATGGCCTCAGAGCTGGCCCTGACAGGTGTTTGGAGCCGCAGACAGAGCGCCTGTCTCTGACCCGGACCCCAGAGCTCTGCAGGCCTGGAGGCGTTTTATGCTCCATAACAGTCGTGTTTGAAACGCGCAGTCCCCCTCAGATGTGCGAACGTTGCTTACCTCCCTCTCTCTCTAACTGAACTGCACTAGTTTCTAAAAGTCCCGTTTTCCCCCCTTAATTCGATCATCATGACTTTTACCTTTATCAGTTTTCTCCAAGGTAACCCAGTCACTTCCGTTTTAACAGTCATTTTGGTGTAAATGTCCCATCAGGACTGAGGTTCAAGCGCCAACTCCAGGTCAGGCGGTTCTGCCTCAGGGCTGTTCTCTCCTCTGCTTCTCTTTGCGTAAAAGCCGCTGAGGGAGCTGGGAGAGCGGGCTGTGGGGGCTGCCGGATAAAGCACAGGAGGTCGTCTAAGTTTGAATTCCAGACAGACAACAATTTTTTTATTACAAATATGCCCTAAAAATTTCACGGGACGTTCTGATACTGAAAAATACATCTATCATTTCCCTAAAATGCAAACTTAACTGTACATCTCTATTTTTATTTGCTAAATTTGGCAACCTTGCCCTCTCTCATGATGTTTCTCCCGGCCCTTTTGGCCTTTGCGGAGTCATCTCCAGCCCCCTGACTTTGGAAATCACAGCCAGGACAATCCCTGCCACCCCTTCGCTAACACAGCGAGCCTGCACTGCCGGCCTGCTCCGATGGAGGAGCGAGCGGGCGGGAAGGGCGGAGGTAGTGAGGCTGGTTGATCTGTCAGAAGGAGTGTCTCCCTGGCTCGAGGCTCCGTGGGGCCCCTTTGATGGGCCCGCCTGTGATCCCGCCCACACCTCTGAGGGACCGGATTCACCTTGAGCTCAGCAACGCGTCTGGCTCATCTCTGCACGCCTGGATGGTGGGTATGCGTGGGGGCGCCTCTCCCAGGAGCTGAGCAGCAGGGGGGCCTGGGGTGAGCAGGTCACTTTGAGAGAAGTGGTGAGTTGTGGAGGTCACAGAGGGTGGCCAACCCGTGTGTTGACATCCTGCTCCTGTGATACCGTAGGTCTTCAGGAGGACAGCCTGGCCCGCAACCCTTTAGCTTGCTCGGGAACCCAGCAGGGGAGGAGCTCTGAGCCGGATGACATGTCAGGAATGGGGAACAAGCTCCATGGAGAGCTGAGACAAGGCAAGGCAAGTGAGTGTTGGTGGAGAAGTTTCACTGCCAGGGCAGCGCGGGTCAGGATCCTGGGACTTAGCCAAACCTGCTAGAAGGGCCAGAAGGTGGACCTGGCCAGTTTCTCGTGTCCATTGTCAAGGTCTTGCCCCTTGACGCCCCTTTGGACCTTTTTACTCAAAGTTGCTGCCTCTGTCATGGGTTTCAGCAGTTGACTTTGAAACTCCAAAGCTGAGGGTTGTTCACTGGGGGCCCAGCTGAGTGGGGATGAGTGGAGCTGGAGGAACTTAGCCAGGTCACACAGCTCCTTCGTTTGTTCCACACGTTGATGAAGTATCCGGCATGGGCTTGTCCAGTGCAAGGGTCCCCAGTGGATATTTGCATATGCATGTTCATAGCTACATTATTCATAAGAGCCAAAAGTGAAAGCTCCCCGAGTGCCCATGGATGGATGCGTGGGTAAGCAAAGCGTGGTCCATCCATACGGTGGAATATCATTCAGCCTTAACAAGGAAGGAAATTCTGACACATGCTACATGAATGAAGTTTGAGTACATTATGATAAATGAAATAAGCCACTCCCAAAAGGACACATTCTCTGCGATTCCACTCATATGAGGTCCCTAGGGGAGTCAATCTCACGGAGGCAGAAAGTAGGAGGGTGGGCACCGTCCCGCTGGATGGAGGTCGATGGTGGGGATGGTTGCACAACAATGTGAATGCACTTGACACCACTGGACCGTGCACTTAGAAACGGTTAAGATGGTAATTTTATGTTACGTGTATCTTACCACAATTAAAAATAATTTTAAAAAGAAAATAAAAATCAGTGTTATTATGTCCATGGTAATATCTCCTTGTCTTATATGTATAAGTGTGTACAAGCCTTTTAATTTTATTTCTTCTGTAATTTTATTTATTTTTCAAACATTCTTCAATAAATCATTGCACAGTCAGGTGCCACATAACAACGTTTTGGTCAACGACAGACCGCATGTATAGCTGTGGTCCCATAAGGTTAGCACCACAGAGCCTAGGCGTGCAGCAGGCTGTACCATCGAGGTTTGTGTAAATACACTCTGCGATGTTCGCACAACGATGAAATTGCCTAGTGACGCATTTCTCAGAACGTGTTCCTGTTGTTAATTGATGCATGGCTATAATAAGGAAACAAAATGTTGGCAACGTTTGTTGGCAATAAATGTTGACAAACGTGTTTGTTTAAAAGTGTCGTGTTTAGATGTTTGTGAAGGTTGCACTGGTCATCTCGGGCGACGGCTGAAAGCTCTCTTTCTAAATAAGCAGGTGGACGAGGAAAGCGAGATGAGTGTGAAGATTCTATGGTGGCCTCGAGTGCCACAAACTCAGGCATTCCCTGAAAGCCGGCGCTGGCAGCCCCTGGGAACGAAGGAAGACAGAGCTAGGGGGCGGTGAGGGGCCACGGGACCTCTCAGAATCCCAGCTTTCCCCCGTCCCAGCCCCTGTGTTCAAGAAAAGGCTAATATTCTGCTGCCAATGTGTCCTCCCTTGTCCTTTAAAGAAAAATCGAGCTGTGATGTTGCTTCTGTCCCCTTGAGACCCCTCAAGGGAGAAGGGGGTCCCCACACAAAGCCCTGGTGAGGGTCCCAGCCCCCAGATCCTGACCAGGACGGCCCTGCTGGCGGAGGGTGGGGCTGTTCAGGCTGCTGCAGTCCTCATGGACACGGGGCCTCAGCTGGTGCAGGCTCCAGGACGGATAGCAGTTCCTTCCCCTGACCAGACCCTGTGAGGGTCCTACCGACTCAGGCTGCCCCGAGACTTGGGACACCTAGGGTCATCGTGGTGCTCATGGGAGCAGCCAGGCCCACCAGTCCTCTCAAAATGTGGTTCTCAAGGCTGATTACATTCTCGTGTCTCCCCTGAATGTGGATGGATCTCAACGCGCTGTCCTCGGTCTGCTCTCCATCTGAGCTCTGCAGGCTTCAACCAGCAGAGGGGCGTGCAGCCACCAGGCGCAAGTGCATTTGTTAAGGAGCTGAAACCATGCAACCCCCTTCCTGGCCCACGTCCCACACCCTTCTCTGGCATTCTGAAAATGCGAATGTGGCCACACACCCTGCACTCACGCACAACACACGCACCCTACACACGTGGACGCGCACACGCGTGCTCACTTAGTTCTCTCCAATATAATTTAGCATCCAAACTGTGACAATTTAGAGACCGGAAGGGGCCACTCTTTCTGTTTACATCATGTCCACAGATGCCCACCAGGACTGCCCTGGGCCCACCTGCACGTATGTTTTTCCACCAAGAGAGTCCTTCACGGTCTACTTCCTGCCTTTTTCTCAAAACATCTTTTCACCTCTCTCCTCTCCCTCTGTGTTCCAGCCACACTGGTCTTCTCCCACCTCAGGGCCTTTGCACATACTCTTCCTGTGACTGAGACACCCTCTCTTCTCCTGGCTCATTCCTACTCACCGTTTAGGTCTCAGCATACATGTCACTGCCTGGGAAATGCATTCAATGCCCCCTCTGTCTCCATCCCTCATTTTATACTATCTTGAGGGACCTGTCTTATTTTCTTTCTAGCACATATCATACTTTTTAATTATGCTCATATTTGTTTCAGTGGTTATTTGTTAAACGTAGGACTTCTTGTCTAGACTGTAAGCTGCATGCAGGCAGAGAACAAATGGCCGTGTTTACCCTTGTGTCTGGCACAATGCTCCCACTGGACATTTGCTGGATGTTTGAATGACTTTGTTCCTACACCTTTTTTCTCTAGGTGGAAAAGGAAGGTACAGAGAGAAGGGGATCCAGCCGCTCCAGTCTTATCAGAATCACATCCTGAGGATCATTAATTCCCTCTCCATTGACCCAAAGACTCCTATTAGAGTCCGGTCACCCTGCCTAAGCTTGGACCCCTCGTAGGCCCCTTCCCTGGGGAGCAGTAACTCCGCCATTGACCTGGACAGGGCAGGGGTGGCAGTCCACGCATTGCCCTCTGCCCCCTGCTCGTGTGTGTGTGTGTGTGTTGGGGGGAGGAAATGTGGTCCCACTTCCACAAGACAGGCCGGGAGATGACAGATCCACCCTGAGGAGGCGCTGGCCCTGGGGACGGGATTCTGTGCTCCACCCCAGCCCAGAGCGCTGGGTGACGATGATGGGCATAGTTCAGCCTCACTGAGAACAGACTTTACTGTCACCACTGAGTCCTGATTCAGCACCCTCTATCCTGTGAAGGATCCTAAACTCCAGGACATCCCATCAAATAAGCCCAGAATAGCAAGAGGGGTTAATGAGCCTGTGAATTAGTTTATCTTGGCAGAAAATAGAAATGCAAAGTAATGGCAGATTTGAAAAAGATCGTTAGAGGGGAGATGAAGAGAAGAAAATAAGATCAGCTTCGCCTCCCTGGCTAAATTCCCTGGAACGTGGCTGAGCTTCTGTCCCACAGGATGCCCGAATGTGGCCCGGGGGGCACCGTGCCAGGTTCTCGGTTGGCAGTGGCAGCAATGACTCATTTTAGATTAGAAGCCATTTCACTTTCCATCAACCACATTGAATCTGTCAGTTTAAAAGAGGGAATAGTCTATCTTGCTCTTCACTATCTTTTAGCTAATTCTTTCCTTTTTTCGATAAGTCTACTAGTTCAGGCCCATTTCAGTAGCAAGTGACAGAATTCTAACTCAAACTGGCTTGAGTGAAGAATAAAGTCTATAGAGATCAGTGAGTTTGCCGTGGACCACGGGAATGGCGGGGTTTCCTGTCCTCTCTCTCTTCTCTCATCTCCGACTTCCTCCTCTGATCACTGAGCTCCTGCAGGCGGCAGGGGCCCCGGGAAGGCAATGTTTACTTGCCGCCTCGCCTACCCCCTGCCTGCTGGTCCCTCCTGCAGACGTGGAGGCTGACTCAGGCCTCTGAGAAGGGCAGAGCTGCCTCTGGGTATAAAGTCATCACAAATTCTGATCATGTGGGACGGACGAAGCTTCCGTGGTGCTGCCGGCTCTCCTCTCGAGATGACCCCCAGTGGGAGCAGGAGCTGGGTCTGACCCCTGGCCCTGGGCCCTCACCTTGGCTTGGTGAAACCCACTCAAATGTGTGCATTTTCCTTAATTTATGAGGAATGTGCTGGGACAGGTCAAGAAACTCTACTCCTGGAAATGTGGTTATTAAAAGTGATTTTTGAAAGTGTGATAGCCTCAGGGAGGGCTCTCGTTCTCTTGTACAGGATTCGATTATAGGTCCTGGGGCGTGGATTCTGCCCACCCATCCCTCAGGACACCCCAAGACCCCTTCTTCCCTCCATGCTCCAGACTGAGCCTCCCAGACTCAGTGGTTATGAGTGACTGGGGTGACTCCCTCCCAGGGCTCCTGTGGTTTCTTGTCCACTTGAGATGACGCCCACACTGTCCTGTGGCCTGGCCCCAGCTGCCTCTCTGATGTTGTGCCCACCGCACCTTGGTTTACTCTGCTTCAGCCTCTCTGACATTCCTGCGGATCCCTGAACAAGTCATGCTCACTCCTGCCTCAGGGCCATTGCACTTGCCGTTCTACCAACCTGAAAACTGTTCCAACAAACCTTATCCATCCAGTCAGCTGCATTGTCACCTCCTCAGAGAGGCCTTCCTTAACCTCCCATTTCATGTGGCCTCCTCACACCAAGTTGCACTCACATCACCCTCTCTGATTTCCTTCATCGTGCTTGTCACTCTCTGAAATTATTTTGCCGATTTGTTTAGAGAGTAGTTTCTGAGTCCACCAATTCTGGAGTCAGATGCCTTCTCTGAACCTGAGCATCACCACTTCCTCTGTGACCTTGGGAAAGTGACTTGGCCTCTCTGTGCCTCGGTTTTTCATTTATGGATTGGAGATAATGAGAGCACCTACCTCAAGTGTTGTGGCATCCACCGGGTGATTTTATACATGTGAGGTGTTTAGAATAGTGTCTGGTGCACAATAAGTGTTTACTATAGAATTACTCCAACTGTTGCTTCCCCTACTGCTAATCCCATTATGACCACCATCATCACCACCATCATCATCATCATCATTATCTGCTCACAAGAATATGAGCTCAGTGAGAGCAAAGATCTGAACTGCTGTTCACTCTGCCCGGTGTCTAGAACAGTGCCTGGCGTGTAGCAGGCATATACGTATTTATTGAAAGCATGTGGAGTTAGTAAACGAGTCCATGTGCAAACACTCCAATTATAGCGGAATTCTGCTGCAGTGCGAACACTACGTGGAATAGACTGCTGATTGCTGGAGCCTGGATGTCACAGCATCAAAAATAGAAACCGCCCTTTCGCCCACTCTGGATGCTCTTCTAGCCTCGCCTGCGCTCCCGGCACCTCTGACTCATACGGGCTCCCTGTTGCCTCATTGATTAAGTGCCCAGGCCCATTAAGTGATGGATTTTGCATCAATACCATCCTGCCCTGGGTGCAGGCCTGGGCAGGAAACCTCTCTAAATAAAGACATCTAATGGTGAGTGTGTGACCCTGGTGAAGGCAGGCGGGGGAGGGAGCTTCCGTTTCATTAGCTGAGGCCAGAAGGGGCCAGGCGGAGGAAGAGTGGGGGCTGGAGCCCGCACTGCGCTCTGAGGCAGAGAAGCCTGGCTCTGGGTTCTGCCTGTGGGCTCTGCGAGGCAGAGGGGTGTGGGAGCTGACTCGTGAGTCGTCCTGAGGCCACGCAGAACTACAAAGGAGGGCAGAAAACTCAGCGCTCGATTTTCCCGCCTGTCTGCCTGGAGGCCACAGGGGAGACGGGGCGAAGGAGTAACCGTTTGACAGTGCCTGGCAAAGACAGGAAACCAGATTATTTTGTTCATAAAATTCAGCGCATTGGATTGCAATGGGAATTCAGCTTATGTGTTATTAGTAATATTCTACTAATCCAGAAAAAGAAAATAAGAGAAATATCTCTTTCATACTTGCAACCAAAAGTCATCATTCATAAAATGCTTTTGTTTTTCTAGATATTTATTTGTTGATTGCTAATACTCTTGCAGAGCTTATGTACCAACAACTGAGGCAGAGCTTTCCTCAGACTTGTCTTCTGCGTGCTGTGGAAGTCAAACGCACTCTCCAAGATTTCAGGGTGCATGGTCTCCTCTGGCCTGGAGCTCCCCTCACTATGCTCAATTCATCAACCCATATGCCCTGTTTCTGTTCTGCCCATAAAAGGCCAGATTTGGGATTGAGCCTTAGTCCATATTTTCCATGAAAGAAAGAAAGGAAGAAAGGGGAAGGAATGCAGGGAGGGAGGGAGGCAGGAAAAAATTGGTTTGCCCAAGAGCACCCAGCGTGTCCCTGCAGCTCCAGGGCTCCCAGCCTGGCCCTTTGCTTCCCACTGGGTGTTCCTGCCCATCGCCTGGCTGCTGGCCGACCTTGCTCAGTTATCAGAAATGATCCCACGTAAACTTTAATAAATTAACTCATGTGACATTTCTTTTTTCTACCCCATAGCTCTTTCGCCATTCCCTCAACATTGACTTTACAAACCTATTGCCTCCGGGGAAAGCTGACTCTGTGCAATAATTGACACATGTTTTGCTTTTACTTTGAAAGATTCGCAGTGCAGATTTGGAGGACTGTTCGGTTAGTTTCGGGCAGTTTTTGCCATCTCCAAATTAAGTAACACTGGCCAATCTGGATGATGGTAAGATGAGGTTTGGACAGGAAGCAGGAAAGAAGGGCCTTGTACACTGGCCCTGCAGCAAGTAACTAAGGTGGCAGCGTCTGAGAGGAAGGAGGACCTGGCCTTCCTCCAAAGTGGAGCTTTGGAGACAAGGAGTCTCCTGTGTCCCTGGTGCCTGCAGAGGGGCCTGTGTCAATGGAGAAAGCTGCACAGAACCCCCACATTCCCAGAGTGTCAGTGAAGATGGTTTTTTGTGACCCCAAGGGGGTCCTAGGCTGGAGGAGGTAGAGAGAGACCTATGTGCACATCATAATCAAGATGGTAAGTTGGAAGCAGTGACCTGCATAGACCAGTGACCAAGGTGAACACAGAACAGAGTGACCAATCATCGCGGACCCATGGACTCAGCATCGGGCCGCACGTCCACCCCCCCACCCCCAGGCCTTGGCCCTACACGTGCTCCCTCCCCACTGCAACTTGAGGGTGGAGTTGGGGAGGGACCCTTTGACTGACCCAGGGAACTGGTCATTCTCTGTTCGCTAGCCTTTCAGCCCTGCTCTCTGATCCAGGAGTCTGACCCATGGACCAGATCCTAAGGATGCCACTGACACCCGCTTCCATTGAGTTTTGCCAATGGGCGGACCCAGTAGGAGACTGGGAGGCAGGAGGGGGGTGGGGCTAAGTGATCCCCTTCCCTTCCTGCTGTGTCTGCGGTCCTGGCAGCCTTGCCTCCCTCCAGGACCACTGCCTTCTCTGGGCTCCACGGCGCTCTCTCCTTCCTGTCCCCTAGGCCTCAGGGACAGGATGGCCTCCTGCCCTTGCTTGTCCCTGGTGTGTCCAACTCCCTGGTGGGTTCCCTGTACCCTGCCCACAGCTCTGACGACAGCTCTTTATTAAACCATCCCTATGAACCACCTGAATTGGATTCCCTTCCCTCAGGACCTCGACTGGTGCCCTAAAGAAAGTCTGCACCGACAGAGATGCACTGATGGACTGAGATGAGGTTTCTCACTCCCGGGAGGAGTGGAGACCTGAGGCAGGACCTACACAGACTCACCGACACAGAGTTCCTGTTGTGCACTCCTGAATATGTGGCCTGGGGACACACTTGCCCCTTTCTGCCCAAAGCCATACTCCTGGATCCCCCAGGAGTGGGCTCAGAATTGCCTGAATTCCCAGAGATAAGTTGTGATTGACAGGTACCCACAATAAAAAATGCCACGACTCACGGAGAGATGAGCAGACTTGAAAGAGAGTCTGCAGAAACAGAGCAGACCCAAGTCCCCTGAGTCCTGGCCTGGGCTGTCTGCCTTTGCTTGGACGTTCCCCAAAGCTACAGGACATAAGCACTCATTAGCACCGTGGAAAGTATTAACCATGGGGACTCCCAGAACCTTCCTAGTTGAGTACTCAGAGCAAAGGTTTAGGGAACAAAAATCTGCACTTAGAGCCCGCTGTCCCCTGGGCTGTTTCTGACAGAGACAGTCTGCAACCCACACCTGGAGAAACAGGTCCCTGGTTTGCCGTGCGCTCCCCAACAAGAGCTGCTCATCACCCAGGTTGTCAGGAGGAGGTGGTGTCCTTGGGCATATTTATATGGTAAACATCCAGGGAATTTGTGAGTGGCAAGGACAGCTATCATCACAGTGGTTTTCCTCACGCTGTCACATTTGCCTGGAGCGTTAAATAGCCTCGTCCACAGTCACAGCTCTTGTTAGGAAGGACAGTGTTTTTACTTCAAGAAGGCTTCAGAGTCAAAACAGAACAGGATCCACTGGTGAGGCAGCATGTGCTTCCCCTCTGTTATAAATGGCTTGGCCTGACAGAGAGTATTGAGTCATTAATACAGAAATGGTGGCTCCATTTCAGTGCAGTTCTTATAAAGTGGGAATTGGAAAAAAAGGTCACAAGGAACTTTTTTTTTTTTACACATCTCTGTGTAAAGATGAAAGGAAACCTAGAACAGAGATCCAAATGGCCAGGAGGTGGAGGAGAAGGCAGAGGAGAAGGGAGAGAAGCCATCCCTAGTGATGGTGACTGCCGGGGGGCGGTGCAGAGCAGAGGACGCCGATCCCCCAGATCCCATAGTGGAGCTTTTTCCAGGTTGGACTCTGGTTCTCACTGTGGAGTTTGCAGACATCAAGAGCCAGCTGTTCAGAGCAGAAAGTGAAACCACACATCCGTCCTAGAGCTGTCACAGGCAATGCTCCCTCGCTCTGTTCCAGCCCAGAATAAAGCGGCCTCCAGCTTCCCTGACCTGCTTGGCCCTCTCCAGGGTCCTGAACGCATCCAGCCAGGGAGAAACACCTGGTTCTCTAAAGCTCGAGCTCGGTGAATCCGGCCTTGTTATTAAGCTCCGATTGTGTGTAAGGCAGTATGTGGGGCACATGCAGTAAGTGAGACAAAGTTGCCAATGTTCTCAGGAGGCAGAAATGGAAGGAATCCATCCAAATCCAGAGTAGTCTTGTACGAGTTCTATAAAGGAGCCACAGGAAGAGAGAGTAACTCCAAGGTAGGGGCTTGAACCAGACCCTGAAAGATATGGTGTCAGTCAGGATCCAACCAGAAACAGACGGCACACCCCGGCTGAGGGAGCTGGGGGTTGGTTAATAGAATAACGGTCCGCAGAGGTGCAGGCAGCAGGCGCGGGAACGCAGAGCTAATGCCAGGATCCCTAGGCTAGAAAGGACGAGGGCTGACCATGTTTACTAGAACCTGGGGTGAGGGAGAGAGACAGAGAGAGAGAGACAGAGAGAGACAGAGGGATAGGGAGAGAGAAAGGGAATTCAACTTGCACCAAACATGTGATCCCACAAGGAGCCGGGAGGTTTGTACTCAAACACCCCTGCCCTCCCTCCCAGCCTCTCACCAGGCTCCCTATTGGTTAAACCTGACCAGAAGCCAAAAGGCAAAGGACTTTGACTGTTGGAGCACATACAGGTGAGCGGCTCCATGGAAAGAAGGAGGAGCAAACAGAACTCTGCACAGAGGTGGAGGGTTTCAGCAGACAAAGAGGAGGGAAAGCACGCGAGGCACACCAGGGGGAGGGAAAGGCACCCGCAGGGAGAGCCACGGCCAGCTGGCAGGAGGAGGTGGGCTGTCAGAGAGCAGAGTCCTGAGAACAGACCACAAGGACCTGAGACACCAAGAAAACCCCTCAGGATGAGTCATGCTGCACCTGAGCCAGCCCCAGGTGGGTCCACACTGACCAGAGGTGGCTCCCTCTGTGGGGAGTTCCCATTGTGTCTCTCTGATCCCTCTCATATGTCTGCACTGATCTGGGATGTTCCCCTAGTTCCCTGAGGTATCTACCTTGACTGGGGGTACCTCCCAAGTTCCCCTGGTGTATCAACACTGACCTGGGATGTCCACCTATGTCCAAAGTGTGTCTACACTGCTAACCTGGGATGTCTTCTTATACTCCAGGTGTGTTTACAATAACCAGAATATCCTCCTAGTTCCACAGGTGAGCCTGCACTGACCTAGGGTGTCTACTTGTTCCACCAGTGTGTCTACATGGCTGACCTGGGATGTCTCTTTCCTTCCCCTGGTGTGCGCACACTGATCGGGGATGTCTCACTTGCTCCCCTGCTGAGTCTACACTGACTGTGCTCCCAGCACTGACCTTCGTCAACTGAGAAAAAATCACTACAATTCAAACAGCACATATTTATTTTGGCAACTAGAATTGTAATTCAGGAGACAAAGATTCAGGTAGAAACCCAAACAGTGTCCCACCTGGGAGTAAAAGTCAGGGCTTTTCAAGGCAGAGAAGGGAGGCTGTATTACAGAGAACGTGAATTGGAGGTGGAGGCAGAGAGCTGGTCTTGACTAAACGTTGATTGACTGTTGACTCTATCTTCAGAAAGTCCACCATCCTCAGTCTTTGTGATTGGGATGTCCATTCTCCTGCCAACTTCTCAAACAACTGCTTGTAAACAATTGCCATTTTGGCCCAGTCCAAGGCTCAAGACAGCAAGGTGGTTTCTCTGAAAAGCAGCTCTGACTCCGTTTTAAAATGGCTCCACTAATGTCAATTTTGACATCTGGGATTATGTTTATTTAACTACTTTTGTCTTTATTGACTTGGTTATCTCTCTATTTCCCCTTGGGTGTCTACATTGGCCTAGAATGTCTCGCCAGTGTCTATGCTGTTTGAGATTATTCCCTCAGTCCGCTGTGTGTTTACACCAATCTAGGATGTTTCCTAGTTGTCCTCATGTGTGAACACTGACTTCGATGTCTCCTTTGTTCCCTTTCTATGTCTACACTTTTCTGGGATATCTCCTTGGTGACACTAAGGTACTTGGGTCTACACTGGCCCAAGGTGTCTCCAGAGAACCTCTGTTGTGTCTACACTGACCCCAGTTGTCTCCTTTCTTCCCCTATTTTTACTGACCTGGGATGGCTCACTGCTTCCCCACGTGTGTCCACACGGATCTGGTGGTCTCCCCAGTTACCTTGCTGTGTCTACAATGACTTACCTCCCTGCACTGTCCACACTGACCTAGGATATCTCCCTAGTTCCCCTGCTGTGTCTACACTGATCCCAGTTGTCTCCTTTTTTCCCCTGTTTTTACTGACCTGGGATGGCTCGCTGCTTCCCCACATGTGTGCACACAGACCTGGTGGTCTCCCCAGTTACCCTGTTGTGTCTACACTGAGCCTGTGGTGTCTCCCTAGCCACCCCTGGCCCTACACTGGCCACATGAGCACAGTCATGTCTTGCTAGAGAAACAGCCTGCAGCAGGTGCTCAGCGCCCTCCCTGCCCGTGAGCCCACTGTGCTCAGGCGGGAGCACCTGCTCCAGGTCTTGAGGCATCAATCCAGGACCCTTTCCTGCCTGCGAATCTATTTCAGACAAAACCTCTTACATCAGCAGTGTAATGAGCCACCCCTGCTCCAGGATCAAGCCCTCCAGGTGATGTTGACTCTGCTGTTCTCAGTTCAGCTTGTGGAGGGAGCGCAAGGCTGCCTGGGCCTGGAGCATGGCCGGTGGGGGCATGAGCTGTGGGAGGAGGCCAAGCTCTTCTTCCAGCATCTGGAGAACAACCCCCTTTCTCCACGAAGGAACCTCAGTACCCACGTCCAGGTGAACCCTGGACACCAACCCATATTGAAGAGGAGCGAGTGGGGCCAATGGTCACAGAGAAAGGCCTGCCCGAGTCTCAGACACCCCACCCTGCATCTCAGGCCACAGCCAGGAGGGGTTCAGGCACCACCCACGGTCAAGGCCTCTGAGGACCCCCAGGTAAGTCCCCCCCCAGGTGAAGATCCCCCAGGTTAGGCCCCCCATGAGCTGTCCTCTGGGGTCAGAGCCCAAGGACTTGGTGCGGGGGCAGGCCTGGGCCGCGGGGCCAGCTGGCAGGGAGGCTGCAGTGTCCCCTGCTCTCCCCTCAGCCTGCTCTCTGCCTGTGGGAGGGGGCTGCACCTGCTCCTGCATCAACAGTCAGAAGCACGCCTGGGGCCCCACCGCACCCTGTCCTCTGTCCCCTGGGGAACTCAGGGCTGATGTGGGGTGGGGAGCACGCTCCGTCCACGGTTCACACTGCACGACTCACCAGGGGAGCGGCTTTGCAGTAAGTGCACCTGAGTGTGGGGGAGCCGCCCAGGGCTGCCCACACCTGCTGTGTGTCACCTGCAGCTCAGCCCCAGGAGGAAGGAAGGTGGGTTTGCTCTGCTCTGTGGCTGTAACTTCAGGTCTGAGCTGCAGTAGGAGGAGAGTGGACGTCAGGAAGGAGGAACTGAGCTCCCGTGGGAGAGGCTCAAGGGTTTCCAGATGCAGAGCAGGCCTCTGCCTCAGAGCAGAGCCTGAGGTTGGAACCACAGGTGATTGGCTTCCTAAGTGCCAGCCCTGCGGGGGCTCCAGTTGAGGAGCAGCAGAGCCCCGACTGCAGGGGTTGCAGTCCTTTCTTGCACGGCAGATGCTGGTGCAGAGCTGGAGGCTGTGAGCGTGCAAACAGCAAATACAGCATCTGAGGGAATCTCCCTGCACCTCGGTGGCTCCCATCTGAGCTGTCAGATGGAGCCCTGACCCCTCACCTGAGCGGGCTGTGGGTGTCTGCTCTGCCCCGAGCCTGTAGTAGGGAAGTGAGGGGAGGTCTGGGGGGTAGCAGCTAGAGCAGGAGTCCTGGGCACCTACCTGCTCAGGGGCCAGAGGGGCTGCGGGAGCAGGGGCAGCTGGGGGGAGGGGACAGGGGCTCAGCTGGGAAGGAGGACTCTCAGGAAGGCAGGAACTCTGCGGGGAGGTGGGGCGGGCTGTCTGCAGAGCTGGGCTGAGGGGAGCGCTGGGGAGGCTGAGCTGGGCCAGCAGGGGAGCTGCCTCTCACAGTCCCATGGAAGGGCTGCTTCACAGGGTGGTGAGCTCCCCGTCACTGGAGGGTTCCGGCAGGGGTGGGGTGACGGAGGTGCAGTCAGGGAGCTCCCTCCTCGGGTCAGGTTCTCTGATGGTCAGTGTTTAAAATGGCATCTGGGGAGAGCTAACATTCAGGGCTGGCCCTCCTCACAGAGTCTGACTCAGGGTCTGGGGGCCTGAGGACCCTCTGCCCCTGCAGCGGCTCCCAGCTCTGAGAGTTTTGACTCGTGGGGTCTGCGGGCCCCAGGCCTGGACCGGCCTCGCGTCCTGCTCCTTGCAGGCAGGGCTCCAGGAGGGTGGGGGTCTCCCGCCTCGATTCTCCACAGGATCCCAGCGCCTGGAAAGGCTCCCAGCTCCGGGTGGACTCTCACGGAGGGCCTGCTGACACAGTGAATGAACAGGGAGGTCTGCCCTTCCCTCTCCCAGCCCCTGGGCTAGGAGATGAGGAGCCCTAACCGGGGGTCTCGAAGGTCCAGCCTGTGGGGTGAGCCCTGGACGGCGACAACCCCAGCGCAGGAAGCCCCTGGGAGGAGCCTGGCCCCCAAGCCACGATGTCATCCCTCAGGAGGGTTCTCCTCACCGTGACAACTAAGGACACACTGTCCAAGTCCCTCCTTCCCTGGGCAGTTGGCCGATGGTCAGTGTTCTGAAATCAAACTCAAGCTGGGAGCAGCTGTTGGCACAGGGTGCTGTGTTTGATGACTGTTGTCAGGCACGAGGTTTGTTTCTGATTCTCACGTGTTGGGGTCTGCCCCGTGGCCAAGTTGTTAAGTTCTTGTCCTCAGCTGCGGCAGCCCAGGGTTTCTTCTGTTTGGATATTGGGAGTGGACATGGCACGGCTTGTCAGGCCTCGTTGAGGCGGCGTCCCACATGCCACAACTAGAAGGACCTACAACTAAGATATACAACTATGTAGCGGGGGGATTTGGGGCAATAAAGCAGAAAAAAAAAAAGACTCATGTGGCCCCTGAGCCCCCAGTCCCTGTGTGCACACATGGGGGCCGGCAGAGGAGGAAGTCCAGGGAGTCCAGTCCACAGGGCAGCCCCCTGGGTATCAGCCCTCTGTCAGGACAGGGTCTGGGGGATGGTATTTGGGGGAGCAGGCACTCAGGTTGGAGCAGGGTCCTGCTCAGGAAGCTGACACTGCTCCTCGTGCTGGGCCACTGGGAAGGATACAGAGATAGCAGAACGTGGTCCAGTCCTCTGGGAGGGGTCCTAGCAGGACCCTGCAGCCTCCCTGGGAGCAGGCCAGCTCGCTGCACTCGGGGGAAGCTGTGCTGGATCCTCCAGATCCCACAGGAAGTGATCCTGGAGCTTGCTCTCTGCTGGTCACGGTGATGTCAGGGCAGGTGCGGAGGAGCGATGGCCCACGGGCTCCATTGACCAGGCCAGGTTTTCTCCCCTGTAATTATCCTGTCAGCGGGGGAGCTAGGAGCCTAGGGGTCAGATTCCTTCTGAATTGGGATTCCCAGAATGCTCGGGGGGACTGATGGAGCCCCAGGCAGGTGGTGACCTTGACCCCTCAGGTGCACTTGAGCTTGGCATCCCAGGGGGTGACAGCCACCCCACCTGCTGCTGCTCAGGGCTGCCCTGGGCGGGGCGGCGAGCTGCACCTGCTGTTTGCGGACGGACAGGACCCCAGGAGGCTGAGCAATCTTAATTTAAATGATTCAGTAGGAAGGTGGAAATCAAGCTGGAGATGTTCTGCTTAAGGACAACACATTTAAAGGCCCATGGATTATTTATTCCCTTAATTTCCCCTCGAATGCAACCCTCAGTCTGTATTATTAGATTTTTAATGACTATTAACTTCTAACATGAAATACCCGGGTTTCTCAGTTTTCACTGAAAGGCCAGGGGCGGGAGGGAGGCCGCTCTCCTGGGGCTCTAAAGGCCCTGACCTCCGGGGACAGGGACGGGTCCCAGATTCTCCCAGAGCCCCCTGCGCAGGAGGACCTGCTCCCTCATTGTCAGCGGGCCTTCCGTCCCCTCACCCAGGAGGAGCAGGAGGCAGGACCTGGCGGGGCTGAGGCTGGCAGATGCCCCCACTGGCCGCGGGCTCCACGGGGCTGGGCTGCGCAGGACGAGCGGGCAGAGGGTCCAGCCCTTCCGCGTGGGACTGAGCTTCCTTCCCTTTGCGTCCCACGTGCCCCTGCGCTGTGCTGAGAAGCTGACCTCCACGGACAGGGTCCGCCACCCTCCTCCTCTGGCTGCTGTCCGGTTTGGACGTTGGGGCGCCAGCAGGACATCAGAGGGAGTGAGGAGAGGGAGGTGGGCATTTATTCCGGCCCCTCCCTGCTCAGGGCTCTGGGCTCAGGCAGGCCCCCTCCACCGGCCCCGCTGTCCCCACAGGGCCAGGCTCTGCTGATGTGAAGTCCTAGGACCTGGGGGCCCAGAAGTGAGACGTGCTCAGTAGAGACTGCAGGGGGAGGGGTGACGGGAAGGGAGGGGCCACTTTAGACGGAGAAGGGGGGTCAAGAGGCCGTGTTACTTCAGCTCAAACCAGTAACGGGGAGGCTGGGAGAGGCCCCTCCGCCCACAGCCACGTCCTGGAGAAGAAAGCTGTGGTGCGGAGCCTCAGGGTCAGCGTTTCCTCTGGGCTGCCAGGTGGTGATTTGTGGAGGCGGGACCACGGGGTCCCCATGCTGGGGAGGCTGCTCCAGTCCCCGATTAAAGAGCAGTCCCAGCTGGGGGCTGGCTTGATTGAGGGCTCGCTCTAACACTTGCTGGTCCTCCTTTAAACAAGGAGAGAGGGGTCTGAGCCTCAGAGCCCTTGGCCAGTGTTTGATCAGCATTTGATAAAGTGGAGGTATTTCCATGCATTTAGCTAAGTGAAAAAATGTCATTATTTTAAAATACTTTATGCTTTTAGAGCAGTTTTAGGTCCACAGCAAAACTGAGGGGGAAGGTAGAGAGATTTCCCATGTACCCCCTGCCCCAGCACATGCACAGTCTCCCCCGTTGGCCTCCCCACCAGATGGGGCATTTGGTACGACTGATGAACCGGCAGGGACTGTCATCATCACCCAGAGTCCACAGCCGACATCAGGGTTTGCTCTCATGTTGGACGTGCTGTGAGCTTGGACAAATGCGTAATGACGTGTATGCATCATTATGGGATCACACAGAGTATGTTCACTACCCTAAAAATCCTCAGTGCTCCTGCCATCCCTCCTTCCCCACCCCCTGGCAGCCACTGATCTTACTGTCTCCATAGTTGTGCTTTTCTGGAATGTCACAGAGTTGAGATCGTACAGTATGCAGCCTTTTCAGGTTTGGGTTGGCTTCTTTCACGTGGTGATGTGCATTTAAGCTTCCTCCATGTTTTCATGGTGTGGTAACTCGTTTCCTATTTTTCCAGCTTTGAGATATAATTGACATAACATTGTGCAGGTTTAAGGTGTAAACGTGTTGATTTGAAACACATTTGCAAAAGCTAACACCTCCACCACATCACATCGTTACCATTTTTTTTCCTGGTGAGAACATTTACGATCTACTCCCTTAGTAACCTTCGAGTATGCAATACAGTACTGTTAACTATGGTCACCCTGCTGTATGTTAGACCCCAGAACTTATTTGTTTCATAACTGGAAGTCTGTGTCCTTTGACAACATCTCCCCATTTCCCTCGCTCCCCCGCAGCCTCTGGTAACCGCCATTCTACTCTCTGGTTCTATGAGTTTGTTATTTTCATATTCCATGTATAAGTGAGATCATACAGTACTTGTCTTTCTCTCTCTGATTTATCTCACTTGGCATGATGCCCTCGAGGTCCATCCATGTTGTCGCAAATGGCAGGACTTCCTTCTTTCTCATGGCTGAATACTGTTCCATTGTACATACATACCACTTCTTCATCCATTCATCTGTTGATGGACACTTAGGTTGTTTCCATATCTTGGCTGTTGTGAACAATGCTGCAAGGTACCTGGGAGTGCCGACATCTCTTTGAGACCTTGTCTTCATTTCTTTTGGATGTATACCCATAAGTGGGCTTGCTGGATCATACGGTAGTTCTAATCTTAATTCTTTGAGGAGCTGCCGTACTGTTTTCCATAGCAGCTGCACCAATTTACATTCCTGCCAACAGTGCACAAGCGTTCCCTTTTCTCCACGTCCTCACTGACACTTATCTCTCGTCTTTTTTCTGACAGCTGTTCAAACAGGTGTGAGGTGATATCTTGTGGTTTTCATTTGTATTTCCCTGATGATTAGAGATGTTGAGCATCTTTTCATGTGCCTGTTGACCATTTGAATGTCGTCTTGGGCAAAATGTCTGTTCAGTTCCTCTGCCCATTTTTTAGAGAGATTGCTTTGTTGTTGTTGTTATTGAGTTGTATGTTCTGATGTATTTTGGATATTAACCCCTTATGAGATAGATGATTTGCAAATATCTCCCATTCTATAGGTTGCCTTGTCATTTGTTGGTTGTTTCCTTTGCTGTGCAGAAATGTTTTAGTTTGATGTAGTTCCACTTGTTGATTTTGCTTTTGTTACTTGTGCTTTTGGTGTCATGCAAAATCATTGCCAAGATCTATGTCCGGGAGCTTTTTCTCTGTTTTCTTCTAGGAATCTTATGGTTTCAGGTCTTATGTTGAAGTCTTTAGTCCATTTCAAGTTAATTTTTGTGAGTGGTATAAGGTAGGCTCCAATTCCAGAAACTGGTGTTGTCAATGTTCTGGATTTTGGTCATTCTAATAGGTGTGTAGGAGTATCTAATTGTTGTTTTAATTCCCTGATGACACATATCATAGAACATCTTTTCTTATGCTTATTTGCCATCTATATATCTTCTTTGGTGAGGTGTCAGTTTAGGTCTCTGGCCTATTTTTAAGTTGGGTTGTTTGTTTTCTTATTATTGAGTTTTAAGAGTTCTTTGTATATTTTGGATAACAGTCCTGTATCAGATGTGGCTTGTGTTTTGAATCTCTTGATAGTGTCTTTCCCAGAACAGAAGTTTTAAAAGTTAAAAATTTTAAATTTTAAAATTTAATCAAGTCCAGCACATCTATGATTTCCTTCATGGGCCGTGCCTTTGGTGTCATATCTAAAAAGTCATCGCCATACCCAAGTTCAGCTAGGTTTTCTCCTACGTTGTCTTCTAGGAGTTTTAGAGTTTTGCATTTTATACTTAGGCTTATGATCCATTTTGAGTTAATTTTTGTGAAATGTGTAAGGTCTGTGTTAGATTCAGTTTTTTGCATGTGGATGTCCAGTTGTTCCAGCACCGTTTGTTGAATAGACCATCTTTGCTCCATTGTATCGCCTTTGCTCCTGTGTCGAAGGTCAGTTGACTGTATTTATGTGGACCTGTGTCTGGGCTCTCTGCTCTGTTCCATTGATCTACTCGTCTGTTCTTTCACCAAGGTCGCACTGTCTTAATGCGGTAGCTTGAAGTCGAGTATCATCAGTCCTCCAACTTTGTTCTTTTCCTTCAGTACCATGTTGACTATTCTGGGTGTTTTGCCTCTCCATATAAACTCTAGAGTCAGTTTGTTAATATCCACAAAATAACTTTCTGGGGTTTTCACTGAATCTATAGATCAGTCTGGGAAGAACTGACATCTTGACCATGTTGAGTCTCCCTGTTCATGAACATGGAACATCTCTCCATTTATTTAGTTCTTCTTTGATTTCATTTGTCAGAGTTTTATAGTTTTCTTCATATATATGTTGTACATATTTTGTTAGATTTATACCCAAATATTCCACTTTTTGGTTGCTAATGTAACTGATATTGTGTTTCAAATTCCACTTGTTAAAAGTGAGTCATTTCTATGAAAAGTGAAAAGAAAGTATTAGCAAAGGCAGTCATGAGGGATGGTATGCAAGTGGGAGGCTGGTCTGACTTTGAGGAGGATGCAGATGTGCAATCGTCTCATCCCACCCCAGCCACCTGTCGAGTGCGCTGGACACATCCATGTGGTGAGCACATCCCTAACTAGTCCATCACCTCACTGACCCGCCTCCTCCCGACTCCCTCACTCCCAGGCTCTCCCGCCCAGCAGGAGCCCCAGCTCCTCACTGTGTCGCTCTGGCTCCCTCCCTCTTCCCACCTCCCTCTTCCCTCCACCTCCTCCTCCTCCCCCTCCTCCTCCCTTCTCCTCCTGCCTCCCTCCTTCCTCCTCACCCCTCCTTCTCCCATCTCCCTCCTCCTCCCTTCTCCTCCTGCCTCCCTCCTTCCTCCTCACCCCTCCTTCTCCCATCTCCCTCCTCCTCCCTTCTCCTCCTGCCTCCCTCCTCCCTCCTCACCCCTACTTCTCCCATCTCCCTCCTCCTCCTCCTTGTCCTTCTCCCCTCCTCCTCCCCCTGCCCTGTTGGTCCAGGCCCTCTCTAACACACCCCATTGCTGTTGTCTCTCCCCTTTGCCCCTTCCCCATGGGATGCCATCCAGTGGCACAGGTCAAAGACACCACCAACCAAAGGACCAGCCAGAGGAGGAGGAAGAGACAGGGAGGGAGTGAGGAGGGAGAGAAATGGAGGGAGAGAGGGCCCCTAAAGCTCTGGTCGGAAGTGACACACGGAACTCCCTCCCGCACTTATTTGGCCAAAGCCAGTTCACTAGCCCTTGAGCACTCCTGGGTTGGGCGGGTGGGGAATGCGTGGTCCTCTCCCAGGGATGAGAAGCTGCTGAAGACAGTGGGACCCAGCACAGTCCCTTTCTTAAAGGAGAGTGTCCTTGGTGGCCTCAGGGGATGCCCTATTTTTTCCTTTTCTTGAGTTTAATTTACAAATTGCGGGTACACAGCCCAGCAGATTTCATGAGGTGAACACACCCGGGTAACGTGCGCTCAACCAGGAGACGGCCTGGCCAGGGGAGCAGAGGACCCTCCTGCCCTCGCTCCTCTCTCTGACATCCAGCCGATGGCAGGTTAACTGGAGAAACTACTGGTCAATCGGACACATACAACGGAAAGTGACAGCTTCGACCTGTTGCAGGGCGTCTGTGGGTCCGCACCTGAGGCGGTTGGTGCTAATTACAAACCCACTGGAGCCCCATCTCCATCGGCCCTTCATTCTTTGTGATTTGGGCTTTGTCTCCGTTGCTTCATGTCCCCCTTTATTCAGAAGGAATCAGCCTGCCAGAAAAACCAATTAAAAACCAAAAGAGATTAAAGGCAATTACTGTTACGATGTGAACATTTCAACAGCATTGGGAATAAACAGCTTAACGTCTGCTCACATTAAAATTAAACAAACACTTTACATTCAGCATCCATTTCCTGGGTCAGATTTTGTGTTGTTTCCGTGGAAACATGCAGCACTTATGCTAAATGCAGCCCCCTCCTCGGTTGCTGTCCTTTTGTCCCAGCACTGGGTGCTTCTGCTCCATCAGGTCCCCCTTCGGGGGGTTTGTCCTGGTGCAGGACACAGGTGGTCTCGGGCAGCATCGTCTGAGGTGTGTTTTGTGGGAGGTAAACCGAAGTGTTGCCTCATGACTTGTGCGCTGAATCTCTGCGGGGACAGGACAGTGTGTCCCAGATTCCTGCGGGTGCGTTGTTTTGCACCTTTGCAGAGAATACAAACAGACGTTTCAGTGGCCTCCTCAGGGAATTCAGGGTCTGTCCCAGTTCACACTCAATCCGCAAGGAAAGCCCTGAATTCCAGTGGACAGTGGTGAGCTCAGACAATTTGTGACCAGAAAGACTGGAAAGAAAAATGCAAACCACAGTCCATTTTTGAGCACAGTGAGTACGTCTAAGGAAAACCTCTGGAATACAAATTGCACTCTGTTGCCTCAAAAAGTGGAAAGTGGTATCAGGACCGTGGCCGTGCTCAGCAGACTGTGTGAGGACGGGAGCTCGTGTGGGGTCCTGCGGGAGGGCAGTCCCGGGCCCCCAGCTCAGTGAGGGCAGCACAGGTCACGCGGGAAGGGAGGTGATTACGCTGGTGATCAGGAGAGAGCCAGACGATCGGTCCATCACAGGGAAGCGCTGGGAGACTCAGCAGCAAACTGTGTGAGATGCAGAAATGAGCCTGCTCACCCTGCTCCGTCTCTGGTCCTCGCCGTGCGGGTGGCTCACAGTGTGGATACTGCGCTCTGCTGAGCGTGCTGGTAGCATGGAGATCTGTGTCTTTCATACAACACGGCCCCTAAGTGCAGCTGCCTCCCTCGTCTGCTGCTCAGCTGGAGAAACAGGGATCTGGTCCATCGCTGCAGGACAAGCCGCCCATGGGGGTGGGGGGTGGGGGTGCACCGAGAATGCCACGTCCTTACGCTGTAACTCAGGGGCCAGGAAAGGTCTGCTGTCAAGGGCGATTTTGGCTGTTCATAATTTCATCCTAGGTACTGACTGTAGAACTTCGCTTCGGAAGAAGATGTGACTGCCCTGTTCCGTTAAAAGAGTGTGAAGTGTTTTTCAGGGACCCACTGCCTGAGGGAACCCTCCATAGTTCTGGGGTCGCGCGTGGAAACTCACGCCAAGGGGTTAGGCACAGGAAGAGCTTCTCGGCAGAAATGACGCATTTGTGAAGGAGACGTCTGTGAGCTCCGTGTTCAAGGACGGAAACGTGATAATAACACGGGGCACACACTGTGCCAGCACTGTTCACACTGAGTCCACACAAACGCCCGCTCTGCAGGTGAGGAAGTGGAGACCCAGAGTCAGCAGCTTCCCCACTGCCCACGGCCATAGACCACAGAGCGGGGGTAGGACCCAGCTGCTGTCTCCAGGATCCGTGCCCTCGACCACTACACGTCCTGCCTGTCGGAGCAGAGCCCCCGATTGCTAACTTACAGTGTGAAACACAACTGCCGACCAAACCAGGTGGTCACTTTGGCCGACCTAAGTAGAATCTCCTCCCCCCACAGATTCAGAGAGGGCGGGTACTGGAGTCTCAGAGTCTCAGCAGAGGCACTTTGCTTAGGCAGCAGTCTCCTGGGCGAGGCTCCGTCTTCCCACATCTACCTCTGGGACCCTGGGTGGCTGAGGGCCCACTCAGGTGCCCCTGGAGGTACAGAGATTTCACTCACAGCACTGATTCTGTTGGGTGAGGTGCACCCTTCAGAGCCACACTGGACCCTGGCGCCCACGTCTGCCTCCATCTGCGCATCCCCAGGCCTCTCGTTCTTACAGTGAAGGAGGCATCTGAACCCAGGATGGTTCCCAACGCTGCTCTCTCCTGTCTCCCTGGGGTCCCTGCCCTCTCTCTCATCTGCCATGTCCTGTCCTCTCACACAGATCAGGAGGTTGGTCCCTAACTTATCCTCATTAATTCAGATTCCATGACCAGTGACAATCGAGCCCCGCTGTAGTGGGCACTGGTATGGTGGGCACTGCTGTGGTGGGCACTGCTGTGGTGGGCATTGCTGTGGTTGGTACTGCTGTGGTGGACACTGCTGTGGTTGGCACTGCTCTGGTGGGCACTGCTGTGGTTGGTACTGCTGTGGTGGGCATTGCTGTGGTGGGCACAGGGGTGATGGGTACTGCTATGATGGGCACTGCTGTTTGATGGCCTGTTGGTTTGCTGCCTGGCATCCAGTAGACAAACTGATGGTCAAAGGGAGGCAGGGCCTGGAAAATGGGCAATTTGCCTTCCTCCTGACCGATTCCTTGGCCCTGAAGACATCTGGACGTTTAATGAACAGCTGAGCAAGTGACAGGAAATCAGGGTTATCCATGGGAACATTCTAGGGGCTGGTGAGTTGTTTAGGCATCTGTGCGAAGGTTCCTTAAAAGTTTATATTCGCGTTTGGAGCCCGTGATTGAAGGTGGGACGGGGGCAGATCATCCCATCCACCCTCCAACCCGAGTTTTCAGCTTTGGGTTCTGGCAAAGGGAGGTGGGGAGGGGAGAAGCACTGTCCTGAAGTCAGGCCCAGAGAAGCTGCCTGGGCACATGGTAAGAACAGAAATATTAGGTGCTGTGCACACTCCTTCCATCTGTTCATAGAATGACTTCATGGGGCCCCTTTATCATCTTCACTACATCTGACCTTGAACTCAGTGGCAGCCGGGCAGGTGAGCACAGCTCAGCCAGCGAGCACATTAGCACCAGACCCAGGGCCTGGATCCTAAGAGCCTCAGAGAAGGAATGGAGACCTGGAGAAATCGCTTCACATGCTTCATTGCTCCTGTAAAGGGACAGAGACGGGAGGCTCAGGGTTAGACGGTGTGGATTCCCGTCCTAGCCCCACTGCATTAAACACGACTGTCACTTCTTTGGAAACTACAAAACTCAAACATGCTGTCTGATATTTTATCCTCAGAAGGGTGTGTAACAGGACACTCACCAGGACCCTTCCCACTATCCGGAGGGAGCCAATGGCACATCTAAGGGGGTTAACTAAGAGATGTAGGTCAGCCCTGGGGACAGGACCCCGCTCTAGCCTTTATCAGAGGCCTTGTGTCGGGGAGCACTCCCCAAAGAGGAGGAGTCGGTAAAGAGAATTCAAGGATGCTTCAACATACAAAAATCAGTGTAATACATTACATTAATGGAATGAAGGAAAAAGAAAACCATGATAATCTCAACTGGTGCAGAAAAGCCTTTGACAAAATGCAACACTGTTTCATGATAAAAACACTTAAGAAACTTGGAATGGAAGGAAACTTCTCAATACAATAAAGGTCGTATATCAAAGACCCACAACCAACATCACACTCAGTGGTGAAGAGAGAAAGCTTTCCTCTAAGATCAGGAGCAAGACAAGACGCCTGCTCTAGCTTCTTCTATTCAACACAATGTGCGAGTTCCAGCCAGAGCCAGCAGAGAAGAGAACGAAATAATAGGTGTAGAAACTGGAAAGGAGCAAGTAATGTTACTTCTGTTCACAGACATGATCTTCTACGTAGAAAACTAAGGACTCTGAAAACAAAAACAACTGTTAGAGCTAATGAACTCAGGAAAGTGGCGGGATACAAAATCAACGTACAAAAATACGTTTCCATGTGCTAACAATAAGCAATCCAACAAGGAGATCAAGAAAATAATTCCGTTTACAATGGCATCAGAAAGAATAGAATATTTTGGAATAAACTTAACCAAGGGGGCAAAAGTTTTGTACGCTGAAAACTACGAAATGTTGCTGATAGGAAATAAAGAAGGTGTCAGTACCTGGAAAGACATCCTGTGTTTGTGGATCGGACGACCTCATATTTCTAAGATGTCAGTACTACCCAAGGTGATCTGCAGATTCAGTGTGATGACTCTCAAAATCCCAAAGACATTTTTTTGTAGAAATAGAGAAAGACATCCAAAATTTCACACAGAATTTCAAGGGACCCAGAATATCCAAAGCAATCTTGAAAAAGAACAAAGTTGGAGGACTCAAACTTTTTGATTTCAAAATTTACTGCAAAGATACAGTAACCAAAATCATGTTGCACTGGCATAAAAACAAAGGTACAGACCAATGGGATGGAAGGGAGAGCCCAGAAATAACCCTCACGTATGTGGTCAAGTGATCTTCAACAAGGGAGCCAAGACCATTCAATGGGGAAGAGACAGTCTTTTCAAGAAATGGTGCTGGGAAAACTGATGTCCACATACAAAAGAAGGAAGATCGACCCCTACCTCACACCACACACAAAAATGAACTAAAATTGGGTCAAGTTCCTAAATGTAAGAGCTAGACTATAAGACTCTTAGAGGAAAACATAGGAGAAAAGATTCATGCCATTGCATCTGTTGATGATTTATTGGATATAACACCAAAAGCAGAGGCAACTAAAGAAAAAATAGATAAATTGGACTTCAACAAAATTAAAAACTTTTAGGTATCAAAGGAATCTATCAAGGGAGTTAAAAGACAACCCACAGAATGAGAGAAAATATCTTCAAACCATATATGTGATAAGAGATTAATATCCAGAATATATAAAGAACTCTTGCAACTCAATGCAAGAAAATAATCCAATTAAAAAATGGACAAAGGACTGGAATAGACATTTCTTCAAAGAAGATACACAAATGGCTGATAAACACACAAAAATGAAGATATTCATCTTCAGAATTCACTAGCTAAATGCAAATTAAAATCACAATGAGATACCACTTCACACCCATTGGGACCGCTATTATCAAAAAACAGAAAATAACTAATGTTAGCAAGGATGTGGAGAAACTGGAATTTGTGTGCATTGCTGATGGGAATGTAAAATGGGGCATCTGCGTGGAAACACTGTGGAAGTTACTGAAAGAATTCAGCATAGAATTACCATGTGATTCAGCAATTCCTCTCCTGGGTGTACACCACAGGAACAGAGAGCAAGGGGTTTAAAAGGCATCTGTACGCAGTGTTCATGGCAGCACTATTCACAACAGCCAAAAAGTGGAAACAGCCCCAGTGCTGTCTCCCCAGGCATCACCCCAATCCCAGGGACACTCCAGGGCCAAGGCGTCTGCACCCACATGGGGTGAGCCTGCGGTGCTCTCTGGACTGCGCCCCTGGGGTCAATTCTGCAGCAGGGTCCCCTCCCCTAACTGTCTCTCCCTGGTGCACCAGCCTCCTGCCCCTGGGAAGCGGCCACGCCCCAAGTCTCGACACATCGCATTTTCCAGAATTAAATTCCTCTGCCAGAGGCTTTCACTCAGACAGCAGTCTCTCATAATTGCTCATTTTGGGGCCTGAACAGATACGTCCTTCACAAGAGCCTGTGGATATGATGTTCGAGGAAAAAAATTATTGCTTGCCAAAGGCATGAAACCCCATTTCTTATGAGTTTTCTGCTGGCAGATTTATTTTTGCTTTTCCTCTTTATTGCTGGTCGCAGTGGAACCTGAGCCGTCTGAGGGGACAGAGAATCTGATTTTCCACCTCTCTGCCATGTGGCTCATCAACGTCATGCTAATAACACAGAGGATGGATTGAAAGTCCAGGCTCAGATGGCAGTGGGCTGCCTGGAGACGTAAATGAGGGCACCCAGGTGGGGGCTTGGGCACCGGAGTGCATCCCCCCCCTCTAATGGGGTCACCGATCACTGCTGGGTGCGACAGAGGGTCCAGTGTGGACCAAACTTCCGATTGTTCAAGGGCATCCAGGTATCCGTGTCCTCAGGTGCGAGCTCCTGATGTCTACAGGTGGCTTTTGTGCAGGACACCTCTGTTGCCCTCCAGATCCACGCCCCACCCTCTTTCACCCTGTTCCATCCCCACCAGATGACCTGGGGGACAGTGTCACCCAGGCTCCCTCGCCTCCTGCCTTCTGTTTGGGCTCCACCAACAGGAGGCTCCCAGGAGGTCAGGGGGCAGGTGGAGAGAGAGGTTGGGGCGTTTACTCCTCATGTCCTCCCTCTGGGGGCTTCGGGGCTGGCAGGAGCTGTGATCCTCAGCCCATGGCCCCTGTCACGGAGCCCCAGCATCATCATTCCCTTCCTGCCCTTCAGGCCAGGGGCAGAAACTACTCCCCACCACTGACCCTCCCTGAGTTTCCCATCTTCTGTGTCTGTCCCTCTGTAAAGAGCCCCTTCAGTTAAGTTTCTTCATTTGAACCTCTGCGTGGAATTCTATGTCCCCAGGACCCGGACTGACGGAGGCTTGAAAAGAAAAGCAAAGCATTACGATCCTCCGTCACCTGACCAAGCATCAACCCCCGCCAAGCAGCCACCGGGGGACTCCTGCTGGGCCACACCACCAGGCCAGCTGAGGCTGTGGCCCTCACTGACGCCAGATGTGGCCCAGCCAGCAAACCCCGGACAGCTCCTGGCTCTGCGGGGGCCGTGGGAGTCCCCTGGCCGGTGGGTGGCGGGTGCCTCCTGGGCACGTTGTTGTCCCCAGGCAGCTCCAGAGCCTTGTTCCACCTGAGAGAAGGGCCTGCCATCCAGGAGGAGGGCCGTTTTCTCTCTCCAACTCAGAACTGACGCTTTGCTTTGCTGTTTGTCAGAGTGGTATGTGCCCCTTGTTAAAAAAAAGAAGTGAAACAATGTAAAGCGTTTTGGATAAAACAGGAAGCTACGAAGGAGGAAGTCAGGGTGCCCTCCACACCCCACCCAGTGAGCCGTCTGTTGGTTTTCTTTCAGCTTTTAAATTTTTCATATATTAATGTCATATATTTTGAAACAAAATTTGGTCATTATGTACAAAAAATTCTTTTCTAATTTCTCATCACACCAGGCCTTGTCCCGGTGAGTACAGTCGACACCGTCTCCTAGAGAGGAGCCCGGTGCTTCCTGTGTGGGTGCTCCCCCACCTGTGAAGCCGTCTTCTCTCCTGGGAGCCTGGTTAGCTGTCAACAGCTTCTGGCGTAAAATGCTGTTGGTGAGTGTCCCCGTGCGCACGCCCTGAGAGCTTGTCCTTGTAGGATCTCGTTCGTGGATCCGATATGTGCCAGGTTGGGACACGTGTCACACCCTGGCCCCGGAAGTTTGTGCACCTGACCCTTTCCCAGCCCAGAAGGGCCTTGGAGTGACCAGTGCCTGGACCCTCGTCAGCGTCAATTATTATTGCTCGTTTTCCACTTTGCTAAACCCAGTGAACCAAAATCTTTTCTCCTCGTTTGCACGGCCTTGGTACCTGAGATGCTGGCTTCTTGGGCAGCCGTGTTGTGTACGTGTGGGTCTTTGTGATGCCCTTTCCGTGCCCTCCCTCTGCGTCTAGGAAGCTCCTTTTTATTGACCTGAGTACACGCTTCAGATAGTAAGGGTGTGAACTTGTTGGTTTTCATATTTTCTTCGAATATTTTCATCCAGTTTATTTGCCTTATATTATGATGTCTTATTTACACTCAGAAACTTTAAAATCTGTTATTAACCTATCTTTTGTTTATTATTTCCTATTGGTCTGCATTATGCTTAAAAAGTCCTTCCTTACCCTCAAGATTTTAGATTACTAGACTAAATTTTCCTCAAAAATGTATATAGATTTTAAAATTAATTCATTTTACATGACAAAAATTTAATACGTTCTAGCATAAATTTTCAAGAATTCAGCAAAGTACATTTTTGAGGACTTCTCATGCGCCTGCCGCTGTGCTGGGAATATTGTGAAAAGTTGGGGCTCTTTGAGCTCAAATGATCACACAAGTAAATGTAAAATTAATGCTGGGAATTCACAAACTCGCAAAATAAATGTGAGACCACCCCTGTGAATCCACAAATATCACACGGGTATGTGCACAGCTGTGTGGGGTGAGCTGTCTGCAGGTGAGCTGTGCGGCACGGATTGCCTGTGCAAGAGGGCGCCCCACCTCATCTCCCTGGTCACCGTCTCCTGGAGGGAGTACGAGGTGAGTTGTGCTCTAACATGAATGCAAGTTCACTGCATGTGGAATGTGGTGGTGGTCGGAGGGGAGGTGAGTGGGAGCAAGGTGGAGCATTCTGGCAATGTGGAACAGCATTGCAAAGGCTTTGTGTCAGGTGAAGAATGGAGCACAGAACAAGATGCACTGGGATAGTGAGAGGGGCCCGGGGGTGAAAAACCCAAGAGCATGAAGTAAAAGTGTAAGTCCTCTCCTCTCTGTCCCCTCCTGCTCCATTGCCTCCTGATCCCATTTCTCAGAGGTAGCCACACATTAAACCCGGGTGTTTATCCTTCTCAAACATCCTCTGTGCACAAACGTAAATTTATAATATTAAAAATGGAAACATAGGGTATACACATGCATACGGATTTGTATTTGCTTTCCTAGTATAAAAAATTGACAAACATACACAAGGTTGGAGGAGACGTAAAACTCTCAGATACCCATCGCCCAACATCAACAGCCGTGAGCACTCTGCCACCCCAAAAGCAGCGAGAGTCCCCACCGGTAACAAATGCCACCCACACAGGGTAACGGGAGAGAGGTTCCTGCAGGGACCGATTCCGCAGGAGCGGGCAGGGGGACAGGAGTCGGTGAGGGCTGGCAAGGCACTTTGGGATCAGCACCAGCAGGGAGCAGCTCAGACCTCTGAGCCCGAGCTGGCAGCGAGGGTAGCTGCTCCAACCACAAGAGCCGTGACTGTCTCTGCAGGATGGGCTGTGTGACAAGGGCTGCAGCAAAGAGGAGGGGAGCAGGGGGGACAAGTGCCAACCTCCAGCCTAGCAGCCAGGAAGCCCAGAAAGAAATGCTCTAAACACTCCCACTTGCCTTTTGGTTGAACCAGAGCGCTCCAGAGGAAAGCGGTCCCTTTATTGCAGGATATCGGGATCAGCCTCCTGGGCACAGAGCCAGGGAGAGAAGTGGGAGCGGGTCTGGAGGAGGAAAAGACGAGACAGCACAGCCTTCGTCTGCACTGCAGGATTTTAAAGCAAATTCTGTGCGTCATGTCATTTCTCTCCTAAATACTTCAACATGCATCCTAATACTCTCATCTCCCATAAATACCACGCTATTATTACGCTTTACTAAGCAAACAATTCCTTAATTTAACGCCAGTCCATGTGCAAATTCTGTCTAAAAAAACTATATTTTAATAGTTGTTTCCTTTGAACTCAGATCCAAAAAAATGCTACAGATTGTGTATGAAAGCTGTCTCTCTTAAGTCTCTCTGAGTCCAGCGTGGGTCCCGTCCCTCCCCCACATTGTGGGTTTCCGTTGTCATGTCGACCACTTGGAGAACCGCGTCACACGTCTTTGTTAGAACGCCCTGTATTTGGATTTTAGCTGAGTTGCTTCCCTGGCTGTTGCTTCGCCTGCTCTCCTGTCTCCCAGCTTGCTGCAGGCTTGGAATGAAATCAAGGCCTGATTATATTTCGTTAGTGTGTATGAATATGTCAAAGGCGAAGCTGAGCTCTTTATGCTGTATCATATCAGGAGGCGCATGTGACTGCCCGTCTCACTTTTCATGGTGCTGATGGATCAGTGACTTCAAATGGTGACACTGTACCCCTCAGTGTAAATTTTCCCATCGATCTTCCACCTACTAGTTTTAACACCCCCTGAAATTATCAGAATTGATTTTTTTAATAAGGTGTTGAAGCTTCTCGTTCTCTCACTTCTTCTGAAATTATTTGCTTGAGTTCTTTTGTTTAGACGAGCTATTCCACATCCACCAGGACTATGGATTTACCATCAAGTACAATTCGTACTAGAAAGGCAGGATAAATGCTTAATTTTTCCCTTTATTTATCAATTTTCAGAGTAATGAATTGGCATCCTAGTAACTTCTCGTGGAGTATGATGAATTTTGTATGTATTTTTGTCTTTGTTACCCCCTACATCCTTTATTGTACTCATGGCTTTTGTTTTAAATGAGGTGAAATTCACTTAACATAAAATTAAGCATTTTAAAGTGTGCAGTTCAGTGGCATTTAGTACATTTATGATACTGTGCAGCTATCGCTTCTGTCCAGTTCCAAAACATTTTGATCACCCCTCATTCTTCCAACCCAGCTCCTGGCAATGATTAATCAACTGTCTAACTCTAGAGATTTGCAGCTGCTTGACGTTTCATATAAATGGAACCATATAATATGTGACTTTTTTTTGTGAGGAAGATTGTCCCTGAGCTAACATCCATACCAATGTTCCTCTGTTTTTTTGTATGTGGGATGCTGCCACAGCATGGCTTGACAAACGGTGCGTAGGTCTGCGCCTGCGATCCAAACAGGCAAATCCCAGGCTGCTGAAGTGGAGCGTGCAAACTTAACCACTACGCCCCTATGTGACTTTTTGTTTCTGACTTCTTTCAGTTAGTAAAATGTTTTTGAGGTTCATCCATGTTGTAGTGTGTGTTAGTGCTCAACTCATTTTTGTGGCTGAATAAGATCCCATTGTATGGATAGACCACTTTTGTTTATCCATTCATTGAATGAGAGACATTTGGGTTGCTTTCAAATTCTGGCTATTAAGTATAGTGTTGCTATGAACATTCACGTGCAAGTATTTCTTTGAATACATGTTTTCCATTCTTTGGGGTATATACATAGGAGTGGCATTGCTGGGTCATTTGGTAATTCTATATTGAACATTTTGAGGAAATACTCAGCTGTTTTCCACAGCAGCTGCAGCTGCAGCATTTTACGTTTCCATCAGCAATGTCTGAGGTTTTCACTTTCTCCACATCCTTGCCCACACATGTTATCCTCCATTTTCAAAAATTATTATTATAGCCATCCTACTGGCTGTGAACTGGATCTCTGAGTAGTTTTGATTTGCTTTTCCCTAATGACTACCAATGTTGAGCATATTTTCATGTGCTTTTGGCCATTTGTGTATCTTCTGTGGAGAAATGTCTATTCAAGTCCTTTGCTCAATTTTTAATTGGGTTGTCTTTTGTTGTTGAGACGTAAGAGTTCTTAATATATTCTGGATACTAAACCCTTATCAGATTTATAATTTGCAAGTATTTCCTCCCATTGTGTAGGTTGCCTTTTGACTTTCCTGATAGTGTCGTTTGATATACAAAAGGTTTTAATTTTGATAAAGTTCAGTTTATTTTTTCTTCTGTTGCCTGTGCTTTTGGTGTCATATCTAAGAATTCATTACCAAATCCGAGGTCACGAAGATTTACCCCTAAGTTTTCGACAAAGAAATACATAGTTTTAGCTCTTAACTTTAGGTCTCTAACCCATTTTAGTTAATTTTTGTATGTCGAGTGAGATGGGGTTCCAACTTCATTCTTGTGCATATGGTTATCCAGCTGTTCCTGTACCATTTGTTGAAAAGAATATTCTTTTCCCATAGAATGACCTTGGAATCTTTGTCAAAAATTTATTGACCATGGATATACAGGTTTATTTCTGAACTCTCAGTTCTCATTTGTCTATATGTCTGTCATTCTGCCACTCCTTTGGTCACCATATCTTTATATAAGTTTGGAAAGAGGGAAGTGTGAACCTTCCAACTTTGTTCTTGTTCCAGATTGTCTTGGTTATTTGAGATAACTTGCAATTCCATATGAATTTTGGGATCTGGTTTACCATTTTTGCAAAAAAAGACCGTTGGGATTTTGATGACGATTGCCTTGAATCCGTAGATTGCTTTGCATAGTTTTGACTTCTTAACAGTACTAAATCCCTAATCAACAAACAGAGGATGTATTTCCATTTATTTAGGTCTTTTAAAATTTCTTTGAGCAATTTGCTTATTTTCAGTGTACAAGTCTTGCACATCCTTGATTAAATTTATTCCTATGTGTTTTATTTTATTATTTTGATGCTATTGTAAATGGAATTATTTTCTTAATTTTTGAATTGTTCATTACTAGTGTATAAAAATACAACTAATTTTGGGATGTTGATCTTGCATCCAGCAACTGCTGAATTCCTTCATTAACTTTTACAGATTTTGTGTGTGTATTTGTGTGTGTTCTTTAGGATTTTCTATATATAAGGTCAAGTCACCTGTAAATAGGAATAATTTTTCTTTTTCATTTCTGATTTATATGTCTTTTATTTCTTTTTCTTCCCTACATCTTCTGGTTAGGAATTCCAGTACAATAGAAGGGGCAAAAGCAGACGTCTTTGTTTTGTTCCTGAATTTAGGGGAAAAACTTCTAGTCTTTAACCACTGAGTAGGCTGTTGTCCATAGCTTTCTTTTAGATTATTGATTTTTTTTATTGTGGTAAAATACATATACCATAAAATTTACCATCTTAATTTTTAAATGTACAATTCAGTGATATTATGAACACTCATATTGTTATGTAATAGTCACCAGATCCATTTCTAGAACTCTTTTCATCTTGCAAAACTGAAATTCTATGCCCATTAAATAATAACTCCTCATTAACCCTTACCACAGCACATGGCAGCCACCATTTTACTTTCTGTCTCTGTGAATATTACTACTCTCACTTAAATGAAATAGTTTTTCATAAATGTCTTTTGTCAAGTTGAGAAAGTTTCCTTTCATTCCTAGTTTGTTGAGTATTTTTTTAAATCATGAAAGTGTGTTAAAATATGTCAGATGCTTTTTCTGCATTGATAGATGTGATCATGATTTTTAAAATTCTAATAATTACATGTTTTGCATTGAATTATTTTTTGTGTGTTTAACCATCCTGACATTCCTGGGGTAAATAGCATTTGGACGTGGTGCAGAATTCTTTTACTATGCTGCTGGTTAGGTTTTATAGTATTTTTTTGAGGATGTTTGCATCAGTGTTCATAAGGGGTACTGGTTTGTAGTTCTCTTTATTTTCCAGCTTTATTGAGATAGAATTGGCATATGACATTGTGTAAGTTTGCTTTGATACACATATATACGGTGAAGTGTTTACCACAGTCAGCTTAGCTAACACACCCTCTGCCTCACATAATTACCGTTTTGTTGTTGTGGTGGTGAGAACGTCAAAGCTCTGCTTCACAGCAACTTTCAAGTGTACAGTACAGTGTTCTTAACCATGGTCAGCATGCTGTACGTCAGCTCCCGGAACTTGTTCATCTTATAACTGAAAGTTTGTACCATTTGATCAACAACTTCCCATTT
The DNA here is from genome assembly GCF_041296235.1 of Equus asinus. Classification (NCBI taxonomy): domain Eukaryota; kingdom Metazoa; phylum Chordata; class Mammalia; order Perissodactyla; family Equidae; genus Equus; species Equus asinus. The sequence continues at coordinate 70,115,547 of NC_091797.1, forward strand.
CTCTCACCCCCCAGCACCTGGCAACTGCCATGCTACTCTCTGTTTCTGTGTTTGATGTTTTTATCATGTATAAGTGACATCATACAGTATTTGTCTTTCTCTGACTTACTTCACTTAGCATAATGCCCTCAGGGTCCATCCGTGCTGTCACAAATGTCAAGATTTACTTTTTTGTGACAATAATATTCCATTATATATACCTACCACATTTTCTTTATCCATTCATCTGCCCATGGACACAGTTGTTTCCATATCTTGGCTATTGTGACTAATACTTCAGTGAACACGGGGGTACAGACATGTCTTTGAGATAGTGATTTCACTTTCTTCAGAATACCCAGAAGTGGGATTGCTGGATCATATGGTAGCTCTATTTTTAATTTTTTGAAGAGTTGAACCTCCATACTGTTTTCCTGTTTTTTTGGTTGTTCCAATTTACATTACCACCAACGGTGTACAAAGGTTCCCTTTTCTTGATGTCCTTGCCAGCATTTGTTTTCTCTTGTCTTTTTTGATAATAGCCACTCTAAGAGGTGAGGTGATATTTCATAGTAGTTTTGATTGGCATGTCCCTGATGATTAATGATGTGGAGCACCTTTTCGTGTACTTGTTGGCTTTTTCTGTGTCTTCTTTGGAAAAATATCTGCTCAAGTCTTCTGTCCATTTTTTAATCAGATTTTCTTTCTTGCTGTTGAGGTATATGATTCCTTGTGTATTTTGAAATTAATCTCTTTTCAGATACATGGTTTGCAAATATTTTCTCCCATTCTGTAGGTTGCCTTTCATTTTGCTGATTGTTTCTTTTGCTGCACAGAAGCTTTTTAGTCTGGTGTAGTCCCACTTGTTGACTTTTTGCTTTTGTCGATTGTGCTTTTGGTATCATATCCAAAAAATCATTTGCAAGAACAATGTCAAAGAGCTTTTCCCCTATGTTTTCTTCCAAGAGTTTTAGAGTTTCAGGTCTTATGTTAAAATCTCTAACCCATTTCAAGTTAATTTTAGTGAGTGTTCTAAGACAGGGGTGTAATTTCATTCTTTTGTGGTTATCCAGTTTTCCCAACCCTATTTATTGAATATCCTCCATTTCCCCCATTGAATATCCTTTTCCCATTGTCAAATATTAGTTGACCGTATATCTGTGAGTTTATGTTGGGGCTCTTGATTCTGTTCTGTTGGTCTGTTTGCAGGTTTTTACACCAATACCGTACTGTTTTGATTACTATAGCTTTGTAATGTAGTTAGAAATCAGGAGATGTGATGGCTCCAGCTTTGTTCTTCTTTCTCAGGATTACTTTGGCTATTGGGGGTCTTTTGTGGTTCCATACTAATTTTACGATTGGTTTTTCTATTTTTGTGAAAAGTGCTGTTGAAATTTTGAGAGGGATTGCACTGAATCTGTGGATGGTTTTGGGTAGTATGGACATTTAAAAAATATTAACTGCAGATCCGTGAACATGGGATACCTTTCCATTTATTTTTGTTGTCTTCAATTTCTTTCATCAATATCTTACAGTTTTCAGTGTATAGATCTCTCACCTCCTTGGTTAAATTTATCCCGAAGTATTTTATTGTTTTTGATGCTATTGAAAATGGAATTGCTTTCATCTCTTTTTCAGGTAGTTCATTCTTAGTGTATAGAAATGCCACTGATTTTTATATGTAGGTTTTTGTATCCTTAAACTTTGCTGAATTCATTTATTAGGTCTAAAATTTTGTTTTTGTTGGAGTCTTTAGGATTTTCTATTAGACAAGATCACGTCATCAGCAAACACGACAATTTTACTTCTTTTCCAAATTGGATGTCTATTTTTTTGTTCTTGCCTAACTGCTTTGGCTATGACTTCCAGTACTATGTGGAATAGGAGTGGTGAGAATGCACACCCTTGTCTCATTCCTGATTTTAGAGAGAAATTTTTTAAATTTTCGTCATTGAGGATGACACTAGCTATGGATTTGTCATATACGGCCTCTATTATTTTAAGGTAGGTTCATTCTATATATCATTTCTTGAGAGTTTTTATAATGAAAGGATGTTGGATTTTGTCAAATGCTTTTTCTGCATTTATTGAGATAATCATATGATTTTTGTCTTTCATTTTATTAATGTGGTGTATCACATTTATTTATTTCTGTATGTTGAACCATTCTTGCATCCCACTTGATCATGGTGTATGATCCTTTTATGTGCTGTTGAATTCAGTTTTCTGGTATTTTGTTGAGAAGTTTTGCATCCATATTCATAGGAATATTAGTCTAGTTTTCTTTTCTTGTAGTATTCTTATCTGGCTTTTGTATCAGTGTAATGATGGCCTTGTAAAATGAGTTTGGGAACGTTCCTTCCCTTTCAATTTTTTGGAAGAATTTGAGGAGAATGGTGTTAATTCTTCTTTAAATATTTGGTAGAATTTACCCGTGAAGGCATCTGGTCCTGAGCTTTATTTTGTTGAGAGGTTTTTGATTAGTGATTTAATCTCCTTACTTGTTACTGGTCCATTGAAATTTTCTGTTTCTTCATGATTCATACTTGATAGGGTGTATATTTCTAGGAATTTATCCATTTCTTCTAGGTTGTCCAATTTTTTTGTGTATATTTACAGAAGTCTCATGATTCTTTGTATTTCTGTGGTATCAATTGTAATGTCTCATTTGTCTTTATACTTTCATTTGGGTCCTCTTTTTTTCTTGGTCAGTCTAGCTAATGTTTGTCAACTTTGTTTATCTTTTAAAAAACAAACTTTTAGTTTTGTTGATCTTTTCAATTGATTTTCTATTCTCTACTTCATTCATTTCTGATCTTTGTTGTCTCCTTCCTTCTGCTAACTTGGGGCTTAGTTTACTCTTCTAGTTCCTTGAGGTGTAAAGTTAGGTTGTTTATTTAAGATCTCTCTTTTTTCTTACTGTAGGCCTTTATCTCTATGAAATTCTTTCTTAGCATTGCTTTTGCTGCACCCCATAAGTTTTGATATGTTATGTTTCCATTTTCATTTGTTTAATATACTTTTTATTTCCTTTTTTGATTTCATTGTAGTTTCATTTTCACATATTTGTGAATTTTCCAGCTTTCCTTTTGTTATTGATTTCCAGATTCATACCACTGTGGTTGGAAAAGGTAGTTGGTATAATTTCAATTTTTAAAAATATGCTGAGACTTATTTTATGACCTATCTATCCTGGAGAATTTTCCATGTGCACTTGAGAAGAATATGCATTCTGCTGCTGTTAGAGTGTTCTATATATGTCTGTTAGTTCATTTGTTCTAAAGTTCAAGTCTAGCATTTTCTTATTGATTTTCCATCTGTAAATTTATCCATTGTTGAAAGTGGTGTATTGAATTCCCCTACTATTATTGTATCGTTGTCTATTACTCCCTCAGAGCTGTATTTGCTTAGTATAATTAGGTACTTTGATGTTGGGTGCATACATATTTACATTTGTTAAATCCTCTTGATGAATTGACTCCTTTATCATTATTTAATAACAGTCTTTGTCTCTTGTTACTTTTTTTAACTTAAAGTCTATCTTGTCTCATGTAAGTATAGCTACCCCTGCTCACTTTGGCTTCCATTTGTGTGGAATATCTTTTTCCATCCCTTCAATTTGAGGCTATGAGTGTCCTCGAAGCTGAAGTGAGTCTCTCACAGACAGCATAATTGGGTCTTGTTTTTTAATCCATATAGCCACCTATGCCTTTTCATTAGAGAATAGAATTTAATCCATTTACATTTAATGTAGTCATTGATGGGTAAGTATTTACTATTGCCATCTTGTTAACTGTCTTCTGGCTGTTTTGGAGTTCCTTTGTTCCTTTCTCTCTCTCTTGCTGTCTTTTCTTCCTTTGTGAATTGATGATTTTCTGTAGTGGTATAATTTGATTCCCTTCTATTTATCTTGTGTGATATAAATCTGTTTTATGCTGATAACAACATCAATAGCATACAAAAACTCTACCTCTTTATTCTTCCCCTGATTTTGTTTTGATGTCACACTTTACATCTTTTTATATTGTGTATCATTTAACACATTATTGTAGCTATAGCTATTTTTAATACTTTTGCCCTTTGACCTGTATACTAGAGTTACATGGCTAGCCTCCACTACCATATTACAGTATTAGAGCATTTGGAATCTGACTGTGTTCTTGCCTTTACCAGTGCGTTGTTTCTTTTTATATGTTTTTGTGTTACTGGTTAGTGTCCTTTCATTTCATCTGATGAACTTCTTTCAGCATTTCTTGTTAGGCAGGTCTGGAGTTGCTGAAGTCCTTAAGCTTTTGTTTATTTGGGAAAGTCTTTATCTTACCTTCATTTCTGAAGGACAACTTTTCTGGGTTAAGTTTTCTTGATTGGTAGTTTCTTTCTTTCAGCACTTGAATATATCGTCTCATTCTCTCCTGGCCTGCAAAGTCTCTTCTCAGAAATCTGCTGATTGCCTTATAGGGGTTCCCTTGTATGAGAGAATTTTTTCTCTTGCTGCTTTTAAAATTTTCTCTGTGTTTGATTTTAGGCTGTCTTATCATATATCTTGGAGAAGATAAATTTTGGGGCAGCCTGCTAGCCTCATGAACTTGGATGTCCAAATCTCTCCCCAGGTTTGGGAGATTTTCAGTCATTATTTCTTTAAATAAGCTTTCTACCCACTTCTCCCTCTCTTCACCTTCTGGGACCCCAAGGTTGTGTAGATTGTTTTTCTTTATGGTGGTGTTACTGGCTCTTAGTTAATATCAGACCTGATATTGGTTCCCCTACAGTGAACCCAGCATATATGGGTTAAAATTAAAAGCACACATTCCCAGGTCCCTGGTTCCTTAGTCACACTCAAATGTAGATGCTTGTTTCTTTAACCTCTGACCCCCTGAGCTATAGAGCCAAATAGAAGTCACAAATTGTTAAAGTCCGGATGACCTCACTCTGGGCTCCCACTAAAGTTGTGGCTGATCCCAGGACCTTGAAGTTCTTTCTCAGAGAAACTAGTGTCCAGAGAATATCAAGAAACCGAAGCTCCTCAGGCCCAACTCCTCAGCTCCCTGACGGCAGAGTCTGCCTTCCACCATGGAGATACACAGCTAAGGACACTCATCTGAGAAATCCTTTGTCTCCTCTGCTGGAAGCAGCTCCAGACACAGGCTGATGGGAAAACACTGACTGAGAAGGCTATGGCCCCCTCCCCTACCTAAAACCCAAAGTAAGAACCCCTACCCATTTATTAACAGGGAGCAAGCAACTTTTGGGGCACTGGCCCTTTGCTTTGCTCCCTCTGCCTGGTAAAGTAAAGCCTTTCCTTTTTCTCCCAAGACTCTGTTCTCATTATTTGAATTGGCATCAGGATCAGAGAGTGAACTTTTGGTAACAGTGTCCCATAAGACTCGTAGGCTTTCTTCATTCCTTTTCATCCTTTTTTTCTTTTTACTCCTCTGCCTGATTCTTTTTTCTCCTTGGTCTAGATGTTGAAGTTCTTTATTGAGTTCCTTCAGTTCAGTCACTGTATTATTCAGCTCCAAAATTTCTGTTTGGTTCTTTTCTTCTTCTTTTTTTGTTGGGGAAGATTAGCTGTGAGCTAATATCTGTGCCAGTCTTCCTCTATTTTGTATGTGGGCTGCTGCCACAGCATGGCTGATGAGTGGTGTAGGTCCATGCCTGGGATCTGAACCCATGAACTTGAACTATGTCATGGGGACAGCCCCTGTTTGGTTCTTTTTTATGTTTTCTACCTCCTTGTTGATCTTCTCATTTTGTTCTTGTATTGTTTTCCTGATACTGTTAAATTATTTCTGTGTTCTTTTGTAGCTCTCTGAGCATCTTTAGAACAATTATTTTGAAATCCTTGTCAGGCGTTTCCTGGGTGTGCGTTTCTTTGGGGCCAACCATTCGAGATTTACCATGCTCCTTTGGTGGAGTCATGTTTCCCTGATTCTTCATGATCCCTGTAGCTTTATGTGGTGTCTGCACATTTGAAGAAGCTGTCACCGCTTCCAGACTTCATGGGCTGACTTCAGTATGGAAAGACCTTCACTTGCAAGTGGGAGCATACTGTGGTGCATAAGTGGTGCAGGGCACCAGATAGGGGTGTGTGTGGCAGCAGTGGTTCTGGACTGGTGTGGTGACTCACTGACTTATGTTGGTGGGGTCCACAGTATTGACAATTGTGTGGTCCTTAGCAAATGTGTGTGGGGTCCACAGAGGCTGCGAGGGCTGTCAGGGTCCCCAGCAGCACCTCCAGGTCCATCAGCTAGGGACCAGGGGATGCAGCAGTAGTAGTGGCCATAGCCTGTGATGTGCACACACACAGTTGCTGGGTGTAGCTACAAGGGCATGTGCAGTGGCAGGGGCCAGTTGCAAACAGATATGTAGTGGTAGGGGCTGGGGTAGGCAGCAAGGGACAGGGACAACTGTGGGTGCTCTCACAGCTGAGGGCTCCCGGCTGTCAGTATGCTCTCCTGTGGCTACACAGTCTCGCCCGGGCATGTGCATGGCAGTGGAGGCCCGTGAAGGGCATCAGGCTGGCAGTGTGCAAGTGCACAGATGCAGAGGCTAGCCCTGAGTGCACACACAGCAGTGGGCATCAGCCACGGGACCTAGGCTGTGTCTTGCACTGGTGTGGCTGCAGAGCTGTGGGATGGCTGCCAGGGCTGGGCTCTGGCAGGGGTGGAATGGGAAAGGGGCAGAGAGGGACTCAGGCAGCTAGCATCAGAAAATGCAAATACCCGTGTGGAAGCTGGTGAAATGTGCAGGGGTTCTGAGGCAGCTGTGCTGGCTGCTGGTTCCTCAGCGGTGAAAGCCGCGGGGGTTGTCTGTAAAACAGGTCACTGGGCGCCGTGGTCACTTTTGAAATGTTTCACAGTCTTCACCAGTGAAGCCGTCTGGTCCTGGGCTTTCCTTTGCTGGGAGGTTTTTGTTATTGTTCAATCTCTTCACTTGTTGTGGTCTGATCAGATTTTCTTCTTCGGTCAGTTGTGGTAGTTTGTGTGTTCTAGAAATTTGTCCACTTCCCCTGGGGTATCTAATCGTTGGTGTACAGTTGTTCACGGTTTCTCTTTTAATCCTTTTATCTCTGTGAGGTACGTAGTCATGTTCACACTCTCACTTCTGATTTGTAGACTTGATTTTTTTCACATGCCCCATGTCTTTTAATCCATTACAGCCGTGATTCTTTTTGATGTTTGAATTAACCCCTCCCTGTCTAGTGAGAAACCCGTCGTGCTGGTTCCTGTGTCCTGCTGACATCACTCCACTAGCCCTTCGCAGCTGCCTTGCTTTGTGAAACACCAGACAACCCAAGCTCGTCACGTACGTTTCTTGCCCTGACCTGGAATCAGTTCTTCAAAGGGCCGGGATCTTTCCAGATCCAGAGCTATGCGTTGGCAGCTCCCTCTGCCCGGAATGCTCTCCCCGTATCTCTTTGGTTCAGTTGATATTTAATCTTCAGGTCTTGGATTAAATGTATCGTCCTCATAAACTTTTTGACAACACCCCCGATTTAGCGAACGTCTTGTTTCAGGACTTTCGCTTTGTGGTATTTTCATAAAGTGACTGGTAAATGTTTGTTTAAAGTCTGGGCTGCTAATGCTAATGAGGATCTGAGTTTGGGCCTTTCGGGTGAAGCCATGTGGAGCTTGACAATGACTTTAATTCAGAAGGCAGAGCCACCTGAGAAAGACACTGTGGTCCCAATGCCGCTGAGCCCTGACTGCAGCTGTGCCTGGACTCAGGGCTCTCACGGCCTTTTCAAGCATGCAAGCAAAAAAAATAAGGAAAAGAAGAAAAAAGAAGAGCCCTGTTTCCTCAAGCCAGCAAGAATCAGGTTCAAGTCACTTGCAGCCAAGAGTCCAAACTTATAAATTTATCTTTTCCAAGCTTTTTAGGATTTTTGTCCCCACCCCCTGTCACCATGACACTGTACATATTGTAACAGGCGAGTTCCACGAATAAAGGAGCTGAAGGGGCAGCTTATGGTCTCTGTCTTCCGCAAGCTTTATCTACTTTAGTCTTTCAAAATTAGATTCTCCAGCCATTATAAACTTCCAGAAGTTTCAAAGATCCCAGATGACCAGATGTTACCCTTAAAAAGGACAATGTACTTGAGGAGAATTTAAAACCTATTTGCAGAGGGAGCAGTGCAGGACGAACCAGAACGAGTGTGTTGACACTGACCTGGGACACCGTCCTAATTGCCTAGGTGTGTTTACTCTGACTTGGGACGTCTCCCTTATGTGAAGTGCGGCTACCCTGACGTGGGATGTCTTTATAATCCCCCCACGTGTCTACCCTGACCTGGGATGTTGCCCTAATACCATCCTTTGTCTCCCCTGAATGGGAATTTCTGCAAAGTTGTCCAAGCACGTCTAAGCTCACCTGAGATGCCTCTCTAATTCCCCAGCAGAGTCTACTCTGACCTGGAAGGCTCCCCGATTCCCCAACTCGTCCACCTCTGCGATGCCTCCCTAGTTCCCGAGGCGTGTCTACACCGACCTGGGATGTCTCCCTAATTCTCTAAGTGTGTCTCCACTGACTTGATATGTCTCCCCATTTCCCAGGTTTGTCTTCAGGGAACTGGGGTGCGTGTATAATTCCACAGGTGTATCTACCGGAATCTGTGATGTTCCCTACTTCCCCAGCTACATCTGTCCTGCCCTTGCATGTCTCCCTAGTTCCCCAGAAGTGTTTGTGACTCCCCAGATGTCACTGACTTGGGATGTCTCCCTGGTTCCAGGCGTGCCTACCCTGACTGAGACGTGCGTGGTCTTTATTCCCGGTGTGTCTACTATGACCTGGCATAGCTCTCTTACTCCCCAAGTGTCTATACTGGAAGTCCCTCTCGTTGTGAGCTGTGTCTAACCTGACGTGGTTATCTCCATAATTTTCAAGTGTCTACTCTAACCTGGAGTGTCTCCCATCCTCCCCAAGTGTGTCTTCCCTGTCCTGAGATGTCTCCCTAGTCCCCCTGGTGTTTCTACCATACCCTGGGGTGAGTCTGTCTACACTGATCTTGTATATCTCCCTTATTCCCAGGTGTTTCTGCACTGAACTGGTATATTTCTATAATGCCCCAAGGGTTTCTACCCTGATTTTGGATGTTTTTCTGACTCCTCACTTTGTCTAAACTAACCAGTGATGTCTCCCTAACTCCCTGGATGTGTCTACACTGAATGGGTTACACACCCTAATATACAGGTGTGTCCAGAATCTGCTGTCTCCAGTGTTCCTCAGGTGTGTCTTCCCTGACCTGGCATACCTCCCTAATTGCCAGGTGTCTCCACCCAAACATGGGATGTCGCCCTAATCACCCAGGTGTGTCAGCGCTCACCTTGGATGTCTCCATCATTCTTCAGTTATATCTACATTGACCTGGGCTGTTTCTCTATTTTCTACATGTGTCTAACACAGTCCGGTTGTGTGTTAATTCCCTGGGCTTGTCTACACTGATGAGGGATGTCTCTAATTCCTCAGGTTATTACTCTGACCTGGCTTGTATCCCGTCTTCCCCATATGTGTCTACCCTGACCAGTGATGTCAACCACATTTTTCATATGTGTCTACTTTGACCTGGGATGGCTCCCTAATTCCACAGATGTGTCTACATTGACCTGGAATGCATCTCTAATTATTCATGTGCCTAGCTTGACATAGGATGTCTGCCTAATTTCACAGGAACTTCTGTGCAGAATGGGGACAAATCCCTAGAACCCCAGGTATGTCAGTCATGAGCTGGGATGTCTGCCTAATTCCTCAGTTGTGTCTACACTGACCTGGGATATCTTCCAAATCCCCCAGCTGTGTCTATACTGACCTGCAATGTCTCCCTAATTCCCCAGGTAAGTCTCCTCTTACCTAGGATGTCTCTCTAGTTCTCTCATTGTCTACTTTGATCTTGGATGTCTCCCTAATTCCATGGGTGTTTCCACACTTACCTGTGATGTTTCCCTTTCCCCCAGGTGTGTCTACTCTGACCTGCGTTTTCGCTTTAATTCCCCAGGTGTGTCTAAACTGACCTGGGTTGTAGTCCTAATTCCACAGGTGTGTTTCTTCTAACCTGAGATGTGTCCTTTGTTCCCCAATTGCGTCTACCCTGAGTAGTGATGTCTCTCAAATTTCCCATATGTGTCTCCGCTGAACTGGGATGTCTTCCTGATTCACCAGCTGTGTCTATCCTGACTAGTGGAGTGTCCCTAATTACCCAGAGTGTGTGTCTGTTCTGAGCTGAGGTTATCTCCCTCATCCCCAAGGTGGTGTACCTTGACCTACAATGTCTCATTATTTTCCCAGGTTTCTCTTCTCAGACATGAGATTTCTCCCTAATTGCCCAGATTTGTCCAAACTGGTCTAAGATATCTCCCCAACTTCCTGGGTTATGTCTACCCTGATATTGGTTGTCTCCCTAATAACCTAGTTTTGTCTATATTGACCAGGTGTGTCTCCCTAATTCCCTAGTATTTCCTACCTGACCTGGGATGTCTCTATAATTCCCCAGTTTTGTCTACCCTGATGATGTCTGTCTCTCTAAATTTTCAGGTGTTTCTACTATGACCTGGATGTTTCCCTAATTCCCCAGGTGTGTCTACCCAGACCTGGGATGTCTCCTAATTTTCTAGGTGTAGGTGTGTCTACACTGAACCAGCCAGTCTCTCTAGTTCTCCAGGCCTGTCTGCTTGACCTGGAATGTCTTCCTAAAACCTCTGGAATACCTACACTGACCAGAGATGTTTCCCTAATTCCCTAGTTGTGCCTATGCTGAACTAGGATGACTCTTGAATGCCTGGGGAGTGTCTGTATTTCCCTGGCATGCCTATTGATGTCTGCCTAACATCCTAGTTTGTCTACCCTGACCAAGTATGTCTCCATAACAAACCAGATGTGTCTACTCTTACCTGGGATCTCTCTCTAATTCCCCAGTTTGGTCTACCTTGACTTGGGAGGTCCTCATTCCCCAGGTGTGTCAACCCTGATATTATACGTGTCCCAAACTCATTAGGTACATCTTTTCTGACCTAGTGTGTCTTCCTATTTCCTAGTAGTGTCTACACTGACATGAGATGTCTCTCTTTTTCCTGAAACGTGTCTACTCTGAACTAGGATGAGACACTAATTCCCCAGGTGTGTCTAACTCTGACATTGGTTGTCTTCCTAGTTCTCCAGTGAGTCTATTGTGACACAGGATGTCTCTTAATTCCCCCAGGAGTGTGTACACTACCTGGGTGGTCTCCATACCTCCCCAGCTGTGTCTAATCTGGGATGTCTACCTAGTTCCCCGGATGTGTCTCCTCTGATCTAGGATGTCTCTCCAATTCCCCAAGAGTGTCCACCCTGACCCAGGCTGTCTCCCTAGTTCTCCATGCATGTCTATACTGACGTGGGTTATCTCCCTAAATTCCTAGGTGTGTCACTTGTGACCTAGGACATCTCTCTTATTCCCAGATATGTCTGCACTGCCCAGGATGTCCCATTATTTTCTAGGTGTGTCTACTCTGACATGACATATCTTCATAGATCCACGGGTGTTTCTACCCTGACCTGGGTGTTTCCCTACTTCCTCAGGCGAGTCTACACTGACCTGGGATGTCTGTCCGTTTCCTTTCGTGTTTCTTTTCTGAACTTGGATATCTACATAGGTCCCCAAGTATTTCTGCTCTAACCTGTTTTTTCTCTAAAGGTGTAAGTGTGTAAAGGTGTGTCTACCCTGATCCAGGATAGCCCCTAATATCCAAGGGGTGTCTACCCTGGCCTGGGATAGCAACCTACTTCCCCAGGTGCGTTTATGCTTAACTGGCTTGTTTCCATAAATCCCCAGTCTGTCTACACCACCTTGGGATGTTTCCCTAATTATCCAGGTACGTATTTCACAAGACATCTCCTTAATTCTAATGGCGTGTCTATGCAAACCTCATATGTCTCCCTATTCTGATTTTCTACTCTGACCTGAAATCTGTAATATCTCAGGTGTGTCTAAACTGAGCTGGAATAGATCTCCAATTCTTAGATGTGTTGACACTGTGAGGGTTTGTCTTCCTAATTCCACAATAGTGACTACCCTGACCTGTGATGCCTCTGTATATCCCCACGTGTGTCTACACTGACTTGGGATGACTGCCTCATAGTGCGGGTATGTCTAAACTGAAATGGGTTGTCTCCCTAAGTCCCCCATGTGTGTCTACACTACCTGTGATGTCTCCCTAATAAAATAGTTGTGTCTACGCTAGGACTACCCTCTAATTCCCCCATGGATGTCTACTCTGACTTTGGAACATGGGTCTACTTCATGACCCATGTCTCCAGAATACCCCAGGTGTGTCTACACTGTCCTAGGAGGTTTCAGTAATACCCCAGGTGTGTCTATTCTGATATGGGTTATTTTCTCACTTTTCCACAAGGGTCATTCTAACCTGGGAAGTCTAATTAACCAGGTATGTCTGCACGGACCTAGGCTGTCTCTCTAATTCTTGAGATATGACACTCTGACATGGGATGTTTCCTATTTCCACAGTCTACACTGACATGGGAGGTCATGTCCCCGAGTGTATCTACACTGACCTGGGATATCTCCCTAATTGCCCAAACATTCTTCTCAAACTTGGGATGATTCCTACATACCAAGTGATTTTACTCTGACCCAGCATGTGTCCCTAATTCCCCAGTTGTGTCTACACTACCTGCGATAGCTCCCTAATTCCCTGGTGTGTCAACACTGTCATTTGATGTCTCATATATCTTCAGGTGTGTCTACTATGATTTGGGATGTCTCCTAATTCCCAGGCATGTCTACCTGGACCTGGAATGTCTCCCTAAATCCCCAAGTGTGTCTACTCTGAACTGGAACATTTCACGAATTCTGCTTGTGAGAGCACACTCACTTGGAAGTCTCACTAAGTTCCCACATGCATCTTCTATGACCTAGAGTATGTCCCTAATTCCCTGAGTGCGTCTTCCTTGATCTTGTTCATCTGCCTAATTCCCCAGGCCTACGCACACAGACCTGGGGTGTCACCATAAATTCTTAGGAGTATCTACAATGGCCTAAGGTGTCTCCTTAATTCCCCAGCTCTGTCTGCTCAGACCTGTGCAGTCTCCCTAATTCCCACTGTGTCTACACTGCCCTTAGATGTCTCCCTTTTCCCCCTGGTGTGACTACAGGGGATTTAGTCCCTCATTTCCAGGGATGTCTCCCTCGTTTCTCAGCTTTGTCTACACTAACCTGGTCTTTGTCTAAGGCTGGTGTGACTACTCTGACCTAGATGTCACTTAATTCTCCAGGTGATTCCCCATGTGTCTACCCTGGGATGCCTCCTTAGTTCCCCACTGTGTCTAACTTGTCTTGTGATGTCTAAGTGCTCGGGTTTACTGTTCTCACGTGGGATGTCTCCCACATTCTCCAGGTGCATCTTCCCCGACTTGGCCTTCTCAACAGTGCCCCAGTTGTGGAAACACTGACCTGGGGTATATACCTCATGTCCTAATGAATACAAGCTGATCCGAGATGTGTCCCTACCTCACCAGCTGTGACTGTTCTGACCCAGGACTTCATTCCATTTCTCCAGGAGTGTCTACTCTCACCCTTGATGTCTCCCTAGTCCCCCACATTTCTTCTCTTACCAGAGATGTCTCTCTATTCCCTAGGTATGTCTACACTAACCTGGGGGGGGGTCTCCCTCATTCCCTAGTTGCATCACCACTGATGTCTCACCTAATTCCTCAGGTGTGTCTACTCCGACCAGAGATGTCTCCTACGTAGGTCTGCACTGAACTTGTATATCTTCTTAGTTCCTAGGGTTTGTCTACACTGGTGTGGGATGTCTCCTTTATTCTCCATGAGTTTCTATCCTTACCTGGGATGTCGTTCTAATTCCCCAGGTGTGTCTACTCTGACCTTTGATGTCTTGCTGATTCTCCAGGCTTGTCAACTCTGACTTAGGATGGCTCCTTAACTCCTCAGATGTGTCTACTCTGACCTGAGGTGTCTCCTTACTCCCCAGCTGTGTCTACCTTGACCTTGAATATCTAATTCTATGGGCTTGTCACCTCTCACCCGAGATGTCTCCCTAGTTCCCCAAGAATGTCCACATCACTGTAGGGTGTGTCCCCTTGGTTCCCCACGTCTCTCTGCCTCGCCTGGCGTGTCTGTACTAACCGGGGATGTCCCTCTAATCCCAGATGTGTCTACTATGAAAAGAAAATTCAGTGAGTTTTACGTGATATGAATATTTTATTGAGTGAGAAACAAGCTTTTTGGGAACAGAGGAACATCCAAACTGAAAGTGGTGAAGAACTGGGCTCTCAGCAGGGCCAGCTGAGGGTACGGAGCATGGATGTGCAAGCGCGTTGTTTTCTATCCTGACCGGCTACGAGAAACTCACATTCCTTTTCATCACATTAGCCTCCTTGATTGTGGCTGATTAGTCTGGAAGCTGCCATGTCACGCTGACAGGAGGAAAGCTTAAGTTTTGTTTAAAATCAGAGTCAGAATTTTGGGAGTCAGGACAGTTTTAAGTTTTGGTCACATGACTGAGTCTTTGGTCCAGGGGTTTATTCAAACTGTGGCCTCCTTTTCATTTTTTTTTGACCATCCTCCCTTTTGATCATTCTCTCAGTTGACCTGAGAGAGTGGCCAACTAGTTAGCATGACTCTCGGTCACCAAGATACATGTGGGGAATTAGGCAGCTATACCAGGTCCGAGTGGACACGCCTGTGTTATAGAGACTCATCATTGGTCAAGGTAGACACACGAGGGGAACAAGGTACACTTCCCAGGTAGAAGTAGTAATATTGGGGTTTAGAGAAGAATTCTAGTCAGGGTAGACATATCTGGGATGTAGGGATCATCCTGGGTTATATTAAACTCACGTTGGGCATTATGGAGACATCCCATGTGAATGTAGACACACCTGGGAAATTAGGTGGCCATCCCCATTAAATGCAGACACCTGTGGAATTAGACAATCCAGTTGAATGGAGACACACCTGTGGAATTAGAGTGACAACCCAGGTCAGGATCGACACTCCTGGGTAGAGAGACAATCCAGGTAAGAGTAATCACACCTGGGAAAAAAGACATTCCGGGTAAAGGAACGCACACCCGATTATTAAGGAGACATCCAGGTTCAGGTTATACACATCAAGGTTAGTAGGCAGGCATCCCTGATGAGAGTAGACAGAGCTGCAGAATTAGAGAGACATTCAAGTTAACAGTGACTTCCCAGGTGAGTGTAGAAATACTTGGAGAACCAGGTGACATCCTAGGTCATGGTAGCTTCCCCTGGGGAAACAAAGAAACATCTTATGTCGGAGTAGACACACTGGGGCTATTAGGGAGAAATCCCTGGTCAAAATAGATGCACTTATTTTGGAATAAAGTGGACATCTCCAGCCAGTTTAGACACATTTGAGTTATTAAACAGACATCCCAGTAAGGGCAGACACACCTGGGGAATTAAGGAGAAATTCCAGGTTAGTGCAGACATCCCACATCAAAGTAGAAACACAGGCCAGAGTAGATGCACCTGAGTTATTACGGAGACATCCCAGGTCATTGTAGACATACCTGAGGAATTCGAGAGACATCCAAATCACAGCAGACACACTGGGGACACACAGAGCAGACAGGCAGACAGACATCCTAAGTCAGTGTAGACACATCTGGGGAAATAGGGAGGCATTCCAAGTCAGTGTAGAAACACAGGGTGAATTATGGAGACATCCAAGTTCAGGGAAGACACCTTGGGAATTATAGGGACAAGCCAGATCAGAGTAAACAAACGTGGAGTATTAGGGACACATCCCTGGTCAGCTCAGACATATATGGGGAATTGTGGAGACAACCCTGGCCAGTGTAGATACACCTGGGTTATTAGACATCTCAGGTCAGGGTAGACACACCTGGGAAAATAGGACATCTAACATTAATGCACCATCGCATGGGAAATTAGCGAGACACTTAGGGAGATATCCTAGGTCAGTGAACACACACCTGGGGACTAGAGAGAGATCACTGGTTATGACAGACACAACTGGGATTGAAGGGGTCAATCCAGGTCAGAGAAAAAAAATGGGAGGCATTGTAAGCGACATTTGAATAAATAGTGGGACAAACAATTTCAGAATTGACACACCTGGGAACTAGGGAGACATACCAGGTTAGGGCAGACACACCTGGGGAGTTAGGTAGCGTTCCAGGTCTGCGCATGCACACTGAGCAACTAGACAAATATCCCAGGTAAGTGTAGACACAATGGAGTGTAGGGAGACAACCCAAGACAGAGCAGACACACATTGGGAATTAGAAAAATTCCAGTCCATACTGGAGACAAGTTTGTATTAGGGATTTATCCCATGTCAGTGTAGACACACTTGGGGAATGAGAGAGACATCCTATTCAGGGTAGAAACACCTGTGAAAAAGGGGAAACTTCCTAGGTCAGTGTAGACAAACCTGGAGAACAAGGGATACACCCCAGTTTAAGGTAGACATGCTTGGACTGGGGAGATATCCCAGGACAGGGCAGACATACCTGGCTAATTAGGGAGACAATCCCGGTCAATGGAGACGGAACAGAGGATTAAGGGAGACATCCTAGGTCAGCGTAGACACAGCAGGGGAATTATGGGAACATCCCATGTCATATTAGACACAACTAGGCTATTAGGGAGATGTCCCATGTCAGTGTAGAGACATCCGTATATCCTGGGAGACATCCTACATCAAAGTAGACACACTGGGGGAACTAGGGAGACATCCCTGTTCAGGGAAGACACTCCTGGGGAATTAGAGACATCCCAGTTCAGGGTTAACACACCTGTGGAACTAGGGACGCATCCCAGGTCAGAGTAGACACTTCTTGGGATTTAGGGAAACATCCTTGACTACTGTAGACTCACATGGGAAAAGTGGAAGACTTCCAACATTAGGGCAGTCAAACCTGGGGAAGTGGGGAGACACACAAAGTCAGTGTAGACCCACCTGGGAACTGGGGAGGTCCCTGGCCATTTAGACACATCTCTGTACTGGGGAGACACGAAACATCAGACATCCCAGGTCAGAGTATACACAGTATATCCAGATAAGGTTAGATACAACTAGGGAACTCTGGAGACATTCCAGTTGAGAATAGACATCTGGGGTATTAGGGAGAAATCCGAGCTCAGGTGTACTTACCAGAGGACTTTGAGAGAGAATTTAGATCAGGGCAGACATGTGGGGAACTATGGATATATCTCATGTCAGCTTTGTTAAAGTAGCCGGATTGGGTCCACGATCTAAGTCACTCATGCTGAGCCCCATGTCAGCAAACCAAAACCTAAGTTTCTATGCTCTGATTTCCCAGAAAAGGCAGGCCTAGGTCAACCAGCCAGTGCTTGCCTGCTCTGGACAAGTTACCTGACCCGGCTCCAAGACTTCCCTTTGCTCCATATATGGGAAGTAACCCTGTCTAACCACTCAGCAAATGCCCAGTGTCACTTCCTTGTTCCCGCTCACTTGGTCTATAAAAATTTCTTGCCTTGGACAGCTTTTCGGCGCTCCTTTCTATTGCTAGATTGGATGCTGCCCAACTCATGAATCACTAAATAAAAGACAACGAGATCAATAAATTATGGAAAATTTTCTTTTAACAGCTTTGGGGACAAGGATGGGATCCAAAGGAGATTGCTGATGACTTTGGGGACAACAAGATATGCAGGTGTTAGTATCTGCTGAACCATTTGACTTCTCTGTCTTTCTCGCCATTTCCGAGGACCATGGGTAAGTTCCTCTCAGATCCGAGCTCTGTTCTTTCTGCATCTGAGCTCTCGGATCTACGGCTTTTCCTGTCCAGGCTTAGTAGGTCAGCTTGAGCGGGCAGACAGTTCTGCCTGGAACTTGCGTCCCTCACCCTTGGTTAGTCTGAGGTTCCAGTCTAGGCCTTAGCAGGTCAGCTTGAACTAACAGACGGTTCCATTTGGAGGCCTGGAGTCCCTTGCCTTGGTTAGTCCACAGGCCCAATTTGTTGGCTTCTGTTGGCTCAGTCCAGACTTTCACTTTCGGATTTGCTGGTTTTGGTGGTGTGCACCTACGATAAGAGTGACAAAGTTGTCTAACAGAAGCTGAGGAGACATAGGATCCTCAGGTTCTAAAGGATTGAGTGCTCCACCTTCCAGTACACCAGCTCTTTATATGTTTAAAAACTATGGTTCTGAAGTTGTATATATTTTCAAAAATGGCAAGATCTCACTAAGGATAATCTTGAGTTACAGCGGTCGCAGTGGGAAACTTTTAACCTAGATAAGCTTATTTATTTACAAGGTGCCTTAGAGAAAAAGGGTCTCGGCCAAGAACTCACTGTAAAGGGTGGAGGGAGAATTTTTTCCTCCTCTACAGTTCCCAGTGACCCAGATGGGACCTGCTGGGATACCCACCCCACTTGCTCTGGAGCCTGCAGACAGGATCCAGGGAAAACTGGCAGAAGTTGGCAAAGGGTAAGAATACTGACCAAATGTTATATATTTATTACATAAATATTAATACTTACCAATATTACAGTCAGTCTGTAGTGCCTGGTCGAGAGAGGAAGGTAAAATTTCACGTTGTCTCTCCCTTTCCAAATTCAGACTCTTATGAATTTAGTATTGGGGTGCCCATTGGTTATCAATCCTTTCCCTCCCTGGGGCAGCTATTGCTTTCTTGTCTGTCTTGTTTTGTGTCCTGAGAACTTGGCTTGGCCTTCTGCCTGCCTGGGGCACAGAGGTTGTTGGGCAGCTCAGCTTTCAGGAGGGGGTATGGCTGGACAGAAATGTGGGTTATACCCCATTTATGGCTATTGTCCTACCGACTGTTGCCAGCTCTCAGAGGAATTGTCTAAGTCTTTCTTTAGGCTATCTTTGGGAGTGGTCTTGAATCTTGGGAGGAGTGCATCTTTTGCATCTTCTTAGGGGACATATCTTGAGTCCACGGATATGTCACAAAAGTCTTTTGGTTTTGGTTGAATCACTTTATATATAGGTATACCTTCGGTTTAAAAGAAGAAGAGAAGGGAGTTCAGTATCGCCAGGGATATTTATTGTTTGTCCCAGCGAAAACCTGTTAAGAAGATATTTGAAAGGATTTTTTCAAAATGAGCTCTATGGTCAAAAGTTGGCCAAATTGGAAGCTGATATAAGAGCCTGATAGGGGAGAAAGTCTAAAAAAATTCCTAAACTAAAATGAAACTGTGTACCCAGAGGGAAAGAAAAACATTCTGAAGTCACTGTGGAAGGCTTTACTAAAAGACTCCAAAGACACACAGCTCTAAATCTAGAACATAAGAATCTTTTGATTTCCATCTTAGTTGAAAGTCTCCCTGATATAAAATAGAAAACTGAAGATAATGTGGTTGGATGGGTGCATCAGCTCCTGGACAGCATTCAGGTTGCAACCCAATTCTTTAAGGAATTAAAAATAACTGTCTTTGTCTTACAAATTGAGTTTTTGTTTTTGTTTTTTTTCCTGAGGAAGATTCACCCTGAGCTTACATCTTTTGCCAATCTTCCTCTTTTCGCTTGAGGAAGATTTGCCCTGAGCTAACATCTTGTGTCAGTCTTTCTCTGTTTTGTATGTGCGTTGCTGCCACAGCATGGCGGCTGATGAGTGGTGTAGGTTTGTGCCTGGGAACTGAATGCAGGCCACCGAAGCAGACTGTGCTGAACTTAACCGCCAGGCCATGGGGCTCACCCCACAAATTGAGTTTTTACAAGGACAGAAATGTAGCTCTGGAAACAATTTGAAACCTACATATCATCTTTACCAATCCTGAAACTTCCCCTATTCATATCAAAAGCCTTGTAGATATTGCTAAAGATCTGGACTTCGGAAACAAAAGTCCTTCTTGGAGAAACTTTCATTGTTTCTCTGCGGCTTTGAGATGTAAATGTTCCTCCTAGAGGGAAGGAAACCAGAGCTATCTCTTTGAGATGCAAACTTCAGGGAGGGAGGTTTTATCAGGACCAAAAAAAGAAGAGAAAAGAAAGGCTATTCGGAAGCTAGGCCTATGAAAAATATTGTCTTCTCCACAAATATTAGTGAAAAGTTTAAGCCGTCTGAGTAGGTAACCTTAACTTATTCCATCTGCCAGAAACACAATCTGTATCCAGCTGTTCTTTTATAAACTAGTGTGTTTTGCATTATTGTATCTGTCTCATGGGTAAAATTTTAAAATGAAAGCTATAAGATCTCTGTTCGCATCTGTTTATTTCTATATATATATGCATATTATAGATGTGTGATGTTTCTACTTCTGGATTGTATTGCCAAAATTAATTTATAAAGAGATTTATTTAATTGGCTTAAATAAGTGCTTGTATAAATTAAGTATACTCTCAGAAATATGGAAACTAATCCAAATGTTTTTTAAGTTCATGTGATTGAGGCTAATCTTCCATAAATAAAAGCTAGTTCAAGTTTGTTGGTTTAATTAAAACAGGCATGTCTTCAGAGTTATCAATATTAAATATAATGTGGACATACAACTTTTATTCTACATAAGTTTACTAAAAAAATAAACTCATTATCGCTGTTACAGAATTTGTCAGCAAAAAAGATGGTTAGCTGTTTAATGTCTCATGGAATTTTCATGAGTAAGCTAAACATAATGGTTAAGAACAAATAAATAGATGTAAGTAAGAAAAGTTTATAAATGAACTTTTCAATCATTATGATTTATGGAATGTATACTTAAAAATAGTTTCCAAAACCTTTTTAGTAACTTGAAACCTTAAAGTTATACTGAATTGAGTTAAAGGATGGATATCATTCAATATCTAGATGATTTATGAATAAGAAAAAATACTGAAACATTAATTACTGAACACAGTTTTATTTACTTTTGGCTTATTACAGAGGAACTAAAAATATTTGGGTCTATTAGTAAACGTGTTTTGTGCCTTATTGAAATTTTACTCTGAGGAAGACTGTACTTCTAGAAATTATTAAACATATTTATCAATTTGCCAGTCCACAGAACGCTAGTGTAACAGTCCAGAATTGCTTACTTTGTAGTTTTAACTAGAAGTTAAAGATTCTAAGGTTAAGAATTCTAATCAATATATGTAATTAAAACTACTTAGAAATAATAAAGATGAAAAGAAACAAGTGTGTATGAAAAGTAGATAAGGAAAGTAGAATGTGTTTTTGGATAAGGAAAGGTGAAGGACGTGTTTTTTTGTTAAGGAAAAAAGAGAGTACTTTTATCCTAAAGTAGAAGGACTGGTTGTTCCAGAATTGGAAAGAAGAAAATATAGGACAAAACCTGAATGGATATGAAATGTTGTAGGAGGTTTGTGGAAAAGCAATTTTGGGAAAGGAATTTTATATGTGGTCAAGCTGGCTTAGATTGGAATGAAATTTTTAAAGAATGAGTTTTAATACCAAAAGTACACTAACGCAAAACTAGAATTTGGTTTTTTCTCTGTGAAAAGGGCAAAATTTTCTTGGACTATGGGTCTGCCCTTGATAAGAAATTGTAAAGGTTTTTCTTTGCCTTTTGGGCAATCTATCTGGAAAGCAAAGATTTTTGTATCTTACCAGAATTTCTTGTGCTTCATGTTATCTTTATCAGGTCTTTGATCACTTGGGAGAGCTGAGTCTTCTCAATATTAAAAGAGCTAAATTTTGTTCACAACTGTAACCTTCTTTATTTGCCTTGAAAATCTTCTATTGTCACGTTGGTTAAATAGATAATTAAGTATTATTTCATAATAATCCATGATCCAATTTAATCAAATGTTTTGACATTTTTCACAACTTGTCAAGATCAAATTCTAAATGGAGGCCTTTTTTGACTTCAAACTAACTTTGAGATTTTCCAGTGGGCCCCTGGAAAAATCTCAAAGGATATGTCTTTTACCTGGTAAGATGTTAAACTAATTAGATTTATTTGATATGTTAAATTATATAGAAAGCATTGTGAAATAAGAAGGGATGCCAAAGCTTCTTAGGTTATATTTGTATGGATACATGTTATTAATATAAATGTTCCAGAAATTATATGAAATTCCTAGGAGTCTCATATATCCAGGTAGAATGTTATCATAATCCCAGTTATGAGGTTAAAACCTATGCCACAGAAATGACTAGATTTCCTTAATCAATGAACTCTCATCAGGTTTTGTCACTTACAGACAGTTATTGATTTACTTTGATGCTTTTGCAAAAGGGATTCGTCTTCAAAGAGATTCATGGAAAGATTCTACCAAGCGCTCTTGAATGCTGACACCACTGCCAAGTTACAAGGTGTCAAACCTTGGGTGCACGTTTCACAAGTGGAACGATCTGCCCTCTGGTCCTGCATTGATGGCGGAGAATCAAAACTAACTTGACCAGGAAGAGAAGCAGCTGACACCACGTGGTAGACTGCTTCCTCCAATGACATTGGATCAAGAAAGTTTGTTTCCATTCCTCCTCCCCTCTTTGATTATCTTTTTCCTAATTCTTGCCTTAATTTATATATCATGAAGGTCTTTATGATTCTTTTGTCCACCTTTTTTGCTTGCTCTGTTCTGGAAAGATAATGACATTGTTCTCATCTTTCATACCATCACAAAGGAGGTCATGCAACTGACCATTGGATTTGTCACGAGGCTGATGATCCTGTAGTTCTGCCCGTCACAAACTTCTCCCTGCTTTCCAGTGCCTCAGTTTCTCTGGAGCAGACTCAGCCCTCTCTCTATTGTGCCAGACTCCGTAATCGTGGGAGTCAATTTCCCTGTCTCTGGTTAACAACGCCAAACCTAGGGAACCTTGCTTCTAGGCTCTGTAAAAAGAAAGAGACATAAGGCAAGGGGAACCAGGATAAAACAGCTGTGAGGGCTACAGGCCCCTACATCTTACTGGCCTCCAGGGCTGTCACCTTTTCAGTCTGGAGCCTTGGCTGATCACCCTGAACTCCACTATTCTGACAGCCTTCACTATGGGAAATACCTCTTTTGGTGGCATAAACTGTGCTCCTGCCAGATACATCTTTATCTGTAGAGGACTGCCACTCTTCTGTGAATATTTCCCAGAGGGCCCCTGGAAAATCTCAAAGCCCCTAGGTAACTCAACGTCTACATAGATGGAAGACGGTAAGAAGCTGTGGTCTGGGCTACCTAGTCATGTCTCTGTCCACAACCAGACTGAGGCTTCACACTGTGCTGCACCTCTCAACCTGAGTTACAGACTCACATTAGAATTACCAGGACGCGTATGTGGCTCAGGCTCTGCCTCCTTCGGCAGTCCTTACTGCCTTGGTTGGAAGTAGGTGCCAAAAAAACAATGATTAGAAATCTGTTGCTTGCTTTAGGGGAAATAGAGGGTCCTCTGCCAAAGCTATAGCTTCCCAGAATAGATCATTGGACTCACCTGCCAAAGTTGTCTTAGATTATAGAACAGCTCTTGACTATCTCCTTGCTGAGCAGGTAGGTATGCTATAGACAATACCTCTTGTAATCAGATAAACGCTTCTGGGGAATCAAGACACAATTGCATGAAATAGTTAAACAAGCCACTTGCCTTAAGCAGGTTAAACTTAACCCTGAATCATTCTTCAACCTGTTTGATTTCAGCTGATTTGGGACATGAAGACCTTGGCTTCAGAGTGCGCTCCAAACTTTGGGTGTTATTCTTCTCATAGTCATCACTGTAGTCTTCCCAATGTGTTATAATTTCTCAAAGCTCTCAAATATATGTTCACAAACACTGGCCCACCGACAGATGACTTCACTGAGATTGGAACACCAAAAGAAAAAGGAGGAAAATGGTCATCTACAAGAATATGTGACTTGCAAATATTACATGGAGACCCAACATAGATGACAAAAGTGGTGACTGAGTATCACTTTAGCCTTAGATTTTGATCACACCTCTCAGTAAGATGAGAGTCTGCTCAAAAGGGGGAAGTGTTAAAGTAACCAGATTAGGTCCAAGATGGAGTCACTCATGCTAAGCCCCACATCAGCAAACCAAAACTTAAGTTTCTATGGTTGACTCTCCCAAAAAAGGACGGCCTAGGTCGGCCAACTAGCACTTGCCTGCTCAGCATAAGTTACCTGACTCGGCTCCAAAACTTCCCTTTGCTCCCTGTGAGGACAGTTACCCTGCTCTAACCAATCAGCAAATGCCCCGTATAACTTCCTTGTTCCTGCTCACTTTGGTCTATAAAAATTTCTCACCTTGTACTGCTCTGTGGAGCTCCTTTCTATCTGCCAGATTACATGCTGCCCAATTCATGAATTGCTAAAT
This sequence comes from Equus asinus, assembly GCF_041296235.1. Lineage (NCBI taxonomy): Eukaryota > Metazoa > Chordata > Mammalia > Perissodactyla > Equidae > Equus > Equus asinus. Next base: position 70,139,755 of record NC_091797.1, read on the forward strand.
AAAAGCCAACAAGATTAAGGCTGCCTGGTGGGGCAGTGGTTAAGTGTGCTCATTCCACTTCAGTGGTACGGGGTTTGCCAGTTTGGATCCTGAGTGTGGACATGGCACCACCTGGCAGGCTATGCTGTGGTGGGCATCCCACATATAAAGTAGAGGAAGATGGGCACGGATGTTGGCTCAGGGCTGATCTTCCTCAAAAAAAAAAAAAGCCAATAAGATCAGTAAATTGTCTGTTAAAAACTTTCTTTTAGCAATGTAAACAAACCCAAGTTATCAGGACAACATTCCAGATCAGAAAACACGCACCCTGATGAATAAGGGAGACATCCAAAATCAGGGTAGATACACATGGAGAATTAGAGAGACATCCCAGGTCAATATGGACACACTTGGTTGATTAGGAAGACACACATGGTCAGGGTAGACCTCTGGTAAAATAGGGGGACATCTCAGAGGAGAGGATCCTATAGAAATAGGGAGATATCTTAAATCACAGTATACAGATGTGAAGAACAATGGAGTCATCCCAGGTCAGGGTAGACAAGCCTGTTTTTGGTAGGGAGATTTCCAAGGTGAGGGTGGAGACACATCTGGGAATCAGGGAGACATCCAATGTCTGTATAGACACACCTGGGAACGACACAGACAGCTCAGGGTGGAGTAGACAGACCAGGGGAATTCGATATCACAGGGCAGGGTAGACATACCTGGGTGTTTAGGAGGAGATCTCACTTCAGGATAGGCACACCTGAGCACTTAGGGAGACATCCCAGGTCAAGGAAGTCACGCTTGGGGAATAAGGAAGACATCTTAGGTCAGCGTAGACACAGTGGAGCCTTTGAGGAGACATCCCAGGTCCAAGCAGACAACCTGGGTAACTAGGGAGACACTCCTGGGCAATTAGGGAGACATCGTGGGTCAATATAGACACAGCTGGGAATTAGGGAAACACTGGTCAAAGGAGACACACCTGGGTAAGTAAGGAGCATCCCAGGTCTGATTAGACACAACTAGTGAATTAGAAATGGTATGTCAGAGTTGACATACCAAGAATAGCAGGGCGACAGATCGGAATAGATACACCTTGGACATTAGAGAGCAATCCCTGATCAGCATAGACAAACATGGTGGATTAGGCAGACACCCAGGACTAAGGTAGTCAAACCTGGGTAAATAGTGAGACATTCCAGGTCAATTAAACACATCTAGGGATCTAAGGAGATGTCCCATGTCAGAGTAGACACAATGGGGATCTACAGAATCATCCCATGTCGCCATGTCAGGGTAGCTCTGGACACCTCTCAGGTCAGGGAAAACACACTGTGATAATTAGGGAGACATACAGTGTTGGTGTAGACACACCTGGGAGACTGGGGAGACACATCAGGTCAATTAGGCACATCTTGGTACTGGGGAGACTTCCCATGTCAGAGTAGATAAACCTGCATACTAGAGAGACATAGCAGGTTAGAGTATAAAACCTAGGGAATTAAAGAAATATCTCAGATCAGGATAGACATCTGGGGAATTAGACTTCTCAGGGCAGATAGACACAACAAGTGAATCTGAGAGAAGGCCTAGGTCAGGGTAGACAAACCTGGAGAGCTATGGATATGTCCCATGTCAGTGTACATAAACTGGGGGAATTAGGGAGATATTGGAAAACAGAGCAGACTAACCTGGGCAATTAGAGAGACATCACAGGTCAATGTGGACACACTTGGGTTATTAGGGTGACATACTACGAAGAAGTAGACAGCCCTGGTGAACATTGGGATATCCCGGGGAGAGGAGAAAATTCTCTGTAATTACGGAGACATTCTGAGTCAAAGCACACACACCTACATAACAATAGAGTCATTCCAGGTCAGGCAGACACACCTCTTGAATTAGGATGATATCCTAGTTTATAGTGGAGACACCTGGAGAAGTGGTAGACATCCAACATCCCTGTAGACACATTTGGGGAAATATTAAGACCTCCCAGGTCACTGTAGACAAACCTGTGGAATTAGGGAGACATCCTAGGTCAGCGTAGTCACACCTGGGGAATTACGGAGAAAACCTAGACACACAGGTAATTAGTGAGACACCCAGTCAGAGTAGACACTCAGATAATTAGGGAGACATCCTGAGACAGTGTAACCACACATGGATACAAAGGAGACATTGCAGTTCAGGGTATACACACCTGGGAACAAGGGAATCACCCCAGGTCACTGTAAACTCAAATGAGTAAATAGGGACACAACATAGGTCCTTTTAGATGCACTTGAGGTATTAGGGAGACATCCCGGATAAACGTGGACACAGCTGCAGAATTAGGGAGATAATACTGGTCAATATAAACATACATAGGGAATTAGGGGACTTTCCAGGTCTGGTTAGACACACTCGGGAAAATAGAGAGACATCCCAGGTTAGGGTAGACACACTTAGAGAAGTAAGGACACATCCCAGGTCAAAGTAGACAAACCTGGGGAATTAGGGAGACATCCCAGGTTATGATAGAAATCTGGAGAATTAGGGAGACATCACAGCTCAGTGTGGACCTTCTTTGGGAATCAGGGAGACAGCCCCTGTTGGTTAGACCCTTCTGTCGTAATAGGGAGATGTCCCACGTCAGAGTAAACACACCCGGAGAAGTAGGCAACCCACATTAGAGACACCTGGAGAATGAGAGCGACACCCTAGTTCGTAGTAGATACACCTGGGAACTAAAACATCCCAGATCAGAATGGACACAACTGGGTAATTTGGGAGCCATCCAAGGTCAACATAGACACATGGGGTATTAGGCATAGAGCCTAGGACAAAGAAGACACACTCGAGGAATTAGAGAAAACATGGGTCATGGCAGACACATCTTGGAACTGGATATATCTCATGCTAGTGTATAAACAACTGGGAATTAGGGAGACATTCCAGTTCAGGGAACACATGAGTGGAATCAGGGAGCTATCCAAAGTCAGGGTAGAAAAACCTGGAGAATCAAAGAGTCATCCCAGGTCAGTGTAGACACACCTGAGTCATTCAGAGACAACCCAGGTCAGGTAGACACCTCTAGGGAATTAGGAAGACCACCCTGGACAGGGTCGACAATTTGGGGGAATTCAGGAGGTATCCCAGGTCAGGACAGACACACTTGCGGAATTTGGGAGACATGCCAGCTCAGATAAACACAAATGGGGAAATAAGGTGAGATCCCAGGTCAGGGTAAACACCCTGGGGGAAATAGGGAGACTTCCTAGGTCAGTGTAGACACTGGTTGGGAATTGCAGGTCAGGAAACACAAGGAAGGAATTATAGATTCAAGCTAGGTGAGAGTAGACACACCTGGGGAATTAGGGAGCCATCCTAGGGCAGTGTGAACACATCTGGGGAATTATGGAACAACTCAAGGCAGAGTAGTCACACTTCAGGAACTAGACAACTCAGTTCACAGCAGATTCAAGTGGGGAATTAAGAATATATCCTAGGTCAGTGTAAACACATCCAGGTAATTAGGCAGATATACCAGGTAATGGTAAACGCACCTGGAGTATTAGGGAGCAATCCCATGTCAGTGCAGACACTGCTAGGAAATTAGAGAGGCATTCAAGATCAATGTAGACACCTGTGGAATTAGACATCTAGGTCAGTGTAGACACATGTGAGTTATTAGGGAGACATCTAGGGCAGAGTAGACACATCTGTAGAAATAGGGAGACATTCCAGATCAAGGTGACACATGTAAGGAGTAAGACATCTGGGGTCAGGGTATAAACACCTGAGGATTTAGTGAGACATCAGGTCAGTACAGGTAAAACTGGCTTATTAGGGAGGCATCCAAAGGCATAGTAGAAACACCTGGGGAATTAGCAAGACATAAGTCAGGCTAGTCACACTGGGGGATTTAGTAAGATATCCCAGGATTGAGTAGACATGCCTAGGCAATGAAAGACATACTTTTGGTCAGTGTATACACTTCTGTATAATTAGGGGGACATCCCATACCAGTGTAGAAATACCTGTGACATTAGAGAAATGTACTCTGTCAGTGTAGACACATCTGGGTATCTAAGGACACATCCCTGATCAACTCAGACACACTGGAGAATTAGGGAGACATCTCAGGTTACAGTAGACACACTTTGGAAATAGTGAGACATTCCTGGTGAGAGAGGATAAACCTGGGGAATTGGGAGCTATATAAGGTCGGTATAGACACATCTGGCAAATTAGACTTTCAGCTCAGAGTAGGGACACCTCAGGATTAGGAAATGATCCCAGGTCTGTGTAGACCCACCTGAGGCCACTGTAGACACACCTGGTTTGCTAGGGGACATCTCAGATCTGGGTAGACTCACTTGGGGAAATAGATATCCCAGTATAGTGTAGATATACCTGGTTTATTAGCTAGCAGACATCCCAGGTCAGAGTGGAAATGCCTGAGAAATTAGAGAGATACCCCACGTCAGTGTGGACACACACGGGTTATTAGGGAGACATCCAGTACAGGGCAGATACATCTGGAAAGAGGGAGACAACCTAGTTCAAGATTACAAACCTGGGGAATAAGGGAGACAGCTCAGGTCAGAGTAGATATATTTGAGAAATTAGAGAGACATCCCCAGTCATAGTAGAGACACTTGAGGGACTAAGGAAACATCACATTTCAGAGTGGACAGACCTGGGTAATTAGGGAGACATCCCATGTCAGTGTGGACACGTGGAGAATTATAGAGGCATTCAAATTCATGGTAGACGTATCTGGGGAAACAGAGAAACATTTCAGGTCACTGTAGACACACCTGGGTAATTAAACAGATATTTCAAGTCAATCTAACACTTTGGGGAATTAGGATGACATCCCAGATCAAGGTATACAAACCTGGGTAAAAAGGGAGATATCTCAGGGGAGTGTATAAACACCTAGGGCACGAGGGATGCATAGGGTCAAATAGACATACCTCGGAGACAAAGAAGTCTGCCAGGTCAGGGTTGTCACACCTGGTGAACTAGTAAGATGTTCCAAGTCAGAATAGATACTCCTGGGGAATTTGGGACACAACTGGTCAGAGAAGACACACCTGGGAAATTAGGGAAACATTCCATGTGGGTGTGTACACCTCAGGAAATAGGTAGACATTTCAGGTCACTGGGACTAGGGATGCATCCTATGTCAGTAGAGAATCACTTTGGCTCGGAGGGGACATCCCAGGTCCATGGAGACTCACTTGTGGATTTAGTGAGACTTGTATATCAGAGTAGACACCGGGGGAATTGGAGGGATTTTGCTCTTCAGGGTAGGCACGCCTAGAGTATTAGGGAAACATTCCTGGTCAGAGGAGACACACCTGAGAAAACAGGTATCCTTCCCAGGTCGGAAAGCCACTATTTGAATTAGGGAGACATCTCACATCAGAGTAGACACCCAGAAAATTTGAGTGGCATCACAGATTAGTGTAGAAAGACTTGGGGAATAAAAGAGATTTTCCAGCTCATATGTACACACCTGAGAATTAGAGAGGTATCTCAGCTCAGTTTTCTTTTCTCAACTTTATTGAGATATAATTGACATATAATTTGCATAGATTTAAGGTGTACAATGATGACGTGATACACATATATGTTGCAAAACGATTAGCACAAGGTCAATGAACACATCCAATAGAATGATCTCAGCATCATGGCAGCATAAGATGTCCCTCATTTTATGTCCCCTTTAACGACTAAAATTAGGCATCCATCCATGAACAAAAGTGCCTCTGTGGGAGTTGTGGGACCCAGGACCACGTACCAAGGGACCCAGGAGGAGTCTTGCCCACTGGTGCTTTGGGAAATAGGCAGACAGACCACAGCATGGGCTTTGGAACTGGCAGGATCCCATGAACCAGGTCCAGCCCCTCTCAGCTGCAATCAGGGAGCACCTGGAGAATGATGACTTTAGTAGACACCCTTGGAGAGATTCTTTGTAGAAACCCAGGTTTCCAGAGAAGTTCTAGCACTCCACTGGAGAATAAATGAGTATGAATGCACTGGAATGGGTAAGAGGAACTCTGCCAGCATCACCCTCCTCCCAAGGTGGTACAGCTTAGAGCTGCAGGAGATGGTGGTCTCTCCTACAGGGAAAAGGAAGAGTGGTGAGGGCCTGGCTTCCCCAGCTGTGCAGGACTCTGATAAAGAAACCCACTTCTCTCTCACAGCACCCAGAGTATTAAAGTACGAGCTCCATGACTGAAGGAGGGCAAGAGGCATATAAGAATATCAGAGGGCACTAAAGGGATGCAGTTCCTGCTGACTGCATTCTGGACTCCAGCAGGAAGCCCACCCACAAGCCACTGGGAAAATCTCACCCAAGGATCCCTCCAACCGGACTGTGCATCCCCAATGCCCTGAGTGCCAAACTCACACCTCCCCCAACTCTGCAGTCAGCTCCTTGTGCGTGTCCCTGTGGGCAGCAGCGAGAGCAAGAGCAGGTAGACAGGGAGCAGGCACAGAAAACAGACCAGGGTCTGCGAGCAAGGGAGAAACCACAATCTCGAGCTCTAGCACCACCTTCAGGAAAACAAAAGAGAGGTTTCCAACAGTTGGCTTGGTGTGTTGTAAGATCAAGAGAAAACATAGAAGCTTAAGAATTCTGCCACAAGAGGGAGAAGGAAGCATGGGCAGGTATATCCATACAAGGTCAGAGAAAGCCACAGAGTATAGAGCAGAACCAATAGGAAGCATCTCTCACCTGAAGGCGGCTGGTAAAGCCTGGAGAATGTGACTGATACATCAAATGTGAAACAGCAACACAAAACTCCACGGAAGATGAAGAATCAAGGAAACAGGACATCACGAAAAGATCACAATAGTCTTCCAGTAACCGAACTCAGACATGGAGATCTGTGGCTTATCTGGTAAAGAATTCAAAATAGCTGTTTTGAGGAATCTCAGTGAGCTATAAGAAAACACAGAGACCATTCAACAAAATTGGAAAAAAACACACAAACAAAATGATAAATTTAACAAAGAAATAGAAATCATAAAAAAAGAACTAAACAGAAATCTGAAGCTGAAGGATTCAACAAATGAAGTGAAGACTGCAACAGAGAGCATCAACATCAGAATAGATCAGAAAGAAGAAAGAATCAGTGAGTTAGAGGATAGGAACGTTGAAATAATCCCATCAGAAGAGAAAAAGAAAAGTGAATGAAAAAGAGCTAAGAAAGCCTACATCATCTATAGAATACCATCAAAAGAACCAATATCAGAATTATTGGAGTTCCAGAAGGAGAAGAGAGGGATAAGGGGGCAGAAAGTTTATTTAAAGATATAATGACTGAGAATTTCCCAAATTGGGGGAGAGACTTGGACAGCCAAGTTCACGAAGCTAATAGATCACATCATTATTTCAAACCAAGACAATCTTCTCCAAGACACATTATAATGAAACTGTCAAAAATAAAAGGCATAGAATCATGAAAGCAGCAAGAGAAAAAAAAATTGTGATCTATAAAGGAACCCACATTAGCTATCAGTGGATTTCTCAGCAGAAACCTGACAGGCTAGGAGAGAGATGATGTATTTAAAGTGCTGAAAAAAAAAAAACCCTGCCAGCCAAGAATACACTATCCAGCAAAGTTATCCTCCAGAAAGAAAGGAGAAATAAAGACTTTCCTAGACAAACAAAAGCTGGCAGAGTTCATCACCACTGGACTTGCCCGACCAGAAATGTGAAAGGAGTTTTCCAAGCTGAAGTGAAAAGATGCTGATCAGTGACGTGAAGACATGCAAACATATATAATGCACTGGAAAAGGTAAATATACAGTCAGATGAAGAAAACTCTAATTCTGTAATATGATGGTGTGCTAACGTGTTAACCAAAGCATAAGAAAGGAAAAGAGTATTAAAAATAACTATACTTACTATAATTTGTTAATATACACACAATATAAAAAGAGGTAAATTGTGACATTAAAAACACAAAAAGAGGGAGTAAAAGGGTAGAGTTTTGTATATGATTGAAGTTAAGTTGCTATCAGTGTAAAATAGACTGTTAGAGCTATAAGGTGTTTTATGTAAGCCTCATGGTACCACAAAGCGAAAACCTAGAGTAGATTACAAATATAAAGAGAAAGGAATCAGAGCATACTACTATGGAATACCACAGCCCACAAAGGGAGGCATCAAGAGAGGAAGAAAAGAACAAGGGAGCTACAAAAGAATCAGAAAGCAATCAATAAGATAGCATTAGTAAGTTCTCACCTATCAACCATTAACTAAATGTAAATAATTTGAATTCTCCAATCAAAAGGCACAGAGTGGCTAGATGGATTAAAAAAAAAAGACCCAACTATATGCTGCCTACAAGAGACTCATTTCTCTTGTTTAAGGACACATGCAGGCTCAAAGTGAAGGGATGGAATAAGATATTCCATGCAAGTGGAAACCAAAAGAGAGCAGGGGTAGCTATAGTGACATCAGAAAAATAGACTTTAAGACAAAAATGGTAAGGAGAAAACAAAGAAAGTCATTATATAAGTCATTATATAATGATAAGGGGGTCAGTTCATCAAGAAGATACAATAACTGTAAATATAAACACACCCACATCAGAGCATCTAAATATATTAAGCAAATACTAACAGATCTTAACAGAGAAAAACAAAAAACCACAATAATAGTAAGAGACTTCATTACCCCACTTTAACAATGGATAGATTATCCAGACAGAAAGTCAACAAAAAACGTTGGACTTGAACCACATCTAAGGCCAAATGGACCTAACAGATATTTATAGAACCTTCCATTCACAGCAGCAGAATACCATTCTTATCAAGCACACATGGAACATTCTTCAGGATTGAGCATATGCTAGGCTGCAAAGCAAGCCTTAGCAAATTTAAGAAGATCAAAATCATACTAAGTATCTTTTTCAACCACAGTGGTATGAAACTAGAAATCAGTAACAGGAGGAAAGGTGGAAAATTTACAAACATGTGGAAACCAAAGAACACATTTTGAACAACCAATGAGTCAAACAAGAAATCGAAAGGAAATTTAAAAAGTCTTGAAACCACTGAAAATGGAAACACAACATACAAAACCTATGGGACGCTGCAAAAGCATTTCTGAGAGGGAAGGTTATAGCGATAAATGCATATATTAATAGAAATAGTAGAAATAATAGAAATATCTCAAACAACCACACTTTACACCTCAAGGAACTAGGAAAAGAAGAACAAACTAAGCTCAAATTTATCAGAAGAAAATAAATAACAGAGATCAGAGCAGAAATAAAAGAAATAGAGATCAGAAAAACAATAGAAAAGATCAATGACACTAAGAACTGATTTTTTTAAAAGATAAACAAAATTGACAAAACTTTAGCTGGACAAACCAGCTAAAGAAAAAAGAAGACTCAAATAACTAAATCAGAAATGAAAGAGGAGACACTACAAGTGATAGCACAGAAATACAAAGGGCCACAGGAGACTGCTGTGGACAACTGGATAAGCCAACAAGTTAGATAACCTAGAAGAAATGGATAAATTCCTAAAAACACACAACTTACCAAGATTGAACCAGGAAAAAACAGAAAATATGAACAGACCAATAATGAGTAAGCAGTTTGAATCAGTAATCACAAACCTCCCAACGAAGAAAAGCCCAGGACCAGATGATTCCCTGGTGAATTCTACCAAACATTTAAAGGACAACTAATGCCAGTCTTTCTCAAACTCTTCCAAAAATTGAAGAGGAGGGAAAACTCCAAACTCTTTTTCTGAGGCCAGCATTACCCTGATACCAAAGCCAGATAAGGACACTACAAGAAAACTGCAGACCAATATTCCTGATGAATATAGATGCAAAAGCTCTCAAAAAAATATCAGTAAGCTGAATTCAACATTACATTAAAAAGATCATACACCACGATCAAGTGGGATTTATTCCTGGGAGGCACAGATAGCTCCATCTATGCAAATCCATGAATGTGACACTACACTAATAGAATGAAAAATAAAAATCATCATTTCGCTAGATTCAAAAAAGCATTTGAAAAAATACAACATCCTTTCATGATAAAAAATCTCAATAAATTGGATATAGAAGGAACATACCTCAACACAATAAAGGACATACCCAACAAGCCCACAGCTAACGTAATACTTAACAGTGAAATGTCGCGAGCTCTCCTGCTAAGGTCCGAAACAACATGTGTGCCCACTCTCACCACTCCCATTCAACACAGTACTGGAAGTCTTAGCCAGAGCCAGGAGGCAAGATGAAGAAATAAAAGGCATCCAATTCATAAAGGAAGAAGCAAACTTGTCTCTGTTCGCAGATGATACGGTCTTATATGTAGAAAATCCTAAAGAATCAACCCCAAAACTGTTAGAACTAATCAACAAATTCAGTGAAATTGCAAGACACAAAATCAGCATACAGTAATCAGCTGCCTTTCTCTACACAAACAATGAAACATCTGGAAAAGAAATTTAAAAAAATCACAATAGCATCAAAAACAATAAAATACTTGTGAATAAATTTAACCAAGAAAATGAAAGATCTGTATACTGAAAACTACAAGACTTTGATGAAAGAAACCGAGAAGACACAACCAAATGGGAAGATATCTTGTGTTCATGGACTGGAAGAATATTATCAAAATGTGTCCTACCCAAAGTTATCTATAGAGTCAATGCAATTCCTATCAAAATTCCAACGGCATTTTTCACAGAAATAGAAAAAAGAATTGTAAAATTCGTATGGAATCACAAAAGACCCCGGATAGCTAAAGCAATCCTGAGAAAAAAGAACACAGCTGGCAGCATCATACTTCCTGCTTTCAAACTACATTAAAGCTATAGTCATCAAAACAGTGTGGTGCTAGCATAAAAACAGACACCTAGACCAATGAAACAGAATTGAGAGCCCAGAAACTAACCCATGCATATACCTACTACAACAAATGTAAAAAAAATAAATAAATAAAAGTGGGACTACATTAAACTAAGAGGCTTCTGCACAGTAAAAGAAACCATCAACTAAATGAAAAAGCAACTTACAGAATGGGATAAAATATTTGCAAACCATCTATCTGGTAAGGGATTAATATCCATAAAAGAACTCATACAACTCAACAGCAAAAAACCAAGCAATCTGATTAAAAAATGGGCAGAGAGCTGAATAGACATTTTTGTGAAGAAGACATGCAAATGGCCAACACGTACATGAAAAGATGCTCAACTTCACTAATTATCAAGGAAACGCAAATCAAAACCACAATGAGATATCACCTACACCTGTTAGAATGGCTATTATAAAAAAGACAAAAAGTAAGTGTCAGGGAGGATGTGGAGAAAAGGGAACCCTACCGTGTAGGTGGAAAGGTAAATTGGTGCAACCACTATCGAAAACAGTACAGAGTTTCCTCTAAAAGTTAATAGAACTAGCATATGGTGCAGCAATCCGACTTCTGGGTATATATCCAGAGGAAATGAAACAGGATCCTGAAGAGACATCTGCACTCCCATTTTCATTGGAGCATCATTCACAATAGCCAAGATATGGAAACAACCTAAGTGTCCAGCCACAGAAGAATGGATAAAGAAGTTGTGAATATGTAGTAACTATTCACACAATGGAATATTATTCAGCCATGAGAAAGAAGGAAATCCTGCTATTTTTGACAACATAGATGCACTTTGAGGGCATTATGCTATGTGCGATAAGGCAGACAGAGAAAGACAAGTACGGTGTGACCTCACTTCTATGCGGGATGTGAAAAAGCCAAACTCAGAGCAGAGTGCTGGTTGTCAGGAGCTGTGGGCTGGGGGAAATGGGGAGCTGTTGGTCAAAGGGCACAGACCTTCATTTACAAGATGAACAAGTTCTGGGATCTAAGTACAGCATGGTGACTATAGTTAACAATACCTTACTGTATACTTGAAAGTTGCTAAGAGAGGGATCTTAAATATTCTCACCTCAAAAACGTAATTATGCGAGGTGATGGCAGTGTTAACCGCCCAGCTGTGGTAATCATGTCACAGTACATACTCGCATCAAATCATCACTTTGTACATCTTAAACTTACCCAATGGCCTGTGCTGCCTGTATCTCAACAACCTGGAGAAAAAAAAAAATCAGAACTTCTCCATATTTTCTTTAAGAAGTTAATATTCATTAAAAATCGAATATGGGTTTACAGTTGCACTGGAGGGGAAATTAAAGGAATAAATGATCCATAGGTGTTGTCCTAAGCAGAAATATCTCCACCTTGATTTCCATGCTTCCTGCTGAATTATTTAAGTTAGCATTACTCAGTTGTCAGGAAATATTAAGTTTAGCAATTCTTGCATTCCTTTTTTAATATTAAATTTTTACACAAAACCCACGATCTTCCTGTTTTGCTGAAAGTTCAGCAAACTCTGGGAAGACCATATTTTTAAGCAGCTTTGGGATGATTCAGCAAAGTTCTGACACAAGTCACAGCAGCTTTTCCCGACTGGAGGGTCTGCGGGGACCCCACGTGGGCCCAGGCGGGGTCTCGGAGGGTGTCTGCCCTTGGAGCACCCAGAGCTTACTGAAGTGCCAGGAGGGGTGTTTGGGGCTGAGTCCTGGCTCCTAGTCAGGCCAGAGCAGCGCCCTGGGGTCCTGTCCACAAACAGCAGGTGCAGCTCACCACCCAGGCAGAGACTCTTGGGGCAGCCCTGGGCAGCAGCTGGTGGGGTGGCTCTCACCCCCTGGGAGAGTCAGCTCCTAGGACGCCGAGCTCAAGCACACCTCAGGGGTCAGGGTCACCACCTGCCTGGGGCTCAGTCAGGCGCTGAGGGTTCTGGGAATCTCACCTCAGAAGGAACCGACCCCCAGGCTCCCTGATCCCCACCATGGGATAATTACAGGGGAGAAAACCTGGCCTGGTCAATGGAGCCCGTGGGCCATCGCTCCTCCGCACCTGCCCTGACATCACCGTGACCAGCAGAGAGCAAGCTCCAGGATCACTTCCTGTGGGATCTGGAGGATCCAGCACAGCTTCCCGAGTGCAGCGAGCTGGCCTGCTCCCAGGGAGGCTGCAGGGTCCTGCTAGGACCCCTCCCAGAGGATTGGACCACGTTCTGCTATCTCTGTATCCTTCCCAGTGGCCCAGCACGAGGAGCAGTGTCAGCTTCCTGAGGGGGACCCTGCTCCAACGTGAGTGCCTGCTCCCCCAAATACCATCCCTCAGGCCCCATCCTGACAGAGGGCTGATGCCCAGGGGGCTGCCCTGTGGACAGGACTCCCTGGACTTCCTCCTCTGCCGGCCCCCATGTGTGCACACAGGGACTAGGGGCTCAGGGGCCACATGAGTCCCGACCGGAAACAAACCTCGTGCCTGACAACAGTCATCAAACACAGCACCCTGTGCCGACAGCTGCTCCCAGCTTGAGTTTGATTTCAGAACACTGACCATCGGCCAACTGCCCAGGGAGGGAGGGACTTGGACAGTGTGTCCTTAGTAGCCACAGTGGGGAGAGCCCTCCTGAGGGACGACACCCTGGGCTGCGGGCCAGGCTCCTTGCAGGGGCTTCCTGCGCTGGGGTTGTCACCGTCCAGGGCTCACCCCACAGGCTGGACCTTCGAGGCCCCGGGTTAGGGCTCCTCATCTCCTAGCCCAGGGGCTGGGAGAGGGAAGGGCAGACCTCCCTGTTCATTCACTGTGTCAACAGGCCCTCCGTGAGAGTCCACCTGGAGCTGGGAGCCTTTCCAGGCGCTGGGATCCCGTGGAGAATTGAGGCGGGAGACCCCCGCCCTCCTGGAGCCCCACCTACAAGGAGCAGGACGCGAGGCCGGTCCAGGCCTGGGGCCCGCAGACCCCATGAGTCACGACTCTCAGAGCTGGAAGCTGCTGCAAGGGGCAGAGGGTTTTTGGGCCCCCCAGACCCTGAGTCAGACTCTGTGGGGAGGGCCAGCCCTGAATGTTAGCTCTCCCCAGATGCCATTTTAAACACTGACCATCAGAGAACCTGACCCGAGGAGGGAGCTCCCTGACTGCACCTCCGTCACCCCACCTCTGCCGGAACCCTCCAGTGACGGGGAGCTCACCACCCTGTGAAGCAGCCCTTCCATGGGACTGTGAGAGGCAGCTCCCCTGCTGGCCCAGCTCAGCCTCCCCAGCGCTCCCCTCAGCCCAGCTCTGCAGACAGCACGCCCACCTCCCCGCAGGGTTCCTGCCTTCCTGAGAGTCCTCCTTCCCAGCTGAGCCCCTGTCCCCTCCCCCCAGCTGCCCCTGCTCCCGCAGCCCCTCTGGCCCCTGAGCAGGTAGGTGCCCAGGACTCCTGCTCCAGCTGCTACCCATCAGACCTCCCCTCACTTCCCTACTGCAGCCTCGGGGCAGAGGAGACACCCACAGCCCGCTCAGGTGAGGGGTCAGGGCTCCATATGACAGCTCAGATAGGAGCCACTGAGGTGCAGGGAGATTCCCTTAGATGCTGTATTTGCTGTTTGTACGCTCACAGCCTCCAGCTCTGCACCAGCATCTGCTGTGCAAGAAAGGACTGCAACCCCTGCAGTCGGGGCTCTGCTGCTCCTCAACTGGAGCCCCCGCAGGGCTGGCACTTAGGAAGCCAATCACCTGTGGTTCCAACCTCAGGTTCTGCTCTGAGGCAGAGGCCTGCTCTGCATCTGGAAACCTCTGAGCCTCTCCCACAGAAGCTCAGTTCCTCCTTCCTGATGTCCTCTCTCCTCCTTCTGTAGCTCAGACCTGAAGTTACAGCCACAGAGCAGAGCAAACCCACCTTCCTTCCTCCTGGGGCTGAGCTGCAGGTGACACACAGCAGGTGTGGGCAGCCCTGGGCGGCTCTGCCACACTCAGGTGCACTTACTGCAAAGCCGCTCCCCTGGTGAGTCGTGCAGTGTGAACCATGGACGGAGCGTGCTCCCTGCCCCACATCAGCCCTGAGTTCCCCAGGGGACAGAGGACAGGTTCTGATTGTTGGTGCAGGAGCAGGTGCAGCCCCCTCCCACAGGCAGGGAGCAGGCTGAGGGGAGAGCAGGGGACACTGCAGACCCCCTGCCAGCTGGCCCCGCGGCCCAGGCCTGCCCCCGCACCAAGTCCTTGGGCTCTGACCCCAGAGGACAGCTCATGGGGGGCCTCACCTGGGGGCCTCAGAGGCCTCGACTGTGGGAGGTGCCTGAACCTCTCCTGGCTGCAGCCTGAGATGCAGGGCGGAGTGTCTGAGACTCCGGCAGGCCTTTCTCTGTGACCATTGGCCCCACTCGCTCCTCTTCAATGTGGGCCGGTCTCCAGGGTTCACCTGGACGTGGGCACTGAGGTTCCTTCGTGGAGAAAGGGGGTTGTTCTCCAGGTCCTGGAAGAAGAGCTCGGCCTCCTCCCTCAGCTCAGTGCCCCCACCGGCCATGCTCCAGGCCCAGGCAGCCTTGCGCTCCCTCCACAAGCTGAACTGAGAACAGCAGCGTCAACATCACCTGGAGGGCTTGATCCTGGAGCAGGGGTGGCTCATTACGCTGCTGATGTAAGAGGTTTTGTCTGAAATAGATTCACAGGCAGGAAAGGGTCCTGGATTGATGCCTCAAGACCTGGAGCAGGTGCTCCCGCCTGAGCACAGTGGGCTCATGGGCAGGGAGGGCGCTGAGCACCTGCTGCAGGCTGTTTCTCTAGCAAGACATGACTGTGCTCATGTGGCCAGTGTAGGGCCAGGGGTGGCTAGGGAGACACCACAGGCTCAGTGTAGACACAACAGGGTAACTGGGGAGACCACCAGGTCTGTGTGCACACATGTGGGGAAGCAGCGAGCCATCCCAGGTCCGTAAAAACAGGGGAAAAAAGGAGACAACTGGGATCAGTGTAGACACAGCAGGGGAACTAGGGAGACATCCTAGGTCAGTGTGGACAGTGCAGGGAGATGTCTCAGGTGGCCTGTGCCGTGAGATGTGTGACGTGGAAGTGTCCCCACGCTGGGGGATCCCTTTGTAAAATCACAGATGATGAATTAAGACACCAACATGCCTGGAGCTGCCCTGGGGATACGGAGGAATCGAAGACGAAAACCATCCAAGTCAGGCCGAGAAATTAATCTGTACTTGTCACCAGCACGGTTAGGGGGACTCATGAAAGCTGAATAGGAACCAAAGAGTGACCTGCCAGGAGGGGATCAGGAGCCTAATGCAGAGGGCGGCAGGTGCACGGGGTCGGGCTGCACTAAATGACAGGACCTGTGACTTAGAACTGCAGGGGCAGGGATCCGGGTCCAGGGACCGTGGACAGCCGTGTCGGGGGCTCTCCCGGCTGATCAGACTCCAGCCTCTCCAGTCCGTGCCACTCTCCCTGACTCAGTTATCTCTTGTTGCACAACAACCCATCCAAAAGTGCCGTGGCTGAAAACACCAGGGATTCATTATTTCCCGCAGTCCTGGGGTGGTATTTCAGGCAGGGCCCAGCTGGGGCTCCTCAGCTCCCCGTGGCCTTGGCTGGGGTCACTCCCTCAGCAGCAACCAGCTGCTGGCAGGCTGAGCTGGGAGGTTCAGGAAGGCTCCCGTGTGCCCCCTCCGCATGCCTCTCCATGTGGCTTCTTCAGGCACTCCTTGGGCTCCTCAGGCACGGAGGTCTCACCGTTGCCCTGTGACATGGCAGCGAGCTTCCAGGAGGCGGAAAGGGGAGGCTCCCGTTGCCCTAAGTTCCGGGCATGAACGTCCCTGTATATCTCTTCCTCTGCATTCTGTTGGCCACAGAAAGTCACCAGGTCAACCCACGGGAAGGAGACAGACTCCACCTCTGGATAGGGGGAGGGGTGGCATGTGTACACAGGGGGACAGGGAGTTTGGGTGGCCACCTCTGGAGACTCTACCACACTGCCAGTGTCAAAGTCAAGTGAGAGAGCACTGACTGGGCAGCTTGTCACCTGCCTGCCCCTTGGTCAGGGAGGGCTAGACACGCAGGAGCGGCTTCATCAAAACTGCATCTAACAAGGAAGGTGTGGGCTCCAAGCAGAATCCCCTGCTGGGACCCAAGGAAGGGAGGGCAGGCGACCACAGAAGTCCCCCAGCCTCAGCCCGCCTCCTTGTACGGCAGTGCCCCGGGAGCTCACAGAAGTTTGGGCAGCCAGGACCTCAGGCGATGAGTCACTCTGATCTTGAGACTTTAATTAACCTTCTCAAATCTCCAGCCCGTGTCTCCCTCTCTCCTTCACTTGTCTGGATCTCAGCTGGGAAGAACAGAGACTTGAGACATTCTGAAAAACACAGAGTTTGATTTGCTCGTTGCCAAGAAAACTCATTTTCAGGGAATTTAGGAAGCTCAGCTGTTGGCTCCATCTAATGCCTGTGGCTTATTGTGCACCTGATGAAGTGACAGGTTTTCCCATGAAACCGTGGACTGACTGCTCCGCTGAATTACACACAGGAAACCCAAGTGCACGTGAGCCCAGGTGAGAGGACAAATGCCAGAGCCTGCGAGGAGTGCCCAGAAACCCCTGCTGACCTCTCAACCTCCTCCAGTTCCCGGCAGAGGACAAAACCTGGAGGGCCGCGCAACGCTGCCCAGCCTGGGTTTTAAAAAGTGGAATTAATTGCCAATAAATTAATCCCAATTTAAAAATTGGGAGATTTTGTGCTTCCATTTGTATTTATTGAGCCCTCACAATGAACCAGGCACTGCTGGGTGCTGGGGACACAGAAGGAACGAAACAAAGACCCTGCCCACATGTGGATCCCCTCTTGGGCTCACACTCAAGCTGCACCCCGGCTTTGTCGACCAAGGGGGCGGTCAGCCTGTGCTGGGCCCGTGCTCTTGCGGGCAGCGTCTGTGGATGGGGCAGTGGCTCCCCTCAGGAGGGCCTGCAGTCTCCTGGCACCACAGTCCCCACCACCCCCTACTGCTCCCCATGCTGGGGCTGATGCCACTTACTGTTTGTTGTCATACTTGAGCTGAGTCTTCCTTTGAACAAACTAAGGAGGAAAGGGCAGTGTGTTTGTGTTCATGCTTTTACTGGAAGTGGGAAAACAAAATAGAACAAGAGGGCTGTGTCCCGCAAACTCCTGGAGAGGACACTGTCACATGTTTGTGGAAATGTCACGGTTAAAACAACCAACTCTGAGCGCCAGTGTGCTTGGGCTCCCATCCTGGCTGCACCCGCACTGTGACTTGAGCAGGTGGCTGTGGTCTCTGACCCTCGGTTTCCTCGTCTGCACAAAGGGATGATGACAGCACCTACCTCTTAGGGCTCTGGGAAGGGCTGAGTGAGTTCAGAGACGCACAAAGCTCACCATCGTCATCATCACATGATTGATATGGGAAGGACCCCATCACTCCTCATGTCACTTCCTGACCCACGGGGCGTTTGAACTTTTATCCCTGTGTGAGGACTTCAGCCTCCCAGCCTTGGACAGGTAGCGGCTTTCGCTAGTTGCCAATAACACTGTTCTGTCTTCCCTTATTGTTCCAGCTGCCTGCTGTTTACGGCAGGTGAGAATGGTTTTCTGCTGACAGTAGTGAAATGAAGTCTCCTCTCTACGTGAATTTAATTTGAAAAGTGAGATGACAAAAATACTGAATACATAACGCGTGGGGAACGTGGAAGGCAGGAAGTGGATAATGAGGTCTGGACACCAAGAACGAGTGCAATTTCTTCATTTTACAGATGAAGACACCGAGGCCCAGAGAAGGGTGAGCCTCACCCATGCTCACAGCGAGGCCAAGGGAGAGGCTAGACCAGAACCGCGGTGTCTGTCCTCAAACCCAGTGTGTGGTCAGTCATTCACATCCGCTGCACACCGCCTGGGGAAGCCCCGAGGACAAACAGGAAGGCAGTGACGAGACTTCTGCCCCCTCAGTGTCGGGAGGCAGATGGGAGCCACCCCAGGCCCCAGAGGAAGGGATGGGTGTTCACAGGGTGAGCTTGGGTTGGCCTCCCTGGTGGGCACTCTGCTAAGCACACTGTTGGTGGTGGCTGTGAGCAGACACCCCCCTCCCACTCTGGGTCACCCCCTGTAACTAGGTCTGGGGGTATCGTCCCTGTGGATGGAGAGACCCGTGTTTGGAACCCCCGCTGTGCTCGCACACCTCATCAGTGCTTTCAGCAGTCGGTTTGTGGCTGCGGACCTTCCTCCTGCTCCTGAGGGCCAGCGAAGAGGTTGGGGGCTGGGGGCCGCCTGGGGTGAATGTTACCCATTACAGCATTTGCTGATTTCAGGGCCCTGGGCTTGTCAGCAGCTGCCTCTGATCCCCGAGCATAGCAGCTTCCTGCCCTTGACTGCACGCCGGTGCCCTCAACACACACATTTGTCCCCCAGAGCAGTCAGGGGGGGCAGCGGGGGCAGGCCCCACACCGGCTTAAACCAGCCAGCACTTTCCCGTTACAAGAGGACAAGACGCACAGCTGCCTGGCCCTGGGTGACCTGCCCTGCCCCCGGGAAGGGGACCCTGTGATCACCGGAGAGAACAATGGGTTCTCTGAGAATAGTAGCAGCTGGGAAATGGATGCCAAGAAGGTAAAACGACAGACTTTGACCCCAAATTCTCTGTTCAAGAGCTAAATATTAGATCCATTAATACATTTACATACAAGGTTACACGACCTTTGCGCATATAATATGAATGCCAGAGAGAAGTCTGCTCACCATCACCTTCCCTCCTACTCAGAAGAATTGCTCATGGAGGCCCGGCCTCCCCCCTCTCCTGCCCTGCAGAGACCTGCGCTTCCCCTCTTCTCCCCCTACTCCTCTCTCCCGCTTCTCCTCAGCAGGGACACCTGCCCCAGGCGCTTCCAGCTGAAAGACAGGATTTCTCTGCCTCACTCACCCCTTCACTGCAAGCTCCTCTTTGTTCTCCACCCACAGAGCAGCTTCCAGGGAGGGGAGTGCAGTACCGGCATGTTTTAACGCGTCAGCTAAGTGCTTTTCCTTCCCAGGGTCTCCTGGCACTGGGTCACCCCCACCCCACTCAGGTGGTCTGCGTTCAGGGCTCAGGGAGCATCACAAGGGGCGGCCCCTGGCCCCTGGCCCATCCCCCTCCTCACAGGCCCCCATGTGTTTAGGACACACCAGCATGGGGCCTATAGAGGCTAAACATGACTTGTTATTTACCTGGAATTAAAACTGAACTGGCATCCTGTATCTTTATTTACTGGTAACTCTACCTGGAGCGACCTGAGCTGTCCCTTCCTGTCCTCCGCAGTGTCAGCTGCCTGTTTAGATGTGACTCTGGACCAGACCTGCGTGTGTGGGGGGGGGTTTCCCCTTTAAAGGTGAGGCTGCACTATCCCTCCCTGGCTGCCGGGGGTGGGGCCTCTTCACAGCCGGGGGTCTCTGCTGGCAGGTGTGTGGGACCCTGGGGTCTGTGGGGAGCAGGTGGCGGGTGGGGGCCCAGGCTGGAGCACGGTTGGATCCCTGAAGGTGAGGCAGAGCCCGTGGCCTGTTTCCATCCTGCTCTTGCCCTGCGCCCTTACTATGGCTCCGGGAAGAGGGGCCCTTTACCTCGGGGTGAGGAGCAGCCGCCCTTTCTGCAGGGCACGAGCGGCCTCCCCACGTCCCCCTGTGCAGAGGGAGCAGGCTCTGCCGGGACACCACTGTAGGGGAGGAGGACATGTCCTCTCCCCAAATGGGGGTTCGTCTGGCCGGAGAACAAATTAAATTCACATGAGACAGAATAGCAAGAGAAAATCAAACAAAGCTTTATGAGGAACCATGGCCAGGGGCCTTTCTTCCCGAAGAAATGGCACCAGGGCACCGAGGAAGTGGAGTGCACATAGTGGTTATATACCCCCAAACGGGGTGTTTCACATATGATTGAAAAGTCCCTTTTACAATAGTCACGAGGCTGCTCTGTCAGCACAGCGCTTGATGGAAACGGCAGATAGGTCTGCTGTCTCAGTGAGCGCCGCAGGGTGGCAGGTGTGTTGCCTTGGGCTGGGGGGGGGGGGGGCGGGTCACAGATGAGCACTGCAATCGGTTCCCAGCCTAAAGAAAGATGCTTAATCTTTAAGGAGATGCCAACGTTGGGAGGGGGAGGGAAGTCAGTTACAGGAGGTTACCAGACTAGCACAATAAAATGCAGATTTTAAGTCATTGCCTTTGGTATTGATTAAGAGTTTTTAGAGAGAAGGTCATCTCCTTTCTTCTTCCTGGTACAGAGAGGGAGGCAGCTTTTACATATAGAGATTTACCTTACAAATGTAAACGTGTCCTAACAAAGGGCAAGTTCCATTCCTCAGAGCCTCCTTCCCTGTCCCAGTTTATCAAAAGCAATCAGCCTCAAATAATCCTGATGCCAAAGAGACATATCTTGGGGTGGCCAATTCCAGGTCCCCACACCACCCATCTCACCCTGGGCCTCAGCAGCCTGGACCCCGAGGGCAGCGAGATGCACGGCTGCTTCAGACCCAGAGAGGGCTGGGTTTGAATCCGGCTCGGCCCTGATGGTCCCTGTGGACGTGGACTGTCCTTCCACTCTTCCCAGGCTGGGGGCTGTGCTGGGACATCTGAGCTCCAGGCAGGGTGGGGTGGTCACAGATGAACACTCGCTTACACACAGTTCGCTGGTACCGAGCTGGGAGCTTGTGGTGTGACCCCATTTAATCCCCCTCGGTCCCCTGGGTGGGGGCCAGTCCTCTTTCCCCTTGACAGAAGGGGAAACTGACGCTCAGGAAGAGGGAACTGCGGTGAGGACCTGCAGATGTGGAACCACCCGCTCTCCAGTGAACGCTGGCCGAGGAGGAGGAGCTGGCGCTCAGAGCCCTGGGTCCCCTGTGGTCCCGGGCCCTCCTCCTCTGGGCTCCCCTTCCTCACCAGCCCCTGCACTCTGTCTGCATCCAGGGAGCTGGGGGGGTCCTGGCCCAAGGCCTGGAGCTGCCCCTACCTGCTGTCAGAGCCGATTTCTACGTGGTGAATTTTCAGGAATTCTAGGAGCCAGATGGTAGCTCACATGAGTCACAGTGAAAATATCTCCACCGCAGACACCGGCACACGCCATGAACTCCCCCAGAGCCAGCATTAAACGCTCCGCAGCAGGACCCTGACCCCCCACCCGATGCCCCATAACCCAGGACAGGTGTGGGGTCTGGCCCCAGGTCCCCAGCCTGCCTCAGGACAACCGAGATGTGATGGCCCTCCACGCTCCACACAGTCACACCAAGGCTGTGACGGAGGACCACGGGGAGACCACTCTGCCAGGCTGGATCCCCTCACGCCCTGGCTCCTGGGCCCTCCCCAGTTTCCGGAGAGCCTCCTGACCGTCCCCTCTGGGACCAGGTCTACGCAGCAGGCCTGCTGGACTCCCAGAGCCAGAGCCAGCCCCAGCCCAGCGCCGCCCGAGTGAAAGCAGGAGCATCAGGGCTGCGGTGATGAGGTGTTTCCATCATTCTGCGGGGTTTGGGTTTGTTTCCCCTAGAGGAGACAGTCAACAAAAACTAGAACATTTCAGTAGAACCAACAAACTAAGTAACTGTTCACACGATGGTGTCAAGACTATGATGAAATCGGGCCACAGACAGCAGGCAGAGGAGGGGCCGTGTGGAAGGTGGGGTTGGGCCAAGTGGCCAAGTCCACGGGCGAGTGAGACTGAATCCTCACCGAGACCACAAAGAAGGTGGGATCCGGATGGTTAAAAACCAAATCGGAAAGGAAATAAAATAGGAGAATATGTAGCATATTTGTGAACTTGTGGCTGGGAGATATTTTTTAAACAAATTAAAAAATATAAACCAGACCATAAAAGTGATTAACTTTATGACATCAGAACCAAGGATGTCTGTTAATGAAGGAGATCACGGGCAAAGTTAACAGACAGCTGACAGATGGGAGAATACGTTTGTAATGCTTAAAACTGGCCAACAATCAACACCTAGAATATACAGTGTAACTCTGTGATCAACAAGAAAGAGACAGAATTCCCAACAATGGGCAAAGGAATATTAACAGACAGCCTTCAGGGAAGGAAACCTCACAATATGAGCACATGTGAGCCCAGATGCTCAAAACTGTTGGAAATGAGGCACGCAAATGAAACAACACAGTGAGAGCCGTTTACACCTAACGGTCGGGCAGCGATTAGGGAGCCGGCTGCTGCCAGCGTTGCCAGGGAGACGGGGACACAGGGACTTCGTGCCTGGCAGGTGGGAGGGCAGATAGAGTCGCCATCCTGGGGGGGAACCTGGCACCGTTTAGTCCAATCAAGGACACACATGTGTCTGACCAGGGGTCCCACCCTGAGCACATGCCCCGGGAGATGCTCTCACGGGTCCATAGGGACACAGAAGAGGCTGCTCTCTGAGCGTGGGCGTGGGACCATCCTGGGAGGCTGGAGAGGAAAAATGTGGAGGATGCAGCCTCAGAGCATGATGCAGCCATGAGACACAACGGAGCTACTGTGTACTCAGCAACATGAGCTGATTGTATGCTCAACACACGATAATCTGTAAAAATAAAAACTGTCATAAACAGAATGAAACATATAACACAGTGCCATCAACGCATATTTACATTATATGCCCACAAGACAGCAATGGACGTTTTGCAAGAACACATTCAAATAAAAAGACAGTCATTAAACACAGTTCAAGGATTTCCTAAGAATGAAATCTTAGGAAAGAGTCTCAATAAACACTCAAATAAATGAGGTAAAAATTCAATAAAAATAAAACAGACACGATTAAACACAGCTTTGTGATTTCCTAAGAGCAGGAGGGGAATGGGATGAGGAATGGGATTAAAGGGGAGCAAAAAAAAGCAGATGGAATTCACGTGCAGACAAACGATATACACAAGGTGTCATGCACTGTGCATTTGATGAATTCACCCCACTTCTCTTGAGGCCAATAAAGAAGATGGTGGAGATGGAAGCAGTGAAAGAGGAGCTGAGACCCACGGACACCCACCTAAGGTGGCCATCAGTTTGTCCCACTCCCCACTAAAGGACAGCGTGGGCCCTGGCCCTTGGGCGTGGCCCAGCCCCTCCAGCCTGACTCCACCTCTCTCATCTATCCCTGCCCCTCTGACATAGTCCCTCCCCTCTGACCTAGCCCTGCCCTCCCATCCTGGCCCCGCCCCCTGGCCGGACTCCACCTTTCTGACCTGGACCCGCCCCTCCAACTTGCTCTTTTCTCTTGGATTTACCCCCGCCCCTCCATCCTGGCCCCGCCCCCAGGCTCCCACCTTACCACACAGCACACCTGTAGTGAGCACAAATAGCCTGGCAATGGGTGTGATGCCCTTCTGTCTGTTGGGGTGCAGTCCAGAGCTCCCACAGGGTCTGCACAGGCCTGGGCCGGGGGTCTGAAGCCCCTTCACTGATGCAAACCTGGACCCTCTGGAGGTGGGTGGGTGGGCAGCTCCGGGACCCCGGCATTTGCTCCCTATTTCCACCTCCCCAGGCTGTTCTGCCTCCTGTCCACCTGTGTGGAACCTGCAGAAGAGCAGAGTCCTCCTGTCCCCTCCCTGGGGAGCAGCCTGCAGGGATGGGGGTCCCCAGGGTTCCCTCTCCATCGCCCCCCAGCCCTGCCCAGGACTTCACACAGGGAAGCTTTCCTGAACATCAGGACATCGGCATCCTGTGCACAAAGACAATTCTGTGGAAACAGTAAAAATGATGGAGCCAGGCCAGTGGGGTCAGCAATTTCTTTCTGCAGTTCTCATTTTTGTTTCAATTTGTCTCAAACAGAAGAGTCAAGATAAGGAGGCACCGTCTGTGGAGGTGGCCTTGAGAGAAGGCTTGGGGTCGGCAGGTGCGGGCTGGACTGGAGGCAGGTCCACCTCCCCAGTACCAGGGCCTGATGCTGAGGGGGTGAGCGTCCTCTGGCCTCGGTCTCTCCTTCTGTGTGAGGGGCCTGATGGAACTCCCCTCCCAGGGCTCTGGGTGTCACGTCCTAACCTCCCCTGAGTGTGTCCGCTTTTGTCCATCTGCCCCTCCCCAAGCCACCGTCATCCTTGTCGAGTGATGAAGGAAGAGCTGCAGTGTCTAACTGTTCCTGCCTCTGCCCCACCCCCACCTCATTCTCTGCTCCTGCCTGAGTCGGCTTTAAAACTCTGAATTGAATAAAGTCATTTCCTCACTTAAAATCCCTTCTGTGCTTCCGCTGCACCCAGCCTCAAATGCGGTGAGGGCAGCGTCTACACAGAAGGGTGGAGACGTGGTCACGCCGATGGTGGCATAGCTGGAGGGACAGAGGGACAGAAGGGACGACAGGGGTCCGGAGGAGCAAACAGGAGGCTGATGGGCAGAGAGGAGCAGCTGCAGCCCCTCCCGGGTCACGGGCAGCCATGGGGGTGAGCAGAGCTCAGAAGCACACTGGGCACTGGGCTGGGCTGGATCACCGCCCACCATAGAAGGACCCTCTGGGGGGCTTGGGCTGTGGGGGAAGGGCATCCACCCAGGGCTGGACCCCCGAGAACAGGGCTCTGCAAAGAAGCTGAGGGAGCTGGAGGGACTCTCCAACAGGGTCCTGGGGGTCTGTCCTCCACCCTGGGACGCACCTCCCCCACTTCCCCAGGGCTGGCTGCGGTTGGGCCTCACTGGACCTTGTTAGTCCCCAGGACACCATGCCCCCGCCCAGGCCCCGACCTCCTGCCCCTCTGCCCATAAAGCTCCCCACTGGTCGGCTCCTACTCACGCCCCTGTCTCAGCTCCAGCCTCCTCCCCAGGGAAGTGCTCCTCACCTGGTGTCCCCCAGGCCACCTCCCCTGGGCTGTCCCCTCCTTCCTCCCACTCAGCCCAGCTGACAAGGCAACGTCTGGCTAATACTCTCCCCTCGAGACACAGGTCACTGGGGGCTCGGGGACCACTCATCCCACTGCCTCGTACACAGTAGGTCCTCATGAAATACTTCTGGGGTGAATGGGTGGTGGACCAATGGGACCTTGGAGCTGGAAGAGGCCTCCCAGCCTGGGAGAGGGGTCTGGGTCCGGCTGGACCATCCACCCAGGAGGTTTCCTGCAGCGAGCCAGCCCTGGCTGCGCAGAGAGGAGCATATTCCTAAGAAAGGAACAGCCAGAGGGGGCGGGTTCTGCTCAGGATCCAAGACACCACAGAAGCCCCGGCTAGAGCTCCAGGCCAGAGGTGTCCCAACTGTGAGCAATCCCGCACAGCACTTGTGGCCACGGGGGACTCCATCCTGGCCAGTGGGAAGGTGGACGCTTCTCTTGCTAACGAGCCTGGGGCTGCCAGGGAAGTGGGGGGACAGCAGCTGGTGGCGGGAAATGTCTGGTCGCCAGAGGACAGAGGATGGAAGGAGGCTATCCATAGGGTACATTCCATCACTCCTGGCTGGGAGGGGACAATGATGGGCCCGGAGGGATCGTCCCCCCCCATCCCATCAGTGAGGTCTGATCCACACCAGTCTGATCTCCCCAGGTTCCCTACAGCTGTCCCGGTCCACGCTGCCGCCCTCTCCGACCTGGACGACTGCAGGGGCCTTGCTGTTGCCGTGCGAGATGGTCACACACCCACGTTTAAGCTACGAATTCAGATACGCGCACTCGCCTAGGAAGAAACCAAGAGGCAGTCACGCGGGGGGACTCAAGAGCTGGTGGGGATCCCGCCACACAGGTGAGGGAGCGCTGCTTGAGACTGATTCACATCTTTGTGTTCACACTGAGACACCAGGGGATCCTCATTTGTGTGGTGAATTCACACATCACACGTGCGCTGTGTCCTAACGCGGCACAGAAGGGTGCTTGGTCAAAATTGCCTTCACAAGTAAAAGTCTCTTAAATCACCCGTAAACCACAATAGCCAGTGGCTTTGCCAAATGCAGGCACAACAGATGCAAATATATTGAGACGTAAAATACACACTGAAATGAACAGCATACAATAAATAGTACGTGTTAAATTTAATTTTACAGTTTAATTTGAATTAGCTTTCTCATTTTTTCTGGCAAAATGCATGTATTTGAATCCTTATGAATTAAAGGTGGGTATGGGGAGAATGCAAGTCGTTCGCTCTCAGGATGGTCGCAGAGAGCAGGCCCCACCCAACACTGTCGCACCCTCTGCCCGGCGGGTGCACAGGTCACGTCCCCACAGGAGATGGAAATTGTCCCCTGACCCGGCAGTTCTGTGGAGAGAGCCCAGGGCCCTGGGTCGCGGGAGCCAGGCCTTGTCCTGGGCACCGTCCACACAGACTCATCAGCTCACACCCCACGGGGCGGGCTTATCACTGTCCTCGGCTGACAGACCCGGATACAGAGATGGCAAGCGACCTGTCCCAGGTAACACAGCTGAGTGGCGAGCAGGGCTCAGACCATAAGGTTTGGCCTCAGGGTCCTGCTCTGACCCGTCCCTACTCGTGTGCGGTTCCCTCCGAGATCCCGCTTCATGGTGCCTATCAGTGGCTTCAGCTGGAAGTAAACACATGGATGAATAAAGAATTAAATGACTGGCTGACTGGCTGACTGACTGACTGATGGAAGGAATGAATGAATGAACACACACATCTGAGTCGTTCCCTCGAGGGATGCCTGTGAGCTGAGCTCCGGGTCCTCGGGAACATTCTCTGCTCAGAAAACCCTCTCCTCTGCCAGGGCCCCCCTGGGCTGTGGAAGTTGCTCAGCCAGGGGCTCGCTCGAGGCCAGGAAGGCTGCTCTTCCCCAAGTCGCAGACACTGCACAGTGCCCTCTGCGGTGTCCGCCCGCGAGTCTGTCCTGGAGTCACACAGCGGTGCAGCTGGCCCAGCAGCTCCACAACCCATCTGCGCGTCCCACCCTGAGGAGTGGACACACGCACCCACCGTCCTGGGAGGGCTCCCGCGGCCCTGCCCTGGGACCAGGGTCAGGGGTGGTGCATGTCTCATCGTGGGGACACTTCCCTCTGCTTCCTCCTTCCCGCTGGGGAGAGAGGAGGAGTGGAGTGCTGTCTGGGACTGAGTGTATGGATCAGAAGTCACTCAGCTGCAGTGGCACCACACCCCTTGCTGGGTCTCAGGGCCCTGAGGCTGCGGGCTCACACTGCAAGTCTAGGGGCAATGATTCCAGCCCCCTGGGGGCTGTGGGGGATACACGCAGCTGCCAGACTCCAATTTCCTCCCCTGATGTGCACCCCTTTGTTTCCTTGATCCCTGGGCTGATTCCCCGAATGAGAAGACCCAACTGGGGGGCTTTCTTGTCCAGCCATCTCCTGGTCCCATCTAGGTCCCACAAGTCAATGTGGCCACCAAGGGTCAGGGGACCACACCAGAAACCACGTGACTACTCCAGCATCCAGCATGCCAGGAGGCCGCCCAGTCAGGTCTCAGAGTCGGGATGGGTCCTCTTGGAACAGGGGGTGCTGCTGTCAGAGGAGATGTGTGAGGTGCCCACAAAGCCACTGCAGCCCAGGGTGTCCAGCCCAGCCCAGGTCCAGCCAACATGTGGGCAGAGGCCCTGAGCCTCTCTGAGACTTGTGCTGCGCCTGACCAGGGTTCTGCCCACAGCTGCCCATCCCCTGCCGGGACCCCTCGCTCCACATCCTTCTAAGCTGTGCCCACTCCTCATAGTCTGCTGCCCCTCTGGTGTCCTTTCATTACTTGTCCCTTTACGAGAATATGCTCCATGGCTCCTGGATCAGCCTGTGGCTGAGGGGCCAGAGGTGACGGCCTCTGAGAGGCTCCAGCCAGGCCCGCTGACCTGAGGCCCCCAGTTCCTGGTGCTGGTGAGAGGGAGCCTCTTGGGGTGGGTGAGGCAGGGGAGCCCCTGGTGGCCTGCTCATCATTCCAGGTTAAGGCACTGACTTGACAGCCATTAGACGGTGATTTTTTTTTTTTTTAAAGATTGGCACCTGAGCTAACAACTGTTGCCAATCTTTTTTTTTTCTTTTTATCCTCAAATCCCCCCCAGTACATAATTGTATATCTTAGTTGTTAGACAGTGATTTTTAAAGTCACTAGAGGCAGCAATGGGAAAGCAAGGCCTCAGACATGCAGAGATCCCAGACAGCGAGGGCCCACGCCCGGCTCTAGCCTGGATTATCTGTGCTTAGACCCCCTGCCTCCCCTGACCTGTGTCCAGGGGCTGGCCCTGCTGTGTCCTCTGGGGTCCGCTGGCTTCTGTGGGGTTTGGCAGATGGAAGGCAGAAGTGGGAGACAGAAGGACAGAAGGCGGTGCACAGGGGCCTTCCCCTCGTTGAGCCTTCCGCGGCTGTTCTGGCGGTGCCATCTCCAGGGCTCCGGTCCCCAGTGCACAGGCTTCTGGTCCCTGCCCCTCCTGGGTGCCAGTGAGTGGCTATGTGGCTGCCCCCCAGCCTGCTGTCGCTGCTGTCTGGGTGACGGCCATCCCCGCTGGCCTTTCGGGTCTTCCAAGCCCTGTTCCTGAGTCCCTGCAGTCAGTCCCCTGGGTGCCGAGAGCTCAGAGTGGCTGTCTTCTCTGACTTACACCTGGAGGTTGGAGTCCAGCTCTGTGGGAGGCCCGGCTGGGGTGGGTGGGGGCTTACCGGGGGCACCTGCTGTTTCATACCTCAGATCCAGTGCAGGGTCACATGACAGCTGAGAACACTGAGCCCAGAGCAGGACTGGTCCAAGGTCACCCAGGGTGGGGTGGGGGAGGCTAGAGGCCTCTCTGCTTCCTGGGTTCAGGCCTCAATCTTCTCCTCTGGGAGAATAACCCTCTTTGCTCCCACATGGCCACCTGGCCTCATGCCTCTGTGGGCAGGCCTGGGGTTTCCTTCCCGGTCCGTGTCTGGTTCAGCTGGGCCGGCAGCCTTTAATGCAGTGGTCACTGCACTGAGGTGTCTGTCCTGGGCTAGTGGAGGCCACAGGGCCAGGCCCTAATCTGAGGGCCGTGGGCAATTTCTTCCTGTGTCTGAGTGTCACCTGGTCTCCCGGCAGAATTCACTGACATTTTGGAATTCTGGTTTGTAACACAAATCAGTGCTCAGGGCCCCTCCAGTGCCGAGGGCAGTCTCGCCTGGAGCACAGGCTCCTGCAGGCAGGGCTGGGGCTTTCCCTGCAAGGTAATTGTACAGGAAGGGACTCCCCAGTCCCCAAAGAGAGGACGGGTGTGTCTGCGCTGTCCGTGGTCCTGAGGAGGAAGTGCTCAGAGGATTTAGGCCCTCTCGGGGGCTGGTCCTAATCTGAGGGCTGGAAACCTCAGAAACAGAGAAAAAGAGAAATGTCGTTCATTTAACAGAAATCGGATCAACGCCTCCAGGATAGCTCAGAGCCCAAGTTAAGGTGAAAAGTGACTATTAGGTTCTTTCCCGCTAAACTTCAAAGTTCAGATATTATGTTTGCAAATAATTTGTCATAAAAAGTTGAGTATCTTAGGTCAAACCCTCTTAAAATTTGTTCTTAACTTTCAAAAAAAATGACAAATCAAAATCAGGGTGAGGAAACGCTGCTCTCTGCGTCCTGAGTTGGATGGTGTACTTTTCCCGGCACGCCTGGGAGCTAAGAGGAGGTCAACCACGGTAACCAATTAAGTGAGCTTCAGATCCCTCAGAAACACAAGTGGGGGACTCTATGCTGGCGGTGAAAATAAATCCAAGTGGAAAACCACAGCGGGAATAAATGATTGGCGCTAAAGGTCATGTAATAAACTATCCAGAGTGCCAACCCAGTCCCCGTCCCCAGAAAATCACATCGAGTTTGCAGTTAAACCATCAACAAAATAAGCAAACATACGGGGTCTGGTGCTGCTGCTTTCTCACAGGTGATTTTCTTCCACCACAGACCCGTATGTGGGACTGGCTATCACGCCACGGTGGGGACCGACATTCTGGAAATTTCTGGTGTTTGCATAGGGTTGGCTGCATTGTCTGCCTTCCGCCTCCTGTGCAGGTGGGTCCCAGAGAGGGTGGATGGCAGAGCTTCCCAGAGGGTGTCCTGCTGCTCGGGTCTCAGGATGTGGGACAGGAGGTTCTGGGCTGGTCACCCCCCTGCCCGATGCCGCTCCCACCAGGTTGGTGCAGCCACCCAAGCCCCTCCTGAGATCCTGTCCCCTCCCACCCACGTCCATCAGAGCCACAGGCTGGGATGCTCAGAGAACCAGAACATTGAGGGACTGAGACCTGTCAGGACTGACGTCAAGGAATCTGTCTCTTCTCCTCCAGGCTCTCCTTTCTGGGCTTCTCCAGTTAGGAGAACCAGCTTCAGAATCCCTGCCAGGAAGCACAGGTGGAAACTTTAGATGAAAAACCATCCATTTCCTCCTCTAGTAGAATTACTTTTGTTTTATTTTTGGCAGTGTGGCCTCTGCTTGAAATATAAGTCTAATTAGATCACTGTAATGATGCATTTCAAACCACAAGGATGAGAACAGAAATTCCTGCTCTGTCTTCTGCACGTATAAACATTCCCCTTCCCACTATGATTCTGCAGCAGCCTGTCTGTTTATGGCAGCAAGTGAAACTGGGTGTGTCACTGCTGGTGAACATTTACAAGGGTCCCCAGGGCGCTTCTGGGACCCAAGAGACCAAGGACATGGGAGGGAGCTCCTGCCTCCAAGGGGAGCACAGCCGGGAGGAAGGGGTTCCAGGGCAGAGAAGACATGGAGTTGGGCCGAGCACAGACTGCAGATGGACGGGGTGGGAGGGGTGGCAGAAGATGAGACCAGGAAGGCGGAGGTGTGTGAGGGCAGCAGCTCGCCGGCCCACTGGAGTGGAACAGAAGGTCTGAGGGGTTGTCTTCAGCTCGTGGGTGCAGTGGGCACCAAGACGGTCCAAAGGCTTTGGTGGAAATAGTGTTTCCATCTATCAGGCCGTTGATGTGGCAGGAAGGGGCCACAGTGACCACAGCCTCAGAGCCTGACTCTCCACAGCCCACTTATTTTTCTCCCCAAATCTTCTCAGGCTCAAAGGACTGAAGGTGGGGTGGGAGGGACAGGGACGGGTTACTAGTTCAGACTCTGTTAGTCAGGGACAGAACCAATTTCCAACTGGCTTAAGAAAAAAGGGGTTTATTGGTTCATGGAACCGAAAAGTGCAGGGCATTACCTTCAGGCATGGCTGGATCCAAGCGCTCAGAGGATGCAGTCAGGATCCTCTCTGTCCTTCACAGTGACCATCTGTGTGCAAACAGGATGTTCCTGGACAGCCAGCTCTGGGCGACAAGGACGGACCTTCTCTAAAGCAGGATGGGGCAAGCCTCTCCATCACCAAGGACACAAACTCCCCACTCTGTCCTGGAAACAGAGAATGGGGAAAGTGTGGCAGCAGGGAGAGCAGGCGACCCCCACAGCAGCCTGGGTCCCCAGTGTTCCCAAGTGGCAGAGCCCCTGACTGCCTCAGGTCAGGTTCTCCATCCACGGCCCCTGAGTCTGGGGCTGGGGGAGGTGTTGCCTGCCGGGTGGGCAGGCAGCAGGGCTGAGCTGACATTTCCCAGCCTGGCAAAGCCAAGGAGAGAGGGCTCCTGCCCCCCAGCTGAGATTCCAACCCAGAGGCAGCAGATCCCACAGGCAGAGCTGGCCCCAGGCACAGGGGGGCTCCCACCCTGTCTCCCCTGAAAGCCTCTTCCTCTTTCTAGATTTCCCTCCACAAGAGGGATTTTCCTTTTCATTCTTCATCATCTGTCACTCCTAATTCCCCAGCACCTCAACTCATGGAGCGGACTTGAGCATTTCAAACCTGCTTCTGACGTGGAGCTTCCTTTTAGAGGGGTGTTTCCCAATACACACCAAGCTCCCCAGAAGACGACCCTTAGACGATGTACAGTTGTGTGCATGACCTTCATGCAGAGTCTTTTTAACTAAAGTAGTTAACACTCACACACACACACACACACACGACACACTCATGCTCACATATATACAGGCACACATGGACACACACATGCACACAATTGTTTCTAAATGTTCAGAAAAAGTCCCAACCCTTGTCTGTGAACAACACCTGAGCATTTCACAACCTCTTACAGTTAGTGACTTTGAAACACTCAGTGACAAATTAGCAGTTTGTAGAGCGTATTTCAAAATTACTTTCTATTCATTTAATTTGTTGGCTTTTATAGCTTGCAGCTCTCACCAGGGCTCCAAACTTCTTTTTTACTACTAAAAACCTGCTCGGACCCAGTCTGCCGAGGGCATCCGTCTTCACGTGTTGTAAACTGCCCTCTCTGCATGTTGCAGAGGATTGCATAAGGTTCACCATTATAATCAGAGTCCAAATTACAAAACAGGGCCTCTCTGATAAATGGTTTCAGGCTCTAAGTGTATAATTATGGGGTTTGGCTAATTACATAAACAAGACAGGTGATTATTTCATTAAAATGTGACATTTTTATCCACTCTGCAGAAACTGTTTGTGGACAATAATGAACTTGGAGGGCCCGGGGTGTGAGGGGGTCTGCCCGGGCAATCCTGAGACCACCACACGTGGAGAGATGGAGATTTCACCATGACACAGAATTTCCCAAATTGCTGGACTCTCTGTCCACCCTGGAGATGGGAGCTTCTAAGAGACTTAATGACACGAATGTTCTCCCACTTAATAACAAAAGGACAGACTACACCCTTCTTCTCTAATTGCCTGAGTTATCTGGTTAAGACCCGTGTAATTGTGCCCCCCCAATGACTGACAATCGAGCTTCAATGGGGCCAGCACTGACTCCCCATGTACTTGCACACTGTGGAGCTCGATTTTCCAGGCGGGGGTCTTCTCAGGATGTGACCGCCCTGCTGCTTGGCCAATACAGCTCTGGCATGCCCGACTGTGACCCGGGATGGGACGCAGGCTCAGGCTCACTTCTCTGACAGGAGGCCCAGGACTGACACCGAGCAGGGGCTTTCCCTTCCACACGTTCCTGACTTACACCAGATCCATCTCTAGCCACCACGCTCCCTCCCTTGTCCTCGCTGGATAAAGGCCTGCGAGTCTGAAATTCTCTCCTCTGTGAAAGCTCCTCTCTTTCCGCGTAACAGACCATTGCAAGCTGGTGCTCAGCCAACTTAACCACCGCAGGTCAACACCCTGCGTGCAGTGCTGGGCTTGAGCCCTGGACAGAGGCTGGCACACAGTGGGGACAGAGACTCCAAGGGGCCGTCCCCCAGCCCCGCGCTGAAGCGCCATGAGCGTGGCTGTCACTCATGTACCCCCAGGGGCGCGTTTTCTGCCTTGAACACCAGTGTCCTGAGGTCAGCAGTTGCCCTGCCTGGTACTCCCTAACAGAGTTGAAGGAAATGAAGTTTTAGGAAATTAAATGCAATGATCGTGGCTCCTATCACTTTTCCTCCTTCAACACAATGAAAATGCAATTACATCCTTTATGGGACAGCTCACCCACTGTAACGGCTGTCGCCCAGGTACAACGGTCACACGTTGTTGTTTGCTGGGTCTTTTCATTGTGTTTTTGCAGGAAGAACTCAGTGTGTATATTAAGTTCCATGTTACCGTTAACAACAGGACAAGAAAAGGGACAAGAGGTGCCCGTGGATACAAAGGGACAAAACAGTGTTCTCACGAAATCACAGAGCATAGTCCTGCTCCCATCTGTCCCCAGTGTCAGCTGGGCCTGGCCAGGTGACCAGGGGCTGGAGGGAGTGAAGGGGATGAGGGAAAGAGGGGACAGGCCCCTGAGCTCGGAACAGCAAAGAGCGTGTCCTGACACTCCCACATTAATGGAACACAGACGCAGAGAGGAGGTCTCCATGAGTCGTGTTAATAATGGAGAAATACAAGTGGTTTATTTAATTTATTGTGAAAAGGAATTTCTTCCAAGTGTTGCCTAAACCTGGAGTTTCCCTTTTGATGAGAATAGGTCATTAAATTGGATTTCATGAGCTCTACTTAGATTTCTCCTTAATTCCATGAAGGTGTTACTTCCTGGGACCGTGCCTGTCACCCGTGGTTCAAGGACATCCTGGGCGGATGACTCACTCGGGCTGCTCTCTGGGTGCATCTGCTTGTGTATGTCGGGCCGGGGCTGGAGGGGAGAGAAGTGGTCTGGGGGTTTGCGCTCCCAGGCAGGCTGTCCCCTCCCTTGTGCTCTGTGTCTGCTCCCCATGCACACCCCTCAGCCCCTCCCTACCCCACTCCATGAGTCAGGGTGAATCGAGAAACCCAACTTTTGCCCAAGTCAGACATTTTAAAAATATAATTCTCCTGGGATGAAATCATTAATAAAAAAGGGAGTTAATTTACCCTGAGGGCAAGTATAAATTATCTGGGGATTATTCAATCCTAGATTATTTTATCCATGGATGAAAACATGAGACAAAGTAAAGTTTGTGCACACACAAGACTGCTGACACATTCTGAAATTCAAGTTGTGGTTAGATGTCTGTGGTGCAGTCCACCTGCTGTTTTCATTGACTTTTTTGTGGTCTCTGCTGTGCTAGTGAGAGATGATGTACACGCATTTCACCAAGACGGGAAAACCCAGAGGCCATTCTCACTGAGAGATGTGCCCAGGAGGAAGGTGCCAGGAAGCAAAGCCAATTTTTAAAAGCTTCCTATCTGTCTAGTTGCATGAAGGATGCACATCAGTGGGGGGATCAGAAAATCCTGAGAGTCACAGAGAAAGAAAGTGTGATCACCCACAATTCTATCCTCAGAGACGAATCATGTTAACAATGGATACTGCTTCTCTTCCATTTCTAACTTTGTCTAAAAGGAACACACACTGATGCGTGTAATCTGTGCAGCCTCATTTATGCTGAAACGAGATCATGTCACAAACATTTCCTCACCCAGCCCTGCTCACCGCCCCACTGCTGCCGAGCGCTGTCCTCCATCCACTGGACGGCTCCCTGTGTGGGTCCCTCAGGGTTCCCTGATGTTCTGACATCACACTGAGACACACTGAGTGACTCTGGGTCCCACGCCTGCCCCTTAGCAGGACCCCCAGCAGTGGGTGTGCACTGTGCATGCTGACCCCTATGAGCCTGTCTCAAGGCTGCACCCGTTTCCATCATGGGGCTGAGAAAGGCTCTGGAAAGTTCCTCTCCACCTTCCCTGCCCGTGAACATCCTGATACAGCCAGCTAGATTTAGGAGGGAGATGGGGTTGGGGGCCCAGGAGGGGTTTTCAGGCTGCAGGGACAAGGCCCTGTTGTCCCCCATCTCCTCCCCCTGGTGGTTGTCAGCTCTCCTGTCAGCAGGGGGGCAGTGCCAGGGCCGGGCCTGGGCAATGTCCCCTCCTTGGGCGCCAGGAGGGGAGGGAACACAGCCCCTGCTGCCGAGAGCCCAGCAGGGTCCCTGGGGCCCAGACTCCTGATTAGGGATCACACCAGGACACACACACACACACTTAGGTCCCTCTCGTTGCGTCTGCGAAGCTCCTCCTCACACCCCCTTCTACCACATCACTTTGGTCTTGCCTGACTTTCCTCGAATTGACTAAATTACATTTTTTGCATCAGTCATAACACTGGCTCAAGATACAAAATGAGTCCAGTTGTGGAAAATAAAGAAATGTGCATTTTGGCACGCACATGTGTGGACTCTGGCTTTTCTATTAACTGAGCTGCGGTCTGCCCCTTTCATCCACGTCCCTTATGGAGACTCTGTGCATCTAAACATAGGGCTGCCCCTCGTCCCTGCAGTGCCCATTCCAGGGCTGCGTCCATGAGGACGATTCTGTCCAAGGACAACAAAAGACATAGGGCCTCGGCGTGCGGGCTGCTCGGCCCCTTAGTTTGGGGAACGGGCTTTCTCAGTCCTCCTGCCAGATCCCCAGTGCCACCCCAGCCCTGCCGACTGAGCCAGCCTGGCTGTGTCATCCCAGCTCAGGCTGGGGTCTTGGGCCACGTCTGATGTCTTCCCAGCCATTCAGGGATTTGGGGGGGGAGTGAGCTCAAAGGGACATGGATCTGAAGGGCACCAGGCAGAGGCTGTTCAGACAAATGAGCCCCAGAAGGAGCGCCGTCTGTTCTGCTCTGCGAGGGGCTCAGAGGCTGGCATCCAGAGCACATGGAGAGCAGCCACCACTCCTGTCTCCCACCTCCGCAAATGCCCATTCTCCCCTCCTCCTCACCTCTGCCATGGGGAGATGCAGTGACCATTCCTCCCTCATGCTCTGTCCTCTCTGCTTTCTCTGGCCAGGCATCCAGTTCTCTGTTCTTTATAGGTAAAAATATGGCCAATCTGAACGTCCGCACAGTTCTCACTAGAAAACGTAAAATTAGGAGAGAGCAGAGCAACAAATTGCTTCCCTCCTCAAAGAAATGGAGTCGGCCGGAATTCCGGCTCCAGTGAAAACACCCTTCAATACAGGTGCCAGAGAGACATTCTCAGAGGCAGGAAGCCAGAGAAGGCATGGCCAGCAGGCCTGCTGTGAAGGACAAGTCACAGAAGCTCCTCCGACTGCGGGGGAGAGACCAGAGGAGAACTCAGAGCCTCACAAATGAAGGAGGAGCAGCAGGAATCGCAAATATCTGGGGCTACAGAATAGGCTGTTCTTCTCCTAAGTTCTTTAAACAGGAGACTCTGGTTTCAGCTCTGACATTAAAGAGCCTGGCAGCTTTCACTTCCATCCGTAAAACAAGAAAAAACTGAACAAACTAAAAATCAACTTTGTTCAGAGGCCTCAGAGAAGTGAGGTCACAGGACAAACCATCACATCAACACCTGGAGAGTCGGAGACACTGGGGACACAGCTGGCAAGAGGACTGACATGCTGATTTTGATGCGTGGCTGAGCCTGAGTGGGGACCGCATGAGGGTGAGAATCCCCTGGAGGCCACAGTTTTAGGGGATGCCACACACTCGTGGATTTTACCTCCAGGCACCCCGCCAGTTTCTGACACTGAAGATCCAGGACAGAGACCTCTGGCTCAGGCAGAGGGAGGGGAGAGCAATCGCTGCGAAAACACCCCGAGCCTTATCCAGGGGAAGCCCTGCTCCGCCGTGGGCTCGTCCCAGCTTGGAGAAGGGGACTCCTCCCACAGCAGCCTCTCCAACCTTTATGTCTCATCTAAGTGGGGAAAGGATTCTATCCCTTTGTAGAAACACGTGTGAGGCCACGGCCCAGGGACCCAGGCTGCCAAAAGACAGAAGCAACACAAGACGGTAAAGCCTTTCCTCCCCACACCTGCGACATGCCCGCAGGGCTCTGGGCAATAACTATGGACACAGCAGAAAAAGCCATAGGACGCCGTCCTGAGGAGGGGTGCTGGGGAGGCCAGAGGTCAGCGGACAAGGGCACCAGGGGAATTTGGAGCCTCTGGCACCTGCAGCCACAGCCAACCTTACTCAGAGCCCAGTTCTGGCCCGATTAACAGAAAACCTCACACGAAGGGTCTGTTCATCTCTGTTCCTACTACACAGTACAACGTGTCTGGCTTTCAGGGATACATATGACAGTTAATGTAAGACTGTCTGATGGGTTATAACGTACGATGACGTAGACAACAGGGCAGCTGTACCATAAATGTGGGAAGATAGAGGTCCTAGATCGAGCTGATGTCTCCACGGTCTGCGTGGAAACAAAATACCAGTATCAGGTAGATTGTGAAAAGTTAAGTATGTACCTTTTAACCCCTAAGGCAACCACACACACACACACACACAACTATACAAGGGATATATTAATATTAAAAAATCAATACATAAATTGAAATACTAAAAAACAGATAAATTGAAATAGAATAGCAAAAAAGTAAAATGTTACAAAAAGAGGCCAGAAAAGGGAAAGAGAGGAATTAAGAACAGAGGGAGCAAACAGAGAAAAATATAATAAATGGTTAGATATAATCCAAACGTGAATAATTATGTTAAGTATAAATAATCTAAAACAGGATTCGACAAATGACAGCCTCTGGGCCACATTCAGCCCTGCCTGCTGCTGTAACTGAAATGTTACTGGGACAGACAACACCATCTGTTTGCGTATTGTCTGTCAGGCTTTGTGCTGACACCGCAGAGGGGAAGAGATGCTACAGAGACCGTGTGGCCCACAGGGCGAGAACCGCTTACCATCTGTCCCTTAAGAAGAAAAGTTTGGGAAGCCTGGTCTAGACACACTAGTCAAATATTGTCAGAATATTAAAAAAAATAAAACAACAAACAAACACATACAAACTCTATGCTGTCTATAAGAACCCACTTAACTATGTCGTTGTGGTGTGGGAAAGATCAAAGTAAATGATGAAAAGAGCTACACTCTGCAAACGCCCATCACACGGCAGTGAGAGGACCTGTCCTCCCATCAAGGCAGACTGAAGAGAGGAAAGTCACCACGTCGGTAGGGGAAACACATCGACTGTGCAAATCCTTTCCAGGAAACAGGAGAGAAGAAAACATTCAGCAACTGATTTGAGAGGCCAGCATTTCCACCCTGAAACCAAAATCCTGCAACCACAGTAGGAAAAAACCACAGAACAATATCCCTTATATACAGAGACAAAAATCATCACCTAAATATTTTTAAAAAACAGAATCATGAAAAACATAAAAACTTAGCATTACACAAAGAAGTGTAGTTTATCCCAGGCATATGTGGCTGGTTCAAAATTCAAAATGCAATTGATAACATGCATCATATTAACACACTAAACTAAACACACAATCATGTTAAAAAACAGAGAAAGAACATTTGACAAAATTCAATATATCTACCTGATAAAACCTCTCAGCTAAGGATTAGAGGGAACTTCCTTAACCGGACAGAGGTTGTCACACACACACGCACAGCTAAGTCATGATGAATAGTGGAAGACTGAGTATCCCCCCAAGACCGGAGCACAGCAAGGGGCCCACTCTGACCGCTCCTACCAAACGTTGTCCGGATGTCCTGGGGAGGGCGCTGGTCAGGAAAAAGTCATAAAAATCGTATATGTTGAAATGAAAGAAAAACAGCTGTCCCTATTAGTAGACAACATGATGCTCTATGAAGAAAACCTCAAGGAATCCATAAAAATAAATAAGAAAAAGAAAAAAAACCCC
This sequence comes from Equus asinus, assembly GCF_041296235.1. Lineage (NCBI taxonomy): Eukaryota > Metazoa > Chordata > Mammalia > Perissodactyla > Equidae > Equus > Equus asinus. Next base: position 70,179,501 of record NC_091797.1, read on the forward strand.
TATGGTAACTAATAAATGAGTCTAGCATGCGTTTAGCATTCAAGGTCAACAGAGAGAAATGAGTCACATTTTTACATACAAGAGATGAAAACTGGAACCACAAAATACAATTTACAACAGGTCATAAAACACGTACAGGATCTGTAGTCTGTATTCACAAATCACTGATGGAGTGAGTCAAAGATCTGAACAAACGGAGAGACATTCCACACGCATGCATTTGAGGAGTCAGGAGTTAGGTATCAATTCTGCCCCAAATAATCTATATAGTCGTCTCCCCTTATCTGAGGTTTTGCTTTCCGAGGTTTCAGTTACCTGAGGTCAACTGCTGCCCAAAAATGTTACATGGAAATTCCATAAATAAATAAGTTATAAGTTTTAAATTTTGAACAGTTCTGAGCAGTGTGATAAAATTTCGTGCTTTCCCACTCCGTCCTGCCCAGGATGTGATCCGTTGGTCCAGCGGATCCACGACGTATACGCTACCCACCTGGTGGTCACTTATTAGCCATCTCAGTTATCAGGTGATCTGCGTTCTGATGCGTCGCATCGTCAGAAGGTCCACAGGAGCTTAACGCTACGTCACAACGTCTGCGTCATTCCCCTCACTCATCTTATCACGTAGGCTTTGTATCACCTCACATCCTCACAAGGGTACAGTATGAGATATTTTGAGAGAGAGAGACCACATTCATATAAGTTTTATTACAGTATTTTGTTATACTTGCTTTATTTTATTATTAGTTATTGTTGTCAATCTCTTCCTGTGTCTAATTTATAAATTAAACTTTATCACAGGCATGTATGTACAGTCTTGTGCCACATAACGATGTTTTGGTCAACGATGGACCACATATATGATGGTGATCCCACAAGGTTAGTGCCACACAGCCCAGGTGTGTAGCAGGCTGTACCATCTAGGTTTGTGAAAGTGCACTCTACAATGTTCACACAATGATGACACCATCTAATGACGCACTTCTCAGAACGCATCTGCGTCGCTAAACGATGCATGACTGTATAGGAACAAACATAGCATACATAGGGCTCAGTAGCCTCGGTTTCAGGCGTCCACTGAGGGTCTTGGAACGTATTCCATGCAGATGAGGGGACTAACTGCACGTGTAATGCAATACAATAAAATTCTAGCAGGATTTATTTTGTAGATAGTGACGAGCTGATTCTAAACTTTACTTGAAAAGGCAAATGAACTAGAAAGGCCAGAACAATTTGAGAAAGAAAAAAAGTTGGAGGAAATGCTCTACTTGATTTTAAGAATCCTTATAAAGTCACAGTAAGCAAGAGAGTGTGGTACTGATGAAGAGGTAGGAATGTGCAAGGTAACAGAAATAGACCCGCAATGCTGTGGAAACTGACTACAAAGCTGAGGGAGTAATTCAATGGAATACGTACAGTCTTTTCAACTAATGGTGTTGGAAGGATTGGACAGTCACATGCAAGAAAAAAAATCAACGTAAACCTCCTACCTTGTACAAAAATAAACCCAAAGTTGTTCATAGATCAAATGTAAAAAGGAAAATCCATGAAGTTTTTAGAAGAAAATGTAGGAGAAATTATTCATGCCCATGGTTTAGGCAAAGAGTTATTAGATATGAAGCCAAAAGTAAGATCTTTAAAAAATAACCATAAATGGAACTTCACCAAAATTAATGCTTTTATTCTGCAAAAGACAACATTAATGGAATAAAATGACAAGCTACAGACTGGGAGAAAATATTTACAAATCACATAAGCGACAAAGTATTGGTATCCAGAATATCCAAAGAACTCCCAAAAGTCAACAGTAAAAATGAACATTAAATATGTATGTGTACACATATCATACACATATAATAAGTTCAGGATAAGATCCTCAGTAGCATTATTAATATCAACACCATTAATCATTAGAAAAACAAAATTAAAGTTTAAGTGTGATACAATTTCAACTTCACAGCTATTAGAATGGAAATCAACAAAAAGACAGATAATAACAAACGTTGACAAGTCCGTGGTGGGATCTAATGTATGGCATGCTGACAATGTGCACAACACAGTTCACAATACCGTACTGTGTATGTGAAAGTTGCTAAGAGAAGAGAACTTAAAAAGTTCTCATCACAAGAATAAAACCATTGGTAACTTTGTGAGGTGATGAATGTTAATGAAGCTTATTGCGGTACACATTTCACAATAGATACATGTATCAAATCCTTACGTTGTACACCTTAAACTAATACAAAGTTATGGGTGAAATATACCTCAATTAAACTGGAGGACAAAAAAAAGAAAAGTATGTGGAATAACTTTAATCCTCATGCACTGCTGGTGGGAGTGGAAAATGGTCCAGCTATTTTGGAAAACAATCTGTCTTAGTTCATTTGGGGTGCTATAACAAAATACCATAGACTGGTTGAGTGGCTTTTAAGCAACAGAAATTGATTTTTCACAATTCTGGAGGCTGGAAGGAAGTCCAAGATCAGGGTGCCGGCAGATTCAGTGTTTGCTGAGAGCCCGCTCCTGGGTCATAGACACCGTCTTCTCACTGTGTCATCACATGGTGGCAAAGGAAGGGAGCTCTCTGGGGTCTCTTTTGTAAGAGTACTAACCCCATTCATGAGGATTCCACCCTCACAACCTAAGCACCTCTCAAAGGCCCCACCTCCTGATGCAATCACCTTATGTTGAGGATCTCAACATAAGAGTTTTGGAGGACACAAACATTCAGACCTTAGCATAGTCCGTCAATTTAAAAAAATATATATATAAACTAAAATTTTACCCAGTAATTCCATTCCTAGGCCTTTAGCCGAGATAAATGAAAACATAAACGCTCACACAGCACTATGTGTGACAGCCAAAACCCCAAACCAATTAAGATAGCCTCAAATGGTGACGCAATAGACAGGATGTGTTATACGCATACACTGGCGTACCATCTGGCAATACATGCTGAGTGCACAAAGCCTGATGCAGAAGACCACAGAGGGTGCAATTCCATTTACGTGGGCTGTCCAGAAGAGGCAGAGCCATAGAGACAGACAGTAGATAGTGGTTGCTTGAGGCTGGGGGTGAGAAGTGAATGTGACTGCTGCAAAGGGGATCTTTTCGAGCTGATGGGAACGTTCTAAAATTGCATTGTGGTGATGGTGTGAAATTCTTTAAATCTACTAAAAATTATTGAATTGTACATTTAAGTCAATGTTGTGGTATGCAAATTATATCCCCCAAAGTTGTTAAAAATACTACTAGAATGGCCTTAGAATGGCCAAATTTCAAAGACTGGTCATAGAGAGTGTTGTTGAGGGTGTGAATCAACCAGAACCCTTGGCACTGTTAGTTACAGTGTGAAACGATACAACAATTTCAGAAAACAATATGGCAGTTTCTTAAAAAGTTAAACACAGCCATACATAGGACTCAGTCAGTCCATTCCTAGATTCTCACCCAAGGAAACGAAAGCAAATGTCTAAACAATGACACGTGCACAGCAGCTTTATTCGTAATGAGGGAAAACTGGAAATAACCCGAATGTCCATCATCAGAGGAATGGATAAACGAATTTGGTCCATCACACAGGGAACTACTCATGGATGATGTCAAAAGTTATTTTGAATAAAAGAAGTCACACAGAATGAGTATGACCAGTAGGATTTCATCCATATAAAATTCTAGACGGTGGATACAGGTTATAGTGAGAGCAGGCAGGGCGTTAGTTAGCAGGCAGGAGGCGGGGTGACAAAAGCAAAGGAGGAAATTTGGAGGTGATGAATATGCTCATTATTTTCACTGTGGTGATGGTTTCACGTGGATTCACATATGTCCAAAACTATCAGTATGTGCCTTTTATTTTAAGTCAACACTAACTCAATAAAGTGGTAAAAAATAGAAAATAAAAGCAAAGTGGGAAATTCAGGGAATTTCTCAGAAAAGTCGAGTGCTAACTCCAGCCTGCCGGGGCTGAACCCAGCCCGCCCTAGCATTGACTGTCTGGACCGGCCATCTCTCAGTGAAGACATCTGGGACGAAAAGGCCAAACTATGCAGCATTTGTGGGCGGACTGACCGCTCACTTTTCTCCGGGTGTGTTGGTCTCAGCAGCGTGGACGGTCCTTTATTGCAGAGATGTTCGGCCTCTGGAGATGGCCGTCGGAGGCACAACATGCTCAGTGTGGCGGTGATTTCTGCACGGACCCCGAGAGTGGCTGGGACAGCTTTCCACGCCTGAGCTCTCTGGAAGCAGGACTAGCAGAACTAGTCATTCACAGGTTCAATTTTTAAAATTGTAGAATTTGGCTAAGTGTGCACCCTCAGAAGAAAACCCTGTGGAAAGAAGATGTGTTTAAACTTGTCTGGGGAGACTTTTATTTCATACGCATCATGCTGGAGAGCTGTCGCTCAGGGCCTTCTCCCTGACAGGGCAGAAGCTGGTCCAGCTGTTCAAGGGCGGCGACTTCCGGCTCACACTGACGGCTCCTCAGTCTGATAGGAGGAGCTCTGAGCTGGTGCAAAGATGTTCCAAAGTCAGAGCATCACTGCTAACAAGGTGGGGGGCGGGGCAAGGCCTGTAAACACTTGACAAACCAGAGCTAACCGATTTCTGAGCTGCCCTCAGAGGTAAAGGAAGCAGCTGCCCCGTCGGGCTCCTGTGCTGGAAAGGGAGTGTTTCCTTTTCCCCATTTTGTAAATTGCACAGTAACTTCATTTGCAGGGACTCGAGCAGGAGGCAGCTCACTCAGTGACAGGAGGACACAGCGCAGGGTTTTCTAGGTTTATTTCACTCTTTTCCAGCCATAAGAAATGCTCTGCAAAGCCATGCATTAATCCCCGACAAGCCGGCCCCTCCCGGACAGTGTTCCTCACCACGTGAGAGGCGCTGACATGCTCTGTGGGAAAGAACTTGATTGACCTGGTTTAATCCTGTGACTCTCAAATGTTTGATCAGAATCCTTTCGCTCATCCTGTTGAATGTGACTGGGCAGAGGACGCTGGGGAAAGGCGGGTCTGTGAGACGAGGCCCCGACTCTCAGCTGGCATTGAAGGACCCCCAGCATCCGATGCAGCTACTGCAGCAGCACCGACTGGTGACTGTGTGTACACGTTGTTCCTACCGCTCCACACATGTCCAGACGCTTACTCTTCACCAGGAGCCTGTGAGGGATGATGATTATTATTTACGACGAGGACAGGGAATCAGAGAGGTGAGTGTCTGTCAGGGCGCAGAGGTTGGCAGCGCTGGAACTGGATCTTGACCTGCTGTCCCATCTACCCGCGTGCTTGTAACACGCGTGGAGCTGGATGGAGCCCCAGGCCTGGGGCCTGTAACCGTCACCTTACGCTGCAGTCACAGCCCTCGGAACAGATGGCCCTCGCGGCAGTGCCGCAGGCAAGACACAGCCGGAGGGGCATCCGCTGCCCAAACCAGCTGACCTCGGCAGGGCTCGCCCGGCAGAGGTGCGATGGAGACGGCGAGGCCAGGTGAGGCTCAGCCGGGCAGCCCCCTTCAGCATGCAGGCCTGGGTCAGCTCCACGTGTCTGTTGTCCTCCTGGACCAACAAGCTGGCCGGCAGGCTCTTCTCACTTCCAACCATGGCAGAGCTTTTCCAGCCTGAGTTGGCATCCGTCTGCCATGGGCCAAAACACGTCACCTGGCTGCACCCCACGTCAGGGTGACGGGGCACCCTCTGCCCACGCAGTAGGAGAAGGTACAGGAAAGACTTCTGGAAAGTCGTCAAATCTCCTCCAGAACACAGAAGTGTGTGGGCCTGGGGCCGCCAGGCATGGGGTGTGGGGGCGGGGGGGCGCCCTCTGCAGCACTCACAGCCCAGACCTGCTTTTGTCCTCGCTGGACTCCATGTCACGGCTCCCCCTGCCCCATCCAGGGGCAGACGTGGCGATTCCTGACCCACCCCGTCTCGTCTCTGCCCTCCCACGATGACCAAAGAGCATAGAGCATTGTTGTCGGCTCCTCTCAATACGCCGCCGTCTCTGCCACCTCGGGGCCCCAGACCTCGGGGTCCAGGCTGCTTTTGACGATCAGAAACCTCTTCTCCTGGAGCGCGACGACTTCCCACCCGGCCCATGCTTCACCAGCTCTGTCAGACCATCCCGCTGAGGACGGTCCTCCAGACGCGCCCTGTGTTCTACGCGAAAGCTGATCGCGATCTGATCACTCGTTCTGAGTAAACGCTTTGTGCGTTACTGTTCACGAGGCATGTTTGGGGACAATTTTTTTTCCTAATAACTTCTGAGCAAAGATTGATATTTCTCATAATGCAGTCATCAAACCTTCATAAGCAATAATTACGTGTTTATTATGTGAGTTGTAAATTACCTGCTAAGTTTCTCAAAAGCAGTCAAGCCCATGAACGCCTGGTGTCTTGAACAAATTCAATAGACAAGACTCTCCCCCCACTGCTTTCCGATGCTGTGTCAGTGGGGTGAGGAGCCCAGGCACTTGTAGGACAGGAAGACCCAAGGATTCCTGGGTGCCCAGACTGAGAAGGGGACACCGCATCAGTCAGCTTTGTCAGGAGAATGCTGTGTAACAAATCACCCTGAAACACAATGGCCTCAAACAACAGCCTTGTGCTCTCATGGATCTGCAGGTCTGCCGAGGGCTGGCTCACTTATCGAGGCTGACTTCGCTGGGTGGCTCTACTGGTCTCATGAGCTCACTCACGGGTCAGCAGTGGGCTGGGTACTGCCTGGTGGGGGCGGAACTTGACTGAGGAGTCTGTTCCATGTGCTCTCATCTCCCTGGAACTGGCGAGCTAGCCCAGGCATGTTCTTCTCCTGACAAGAGCAGCGGTGTAAGAGCACAGGAACTTCCCAGGCCTCTTGAGTCCTCAGCTTAGAATTGCCTCACTGGCCCTTCTGCCTCCATCTATCGCCCAAAGCAAGTCACGTGTGCAAACCCAGCATCAAGGGAACAGGTGCGGGTGGACACACGAGAGATCTGAGAACGACTGCACAAGCTGTCACAGTTCAACCCCTAACCTTCCAACCCTGTCCCCAAATGCATGTGAACCACAGTTACAGGACATGCGGACAGGACTGAAGGGGAGGAGATTCGTCACAGACATTTAAAATCCTGCCCCATCCTGAGCTGTGCACCCACACTGTCCTGTTAGTGTGTGTGTGTGTGACCGTGTGTGTACGTGTGTGTACGTGTGTGCACCCATGCACATAAAATCTCTGCAATTATCCTGTGTTTGAAGCAATTATATTTTCGTTTTTGAGGGATTGAGTTGTTTTTGTCTACATGTATTAAAAAAGAGGAACATTTTCCTATATAGACAAAATAACATTATCACACTTACAAAAAAATTAATAATTTCCTAATCCAGTCTAATACCCAGATTAGATTCTAATACCCTCATTTTTTGTTTTTTGTTTTTTCCCGAGGAAGATTAGCCCTGAGCTAACATCTGCCAATCCTCTTTTTTCTGAGGAAGACTGGCCCTGAGCTAACATCCAGGCCCATCTTCCTCTAATTTATATGTGGGACGCCTACCACAGCATGGCTTGCCATGCAGTGCCATGTCCACACCCAGGATTCGAACTGACCAACCTCAGGCCACCGAAGTGGAACATGTGCACTTAACTGCTTGCCACCTGGCCGGCCCCTCTAATGCCCAGGTTTTATTTTGATTTTTTCAATTGTTTTCAAATGTTTGCTGTGTCAGTATGTTATAACCAGGACCCAACCAGGACCACACATCACTTCGAAAACCGATGAAGAAAGGGACAGGAGGAAGCCTTCGCCCTGCCTTCCACAGGGCCTGTCATTCAGAGCCTCCCCCAAAGGCTCCGCTTCACAGGACAATGACAGTCACCAAGCAGGGAGGGGACAGTGGAACTGGAAAGTCATCATCGCACAATCCTCAGTGGAAATGAATTATTGATGCAGGGCAGCCCTATCAACTGGGGAGGAACCAACAGGTAGAAAATGAAAGAACAGGATATTTGTAAGATGCCAAAGTCCCCCAGCCCTGCGATTTCCTTCAGGTCACAGGGGGAAGTTCCACCTGCTCCCTTCTTCCCTGGGCTGCTCCAAACAGCAGCGTGATTCCACACCAAGCTCAAGGAGCCCGGCCTGTCTGGGATGATCATCTCAATTTTGCCCATAGCCAGTGCCCATGGGCCATGTCTCCAGCACAACCGGCTTCCCAGACCCCAGTCAGGGCCCAGCCTCTTGTCAGCCTTGCCTTCTCCTTCATTTAGTTTTCCCTTGAAATCAGGCTGGGGACATTGATGTCATGACGAGGAAGCTCCCACAGCAGCCGGATGTGCTGACCGGGGGCAGGAATGTGCTGGGGTGGCGTCAGGGAGAGTTTGGTCAGAGGCCATGCCCAGGTGAGTCCAGGGCTGCTGTTCATGTGTACGCCTGAGCATCCATTCTATGCCAGGTGATAATCACTGAATCTCATCCTGGACATGAGAGTATGGGATCTGGAGGTCCTGGGCTTTGACAGGATAGAGACCCAGAAAGTGATGCAGACACCAAGACGGGTTTAGGGAGGAAGCTGGCCAGGGCTTAGACGGAAAGGAGGCCGTGCCGAGCTTTGTCACCGCGTGGCTTGAGCACAGGAGAGTGTCTCTTTGGGACTCCAGGAGTGTGGGCATACTGGACCTCCTGTCACACCTGTGAAATGTCAGGAGGTCTCTGGCGGGAACTGTCATCATAGTGTCATCTTGTTTGTACCTTATTTCATCCTCCTCCCACCCGAGCTCACTCCTTCCTCTGCCCATGGACTGTCAAGGGACAAATTGTTTTTATAAAATTAGCAGACACCTGGTGAACACATGGTGAAGATGACTCCAGTCGGTTCTCAGAAGATGCACCTGCTCACTTTTGCTTATCGAGTTTCTCCTGAGGCCCAGCTCTTCCTAAGGCAGAAATTAGCAGCAAATCCACTGAAACCAACATGCACGGGATGTGGCAGGCATGATTCACGGTTTAGTCAATTTTAAATAGACAGAGAGTCAAACCCAGAGTAATTCAGCTGCCACCACCTCCCAAAGGCTCCTCTCTGCAGGACCCATCCTTGTCAGCAACAGCTCCCCAAAGACGCCCCCTTTGCACCTCTCAGTGTCACCTCACCACTGCCCAGATCTGGACATGGGCAGATGGACTGGAGCAGGACCGGCTCTGAGCAGGAGGTGGTCTCCCCGTCCCCACCGTCTGCCGTCAGGTCCCTTCTGTCTGTGTTAATGAGCGACCGCCACATCGGCCAGGTCAAACCCATTCTGCTCTTTGCAATGGTTGTTCTCAGTGTGAGCTCTGGGCAAAGGCAGGGCTCCAGCAATGTGTGTCCCTGCCATCACGGTCATTCCTATCATCCGCCACGTGAGACCAACAACGTGGACAGAGGGAGGTGATCCATGCCATCAGCCCTGCTGCTGGTGCTGGGTGTCTGTGGGGCTCCCACATCCTGTAGGAGGTGACGTGGGGACAAAGGATGTGTGAGAAGTGGCCCTGCCATCTGAGAGCCTGTGGTCTGGCTGCAGAGCCGGGGACGCACATGTGTGACCTTGCAGTTCAGAGTAACGTGGGCAGGAGCAGATCCAGTGCACAGTGCCCTCGGGGCCACCACAGACACCAACTCTGTCTTAAGGACAAAGGAAACTATCCGCAGTTCTTGGGGTTCACAGACCTACTGGGAACCTAGGAACCAGGTCACTCCCAGGAGGCCGACAGCAGGGACCCCAGGGAGGTCACACCCAGGCAGCCCTCCCCATGCACCACACTGAACGCCATGTGACCCCTCCAGCTTCACTTCCCTCACTTGAGCTCCTAAATCCCACAGCAAGACCCGGTTGGCTAAGCCCAGAGCTTCTTCCCAACCCTCAGGGACAAGGCCTGGGGGAGCCTCATTTCTACAGCCAGTGGGGTCCCTGTGATCAGATTAACACACAGCATTTACCTGCCCCTGTCCAGGCACGCTCTGTGGTTGCTGGTCTTAACCTGTCGTAAACGATAGTCCAATGAGCGTTTATTCATATATATTGATATACGTATATATAGCACAGGTACGGACGTATTTACTGAACTGGTCTCCAGAATCGAAGGCCCCGTAGAGCAGGTAGATGGAAACAGGCCACGCCGAGTCGGGAGGCGCTTTCCAGGCTGAGTGGCAGCAGCTCTGACGACAACACAGTCCTTCCTTCACAGGGACCGCGTCCTGTGGGAGTGAGGAGGGGTGTTCTGTGGGGGCGATGCCTCCTTCTGATGGAACTGCAAATGGGTCTGCAGCTGACAAAGGCGAAACTGGAGCCCTGGCCCTTCCTGGCTTCAGGGAACATTCTGGAAGCCAGGACCCTATTTTTCCCAGAAGAGTAGAGAAAAAACATGAAAGCTGGTCGTGGGCATTTGTTTCCTTCCCGTGTCCGTGTGAGGCAAGGGCCCTGGCTACTGGATCCAGGGCGGATCTCATCTCACTCCAAGCTCAGAGGTCCGAGAAGAACTGATGGAAACGAGACTCCTCTCCATGGCTCAGCAGGCCGAGCTGGGGCTCCTCCTCGCCAGCTCCCGACCAGCTGCTGGAGCCCCACCGGGCGCTTCAGGCTGCAGCCAAGAGGGCAAGCAGCGAGGGAGACGTCACAGGAGAAAGGAAGCACCCAGAGACCAAACAGGAGCGACGTGAACAGTTAACTGGCACCTGTCAGTCAATAGATATTCACTAGGTCCCTGTGCGGACACTGCCCCTCCACATGTGGGGACAAGACGACACAGAGGCACCCACATCCAGACCCTCGGTGGACACGCGTTCCGTTTGTGGGCTGGTGGATCGGTGGGATGAGCCAGTCATGCAGCAGTAACAAAGAACCCCCAGGTCTCAGCAGTTCACAGAAAGACAGGCTTGTTTCCCATCACGCTTCCTGTTCATTTTGACTTGGCTGTGGATTTGCTCCACCTCATCGCCACTCCAGGACCAGGCTAATGAGGCAGCTTCTGCCTCAAACATTGCTGCTCCCTATGGCAGGGAAAAGAGAACGTGGTGAGTGACACACTGGCTCCTAAAGCTTCTATTCAGAAGGGATGCCCATCACGCCCTCTCACATTTCATTGGTGTGAAACCAGGAAAGACACAGGTGACTTCCCACTGAAGCTGAAGCTGAGAGAGTTTGAGGGCTGGAGATGCTGCAGCCGTTCTGTATCCATGAGGGGGAGCCTGTCTGAGAATGGAGCTGACCCACAAGAATAAACGAGACAGTGAGATGGAGAGAGAGAAACTGGGCCCCAACGATTGGGTCTTTATTATTATTGGGTCTGCATCCAGCCCTGGAGACGCCAGCTCTAGCCCCAGACTGTGGAGTGGCTTGAATCTCTATTTCATCTAAAGCCAGTTAGAGTTGGGTTTTCTGTCACTTGCCACCAAACAGGTTCCAGCTGCACACAGCACCTGGGCTCTGCCTGGCCTTTCTCAGGACACAGGAGGGGGAGGGTGAAGGGTCCGCTGATACAGGGTGAGCCCCTCACAGGCAGCCACCACGGACCAGCACGAGGGTTGGGCTCAGCTCTGGGTTCTGTCGGGCTGGCGTGAAATCTGGCTTCTTCACGTGCTCACTGTGCAGCTTCCCCTCACCTCCTCCCTGTCTAAAGCGGGGACATGATAGAATGCACCTCATAGGGCTGCAATGGGATGACGGAGATCAGACAAGTAAATTCCTGGTGCCTGTCAGTGCTCCAGAAATGTCAGCTGGGCTTGTCCCCGGTTCCCAGTACCCAGCCCAGGGTCTGGAGCACATGGTTTGTCAGGAAATGTGTGACAACGGTTGAGCAGGATTGTTTATGAGCTAAGAGCCACGTGAGAGGGGACCTCAGAGAACACGTGGGTGAGAAGAGCAGGTCAGAGCTGATGACCAAGAAACAGTGGGATTCAGATGGAAAGAGGCACATGGGGGACAGAGGCTCGTCCCACTGAGCAGCAATGAGGACAGGTGGGAAAGGCTGGCTGGTGCCGCGTGCGAGGGCTCCACCATGAAGCCCGCGTAGAAGGGCGGCAGTCGTATGAAATGTTGTGACATATCATCCAGGGAGAGAAGCTGCTTATGAAACACCACGTACAATGTTATCCCATGTTTGGTGGAGAAAACATTTTACATACCTGTGCATAAAAACAAAGAAGGAGAGTCATCAAAGTGTTGCTAGTGAATGTGAATTACTAGTCTCCTTCTCTTGTTCTGCAAAATGATTACTTAGCTTCAATTTCACAATATCTGAATATTTGGTTTCTAAGTATCTGAATAGTGCTCATATATTTGTAAAAAACTGTTTTATAGAGCAACAAGCCAAACTACAAGGAGAAAAATGATTCCACTTTCTCAAAGAAATCAATGCCATATAGAAGAGAAAGACATCCTGGGGCCGGCCCCATGGCCGAGTGGTTAAGTTCACGCACTCCGCTGCAGCGGCCCAGGGTTTCACTGGTTCGGATCCTGGGCGCGGACATGGCACTGCTCATTAGGCCACGTTGAGGTGGTGTCCCACATGCCACAACTAGAAGGACCCACAACTAAAATATGCAACTATGTACTTGGGGGATTTGGGGAGAAAAAGCAGGAAAAAAAAGAAGATTGGCAACAGTTGTTAGCTCAGGTGCCAATCTTTAAAAAAAAAATAAAAAAGAAAGACATTCATTAAACAAAAAGAAAGGAGGGAGGGGTGACTGTGATGATGATGATGATGGTGGTGGTGGTGGAGAAAATATTGATAACGATGATGACAATCCCAGTCCCCTCACTCACCAAGGTGTGTCCTCGGACAAGTGAATGAACCACTCTGTGCCTCAGTTTCCTCATCTAGGATGAAGATTGAGTGAGCAGATTCCATCACTAAAGCTCCCACAAACATGGCCGGCACAAAGTGAGCACAGTTCACGCTGGCTCTTCTCGTCTGCACATTGGCCAGGGGAGGTCCAGGGTCCACATCCTTAGGCTGGGCTCTCAGAAGGGACCACGGCAGAGGCCACTCCTGCCCAGGCTGCCCAGAGAGGGGACGTGCCCCCCAGGAGGCTGGCAACGGGGAAGCCCAGCCTGAGTCTATTAAACTCGCTGTCCTGATTTCATGTCCTGATCTTGCTAGAGCAGGAATACTGTGTGAGTTCAGAGGCTAGATGCTCTGTAAGAAAAGATAAAGGTGTCTCCAGCAGGGAGAATAGATGCACAGCCAGTTCCCTTTGTCAGGAGGTGTCAGCACACTTGCCTTGTGTGGGAAGACAGGATCTCTCTGCTTCAATCTTGTTCATTCAAAGCCAGTGTCCCTCAGTTGCCCACACACCACACGCTCACGTCGAGAGCCAGGCTGGGGGGAGCGGTGGATGCATGTCAGATCACAATGACACCTCACCCATGCAGTTTCCATGGGCTGTGATGTGAGGATGTCGAGAGGCCAAGAAGTTCAGGTGATGAACACCTCCCCTCCTCCCTCACCCTGAGCCTTAAAGCCCACCATGAAGGCCACTGCTGGGCCCACAACACGCTGTCCCTGCACATCCTGGGGAGAAATTGAGGGCACCAGGCTGGGAGAGTCCGCATGCCTGGAGGACTGCCTCCTGGACCCTCAGGCCAGTGCTGCAGGGGGTCGGTGTCAGGAGGGGACAACAGCAGTGCCATGAGCTTCTGGAGCCAGGGAGAGGAGATGCTAGGAGGGGCTTCATGAAGAGGTGGACCAGAAAGGAGCTTGGAGGATGGGCACATCTGACCCAGGCCTGGGGGAGGGGCATTCTGAGGACAGCCAAGGTGGGGACACAATCCCAATGACGGGGAGCAAAGACTGTCCAGGGAGATCAGGGCGTGTTGTGCAACACAGAGAGCGGCTGAGAGCGTGGACTTGGGGCCAGGCTGCTCATGTGAGTGCAGGCTCTGCAGCTCACTACCTGTGCAACATTAGGTGGTCTCTTAACCTCTCTGTGCCTCAACTGTTCACCATTAAAATGAGGATGGCAATGATACTACCTGAGAGATTTGTGATGATGACAAAGGAGCAACTGAAATCACTTAGAGCAGTGATGGGACATAGGGAGCACCATATTCAGTGATGGCTGTGATGACGAGAGTGCTGATGATGAAGCTGATGGTGATGATGATGACAATCGTGATGACGATGGCGATGACAATAACAATGATGAAAGCAAAGAGCCCAGGATGGATATGATTTCCTTCCAGAATCACCTTCCAGGACAAACCCTGAGACTCCCAGAGACTTCTAGAAGCCCCTCATGGCGCTGCTCAGTTCCAGATACATCTCCCTTTGTTAGGCACACTTGCCTCGTGGGGGAAGACAGGCTCTCAGAGAAAAATCACTCTCAACGAAGGAGACAGAGGGCCTTTAGAAAAAGCGCATTCCTCATAAGCACAGCAGGAAATGTAGTTAAGTAATCAAAATTCAATTTCTTTCAGTCTAGTCATAAGTAATGAGACTTCATAGAATTATACATGGAAGTGCAACATACTGCACAACGACTCTCTCTCAAACCTGATTTTCTCCCCTGTAATCGATTAGTAGGATAGACTTGCCTGGGTCTAAATGGTGTTCACCGCCGATCGTGGGGAGAAGCTGATGTCCCCACCCTCTCTAGGTCCGAGCCCAATGCTGATGCATAAATGGCACAGCCGCGTCACCAACCTGGGGGCACAGCACGTGCAGGGCAAAGGCACAACCCGCCAGCACGCTGCCCAGGGTTCATGCGGGTCCCCACGGGCCCCGGCTCAAAAGCCACCAGCCTTTGATCCACATCAACTGCTGACTCTGGACTCCAGCGGCAGGACGGACACTGAAAGGACAACCAGGTCGCCTCGCTCCCTGGCTAGCCGCCCCCTCCCCCCCCGGCTTTGCGTCACCAGGTTCTGAACTGTGACGCCAGGACGCCGCGCAGCTGGATTAAGCGGCTAAGGAGCACGTGACGGCTGCTTCCGGAGGTCAGCGGACACACCAACCCCCGCGGCCTGGGGAGGCGCGGGCTCTGCTCTCGGGCCTGAGGGTCGGAGCCCGTGCATCGCCGACACGCTCCAGGGAGGCCGGCCCTCGGGCGCGGTGTGGACCCCAGGACGCCCTCAGGACCCTCGGGGGCCGACTCGGCTCAGCGGCTTCTGGGGGATCAAGTGCCGCCCACACCAGGGCTGCTCCAGGAAGGCCACCCGACCCGAGCCCCAAGCCTGCGGCCCCCGGAAGGGAGACACCGCCCGCCCTGGTCCCCCGGAAGCGCCAGCGAACCCAGCCCAGTGCCCGCGGCTTCCGCCCGGCGCCATCTCCTTCCGGTCCCTTGGGAGGAGGCCCAGGGGGCTTCCCATTGGTGGGCCCGGGTCACATGACTGCGCCGGCTGCAAGGGAGGCTGGGAAGCCAGCGCGTGGTGTCCGCCCCGTGGATTGTGAGAGTGACGAGCAAGGAAACGTCCGCTCGGGGAGGGGGCGCTCCAGGACAGTCAGGGGCCGAGGTGTCCCCGCCAGCTTCTCCCAGAGCGGGAGCCCGGCACAAACCCCCAGGCCGTCCGGCACCCCCTCCTCTCCCCTCTGGCGCCTCCTGTCCTCCCACACACGAGGCCCAGCCCCAGCTCGGGTCTGGAACGTTCTGTGCCACCTCTGCAGCCAGGCCTGGGCCCAAACGCCACCTCCTCAGAGGGGCGCTCGCTGACCACCCCCTAGGGCGGCCCCTCCCACCCCAGTCATTCCAGAAGGCCTCGCCCAAACCCAAGACTGGGATCACTAACACCACCGCAGGGACGGCTCACCAATGCCTCCCGCTTTCCGCACACGGTTATGAAATGTCTTCCGCGTTGGCAGACAACTCTTCACTCACCCACACTGCGTGACCTGGCCCATCCAGCCAGACACTCCAGGGCATCTTCAGAGCAGACCCAGGGCTCCCCCGGAAGGAACGTTCTGGGATGAAGCTGATCCGGCTGGCGAGGCTGTTTGTGGTGTGAGCGCCTGTGCGCGCGGGTTCCTCACAAGGTCTAGCTCCACTGCGTTCTGGTAGCCGCTCACAGTTCTCCGTGACCCAGCTTGTAAAAGGCATCGCCGTCGAGGGCACAACGCTCAACTCTCACACGAATGGCATCTTTAAATTAAAGGGCCCGACCCTGGGCCAACACGGACGCTGGAGGCGAGGCAGGTGCCGAGAGAGGGGAGGACGCCCCAGGATGGGGATCTGTGTGCCTCAGGTCAGAGGTTGAGAAGATGGGCCGTTTTCTGGATGAACCCCGGGGGAGGCCCACAGGAGGGTGAGGGAAAGGCTGTTCTGTTTTCCCACCACTCAGTTCCCTATGTTCCAGGACCCGCCCGCTCTTAGGGAAGGAAGGCACAGCCCAGCCCGGTGCAGTCCTCCAGCTGCAGCCCGTTGGTCAGATGAGGAGCCCGAGGGGATCAGGGCTGGGCAGAGTGGAGGCCAGCACCTGGCCTCTCTCAGGGACGGGAGAGCCATCCTCTGGAGTCTGCTGGGTGCACTGGGGATGCCTGAGCTGGTTTGTCCCCAGGAAGGACACTGGGACTCTGGCAGGCCGTGCCAGTGGGCATGGAGCCGGCTCCCTCCAGGCATTTATTCATCTTATGCTCAACACAGAAAAAACTAAAAACTGTGATCTGTTCCAACACTGGGCAACGTGTGATTTTCAAGGAACTCAATTTAGACCTAAGCCCTGTGTGATGTGTGGCTCCACCACATTGTCATTATTTTCACGGCCTCTATATGTTGTGTAGCACTGCCACACCGTCCTGGACGCTAAGGTCCCAGCTCAGAGCTGAACACAGTTGAGTGGGAACCCTGGCTCCACCCCTTGCTGGATAAGTTGCCTTTTGCCACCTCTCACCTCTCTGTGCCTCAGTTTCTTCACTGATTAGTGTGGATGGTCACAGGACCTATCTCACTGAGAGAGGACTGAATGAGATCATCCACCCAAGGCCCTTGCACAGGGCCTGTCACTCAGCAGGTGCTCAGTAAATGCTGGGGTGGTTAACTTCACGTTCACAAGACGGACTTTGCAGTAAAGGGTGCAGAGACAACTTTGAAATTTGTCATGCCCAATGTTTCAGGACATTTGTGAATGAGGTACTAGATTTAATGCTTTTATCAAATACTTTCTCATCTTTCTCATCACTAGGACCCTGGGCTCAAATATTTGTTCACGTTAAATGCAGTTCTGTTCCTCTCCTGGCTGCCTCAACCCACATTTCCTATCACCTCGGTCCTACTGCTTCAGCCTAGACTTCAGGAGGATATCAGGAACTGAACTACCCTTGTATTTTTTTTCTTTCAGATTAAAATTGATGTTCTGATTCCCTACAATCTTGCCTTTCACACAAGCCTGTGGCTTATTAACGCTTAGCCAGAGCATCCCTTTCATTTGTGTCTGTCCTTTCTTTCTCCTCCAGAAGGTGAGTTTACAGTCAACTCACTTGAGATGAGTTTTAAGTTATACCTGAGGGAGCACTGAAATTGCTCAGCCTGTCCCAGTGTTCACTTGGCCTCCTGTGTCAGCCAGGGGCATCTCTTTCTCACAGTCTCTCACACAAGGCAAACTTGACTGCCCCCAAATGCGATGGCACATCCCTCCAGGAATCCTCCAGCAGCCTCACAGCAGGGCGTCTCCCTCAGCAGTCTCTGGGTGCACCTCACACTTACCCTCTCACCTCCCATCATCCAGCCCCCCTGCACTCTCAGACCATGGCTGTCTCAGGAAGGTCCGTCTCCTCCGGCCCACAGGAGAGTGCTCAGCCTCATCCCGAGAATTCGCTGTGGGTCTTTAGAGGAAGCCGTCATTGCCACAGTCACAGAGGACGTTCTGGGATCAATGGCAGAGCTGGTGCAGCTCGTGATGACACGGAAGCTGAGAGAAATTCCCTGACTACAAGATAAGTAATGGTGTGTGGTTCAGACTTGCCAGCGAAAGAAAAAATGACCCCTCTCTGAGAGCCATTAGACAGTGTGAGAAAAGCACAGAACATAAAGGCTAGGTTTCTTAACGAAACAAATCTTCAGAGGTATCATTTTCACAGGACATAAAAAGCACAAACATGACAACCCTTTAGGAATAAAAGGACTCCAGCACATCACACAGTTTCCAAACCTATTTCCCTCCCTCACCATTTCGAGGAGGTTGATCTGCTGATTCTTCTACAAGTTTGCTAAGCAAAGGGCAGCATTGGGCTCTGATGGCAGCTGATTAATTGTCGAGATTCTGGTTTGCAGTGGGGATGGCCTGGGGCTGACTCCCCCTGTCCCACCTCTCAGGACACTGGTGAGCGCTGCCCACGCTCTCCGCTGGGCAGCTGCCCTCACCCTCTCACACGTCTTATTTCTATTCACCAACCAAGTCAGTCCCAGCCCAACACCTCAAGCACACGCCTGGCCTTGGGGAGCAGCCTTCCAGTCTGTGCAAGCGGGAGGTCAGCTGCTTCTTACTTCCAGAAACACAGCCCTCTGTGTTGGAAACCTACTGCTGATCTAAAATTACCACGAACTCAGTGGCTTAGACAACACAGACTCCTCATCTCACAGCTCTGCAAGCCAGAAGTCAGACATGGGGCTCCTTGGGCTAAATTCGGGGTGTCTGCAGGCTGCGTCTCTCTCTCTGGAGGCTCCAGGGGAGGGTCTGCTTCCTCGATCACGTGGGTTCTGGGCAGAATTCAGCTCCTGGAGGCTGTAGGACTGAGATCCCTGCTTCCTTCTGGCTGGGAGCTGAGGGCCTTCCCACCTTCTAGGGGCCACGTGTCTGCCATGGCTCACAGCTCCTTGCTCCATCTTCAGAGCCAGCAATGGTGGTCGAGACCCTCTCATGTTTCACATCTCTCCTCTTCCTCTTTCTGTTTCTCTCTCTGACCCAGCTGGGAAGGGTTATCCTATTTTAAGAAGGCATGTGATTAGATTGACTCACCTGGGTAATCCAGGATGCTCTCCCCATCTCAAGGTCCATAATTTAATCACATCTGCAAAGCCCCTTTTCCCATGTAGGGTAACAGTCACAGGTTCTGGGGATTAGTGTGTAGAGCTCTTTGGGGACCATTACTCTGCCTGCAATATCCTCATAGACTTAAGATCTGCCACACTCCTTTTCCCTACAGTTGATGTTATGCTGTGATTTGTTGATGTGCCTGTCTGTCTACCTCATCTGACATGAAAGTCAAACCTTCTCAAGGTCAAGAACAGTCTTAGAGTTTTCAAATGCTTGCTCAGGGAATATGAACTGATGCACAGTTGGAATCCTCAGGACACACTAAAGCAGGTGGTTACAGGATACAATGGGCCCACTGTCACCTGTGGGGCTGGGTGAGCTGGTGAGACCATGACTCCATGAGGAGGTCTCTGCTGCTCAGCAAGACCCAGGAGGGAATGGGGCCCAAGGTTACCAGAGTCCTGACTGTTGAAGAAAACCCAGAAGTCAGGATTTTATACAAAACAGCTCACTTTTTTTTTAGGTGATATTCACATAACATAAAATTAACCATTTTAAACTGAATAATTCAATGGCATTTAATACATCGTTCAACTACCATCTCTATCTAGTCCCAAAACATTTTAATCACTCCAAAATAAACCTACCCATCAGGCAGTTTCTCACCATTCCTCCCCACCTCCACCTGGCAAACACCAACCTGCATTCTGTCTCTATGGATTCACCTATTCTGGACATTTCATACAAAAGGAATACAGGATATGTGACCTTTCGCATCTGGATTCTTTCAGGTAGCACAGGTTTTGAAAGTTCATCCTCAGTGTAGCATGTATCAGTGCTTCATTACTTTTTCAGGCTGAATTATACTGCATTGTTTGCATATCCCACCATTTGCTTATCCATTCTTTCTTTGATGGACATTTGCGCTGTTCCTACTTTTTGGCTATGTGGTCATGTTGCTGCTGTGAACATTCAGGTTCAAGGATTTGCTTGAGTACCTGTTTCAATTCTTTTGGGTGTATACCTGTGACTGGAATTGCTGGATCATAGGATAATTCTATGTTTCACTGTTTGAAGAATCGCCAAACTGTTTTCCACAGCAGCTGAATCATTTTACATTCCCACCAGCAACGTATGAGGGTTCCAATTTCTCCATATCAGTGCTAACACTTCCTTTTGGATGTGAAGTGTTCTCTCACTGCAGTTTTGATTTGCATTTCACTAATGACTAATAATGTTGAGCATCCTTTTATCTACTTGCTATCTATGTGTATATCTTTTTTTTGGAAAAATATTTATTCAAGTCCCTTGCCCATATTTTAATTGGGTTGTTTGCTATTTTGTGATGAGTTTCAAGATTTCTTTATACATTGTGAATACCAGATGCCTAACATATAGGTGGTTTTCAGACATTTTCTCCGTTCTGCAGGTTGTCTCTTCACTTTCTTGATAATGTTTTTTGAAGCACAAATGTTTTAAATTTTGCTGAAATCCAACTTACGTTTTTTTTTGTCATTCATGCTTTTGGTGTTATACTAAGAATCAATTGTAGGGGCCGGCCCAGTGGCACAGTGGTTAAGTGCACATGTTCTGCTTCTTGGCAGCCTGGGGTTTGCTGGTTCGGATCCTAGGTGCGGACATGGCACCGCTTGGTAAAAACCATGCTGTGGTAGGTGTCCCACATATAAAATAGAGGAAGATGGGCACGGATGTTAGCTCAGGGCCAGTCTTCCTCAGCAAAAAGAGGAGGATTGGCAGTAGTTAGCTCAGGGCTAATCTTCCTTAAAAAAAAAAAATGTAGGGGCTGGCCCCGTGGCCCAGTGGTTAAGTTTGCGTGCTTGGCTTTGGTGGCCCAGTGTTTGGATCCTGGGTGCAGACATGGCACCACTCATTAGGCCATGTTGAGGTAGCATCCCACATGCCACAACTAGGAGGACCCAAAACTAAAATATACAACTATGTACTGGGGGTATTTGGGGAGAAAAAGCAGGAAAAAAAAGATTGGCAACAGTTGTTAGCTCAGGTGCCCATCTTTAAAAAGGAAAAAGAATCAGTTGCCTCCACATGGCAGGAACTCAATGAATAGCAGTTGATGGATGAGGCTTCATCTTGATCGAGGTCCAGGAGGTTGTACCAGTGAGCCCACATCCCTGGGTGCTGGAGGAATCACACCCTTGAACACCATGGAGGAATCACACCCTTGAACACCATCCTCATGTTCCCCATGGTGGAGGCCCCTCCCCATCTCTCCCTTCTCCAAGCCTGTGTGTGCCACACTGATCACAGTGTCCTTGTGATATGTGTCAGTACAGTCCTGTCCTATGTCCCCATTAAATGCAAGACCATGGCCAATGCTGGGTCTCAGTTTCCTCATACAGATGGAGGATGTTCTTCCTGTCACATAGGCTGGGCTGAGGCCAGAGATCCCGGGGTGAGCACCTGGTGCTCCTGACACACAGCAAGCTCTCACCAGTGTGTTATTTCCCCACATCGACCCAAGGCCTGTTCCCCAGGGTCTGAAGGGCGAGTTTCCTTGTGATCACTCCAGGTGAGGAGAGTGCACCATCCCTGTGATCAGTGGAAAGCACTTGTGTTAATTTATAAACCTGGGCACAGAGCAGCAGGGGACATGGAGCGGTTCTGTGTAAAGTCCACAGGTAATTCTGAATATTCGTTTACTTAATCTTTTCTGAATTTATTTCTACAACTTATACCTCTAAATATGTGTACTTTCTTAAATTTATACAGTGCTGACAAATGTTTTCAAAGTTATGTTTCTGAGCATTTAACTGAATCAAGCAGCCGTGTGCTCCCCACCCAGTCTACTGACCTGAGCGCAGGTCTACTGTGTTGAGCAGCACACTCTCTGAGCCTCAGATCCCCTGTTTAGAGATGGTGAACTCTCCACTCAGAGGTGAGAACACTCAGCAGAAATGCTCTAGACCACGTTTATTAGTTTTGAAAAACCATAGAAAAAATGCCCCTGAGAGCCCAGGGGAGAGATTAAATGGACGACAAAGCTAGAATGAAATTCCACATCTCTGAGAAGAAGAGAAGACACTGAAGCAGAAATAAATACACACAAAGGATTTTAAAAGACTGATTGTAGGATGTCAGCATCATGGCGGAGGCACCTGTCCCCTTAATCTCTTCCCCCTAAGAAACAACCAGACAGACATTCATTAACCAAGGAGGTTTCCCTACAAAGCACAACAGGACATCTAAGAGATCCATGCAGCCATACATCTGAAGGTGTGGGGACTGGATCTTTGAGAATCGATGGAAGGAGGTGAGTGGATCCCCTCCCCGTCCCCAGTGGCAGGAATCTAGGTGGTGGGTCCTCACACAGTAGCCAGTGCACAACTGTAAGAGGGAGGTGGGGCAGGCAGGCCTGTGTGTGAATGCTTTCACTTTTGGAGTTGCAGCCCAGCATGCAGGAACACTCCACACTGAGTGGTTCAGCTCAGCCAACATGTGGGTGCTCCCACCAAGTGCAGCAGCCCAGGCGGACCGCCCATGAGCACAGAGCAGCCTGCACATGCAAAACAAAGCACCCCTCCCCTCCAGCCTAGTGCACCAGCTCAGCCAGTCACTGGCCAAGGCAGTGGTCCCGCACCAGAGTGCCTGTGTGTGCATGTGTGACCTGCCAAGTGGCTGCGGCCAGAGGGCAAATGAGGATGGGCCCTATAGGCACAGCTTCCAGCAGATGTTGTGCGTTCAGAAAATACAGCTCCTGCACCCCCCACCCCTGCTGAGGTGCCAGGTGGAATCTGATACTACTACAAATGACTTGGCAAAGGATCAGTTCATCAAACACCATGAAAAATTACAGTAACACTTCAGAACAGAAGGAAAATTACAAGTCTCCAGAAACCAACCCTGAAGTCAAAGAAACTTACAATCTAAATGACAGAGAATTCAAAATAGCTGTCATAAAGAAACTCAAAGAGTTAAAAGAAAACTCAGAAAAACAGCACAATGAACTTAGGAATAAAACTAATGAGAAGAAGGAATACTTCACCAAAGAGATTGAAATTGTAAAAAAAAACAAATAGAATTTCTGGACATGAAGAACACAATGAATGAGATAAAAAACAATCTAGAAACCTTAAAAAGCAGAGCTGATGTTATGGAGAACACAATTAATGATTTAGACAACAGAAATGTAGTAATGCTTCAGGTGAAGGAGGAGAAAGAACTAAGACTTAAAAATGAAGAAATTCTTTGAGAAATATCTGACTCAATTAGGAAAAACAACATAAGGATTATAGGTATTCAAGAGGGAGAAGGGAGTGGGGAGCTTCTTCAAAGAAATAATAAATCTGAGGAAGGCACTGGACTTACAAGTATATGAAGCCAACAGAACTCCTAATTACATCAATGCTAAAGACCCTCTCCAAGGCATATAATAGTAAAACTGGGAAAAGCAAATGACACAGAAAAAACATTAAGGGCAGTAAGGCAGAAGAGAATAATCTCCAAAGGAACCCCTATCAGGCTTTCAGCAGATTTCTCAGTAGAAACCTTATAGGCTAGGAGAGAGTGGAATGATATATTCAAAATATTGAAAGACAAAAACTTTCAGCCAAGAATACTCTATCCACTGAAACTATCCTTCAGATATGATGGAGAAATGAAAGCCTACCCAGATAAACAAAAGCTGAGGGAGTTCATTGCCACTAGACCTCCCTTACAAGAAATGATCAAGGATGCCCCCATACCTGAAACAAAAAGACAAAGGTTTACAAAGCCTTGAACAAGGAGATATATAAACAGACAAAATCAGAAAATTGCAGCTCTCTATCAGAAAAGGTTATCAAACTCTTAATTATAAAATAAAAGGTAAATGGAAGGAAAGCATAAAAAATAACTATAAACACTTCAATTTAGTCATAAATTCACAATACAAAAGAGAATGATTTATGACAACAATAACTTAGAAGGGGAAAAGGAAAGGGATGGAATCTGCTTAGGCTAATAGAGATAAGAGGCTATCGGAAAATGGACTATCTCATCTATGAGATCTTTTATACAAATCTCATGGTAACCACTAAACAAAAAATCAGAGCAGAGCCATAAATCATACATAAAGAGAAAACTGAGAAAACCATCACAGAAAACCATGAAACTGAAATGGGAGTCAGAAATGCAAGAGAAGAGAAACAATGGAAATATAGAACAACCAGAAAACAAAAAATAAAATGGCAGTATTAAGCTCTCATACACTAATAATCACTCAAGGTAAATGGATTGAATTCTCCAATCAAAAGACACAGAGTGGCTGGATGGATTAAAAAACAAGACCCAACAATATGCTGCCTCCAGGAAACACATCTCAGCTCTAAAGACAAACACAGTGTCAGAGTGAAGGGATGGAAGATGATACTCCAAGCAAATGGCAAGCTAAAGAAAGCAGGTGTTGCCATACTTATATCAGACATAGCAGACTTCAAGATAAGAAAGACAATGAGAGACAAAGAGGGGCAGTATATAATGATAAAAGGGACGTTCCACCAAGAGGACATAACACTTATGCATACATATGCACCTAACACAGGAGCACCACAGTACATAAAGCAACTATTAACAGACCTAAAGGGAGAAATTAACAGTAACACAATCATAGTAGGGAACATCAAGACCCCACTTATATCAATGGATAGATAATCCAGACAGAAAGTCAACAAGGAAATAGTGGACTCAAATGAAAAACCACACCAGATGGACTTAATAAATACATGTAGAACATTCTATCCAAAACCAACAGAGTACACATTCTTCTCAAGTGCACATAGAACATTCTCAAAGATAGACCATATGTTGGGAAACAAGGCAAGCCTCAATAAATTTAAGAAGCTTGAAATCATATCAAGCATCTTTTCTGACCACAATGCTATGAAACTAAAAATCAACCACAAGAAAAAAGCTGGGAAAGTCACAAATATGTGGAGACTAAACATGCTAATGAACAACCAGTGGATCCATAGAGAAATCAAAAAATACCTAGAGACATATGAAAATGAAAATACATCATATCCACTTACAAGATTCAGCAAAAGAAGTTCTAAGAGAAAAAGTCATAGCAATACAGCCTCACCTCAACAAACAAGAAAAACCTCAAATAAGTAACCTTAAACTACACCTAACAGAACTAGAAAAAGAAGAACAACCAAAGCCCAAAGTCAACAGAAGGAGGGAAATAATAAAAATCAGAGCAGAAATAAGTGAAATAGAGACCAAAAAAACAGTAGAAAGGATCAATGAAACCAAGAGCTAGTTCTTTGAGAAGATAAAACTGTCAAGCCCATAGCCAGACTCACTAAGAAAAAAAAGAAAGAAGACTCAAATAAATAAAATTAGAAATGAAAGAGGAGAAATTACAGTGGATACCATGGAAATATAAAGGATTATGAGAGAATACTATGAAAAACTATATGCCAACAAATTGGATAACCTAGAAGAAATGGATAAATTCCTAGGCTCATAAAAACCTCCCAAAACTGAATCAAGAAGAAATAGAGAATCTGAATAGACCAATCACAAGTAAAGAGATTGAAACAGTAATCGAAAATCTCCCAAAAATCACAAGAGCAGGACTAGATGGCTTCTGTGGAGCATTCTACCAGATATTTAAAGATTTAATACCTATCCTTCTAAAACTATTCCAAAAGACTGACAAAGATGGAATGCTTTCTAACATATTCTATGAGGCCAACATGACCCTGATATGAAAACCAGACAAGGAAAACACAAAGAAGGAAAATTACAGGCCAATATTGCTGATGAACATAGGTGCAAAAATCCTCAACAAAATATTGGCACACCTAATACAGCAGTACATTAAAAGAATCATAAACTATGATCAAGGGGGATTTAAACCAGGGATGCAGGGATGCTTCAACATCCACAAATCAATCAACGTCATACACCACATTAACAAAATGAGGAAGAAAAATCACATGATCATCTCAATAGATTCAGAGAAACCACCTGAAAGATCCAACACCCATTTATGATAAAAACTTTCAATAAAATGGGTATTGAAGGAAAGTACCTCAACATAATAAAGGCCATATATGGCAAACCCACAGCCAACATCATACGTAATGGTGAAAAACTGAACTCCATCCTGCTGAGAACAGGAACAAGACGAGGGTGCTCGCTCTCTCCACTCTTATTCAACATAGTACTGGAGGTTTTAGCCAGAGCAATTATGCAAGAAAAAAAATAAAAGGGATCCAAATGGAAGGGAAGAAGTGAAACTCTCGCTGTTTGCAGATGACATGATCCTGTGTATAGAAAACCCTAAAGAATTCACCAGAAAGCTATTAGAAATAATCAACATCTACAGCAAAGTTGCAGGGTACAAAATCAACTTACAAGAATCAGTCCCATTTCTATATGCTAATAATGAACTAGCAGAAAGAGAACTCAATAATACAATCCCATTTACAACAGCAACAAGGAGAATAAAATATCTAGGAATAAATTTAACCAAGGAGGTGAAAGACATATACACTGAAAACTATAAAACATTATTGATAAAGAAACTGAAGAAGACATAAAGGAATGGAAAGATATTCCATGCACATGGATCGGAAGAATAAACTTAGTTAAAACGTCCATATTACCTAAGCAATCTACAGATTCAATGCGATCCCAATCAGAATCCCAATGACATTCTTCATGGAAACAGAACAAAGAATCCTAAAATTCGCATGAGGCAACAAAAGACCCCGAATAGCCAAAGCAATCCTGAGAAAAAAGAACAAAGTTGGAGACATCACAATCCCTGACTTCAAAACATACTACAAAGCTACAGTAATCAACCCAGCATGGTAGGGGCACAAAAAACAGACAAACAGATCAATGGATCAGAACTGAAAGCCCAGAAATAAAACCACACATCTATGGACAGTTGATCTTCTACAAGGGAGCTGAGAACATACAATGGAGAAAGGAAGGTCTCTTCAATAAACAGTGTTTGGAAAACTGGACAGCCATATGCAAAAAGAATGAAAGCAGACCATTATCTTGTACCATACACAAAAATTAAGTCAAAATGGATTAAAGACTTGAATGTAAGACCTGAAACCATAAAACTCCTAGAAGAAAATAGGCAGTACACTGTTTGATATAGGTCTTAGCAGCATGTTTTTGAATACCATTGTCTACTCAGCCAAAGGAAACAAAAGAAAAGAAAAAAATAAACAAATGGGACTACATCAGACTAAAAAGCTTCTGTAAGGCAAAGGAAGCCATGAAAAAAATGAAAAGACAACCCACCAACTGGGAGAAAATATTTTCAAATCATATATCTGACAAGGGGTAAATTTCCAAAATATATAAAGACCTCACACAACTCAACAACAAAAACCAGACAACCCAATCAAAAAATGGGTAGAGGATATGAATAGACATATTTCCAAAGAATATATACAAATGGCCAACAGACATATGAAAAGATGTTCAACATCACTAATTATTAGGGAAATGCAAATCAAAACTACAATGAGATATCACCTTGCACCTGTCAGAATAGCTATAATTACCAAAACAAAAAATAACAAATGTTGGAGAGGATGTGGAGAAAATGGAACCCTCATACACTGCTGGTGGGAATGCAAACTGGTGCAGCCACTCTGGGAAACAGTATGGGGATTTTGTAAAAAATTAAAGATAGAAATACCATATGACCCAGCCATCACACTACTGGGTATTTATCCAAAGAACTTGAAATCAACAATGCAAAGAGACCTGTGCAGCCCTATGTTCACTGCAGCATTACTCACAATAGCCAAGACATGGAAGCAACCCAAATGTCCACGAACTGTAGAATGGATAAAGAAGATGTGGTCTATATATACAATGGAATACTACTCACTCATAAAAAAACACGGAATTGTCCCATTTGCAACACCATGTATGGAGCTTGAGGGTATTATGTTAAACGAAATAAGCCAGACAGAGAAGAACACTACATGATTTCACTCATACGTGGAAGATAAGCACATGGGTAAAGACAACGGATTAGTGGTAACCAGAGGGGAAGGGAGTTAGGGGGGTGGGCGAAAGGGGTAAAGGGGCACATATATATGGTGTTGGATAAAGATTAGACCATTAGTGGTGAGCACGATGCAGTCTATACAGAAACTGGTAAATAATAATGTACACCTAAAATTACACAATGTTATAAACCATTATGACCTCAATAAAGTAACTGGGGGGAAAAAGACTGATTGGAAATAGGAATAAACACATTAGAACCATTAAAGAGATGCACCAGATGCAAATAAGAAGCCCCAACCTTGGCAGAAGAGGAAGTTCGAGGAAACGTGGGCTCCGGCTCTGAGCCCGGGAACGCAGGATCACAGGGCGGCAGCTGAACCTGTGCAGGAGGCGAGCTCAGCGCGGTCGTGAAGGCACCTTCGCCTGCTGTCGCGACTCCTGTTCTATGACAAGAGCTGCTCTGACTAACGCACACACAGGCCTGCAGCCGTCACACACCACCCCGCATCTCAGTGGCTTAAAACCACTGTGCGTTTCTCACCCGCGCCTCACGTCCCTCCTGGACTGACAGCGGTGCTCCGCTCAGCACGGGCTCCAGGACGCAGGCTGCTGCGGCCAGTCACCACGCCACTGGGAGGGGGGTGCGGAGGAGCTGGACAAGGAAGTCAGAAGTGCCTCGGGCCGCCTCGAGTCAGCAACCCCATCGTCCCAGGCGGTGAGACCAACTCCAAGACCCGGGCTCGCCCTGCACTGTGAGGCCCAGAGGAGGGGGCCTCAGGGGCAGACAGGGTCTGGGAGGGCTCCCCAGGGGTCTCAGGGGTGGACCGCCTTGCAGGTGAAGGGGAGCTGGGGGAAGGCCCAGCCTCCGACGTTTCTGGAGGTGCGGAGGTCTCAGTGCCCCGCAGGGCTCAGCCTGTGCCTTGGGTTCCTGCTTCTCCGCTGCTGGTGTGGATTCTCCCCAGCAGCACCGAGGGGGGACCGCAGGGTCGTGGGGTCGAGGGGGGTGACAGGACGGACCTGTCACCATGGGAGTGCGCTCGCCTCCTCTGGACCCAGGACCGTGGGGCAGTTGTGACCCCATCTCAGGCCTTCCTTCTGGGAGACGTCCCGCCAGTCTCTCCTTCTGATTCCAGAGCTTTGCGTGTCATTAGGCAGCATCCCTGGTTTCCAGATCGAGTGGAGAAGCACAGGCTGTCTGACACCTCGCGAAGTCTGTGGATGACTCACCAGCTTCGGAGTTCACAGAGCAGGTTAAAATTTCAAATTCCCTCAGAGCCTCCAGACGTTCTGGAGCTCAGTATGTTTTATATTCAATCAACGCACAAACCCCGCATCTTCACGCGGAGACACTCAGGCCTCAGGCTTCCAACTACGAAAGCACCACCTTAAGGAGGACGTCACGGTGGACCCGGAGAGGCGCTGGCCCGTGGCTGGGCTGTGGGGAGACTGGTGGGAATCCACGGGACAAGGGGCGGGATGGCCAAGCTCTGCCCGGGACTGTCCGGGTGGCCTCAGTCCGCGGGTCCCCGGCTCTGTCCCGGACTGTCCGGGTGGCCTTAGTCCACGGGTCCCCGGCTCTGTCCCGGACTGTCCGGGTGGCCTTAGTCCGCGGGTCTCCAGCTCTGTCCCGGACTGTCCGGGTGGCCTCAGTCCGCGGGTCCCCGGCTCTGTCCCGGACTGTCCGGGTGGCCTTAGTCCGCGGGTCTCCGGCTCTGTCCCGGACTGTCCGGGTGGCCTCAGTCCGCGGGTCCCTGGCTCTGTCCCGGACTGTCCGGGTGGCCTCAGTCCGCGGGTCCCTGGCTCTGTCCCGGACTGTCCGGGTGGCCTCAGTCCGCGGGTCCCTGGCTCTGTCCCGGACTGTCCGGGTGGCCTCAGTCCCGTGGGTCTCATGCTCTGGCTGAGGTCGGCGGGTCTGGAAGCCGCAGGTCCAGGACCGGAAGTCAGGAGGAAAGGCCACAGGCCACGTCCCCGCCTCTCCTCCCGTCAGGGTCTCTGTTTGGGGCAGCCGGGGCCTCGGGACAGTGACCTAGACTCTGCGGAGGACACCGGGGGTGGCCTCCAGCATCCCCCTCTTCTTCCAGGAGCCCCCAGCTTTCATCGGGAACTGCCCACCACACTCAGACCCGTGACTCTGGCCTGGCTCCCTCGGCTCCAGGAGGTGGCGTGATGTGGTCAGCTCAGGTGAAGGCAGACCCTGGCTGCAGCAATTGGTTCAGGGACGTCACATGACCTCCGCGAGTCCAATCAGAGTGAAGGTCAGGACTTGACCCCTTCCCAACAGGCAAGGCTCTGGCACTTTCCACTGGCTGCGTCCTGACTGTGGTGATTGGTTCAGGGATGTCACATGACCTGAGTGTGTCCAGTCAGAGTGAGCGTCAGGACTTGCCCCCCAGCCAACAGGAAAGGTTCTTACACTTTCCACTGGCTGTGTCCTGACTGCAGTGATTGGTTCAGGGACGTCACATGACCTCAGGGTGTCCAATCAGAGTGAGCATCAGGACCAGCCGGGCTGACAGGAAAGCCATGGCCGTGAGAGGAGGTGAGCACGGCGCTCCGCCGCCATCTTGTCACCGTCGAGGGGCCTGGAGGCGTCAGGTGAGGGAGTTGGGGTCCCTTTCATGAAGCTAGACGGCCGAGGGGAAGAGCCGAGGTGCAAACCGTAGTCCGTGACGTCCTGCAGCCCTGGATCCGGGGTCCCGAGGGCCCCGCCCGCCGCTCCTGGGCCCGCGGGGCGGACGCGGCCGTCTCTCAGCCGGTGGGCGGCCGAGGGCCTGTCGTCGCCGCGAGCTCCGCCCTGTGCAGCCGGGCCCTGCTCCGCCTGGTCGCCTGGTTGGAGGGAGGGCAGCTCAGCCTTGAGAGCGGGACGGCCCGAGGCCGGCGTGTCCGAGTCTCCGCCGGCCCACCTCTCTGCCCTCGGCCCACGGCGGCTGCGTGTGACGGGGCCGCTCCCGGACAGTCCTGGGGAGCTGGTGGGAGGACCACCCGACGCCGCAGGAGGTGGATCCGGTCAGCAAGACGCGTGACACGGTAAGTGTCGCCCCCGGGGACGCCCAGGTGGCATGAACACAGGTGACACAGATGTCACACACGGGCAGCACCACACAGACCAAACACGAGTCACCCGTCACAGCTCACATGAGCGTCACACGGAGTGTATGACAGTGTTCACACAGGAGCGGCAGGCACAGGTCATGCTGAGGTGGCACACGCTGTATGGAGGCCGTGCATAGAACGAGCCACACCAGCAGCACGCACACGTGTGACACAGATGTCACACAGGCAGTGCCACACAGACCAAAATGTGAGTCACCTGCCGAAAGGTCGTGTGGGCGTCACATGGAGGGTGTGACAGTGTTCACACACCAGCAGCATGCACACACAGGTGACACACAAGGAGAGCACACGAGATTCATGTGGGAACACAAAGAATCACCAACACACACATTGAGGTGACACAGATGTAACACAGAAGCATCCATGTAGCACACAGGTCGCATAGGCAGAGATGACGTCAGGATAGAATGCGTGGGAGGCACTCAGGTGATACACTCACTGGAAACACACACAAGCACACAGAACCCAAGGAAACAGCACACGTATGACACACAGGTGACACAGCAGTGCACGTGTAGGTAACACATTGGCGTCCCATAAGTCCCGCCCACAGGCCATTCAAACGGGAACAGACGGGTAAGGCGCAGGCAGCTCACGCAGGTAACTCAAGTCACCACCCCCAGGACGGACACCCGTGGATAACCTGCCAGGCGGGCGCCGGCGGACGCTGTCCCTGGGAGCTGGTGTCTTGTGCCAGGTGAGAGGGGACTCTCACCCAGGATGGGAGGCTGTGTCAGGGATGTTTGCTGTGAGGCTGCTCTGAGCCAAGCTCCCTCCCTCCCTCCCCTCCACGTGGTGCACACAGGGGGTCAGAAAAGGGGGAAGTGCTAAGTTCTGGGTGAAAATCCATTGTGTTTCCACTGTCTCCAAATTCCTGATGCTTGGCACTGGCCGGAGTCCAGGTCTGCAGCTTGGACCCGGAGCAGCGTGACGCGTCCCTGGCAGAGATTGTGTCCAGGACTCAGGTTCCTGGGGAAGTGAAAGCCCCTCCTGTAAACCTCCGTGACTTCCAGAGCTCCACCGTGACAGGACTGGGACCCTCACCCTCTGCACCCAGACTCCAGATGCCCCAGTGCTGCCCACACGGGACAGGCTCGGGAGCCGAACCATCTCATTATGGGAGCTCAGCCACAGCTCCCCCACGGCTTGGCTCCCAGAATGTCATGATCCCCACTGCTCCTCACAGAGCATGGAGAGCTGGGAAAGAAGGCTCTGTGCAAGTTAAAATGCATAAGGCTTTGAAAAGACATCAAAGTCAATTTCAATTTCAAAACAAAATGCATTTCGTGGAATAGCGTCACAATTACTTTGCATTAAAAACATCCAAACTCACCCGGCCCCGTGATCCAGTGGTTCAAGTTCCATGCGCTCTGCTCTGGCAGCTCAGGTTCCTGGGTTCAGACCCTGGGTGTGGACCTACTCCACTCACCAGCCATGCTGTGGAGGGGTCCCACATACAGAAAAATGGAGGAATATTGGTACGATGTTAGCTCAGGGTAAATCTTCCTTAGCAAAAAATAAAAAATAAAAATATAAGAAAACCAACCAAACAAACAACACCCAAACTCTTTAAGCACCATCTCTATCCTCTCATTTCTTATGCATGTTTTAGCACAGAGTGACACCTGGCTTAGTTTTAATTAAAAGCTCATAATATCCAAGAAGGAAAAAAGGAAACAGACGCTCTTTGAGGATAATCACGTGCTCATTTTCTGCATCCCACTGTGTGTATAACTCACCCCACGTGCCCAGTGCAGAACCTGCTGGAGCTTTGTCACCAGGTGCAGGTTCTGAGGGCTCTCATGACAAGTGCTGTCCCAATCCGGTGATAAGAATATGCACTGTCTACAGCCTCGAGACTGCTGTGGGGATGAGGGGTGTCTCTAGGGCCCCCTGCCACAGCCCTGAGGGCCTGGACCGCACCTCCCAGCCTGCATACCAGGGCGCTCTGGGTGTGGGCCATGGTCAGGAGGCATTTTCCCAGGGAAGAAGCCGTCCCTGAGTTAGCAGACCGTTCAGCTCACTCACTCCTTCCTTCACGCATTCAGAATGTGTTTTCAGAGGGACCAGGCTCTGTCCTTGGTATTGAAGGTACAAGTCATAGCACAGCAGACTCCACCCTGCCCTCAAGTTCCCCCTCTAGAGAGGGAGACAGGCAAGGAGCGACCACTGTAAAGACAGAATTGCGAACTGTAACGGACATCAGGACAGAATTCCAGGGAGCTTTGGGAACGTATGACAGGGAGGGTCAGGGAGCTGACATTTGAAGGACGAGCAATCAAGGACAGGGCATTCCAGGCAGAGGAAACAGCCAGTGCAAAGGCCTCGGGGTGAGATGATGCAGACCCCTTAGACACAGAAGTCGTTGTACCAATATGTGACACTGACATAGGGTTCTGTGCTCACTGCTCTGAATACACCTCCCCGTTTAATTCTCAGTCCAGCCTCAGGAGTAAAGACAAGCTAATGAGCACATCAACGCCATCATTCCCACTCCATGGATGAGGATGTCGGGTTGTGTTGTGGAAGTAACTTGCCTAAGTTTATACAGCTCATGAGTGATGGGGTCACGACCTGACCCAGGCCATCTGGCTCCCTGTGCTGAGCTGCTTTAAGATCTCTCAGTGTGGCTTGAGCTCTAAGAGGAGGTGGAGCATGATGTGAAGAGATTGGGTGTTGGCAGGACCAGAGCCAGAGAATGAGGGCCTGCAGGCCATTGCATCTGTCAGGATCCTTTCTGTTGTGAGCAACAGCAAACTTAAACCACACCAGCTTAAATCAAAAGAGATGCTATTCTTTTATATACAGTGTTGGTTTGTGTTGAATAATTTTTGAGATGTTGTATCTGTGAATAAAAGGGGCCTACAATTTTCACTTATTATACTATTCCTTCTAGTGTTGTTGTGAAATCATTTAACCTCATAAAAAATAAATAAAAATTTAAAAAGAAAAGATGTTATTGGTGCACTTATCTGGAATGTCTGGTGTAGATTTCAGATCTGGCTTGATCCAGGGGCTCAAGTGACATCACCTGGGCCCATTTTCTCCTCTTCTTCTCTGTATTGGCTTTACTCTCAGAGGAGATTTGTCCAACAACTCAAATCTTAACATCCTCCCAGTTCATGATTCAAAAGCCTCAAAAGAGGTTGACTACCCCGTCCCAGTCTTTCAAGCATAACATCAGGGTTTCCTCCATTTGGTCTGAGAGTCCTGGCTTGAGTCACATGCCTATCACTGATCCTATCACTGTGGTCCAGATGAAGTTCTGACTGGCCCAGGACAGGATGCATGACCCACCCCTTGGACACCAGAAGCAAAGCCGCATCTGCAGTCCTGGGCCACAGGAGAGGCCCTAGAGGAAAATGGAGACCTGGCTATGAAAGAGGGGAATAGAGGCTGAATGTCCAACAAACAAATGTCGCTCTTCAGGCCCACCCAGGACTTTGGCCAGGGAGGAGGGCTCAGCCCAAAGTTGAGGATGTGTACTCTGGGCACTCTGGTCCTCGGAGACCACGGCTCTGGGGAGAAAGGACAGAAGGTGGCTCAGAAGACTCTAGGGGCAAAGGAGCTTAAGACTGCCCCAGAGCTCTGCTCACTCCCCACTCTTCCGTGTGCCCAGGCTTGGGTGGGACGGAAACCTCCAGAACCCAGGAGGGATGGAGGGGTTGTAACCAAGGTTCTCAAAGTAGCTGCTCATTGGAATCACCTGAGAGGCTTCGGAATGACTGGATCCTGGCTCCCACCTTCGGAGCTCCTGCTCTAATTGGTCTGAGGCACAGTTTGGAAATCAGGATTGCTCCATCTCCACAGGTGACTCCTGTGTGTGGCAGAGACTGTGATCCACACACTGTTTGTCTTTGCATGAAATAATGATGTTTCCATTCCCCAAACACTGCCCAGGGTCCCCACTCTATTTTAATTTGTTTCATTTTAATCCATCTTGTAGGAAAACTCAATTCCATTACCCACCTTAACTCTCCATTGATTTTTCACATCCGCCCTGGGAATTCTGCAGAGGAACCGGGGGAGAAATCAATATCTGACCTGGACAGTCGCGTTAGCCTTTGGCTGTGCTGATTTGCTCTA
Source organism: Equus asinus (assembly GCF_041296235.1). Classification (NCBI taxonomy): domain Eukaryota; kingdom Metazoa; phylum Chordata; class Mammalia; order Perissodactyla; family Equidae; genus Equus; species Equus asinus. The sequence goes on from NC_091797.1 coordinate 70,214,603, forward strand.
GATTTTTTTGGTGGTGGTGAGGTAGTGAATGGAGCCAGATCGGTTCTCACCTTTCTAAGGCCGGCCAGAGAGGAAGTGACCAGGAGAGGTGATTATAGAATTAGCAGCCCTGAAGTGGGGCTTAGGGGAGCAAACTCCAAATGCGTCGGACACCACTGGTCAGAGCTCTCTCCTCCTGCACCCATCTGTTTGTCATCTGTCCATCAGTCCGTTCATTCATCCATGCACCCACCTGCAAGGACCAGCTTACGATGGACATCTCTGCAGATGTCTGTGAGGAGGGAGCTTATGGTTCAGGAGCCACAAGTATCCAGAGCCACACTGCCCAGGAGGGATGATGAAAAGCGCTGCGTCCTGAACTGACCATGTCCAATCATGATATGACCATGTTTACTTAGCATTGACTAAGGTGGCATGTTGTGCAATCAGTTATTTTGGATGTAGAAGTAGAGATTAGGCTGGATTCTAAAAAAAAAGAGTTTCATTTTTGCATGGCTCAAAATTTAGACCAGCTGTATGTTTGAGTGGGTGGGGGAATCGTTCTTGAAAATGTGTCCCTGCTACATGATGAATCGGAACACCAGGTTGTTGTCCTTGAGCCAGTTAAAGTGTGGATGGAGAGGAAAGCCAGGATGTGGGTCAGTGAGGGTCCAGGCTCACTGGCAGTGTGCCCCGAGATCTGGAACAGTGGATGTACACGGTAAGTGCCCAGCATTGATCTGGCACCATGGATACATGTAGCAGGTTCTCAGTAATAACTTGGCAATGTGGATGTACACGGTAAGTACTTGGCAATGGCCTGGCACTGTGAATGTACACAGTAGGTGCTCAATAATGGTTGGGCACCATGGACGTACACAATAGGTACTCAGTGATGGTTTGATGGATTCATCTCTGTGCCCAACCAATCACCAGATGCAAGGAGGCCCCTGAAAACCACCACAGGTGATATGGTCTCCAGGTAAGTTAGAGGTTCTAGAGAGACAACACCTGCAGGAGTGGAAGTCACCTGAGGTGATGTGAACTAGAGAAGTGACAGTCTGCCCCCAGGGGGATGTTAGAATATCATGTGCTCATGGTAGGTGATTAGTGATGAGCACTCACATTCACTGGACACCTGTTCTGTGCAGCCTCTTGTCTGAGGACATTGACTCACTCACCTCCCAATCCTGTGAGCAGGTGCTGTGCTCGCCCACATTCTATAGACAAGTGTCAGATCCGGGAAGAGGTACCGTGGCTCGCTTCCTGTCCTACAGCTAGAACGTGGCAGGGTGGGGTCCAAGCCCCACAGTCAGGCTCAGCCCCCTCAGCCCAAGGAGCGTCAGTGTCACACGCTCTTCCCAGACCCAAGACTGTGCATTGACCAAGACATGCCTGGTCATGCCTCCAATCCCCGACCCAAGCTGATCCAACACAGGAAATCCCACTGACCTGTGGGAATGAGAGACCCTTAACATTGGAGTGGTGGGAGGAGTAGGGTAGGCCTGGACTTACCTGCACATGGAAGCACGAGGCTGGTGCCTCCCAGAGGAGAGCAGAGCAGAGCCCAGTGCGGAGGCAGAGACCAACTGAGCCCTTGGATCCAGCCACACCTGCAGCCTACAAGGAGCCTGTGATCCCATACGCCCCCTTAACCAATCTGAGTTGGGTTCCTGGGCTTGTGACCTCCTACCCTGCACAATGCGAAGCCCCTTCTAGATCTGACCTTGCTCTCCTCTAGCCATTCTCATGCCACTCCCTGCTCCAGGCTCGTAGGCACCGCCTGCAACACCATGCCCACCCCATGCTGCCCCTCTCTTGAACACCCTCTGGACTCAAAGAGAGAGTTATTTCTTAAAGCCACACGGCTAATATGTGGTAGAGCCAGGATCTGAACCTGAATCTGCCTGACACGAGAATCCACATTCTTAACCACCTTGCAGGGTGGTGGGCCTCTGGTACTGAGGACTGCGGACCCCCGGAGAGAGGCTGTGGTGACAGCTCCTCCAGTCCAGCCCCCTGAGCCAGGACCTGCACCGCCCCTGTCAGCATTGACAGTGAGTGTCTGCGTGGGATGGAGAGGGAGGATGGGAGGGGGTAGAGGGGAGGGACCCTCTGATGTCGCTCAGCCTGCTCCGTGAAGGGGGCTCACGTCCTCAGGACAAGTGGTCAGTCGGGCTCCCGGGCTGCAGCTGCCAGTTTCTGACCAATCTTTGGACAAGAGAAAGGAGACCATCTGAAAACCCAGCAGATGGCTGATAAAACCTACCTCACAGGCTAACAAAGCATGAATGGAAACTGTTTACTCGTCCTCTGGATCCTTCCTGGGCCTCTGATAGCACAACAATGCCCTGATTTCCTGCTGTGGAATGAAGCCTGCAGGGCAGCCAGGTGAAGAGTAGCGCAGGGGCCCCCAGGCCCTTGGAGCATTGAGAGCCCTCACTATCCCACCCGGCCCATCCTCCTTCAGGCCTCTCTGCTGACTGCTTCTCTCCAGGGGCTCCTCTTGTGGGCAGGAGCGGAGCAGGAGCTGCCCTGGGGGGACCCCAGCAGGCAGGTGAGTTCTAAGCCCCTGTTACCCCAGGTGTGGTCGGGGGACCTGCAGCCTGGCATCCCCTGGGAGGCTGTTGGAAATGCAGAATCCCAGGCCCCAGCCAGGCCTTGGAATCAGCATCTGCCATGTAACCAGCCCCAGGGGACTCGTGAGCACAGTCTGCTCTGAGGCGCTCAGGGCTCAGCCACAGCCAGTGGGCAGCTGTCTCTCCAGTCAGCACAGCACAGAGGGGGAGAAATGCCCCTGTTGTGACTGCATCGAATAGGGTGAGAGTCAGCTGTGAGCAACTGGAAACCACAATCCACAGGAACTTGGAGAAGACAGAAGTTTACTTCTCTCACAAAAACAGAGCACAGAGAAGTGTAGTGCAGGGCTGGCTTGATGGTTCAGTCATAAGGGAAGGAGGCTCCTCTATCTTGTTTCTAGGACGTCCTCAATATCTGATCCCTCCTTATGTTCCAAAATGGCTGCTTGAGCTCCAGCCCTCACATCTACATTCCAGTTGCACGAGACAGGCAAGCCACTGTCCTTATTTGACTCTACTCTCCCGACCTTCTCCAGTCACCTCCAAGCTTGGGGACCAGCTTCACACAAAGCCATGGCAGCTTCGCCTGCATGCTGGGATGAGCCCTGGGAAAGTCAGAGTAATTTTCTCATTGCCGGGAAACGGTGTTCAGAGCCTTCATTACAACTCCAGGGTGGTTCATGGGTTACCAGCCCAGAGCCCAGGTTGTTGTGATCTGTCCTGTAGAGACAGGGTCACCCCAAGGCCTCAAGGGCAGAAGCTCCCAACCCCCACATGGAAACAACCTGCATGGTGTCCATCTATAGTGGATACCATCTAAATGGTAAATACCAAGGAGAGAAGAGAGAGAGTCACTCCAATTAGGGAAAAAAAAATCTCTCAAAACCCAAGGGATTTGTAAAACCAAGAATAGAACAAGGACAGTGCTGTTTGCAAACTAACTGACAAGCACAGCTTGTTAAGCTAATAGAAGCAGAAGAGTCTCCAGAATATTCAATTATGTGAGCAGACTACACAGCACGCAGGGGCCAGGTCGCTGTCTCGTGTGTCTGGACAGACTCCATTAGGCCCATTATTCCTTCTTGATTAAACCTCCTCTAAGGACAGCTGTCCAGTTAGGGAGAGAATAGTCATACATTGGCCTCAGGGCAGAATTGAGGGCAGTAGGTGGCACCCCCTCGCCCCAGCAACGCCTCACAGTCCCTCCCACTCCCAGCCTCTGGACCGGGAGCTGGCTTCATTCCAAACCCCTGCCTCCAACCACGGTGAGGAGCCTCATTCCTGCTAATGGTCACTCATCTTTAGTCTCATCTCCATTCTTCCTGAAACATTTTAGATGGCTGACCAGTTCCTCTGTTATGAAAATCTTTCATAGATTGTTTCCCCAGGCACCACACTTCTCGGTTTTCTTCCTGCCTGTCTGATTCCATATCTGCCTCCATCATTGTCTCTCCTCCTCATAATCCCTAAATGCAGGCATTCCCCAAGGCTCAATTGTCAGCCACCTTCTCTTGGTAACCTCTCCCCTGGGACTCCATCTACCTCCATGACTCCAAGTAGCCCTGTGAATAACTCCCATCTCTCCTTCTCCACCCCAACTCCTCGTCAGACCCTGTAGAAGTCTCTAACTGTAGAAAGCCTCTTGGAGCTGATAAATAGTCACGCTACAGAACGTTACAGACCAAGCTGACTATCAGATTGGTTGTTCATCACACAGCCCCTCGCTCAGTCCATAGAGCCCACATCTGTGTGTGCTGGAGACACTAATAAGGCTGTTGGTGCTGGGTGATGGGGGATAATGTCCCCAGTGGTCAGCACTGAGGGCTGTGACCTCCCACCAAAGAAAGAAGTCCTGAGAACTGCACACCGAGGATAGAGCCACTTTTAGCAGAGAAGAGCTGGGCTATCCCAACCCAGGAGATTTACTGGTTTCCTTAGAGTATAATGTTTGTCTCCTCATTCTAATGGTTGATCTCTCATCGAGAACCGAAGTTAAAATTGCTTCCAAGATAAAGGCAAACAGCCGGCGCCCATTCTCCCCCTGCTCACTGATGGTGTCTGAGGAGAGCTCTGAGCTTCCATTGGTGGACAGGACTTACTAGAGCAGAGACTCCCAGACGTCAGCGTGCAGGAGCGTCCCCTGGAGGGCCGGGCCCCACCCCAGAGTTCCTGACGGAGCAGGTCTGGAGGTCAGGACTGACAGCTTGTGTTTCTGGTAAGTCCCCGGGTGACGCTGATGCTGCTGGTCCAGGGACCCCACTTTGAGAAACACTGCAATTAATGCGAGAGGAGCAACATCCCAAGATGGCGCAGGACCCAGTACTCAGCACGTCCCCATATAACTCAGATCCAAAGAGCAGGCCTTCCAGGGCTGGTCACTGACCTGAGGCATTAGTGAGGGGGAAAACCCAGGGTTCCTTCAAGAGGTGGCCCAAGTTAACCTGTGGTCAGAGATGGCCCTGGCCAGTCTGTGGGCCCTGGCCTGCCCTGTGTCTTTCACTGACTCTGACACAGGGTCTTCCATGTCTGAGACATGTGGTCCAAGCTGCCATTAGCTTTATTTAGAATCATGTGACAAATTCCCCACATGTCAATATGAGGCTACATCCTGCAACAAGACTCAGCACATTCAGCTGATAGATTTGTATGACAAATTGGATTTTCAGATATCCATCATCGTCCATGTTGTAACCCCTTAACAGGAAGCTGCACTGCCACATATGCACCTGCCACATCCCTTCTTCCTTCCCTCCTAATTGTCTCTCACATCCCATATTTGACTTGTCTTCTCACTTTTCCACGTCCTTCCACTAGAATGTGAGTTCCATGCAGGCAGAAATTTTCTCTGGTCTCCTGTACTGCTGTCCCCCACAGCTAGATCAGCCCGGCACACAGCAGGTCTCCACAACCACTTGTGAAAGAGAGGTTTTCTCCAGATTCTAAAGACACATTTGGGCCGCTTTCCTGAGTGAAAGATGTGCTTTCAGGAGAATGTCATGCAAGTACTCGGCAAAACCAAAGTTGGTGGGGTCTCGGCAGATCCTTCTTTTTCTCAACACTGTGGCCTGCTTGTCCTCTGAGTGGTGTGGACACGAGCTTTAGGTATTGTGACCATGTGGTTTTACCACGCAGTAAAACCATGTGGATGTGTTCAGGAAACCATGGAAATGAGCCCAAAGGCCCAGCCCACTGACACGGAGAAACTTGGGGTGACAGCATCAACGGCACAAGCTTCTGAGCACTTACAGAGGGCTGGCCCCAGGGTGGTGTGTGCGTTGTCTCCTCACCCTTATGATAAGCTCTGAGACAAGTACTCCTAGTCATCCCAGCTTATAGAGGAGGAAATGGATGCTCAGAGAGGTTGATGGTCATGTGCCCAAGGCCAACTCTTATTGATGGAGGGGCCGGGGTTTGCACCCAAGCTTGTCACTACTGTGCTGCATTCACCCCACTCATAAGAAATGGACCCAGCTGAGGAGATGCCAACAATAGACTGAGACCAGGGCCCAGCCTCCCCAACCCTCCATAAGCAACTGATTGCAGCCTAGCTCCTACACCCAGGCCTCCGCGGCCCTGAGAGAAGGCGGGTCTCCCATTATTCTGAGTATGCTGAGCTTCGGGGATGAGAAACACCACATAGCCCTGCCTTGCTTTCTTCAGAGCAGTGACCTCGTCTTGAAATCACCTTCTTTACTCGTTTTCTTGTTCATCCGTCCACCTTTCATCCTGCCAGCCTAGAATGTAAGTACTGTGAACCAAGTTCTATGAGGACCTCACGGTGTCCTCAAAGCCCAGGACAGAGCTGGGATGGAGTCGGCTCTCAGGGAATATTAGTTGAATGAATGAATGAGCCAGTGCCCAGGCTGCATGACTCCAAGCTGTTTCTGAGATGCCATGCGAATCATGGTATGCAAACTGAAGTCCAGTCTACCCTGACTTCTGAAGCAGCCGGGCTTTCCTCGGTGGGGTTTTCTGCATTTAAGCTTTAGAGAAAAGTCTGGAGCCAGATGGCGGCTGTGCTGCCCAGCTCAGCTTGGAAGACCTGGCCAGCCAGAACAAGGTGTAGAGTAGGGGTCTTGCCCTTCTCTGGATGCACCACACCCTCCTAGCCTCCCTGTTCCTGCTGACTGGGTATAACTCTCTATCTGCCCACCCCTCTGCCCCCCACCACTTGGCATCTGGTGAGTGCCGGGTCAGTCAGGCACCTGGTGTGCCTCAGTTTACCCCTCATCGCTGGGCATGGTGACTGAGTCTGTCTCCCTCACGAGACTTGGCATTCCCTAAAGGCTGGACTTGTCTTCATCTCTGCAACCCCGAAGCGCAGCCCAGTGCCAGGGAGCAGGGGCTCTTGGGAAGGGGTGCTGAGTGAATGAATCAATGAATGAATGATGAACACATGTGTGAACGTAGAAAGTGCCGCCCGTGGATCCAGTGTCTCCCAGGAGGAGGTGTGACATGGCCATAATGAACTTCCGGGTCAGAAGCCCGAGGTCCCGGGACCGACAGCTCCGGGCCACAAATCCCTGGAAAACCGAGGACTGTCCGGCATGGCAGCTCTCGGGAGCTGCAGTGTTTCCACGAAGTTAATACAGTTGGAATAAAGCCCCTGAGTCTGGGAAATGAAATACCATGAATTGCTCAGCGTCAGTCTTTAGATCCTGGAAAACCCCTGTCTGAGAGGAGCAGCCACTGCGAAACGGGCATGAAATGCGCTACTCTTAAAGAGATGGTTTATCTTTACTTAAAAAGTAAAGCACTAAAAGGAGATCTTGGGAAAAACTCCTCTAGTTGAAGCTCTCTGAAGATTCCTGTTAACACGGCCAGAGCTGTCAGGGTCCCCTTGTCACACGCAGAAGGACAGGAGTCACTGCACTGGGAGGAGGCCCCGGGCAGGTGGGGGACGCGGCCCGGATGCCCATTACTCCTAATGCCACTGTCCCCTCTGCTTCCCCAAGCCCATCCTACTAGGGGGGCTCCAGGGTCTCTTGTGATCCCACAAGCATCTTTTCTCCCACAAAACACAGCTCTTGAAGGTTTCCAGAAACTGAAAAAAGCCCAAATGGGCTGAGACCACTTGTTTGTTTAATCTCCAGTGTTTGGAATTCATGGCAGGATAATTATCTTATCAATTTTACTGCTGACACAGTTACTGTTTTTTCTTTTAGATCCAAAAAGATATAGAGTAACTAAAGTAACTTTAATCCTGCCAGTGCCTTGGAAATTTGAAAGTTGTTGTCACTTTATTTTTAGCCTAAATCCTGCGAAATGGAGGTGACCCTCCATGACATAATTTCAGCATGGAGGGCCAGTGCCCTGGGCAGTCTCACTCTGTCTTCATGCCTCAGGCCCCTGTCTGGCCTGACCCCTCTCCCCCCAACTCCAATCCGAGGGTGAGGGTCCCCTGTGTGCTCTGTCCACTGGCTGCAGGGTGGGCTTCCCCACATGTCCCCTCTTGTTCTGGAAGGAATGGCCTCATCCCAGGTGTGACATCCATTTATCTGTTGTGCCCACCAGTGTCCATGCTCTAAATGTTCATAACAGCTCCAAATTCCCTGTGAGGAGCTGGCTCCCACTCACTTCCTGGCCCTGTGGTTTGGGGGTGCTGACTGCACCCCACAGGCAGAGTGGACCATGTGACTCAGGTCCAGGTTAACTGGTGACTTCCATTCCTCTATGACTGGTTCAGGGGTGGACACGTGGCCTAGCTGGAGTCATCTGCCTCCAGACTCAGGACCTCTGTCTGAAGAGATGGGCAAACGATATATATATATACACACATCACACACCTCTTTCTCATTTCCTTCACCCACTCCAGGCCTAGGGCTTGTCATAGAACAGGGTTCTTTATTTTCTGCCCAACACTCCCTCCTTGCTAGGAACCTGCTGGAAGGCTCTCCTTAGGGTCTGTGGGGCTGGGCAGGGGGATGAGGGGTCTCTGGCTGAGGCTCCAGCACAACATGGTGGTCACCTCCAGTGGGCAGCTCTCCAGGGTCTTGAACAGGAGCCTGACAAGGCAGGTGCCAGCAGGGGAAGGGGAACCCCCTGGTTGGTTTCCTTCTGCTACAGGATCCACAGCTGGATCCAACAGCTATGCTTTGGCCAGGGACTTTTATTTTCTGAAACATTCTGAGTTAATTTGAAAAAGCTAACTTGTTTCCTGTGAACACGTCAGCAGTGTCCTTGGGGTCAGGAGGAAAGGACACGTAACTGTGCCGTGTCCTGGTGGTTCAGGGAAGGAGACAGAGAGACCACGACCTGGGAAAGGGATGACCACTCAAAGATGCCATGTATATATATGTGGAGACAGAGAGAGAAGCTTCAACACCCTACATGAGCTCTGAATCCTCATCACAAACAGCACCCATGAGAGCTCAGAGGTCTCACTGTAATGCAGCCTCTGCTCCTGAAGGTGGAAACACTTGCCTCTGCCCTAGCTCTCCAATTAAGCTTGAATGAGGAGTCTTGTTGAACCAATGGATTATACAGATTTCTGTACACAGATGTCTGCGATGGAACCACTGAAGGAATAATAAATTACGGCAAAGTATTTTACAAACTTAAGTGTGCTGAAGTAATTAATAAGACACTATAGGGCCTTTGTTATTTCTTGGCCTTTGTTTTTAAGACCCGGGAGGAAGTGTTTCCATAATTGTTATGCTGCTCACATTACTGGCTGTTACAATCCATCATCATGCCTATTTAGCCAAAGATTCTGCTGTGTTTTATTTCTTTTCATCCCTCTCTCTCCACAGGGCTCCTTCTGGTTTCCCTGACATGCACACTTCCTCCACATTAGTAGGACAGTCACACTACTGTGACCTTTGGAGAGGAGGCGCAGCTAAGCCGGGCACCAGTCCCGCATCAGTGTGCAATTAAGGGGAGACAGCGGCTTCGGGTGAGACCAATCTGGAGTTTCAGGAAAATTCAAGACAGAGCAGGCCTGGCCCTCATGCCCTTTCTCTTGTTCTGCTCTGTGCCTGGCTGGACGCTGCCTCCGTGACCGACCACCAGTCAGAAGGCCCAGGGAGGCTGGGAGGTGAGTGGCATGGAATTTCATCTGGTAACCATCTTCCCATTAGGACTGCGCATAAGCTCCTCATCCCGGATGTGGAATAAATCACTGGAAGAATAATTCAGGGGTCGCTTTGCACCCACAGATGAAAATGGAGACCCCATTGCCTTGGGATGCTGGGACGTTAATAAAATGTGACACTTCTCTCTGATCTGGTTATTTAAACTAGGGAGGATTCTCGGTTTTTGTTTTGTTTTCTCATCTCATCAAAAGTTATTTTTAAGACCATGTTCTGATCTTTGGTTTAAGTGTAGAGAGGCAGCAGGAAAGCGTGTGTCTCCCACCCAGACAACGGGACAAACAGCCGGCCAGTCTGCAAAGTAGCAACTTCTCCTGAGCCTGTTAGAGAACTGAGATTGCAGAGCAAACAGCTACCCTGAAATGGGGGGGGGAGGGGGGGGAGGAGAGAGGTGCTTGCAGAGACACAGCAGGGCCCAGCACTTGGTTAACTGGACACTGCAAACTAAGCTGGTATGAAGATTAAAAATTCAAAAATTGTGAAAAGCTGAGTGTGGGAAAGTTGAAATGCATGACAGTGTGCCAGGGATGGCAGAGAGGGGTTGGGGTACAGTGTTCCACGGTCCTCACACTGCAGGTGAAGCAGTGTATTATTATTTGAAGGTGGACTCAGATTATTTAAAAGTGAATATTATAAACCATAGCTCAGTCACGAAAAATGTTCTAAATAAAATGAGGTATCAACAATAAGGCAATTGAGGAGATAAATGGAATAATAAATGCATATTAATCTCAGACAAGGAAGAAAAGCAGGGAAAAGAGAAAAGAAGAACAATTGGAATAGATCGGAAACAACTAGCAGGATGGCAGATGTGAATCCCGCTCCATCAACAACCATTTCAAATGTGAGTAGAAAAATGCAACAGTGGACACTTGGAAGTTACCAGATTGGATAAAAATAAGCAAGAATCAACCATGTGCTGTCTACAAGAAACCTACTTTAATAAACATAAAAATGTAGATCTGCTAGGAGTGGAAGGAGGCAGGAAGGTGGACCACGCAAACACAAACCAGGAGAAAGCTGGAGCACACACACTCACTTCAGGCACAGGGGACCTGAGAACAAGATCGATTCAGGGGCAAGCGGCCACTGCAACAGGCAGAAGGGTGCATTCTCCAAGAAGATGTGATGATTCTAAATATCTGTGCACCTCACCACAGAACTCAAATCACACGAGGCAAAAAACCGATAGAACTGAGAGGAAAAACCGGCAGGTCCATGATTAGCGTAGGAGGCTTCAACACCCCGTCTCAGTAAGTGACACAGCAAGCAGGCAGAAGATGAGTAAGGACACGGATGACTGGACAGCATCAGCCAGCAGCTCGACAGAGCAGACATCCCAGAACACCCGGCACTGTCACAGCAGAAGGCACGTCTCAGGTGCCCAGAGAACGTTCTCCAAGTTAGACCCTCTCTGGGCCATAAAAATGAAAGATTGTAAATCATACAAGCACATTCTTGAACCATTATGGAATTAAACTAGAAATCAATATCTGGAAAATCTCCAAATATTGAGAAATTGAACAACACATTTCTAAATAACCTATGAGTCAAAGAGGAAGTCTCAAGAAAATTGTATGTCATCGTATATACACATACAGAGGAAAATGAAAACAGATCACGTTGAAATACGTCAGCTGCATTTAACGCAGGATTTAGGGGGTCAGACCATCACTCAGAGTGAGAAGAAACTGAGCTGTAATGCACAGAGGCCCCACAGTCTGAACCGACGCGGCCCCAGGTCCCTGCCGCCATGTGGGGCTGGGGAGTGAGACGCAGGAGGGGCACGAGATCCTTTCATTATTCGTCCACAAACGGTTCAGGGAGGACCATTCGTGCTCAGCCTCCGGGACCCCTGTGAGCAGACAGAGGAGTTTGGAGGTGGGAGCCGGCATCAGAGTGTTGTCTCCCCATTGCTGACCCCCTGCAAAGGAGCCCCAGGACCGCTGTCCCAGGTTGGAGAGCAGGTGTGTGGGGCTGGGGGTGGGGTTGGAGGTGGTGCCCCCTTAGGAATGAAGCCTGGAGGACACGGGGATACTGGGGTCCTGCTGCTGGGCCCCCCACCCCGTGGTGGGTGGTGGAGAAGGATCCAGGCAGGGCAGCCTCTGGGTCCCCAGCTGTCACCAACCAAAGCCAGACGGAAAACTCAGCTCACCCGAAAACGTCCGGGACGGGCCCATCCTGCCTGGGCCCTCGGATCTGGAAGTTCAGTCAGTACAGAGAGAGGATGGGGACATGGTGCCTACAAATTCAGTCACTCCCCTGGGTCACCCTGTCATCAACTCTCCCTTCAAGCCCCTCCCAATGTCCGTGCTCTGACCAGGAGAGTTTAATTACTGATGGGCCCGCAGTCTGTGCTGAGCCTGCTTCTGCATTTGGGTTGACCAGGTGAACTGTCCTCCCAGACCCCAGAGACGGGAAGGGGGAGCCCGAGGGTCTCTTACTGAAGCCTCTGTGATCCCGTAAAAGGCCGGGGGGTAAAGTGATTGCGCACGAGCCTCACACAGCCCTGGGGACAGGGGACAGTCTGCATTTGAAAGCTCAGTGACACGTCACCATGAGGCATATCTCCCGCAGCTGAAAGCGATGAGCTGAAGCACGCTGCCTGCACTCAGGGCTCTCTGTTAACGCCAAGGATGGCGGCTCCAGGGACACCTTCCTCTCCCACTCCTGACCTCGCCACCCGTCCTGGAAGGAGATTCCCTACAGAACAGGTGTGCGATTGCCCTGGACCTGCACAAACTCTCCCTCCTTGGTTCTCGGCCTCGTCCAGCTCACCTGAAGCTCCTCTCCCCCGAGGGAGCTGTCCTGTCCACGGTCCATCCCCAGATGGTGGCTCAGCCCCCAAGGGTGGCAACCAGGCCTTGGGAGTCAAAGATTCCCCCCGCATCCCCACCCACGGCTCTACCCCTCTCATTTCCTCCTGGGCTCCACTGTTATCACCTCCAACTCCATGTATTCTGAAGCAGGTTGTCCAATAGGAAATACTTTGGGTTCCAGAAAGATTCCACAAATGGGCCAGTCTGGGTGTGAGACATTGAGGTGTGATGGGGACTGCAGTGACCTGGGAGATCATTTTCCTGACCTTATAGAGCCCGTGGCTACTTACTCTCTGCCATCGGCCACTGTACCAAATGCATTTAGCTTTAGTGTTTCAGCATAAACAGTGTGGCATTACGTGAAGATTAATCAGCTGAGGCCACAACTGGGCACAGCTGACCTTGTCACTGAGAATGTCCACTCCAGAGAGGCCCCCTGGCATCGTATCCAGGATGTCTGACTCAGAGGCCCCTCCCTGGTGTTCCTGTTCCCACATCTTGACCCACACAAGGGCTGTGACTGACATACTGAATGACAGAAAAAGGTTGTCACAGTGGAAATCTTTGGGTTACTAAGATGCATACCAGATTATGGAAATGGGACTCATTGGAAAAATTAGAGGTGTTCAATTTGTGTGGACCCGGTCACAGTATTTCAAGAACTACCCTGTCCTTTAAATGAGAACTTTGTCAGATCCATCGGTTCCTGTGAGACAGGGGGAGCTGAGGGCAGAGGGCAGCAGCGTCGGGGACGGAGGTGCTGGGACCTGTGAGGACGGAGCAGCCCCTGTGCCACAGCCGCACGAGGAGCCGGGGCGAGCACCTGGCATCGCCTCCTCCTGCCCTCTGGTCTCCTGCTGGTGCCTCCAGGGCCAAAGCTGCCCAAGGCCAGGGGGCAAGGTGCCTGGTCCCTGTCCGTCCAGACCAGATCCTCCCGACTACCGCACAGCAAGGGCAGGAGGGGGACAGCATCCACACAGCCCCTCTCCCTGTCGTCCACCCCCCCACCCCGCCCTGGGGAACCTGCAGAGAGCCTGGTGGCCACAGAGCCCCGCAGAGCTCAGAGCAGCACCCGCGTCCCATGCCTCTCGTCTTGCAGTGGTCTGGGCTGGGCCACGGAGGACCCGGGAGACTCACAGGGCCGTCATGTGCTTGTCCCTGTGGATGCCCCACAGCACTTGTTGCCGGCAGGAGACGGACGTAGAGGGGAGACGAGTTGATGCAGCTGTCTGGATGACAGGGATCATGTGCAGGGCTGGCACTCGCCCCCTCCCATCCCAGACAGACGACACCAGGAGGATGTCCCCTCAGGTTCTGTCCTCTGGAAACCCTTTACCAAAGAGCGCTGCAGCACCTCTGTGTGGCACGAGGAGGGGCTGAGTAGAGTGTTAATTAAGACAGAGGAAGCAAGTCTTTCAGCATCTTCCCTGGGACTCATTTTATCAACCACAGGGCCCACGGCCTTGATCGGCGCCACTGAATTTGGAACAAAGTCAGAGGAGCTTTCAAATTAGCTGCTGGGGGCAGGAGCAGGGAGTGAGAAGGAAGGGCTGGCTGCACGCTAAGCATGAGCTATCCCTGTGGATGGAGGAGCGGGGCTGGATGTCAATGCCCACCACGGACCCTCCCAGCAAGTCCGTGCTGACTGCCATCACTGGTGACATGGAAAGTGCGACTTGTCATCAGACTGGGAGGACAGTTCATGGTGCTATCACTCTGGGATGCGTCTGGAAGAGATGGGGCTTCCAGAGACACGATATGTGGAGGCACAGAAGGTAAGCATGGGCCACTGGCCCCTCTTCTCCCTCAGTGCTTCTTGGGGACTCCCAGCCCAGCCCCTGGGGATTAGGTAAAACCTTTTGATTTTCTTGTGAGAAGGGTAATCTCTTTGGAACTTGGGAACATGACCTGGGCCCAACGCACCATCTGATGCCCTTTGAGATTCAACTATGGATTCCTAAGATATAGTTTCAAATGGCGACATGAGATCTTGGACCACACAAACCTCCATCCCCCCTACTGAGCAACGGGAATCCTAAGACTCACCTCCCTGGACCACAATAGACCATATTCATTTGTACATTCATATAGTCACTCAACTATTTGTAATTTGCTGAGCAGTGATTATATGTTAGGCCCTGGGCCGAGCACCTGAAAATGGACTACAGGGTCACAAAATTGGGCTCCACGTGTGACCAGACCTGTGTGACTGGGAACAGCTGAGCTGGAGTTGCTTCTCAACCCTTCTGGTCCTTGCTGCCCAGGGCCTGGGGAGATCAGCCTCATATGGCTCCTCTGCCCTCACCTGGAACGACACATTGGACCGAGGCAAAGGACATAGAGACCCTGACATGATCCCACCATGGGAGCCACGATACTCAGGAGAGCCAGTGAGCAGACAGACCCTCTTTCCACACTTCCTCTCCCCTGCTAGCCGTCCAAGGCACATGACATCGACATGATACAGACGAGAAGAGGAGAACCTGCAAAAAATCAGGGCAGGAAATTACTCGCCTGGATTCCAGTTTCCTTTCAATCGTTCTTCTTCCATTCTCTAAGCTCGAACTTAGCACTTGACAGATGCAGGCAGTACGTGCTAAGAGCTGGGCTCACAGAGCACGGGTGAGAGAAGATACAGCTCTCCCAAGAGCCCAGAGTCTAGTACACGGATATCACACACATGCCACATGAGGATAATGAGGGAACGCTTCCATGTCAGCATGGATGACCTGGGCAAGAGGTGGCCCGGCAGTGACGGGAAGAGGGAGATGAGCCGGTCCAGAGGCATGAGGAGGAAAGGAGGAGAAGACAAGATTGTCGGGAACTTGAAGGCTGACAGACATTTGTTGGTGTTTCTGGATCTGCACGCGGTCCGCCTTCTTCTAGTAGCTGAACCTGCGTTTTCCCTGGTGAGCCGTCACCCCTCGTCGTGCTGCGTGGTCAGGTTGACTGCTTCGTCTCCTGATCTGAGATGGCTGTGTGATGCAATCTCAGCTAACTGCATCATTAGATCCCCTGCCAGAGACTGACCCGGGGCAGGGAGGGGCGGGGGGGCCCGGAGCCCTGGGTGGACCAATGAGACTCAGTCCTGGAGTTTTCACTGAAACTGTTGAGAAAGAAGAGTGCTGAGCTTTCTGAGAAGATGCAGATATTAGGGAGGATCAGATCCAGGCAGCTATCTTGGTACTGCATGGGGAAAGCCAAGGCACAAATGGAGAAAGCAGATCTGAGGGATGGAAAAAGGAAGACAAAATCTTGATAATGTCATCCGAACCCCTAGAACGAGTCATGCCTGAAGCCATCACCTGGATGCTTTTGTCATATGAGCAGTAAATTCTAGTTTTTGCAACAGCTGCTTTGAGTTGTGTTTCTGCCACTTGAGATTGAATTAAGACAAAATAACCTGCCTGATATTTTTCAATGCTGTGTCAGAGTCTGTTTGGGGACTGGGAGTTGGAAGAAAGCTCTAACACTAGGAATAAAGTTTTAAAACTTGCTCTGGATCAGCATTTCCCAGAGCTTTCTGCCATTCTGCAGAGAAAGGGCCTTATATTCAAAAGCACCTTTGGGGACTCGGCTGACCATAGGCCGCTTTCTCTTTCTCTTCCGAGGACACCCTGTGGCTTAGAGGCTTTTATGAGCTAATGTGTTTATGAAGCTCAAACAGGGAGTGAGAGATGCAGCCTTTCCCACCCCTGCTGTCTGGAGAATTTGTTCTGGAGAACAGACCCTGGAAACACGACTTCCTCCACTTCCACAACACACGTGCATTTGGAGGCATATCCCTGTGAATCCAGTTCTATTTCTGAAAACAACTCACTTGTGGCAGCTGGGAAAGCGGGGCATCCTGCATGTGTCTGATGCAGCGCCCTGGGCCCGCAGCCTCTCCCTCTGCTCCCCCTGCAGTGAAGGGTGGGGGCGAGGAGCAGACACAGCCAAGGACCCACCCTGATTCCACCCACCGAACCTCCTGGAGGAGGGCTTCAGAAAAATGGCTTCCAGCAAGGACACTGCATTTCTCAGATCCCTGGCACAGGGAGGGAGACAAAGGAACCCACTGAGGAAGTACTCGGGCTGTTAGTTCCTTCAGTGGCAGGGCTCCTACCCACCAGGGACCCTGCCCTGGGGAGTCTCAGTGGCCTCTCCAGGCCGCAGGAGGAGGGAAGGCTGCTCCTGGCTCCAGGCCCGAGCTCCTCAAGGCAGGGCCTCTGCAGGGGCCTCTGGTGGCAGAGCCAGCTCCATGTGACCCCAAGTGTCACACCTGATGAATCACCTGGAGAAGAAGCTTCCTCTGCCACGTGCTCGCTTTAAATGTCAGCAGCACAACTACATTTCGGGAAGTCTGGGCAGTGCGGGGAAACCATGCCCGAAGCTCCGAGGCCATAACACAATCCCGTGTCACTTGTGCACTGCCTCTCAGAACTGATTTCTTCAGTAATCATGTATTTTGTGGCTGCAATCCTGTTTTACAAACATATCGCCACTGTTCCGTCTGCTTAACATAAAAGCATTTTTGATGTCTTACTATTTTAATAACAGCGTGACTAAAAAGTGCCTATTAGTCAATGACCTGCTCCTACCTCATCTCAGGAAACCACTGGTAAATAACCTAACTTAGTCAACCTGATGGTCAGAAGAGGGCTAGTACCAGCCCAGGGTCTAGAGCTGACACGCATCCGCAGCCAGGGCCCAGTGTCAGGAGAAGGACCCAGGTGCAGGGCTGGGGCCTGAGCGGGTGCAAAGAGCCGAGACCACATGTATCCTCTCCCGGAGGAAGCGGACGGCCCTGTTCTTGGGGAACATAACCCGTGGACTCCGTCCGGTAGATGCTCCAGGACCCCATGCACACAGCACAGCCCCAGCCCCAGGTTCTGGAGATACTGTGAATAACCCCAAGAGCGCAGGGACCTCCATCTCCGGAGCATAGCAGAGGAGCGAGGATTAGCCGGCATCCATTCCTGATGAGTACTGAGATTGGGCATTCACTGATCTAAGGAGTTCGGTTCCTGGCGAGTCTCTGGGCCTGACCCTCTGCAGATGAAGCACGGGGGACTTCCAGAGCATCGGGCATCAGGACCCGCAGGGGAGGGACAGGACCACACCCTGGCCAACTGCAGCTGCTCTGCAGGCTTCTGCTGGAGCTGTGGCTCTCGCCGCCACGAAGATGAGAATGATTACAGGATCAGCCGGAGCATTTCACATGTGGCTTTCTCGTGTCCACCTGGAATTCATTCCCTTCTGTTCCCTCTGTCTACAGCACCAGCCATCCTTTGTAGGGAGGACAATTTCAGACTCTCACAAGTCCTACCTTGATTAAAATCTGAAATTACACTGAAGGGGAAATGGAAAACTGCTTCCTGGTAAGATGCTAAAACGTCTGGAGCTGAAGCCTCACAGAGTCGTCTGAGTAAAGCCAGCTCTGTGCCAAGTCAGAGCCTGTCTGCAGCCCAGACCCACTCTCCCCAGCTCTAACCACACATAAATGTAAAATTCTTCCACAGCAGGATTTGATGACTGTGAACTCACTCCACCACCCTCCTCCTTTCTGGGTCTCCAGAGATTTGGGACAGAATCTGTGTAAGGCTGGGGGCCGGGTCAGAACGGCAGTGGCCTGTGTGTCTGGGAGGCACTGAGAGGCTCCTATTTGATCCCGACTGTGGGGCCAGACTCCCTGGTTCAAATCCAGGCTCTACTCCATTGCCGGGTGGTGTTGGCAAGTAAGTTTACCTCTCTGAGGCTCAGCTGCCTCACTTGTGAAATGGGGATGACAGGAGTCCTTAGCGCAAATGGTTACTGTGAAAACTGAGTAAGTAATTTATCGTTCCTGGTAAACAATACGCACTCAGTGAAAGCTAGTGGGAGGATGAGGGTGGGGGAGGAAGAATTATTATCACATGTGTGGTATTTAAGGTAACTGAGCCAAGTCTTAAGATCTCTCTTGGTCATCGTTGAGTTAATGAACTCATTCATTTAAGAAGTGATGATTGGGAAGATGAAGTAAGATAATGTGTGCAAAGTCCCAACCCAGCACCTTCTAATCAGATGTGCCCAACAGGTGTTAGTTATGAAAGTGATGATGGTGATGATGGTGATGGTGGTGACGATGGTGATGATGCTGGTGATGGTTAAGGTGGTGGTGGTGAAGGTGGTGATGATGGTGATGGTGGTGACGATGGTGATGATGATGGTGATGGTGGTGACGATGGTGATGATGATGGTGATGGTTAAGGTGGTGGTGGTGAAGGTGGGGAGGATAGTGATGGTAGTGAAGGTGATGGTGATGATGATGAATGTATTAGTTCTCCACAGGAACCAGTAGGATATATCCATATCCATATCCATTTGTATATCTATATGATCTCTCTATCTATCATCTATCTATCTAAAGGAGATGTATTTTAAGGAACTGGCTCACAAGATCGTGGAGACTGGACAGACCCATGATCTGCCATCTGCCAGCGGGAGACCTTGGGAAGCTCATGGTGAAACTTACTCTGAGTTTGAAGGCCTAAGACCCAGGGGAGCTAAAGGTGAATGTTCCAGTATAAGGGCCAGAAATGAGATGATATAGACCAGCTCAAGCAGTCAGGCAAGAAGCAAAAAAGTGCATTTCTCCTTCCTCCACCTTTTGTTCTGTTCAGGCCCTCAGTGGCTTAGGTGATGCTCACCCACATTGGGAGGGCTATCTATTTTATTCAGCGCACCTGTTCAAATGGTAATTGGATCCAGAGACATCCGCACCGACACACCCAGAAATAATGTTTAATCTACGCACCCCATGGCCAGTCAAACTGACGCACAAAATTAACCATCACAAGGACAAGATGATGGTTTTGGTGATGGTTATGATGAGGGTGATAGTGATGACAACGATGGTGGTGATGAAGATGATGGTAAAGTGATGATGGTGGCAATTTTGGTGGTTATGGTGATGACAGGGATGATGGGAATGATGATAATGATAGTGATGACGATGTTGGTGACGGTGGTGATATCACAGTGATGTGATGATGTGATGGATCTGGAGGATGATGCATGAGGATGAGGAGAATCCAACAGATGCGTCTAAAATAAGTAACTGCGTGTGTGACCCTGTTGATCGCAGCTGGACTTAGAAGAACTCATCCACGTGATGACTATTGACCAAGGACTCCCTAAGAGCCAGCACTGTGCTAGGGATCTGTCCTACAGAGGCTCCCACGTGTGCACAATAACTTAGGTACCAGGGCACTCTCTGCAGCCTTGACAGTGGCAGCAAAACAGCAGAGCCGGCCCAAACACCCGTCCTAGGAAAGAGGTGGAGACGGGAAGTTCTCTTGCTGCACTCACAGCTGCCACGTGTCCCTAAGACCCCAAAGTAACACGGAAGCTACTTTGCCATTGCGTCCCCTGTGTCATCCCTGTGTCCAGCAGTGGGGCAGTGACCGGAGGGCGTGCCTGAGCAGAGGGCGCCCACTCTCTGCTTGCTCTGAAACAAGCTGCAGGAGCCAGAGAGACTAGACAAGGGTGTGTGTTCTTAGGAAGAAAAAGCTCCCAGGTAGAATGAGGAGTGTGGGAGCAGGATGGAGAAGGCAGCGAGAGGGGAAAGCCTGGGCTTTGGAGCCAACAGACACCTGGTTCTACTCCCAGGGCCACCCGGGGCCAGCTGTGCAGCCTCAGGGACCAGCTGGACATCTCTGGGGGGCCAGGTTCTCATGTGGAAACTGGTGATGGGTGCCTTCCTCATCATGCTGTCGTGAGGATTAAATGAGGTGTGGCCTGGCGTCTGAGGGAGAGTCGGGGGAAGGTGTTCACTTGGCAGCGCTCCCAGACCGTGTGAGGGGAGTAAGACCAGGGTGCCAGGCTCCGGGAGCATCCTCCCTCTGAGGGGCTGTCCATGCAGCGTGACCTCACCGCGCCCTGGGGCAGCCTCCAGCCCCTCCTGATTAGTAGCTCAAGGCTGAGAGCCCAGCTGCCCGCAGACTGTCTGTACTCAGGCCCAAAGCCGGCGCTAACCCAGTCGGAAGGAAGGACGTGGCTCAGGAGGCCTGACAGAGTTAATGACGGGAAAGCTGACGGGAAGCTGGATGGAGGCGTCAGGCTGCCAGAACCCAGCCCAGCGCCCTACTGCAGACAGCTGACGTCAGGCCCGCGGGCTCAGGATCCTGCAGGGGCCGCACTGGGGACACGCGCTGCTCAGCTCCAGCCAAGGGACGAGTCCAGTGCCAGGTCTTACACTTGTTCAAGAGAAAACAAATGTGAAGTGTTGACATCTAACCCCATTCCTTCTCAAACCCTGTGTGGACCAAATCCAGCAGGTGCAGGCCAGACTGTGCCCCCGTCCTACAGGCTCTGAGCGATGGGTGCCCCTCACCACAGAGACCAGGGTGAGGTGAGTCCCAGGAAGGCTCCCAGCTCAGGTCAGCTGAATCCAGCGATGCTTGTGGTACCCGTGTGTGTGTGTGTGTGTGTGTGTGTGTGTGTGCACGCACGCACTTGTGCACATGTCCTCCAAAACCCCATTGCAGAGTGAGGCCTGTGGGAGTCACACTGAGGACCCTGAAGGGCTGGCCAGGACTCCCCAGGGGTGGTGAACAGGGAGGCAGGAGCTCCAGGGCCACACCTCTCTGTATCTCCAGAGTGTTGCTTTCTGGGGATTGTAACCCAAATTGAAGCTCTTCAACTGCACTGACTTAGCCCCTTGCCCTGGGGAGCTCCAGCGTTTTCTATTGAGCGTCCATGTCCCTCCTGAGCTCCGCATGGCATCATCCAATTTTCCAGCCACCTGGGCTCCCTGAGGCTGAGCGACAGTCAACCCCAGTGGCTGTGATACATGGACCCAGTGTGGGGAGGGGGTGATAGAGGCCTCCGGGAGCCACAGGAAGCCCAAGGAATGTGACCTCTGCAAGGAGTCCTAAGGCTTTCCACAGACCTTGTTTGGAGAGAGAGATTTACATGGATTTTCTGGAGAAACGGCAGCAGGTGAGTCAGCAGCCACCAAGCATGTCAGGACCTGGAACCCACAGGTTGCCGGGACTGACCTGAGAGCCAGGTCTCTGGGCTGTCAGGAATCCATCCTGGTCAGTGGGCTGGAGGGACATGGTGCTCACACCTGGGCCACCACGTCAGAGGTCAGGTGGACAAGGACAGGATGCTGGAGCATAAGGAGGGTCAGACCTGTGTCCCCACATGTCAGCTCCACACTCAACACCTCAGGCAGTCCCAGGGATGCTCTGTGGCAGATGCAAAGATTCTGGGTGTCAATCATGCAGCCCAACCCTCCAGCAGGAAAGGGGGCCTCAGGTACTCGCCCAGGACTCCTCGGGATGGACAGGGACAGAGTCAAACACACAAACCAAGAGGCCTTTGCCATCCCTGTCCAAGGGGGTCTCCTTCCCCACCTGCCATCCTGGGGGCGCCAAGAAGAAGGACATGAGGATGAAGAAACAGCCACCTCCCCTCCTACCCCATCCTCTCGCACCCGCCTCATCTTTTCCCTCCTGCTCCCTCCTCTCCCCCCCTTCCCCATCTTATCCCTCCTTCCCCATCCTGTACCCACCTGCCTCATCTTATCCCTCCCAGCCCATCCTCTCCCCCCATCCCCTCTTATCTCCACAAGAGGAAGCCAGTTGAGAGGCAGAAACAGATTACCGATGGCCTGGCCAGAACCCTGGGTCCCCCTGTGCCTGAGGTCCATTATGCTGGCTCTGCATCTCTTTTAGTTTAGAACTGAGAGAGGGCCAGCTGACGTGAGGGTGAAGATGCCGTGAGGCCACGCTGAGATGGTGAAGGAGATAGAGGAGGTCTGAGACCCAGGAGACCCAGCTGCCTTCTCCTGGAAGAGGAAGGGAGGGGACATGCTGGCCCCGCCCCTCACAATGCAGTGGCCGCCTCCCCTTCACTCTTCCCACACATGGCCGTGAGCTCGGGCTCCGGGTCTTCGGAGTCACATGAGGCCAATGCAGGCGGCTTGTCCTGTGTCCCCGGGAGGCTCTGGGGTGTGGGGACGCCTGTGTGCCTGTGTCCTGCTAAGAAGGCGAGAGATGTCAGAGCCTGGGAGGACAGCCAGAGAGAAAGGAAGAGGGGAAGATGGCAGGGTGGGGGAGGGATTTCTAAAATGAAGAAAAATGAAAGACAGAAACCCAGGAGCAGCTTGATTTCTGTTGGACTCTCCAAGTTCTCTTCTTACAATACTCACAATCTGCTAATTCTCAGGATAGAAATAGTGTGACACCCAAGAGCTTTGTTTTTTGTAGTTTTCATGCCCTCACTTTGATGCAAGTCCTTATCTTTCCAATAAATTCCTTTCTGCTTAAGAGAACCAGAGTTGGCTTCTGTTGTTTACATCCAACCATCCCTGACACCTGCCTCACAGGTGATTAGAAGTCTCTATTGGGATCAGATGTATGAGCCCCCTTGATGGGATCTAATCATAGCAACAGTTACCTCTTTCTAATACTTGCTCTGTGCCAGGTACTGTTTCAATGTTTCTAGGTATGAAGTCATTCAACCTCTACAGCATCCTGTCAGCTATGTACACTATTGCTCCCTTTTACAAGTAAAGACCTGAAGCCACATCATGGTTAGAGGGACTCACACCAAGTGACAGAGCTGGTAAGTGACCAATTCCCGATGCAAGCCCAGACCTCCTGGCTCCAGGGCCCCACCCCAACTCAACATGTTACTAAACAAAGTTGAGTTACACCTGAATTTTCTCTCTCTTCATTGTCACGGGGACTGAATTTTCTTGGCAGGGTCCGTGGATCTCCTCCACACCACATCTTGTACGTCAGTGGCTGGCAGTGCACAGCTGCACACTCAGACACCTGTGTCTTTGGCCTTCAGAGATGTGAAGTGGGCCTGGTGGGTGCCCACAGCTGGGAAACCACATGACTCCTAGAACATGGGAGTCCCGGGCACCAGAGCATCCACATTCCTTCAATGACATTTTTTAGGAGTGAAGGAAGTGGCAGAAGAGAAGATCCATACAGGGGCTGTATGCCAAGTGAACATGTTTCCATGCTGAGAGCAGTATCCCCCCGTCTCAGCGCTGCAGGTCAGGCAAGACAGATGGTGTCCGAAAACACCTACAGAAGCGCCATAGCCTTTCACCTGGCCTCCTGGGCTGTGGCTGCCTGAAACCTCTCTTAGCTTAAAGTTTGGTTTTTCTTCCCTTTCTTCTTCTTGTCATGAAATTAAACAGTGTGTTTTAATTCTAAAGGACCCAATCCATATGGATTTATTTTCTTAGTCACAACTGAACTCTATTCTATTTACATGCACAGGAAACACAAGGAAATGAATAGGACGGGAGAGCAGCCATTGCTAATGGTAAGAGTGTTTCTACATAGTGATGAGAAAGATACACCCCTGTGGCTTCAGCCTGAGGCTAGTTTAAGGAATTAGGGTATTAGGCAGGTAAAGACTGTCTTCCCCAATCGATATGTCAAGAAGATGCAGTCTCTAGAGATACACGCACTTATAAGAGTGCCTGTCAAGAGGAATTAGGTAACAAATCATTGCCTAAAACTGGCCATGCCAAATTATCTCAGCCAAATTGTTATTCTGTCACCTTGAAAAAGTAATCACAACAGCAATGTCTAAAGTAACGCAGCCCACCCCAACCCCAGACCACGTGGAGTGTCTCTGCAGTGGCCTTCTCGCGCCATGCCTCTCTGGTGGGTAAGATTAGTTTTCTCATTCCTCATGGAATATCTGGAGTTCTGCTCTGTCAAATACCTGGTCACCAAATCCAGAGACAGGGAAGGAAACCCAAACACCCAGAACTGTAAGTTAGAACAGCAATGAGTAAGACAATTGTTTTCTGGGCTCTGTCCTGCTGCATATGTAATTAGCAATCCACGGCAAAAATGTTTTCTAGAACAGAGAAAACACCGTGTTCAAACTCACTCAGCCCCTCAGCACTAGCACCTCCCTCTGCCTGTCCGTGCTTCAGAGCTTCCATGGGATTCTGGAACCAGTCCCGATGGACTTGATCTGCTGACTTCAGGAATGAGGCTACAGGATTAGGCATTTGGCAAGGCTTTCCTGAAATTTCCTAGATGGATCACCGCACGGTGCCTAGAACTAGAAAAGGACCAGGGAGGCTGACCTCAGTCCATCAGGAGGGGCCCCTCATCTGCTTTCTGGCTGGCTGCTCAGAAGCCAGATCTTGGGAGGAGGCCTGGGGAGGCCCCATAGAGGCAGACCTACCTCCTCTGGGGACTCTGGCAGGCTCTGAAGATGCCTGGGCAATGTGCATGTGCCCTTTCTCCTGAGTGACAAAGCACCATTGTTGTCCAGGCTGCAATGTGCCCAGCTGTAGAATTACATTTCTCAGAAACCCCTGCAGAGGTGGCTGGTCATGCGAGAACTCTGACCAGTGAAATGCAGGCAGAGGGGCAGGAATACCAGGAGGAAGATTCTCCTGAGGGGTGGCCTCGGCTGGCTAGTCCTTTCTGTCCTCCACTCTCCCCATTTGTCCCGCCGGGAATGCAGCTGTGATGGGGGAGGTGGAGCAGCCCCTCTCGTGACCACAAGGCAGCACAACGGTGCCCAAACCACACGCCAGGGCAGGTCATGAGGGCATCGGGGGCTGTTCCACCAGCCCTGAACTGCCTTCCTTGGATGTCTGAGGAGGGGGAAAGCAAGGCCCCCTCGGGCCAGGCTCTTGGCTGTCTCTTCTGGTTCTTGCAGCTTAACAAACAGAGAAAACACATACTTTTCACCCTCCTACCCTAAAATGTCTCTCTTTTCAGAGATTATTAAGAGGGAAGAGAATCAGGAGTAAAATGTAAGGCTCTGACAGACCTGAAAGATATATTCAGTTAAGGAGTAACTGTCACTCCCTAATTAATATGCTAACAAGGTGCCTTCTCCAGAGACCTGCGCCAGACAGAGGATGCTTCTGGAAGGAGAGTTCCACGGGCCGCAGAGCCCCCAAGGATGGCGATGGTGATGCCCCCAACGTGCTCTGAGCACAGCACACACACTGGCCTGGGAGAGAGGAGCTTCACTGGCCTGTTCTCCATGGAGGATGCTTGGCTGGAGGCTGAGCAACGTGGCCGAGGTCTGGAGGTGAAGTTCAGCAGAGACTCCCTCCATGGGACACTCTCACAGGAGCCATCCCCTCGCCGCTGGAGGGGTCTGTTTCGGGGGTCCTGGCCGCAAGAGGAAGCCCCTGTATCCTGGAAGGTGGTTGTGCACCTGAGTAGGGGATGGGAGGGAAGCTGGAAAGGAGAAGTTCTACTGGGTTCAAAGGTCAAATCACCACCCCAAACTGCAACACACCAAGGGTGAAGGGTCTAGGGGGCTGGGACTGAGGCCCAGACAAGCCCAGCGGGGTTCTGGACTCCCGCCCTCTCCATCAAATGTCTGTGCCTTTGGGAGGTGATTAGGTCATGAGGGCGGAGCCCTAATGAATGGGGTTAGTGCCTTGTAAAAGAGACCCCCCCGAGAGCTCCCTCGCCTCTTCCGCCACGTGAGGACACAGCCAGAAATCGGCCATCTGCAGCCCAGAGGGAGCCCTTCACTAGAAGCCCCCCATGCTGGCACCCTGATCTGAGACTTTCAGCCTCCAGAACGGTGAGAAATAAATGTTTGCTGCTTACAAGACACCCAGTGTGTAGTATTTCGTTACAGCAGCCCAAAGGACTAAGACGCCTTCCAAGACTCCTTTGACCCAAAAGCATTTCTCAGTCCACTGACAGCTCAGATGCCTCCGCCCCATTTCCAGGGCCTGAGATGAAGCTCTCTGCACACCCACAGCCAGCTGAGGAGCTGACTCATGCTGTTCCGCCGACTCCGCTTCACCGGAGAGAGCATGGCCATCTCCAGGGCGGTTTCCTCACCTTCAAATGCACTTCCATCTTGGGGTCACAGGGTTATCCCTCCTGATTTTATCCAGTTCCTCCAACGGCTGTGGGCAATCCAACCTCACCCGCGTCATTCTCCCTCCTGTGTTCACATCCAACCGGGTGCTGACAGTGTATACACACATGCCTGCCCGGAGTTGCAGTGGGCTGATGCCCCCTCGGACTCTCAGGGGCAGGTCTTCAGTCCCAGGCATCCTCTCCTCCTGCCCCCTGGAACTCTGGCAGCAGCATCACCTCCCTGAGGGGCATGCTTTGACTTCTTGTGGAACCAGTAGCCTGCGTGCAGTCTGCGCAGGGATCCAGGGAGACGGGCATCCCACCCAGGGCCCACCCGGGGCCTCCAAGGTCTTGCGTCAGATTCCACCCTCCACACATGTCAAAAGTGTCCCAGAACTGTTGCCTCTGGACCTCCTTCTGGAATGTTCTCTCCAGGTGCCTTTTGCCCATGGAATAAACAGATTATAAAGCATTTATCCCAGACACCCTGGGTTGAATTTCACCGAGACCTTTTGAAGACTGCATTTCAACACGTTATTCATTCTCAGTGTAAGAAGAGCTGAGCTTAGACTGCAGCTTCTAGAATGATCCTCTTGACCTTTTCACTCTGAAGCCTCCACCTCCCTCTCTGACTCTTGAATTGTTGGAAAGAACAGCAAGGCTGGCTCTGGGCACTGGGCTTTAGGACGATGTTCTTTACAACAAACAGTAAAGGGGTGAGCAGTGCTCCCTGCGCTAACCGTCCTCATCGATTCTGTCTCCAAAGGTCCTTCTCAGGAGACGTAGATTTTCCATGGTTAGGAAAAAAGCTCCTTTCTAATTTATTAAACTGCTTTATAGCCTATGTCTGACCAAAGGAGCTTATGATCAATACAGGTAATCTCCCTCTCTCCCTGTCTCTCTCATGTGGTCTTCAACTGGGAAAAATATGGTTTTAATAACACAAACTACAGAGCAGACCTCCCTAACACAT
Organism: Equus asinus; assembly: GCF_041296235.1. Taxonomy (NCBI): domain Eukaryota; kingdom Metazoa; phylum Chordata; class Mammalia; order Perissodactyla; family Equidae; genus Equus; species Equus asinus. The sequence continues at coordinate 70,241,894 of NC_091797.1, forward strand.
CTCCTCGGTTGGAGGATTTGCAGATAATGAGGCTCACCCAGAGGCATGGATCCCTGTGGGGATTGTATCAGAACCCCCGGGAGACACTATTTTTATTTCTATAATATTTTCACTTCTATCAAGAGGCAGTATAGGTTTAAGATGCCATGAATGTTCTTCCACCTCAGAGCCTGGCTCAAGGACTGTTAATGACAACAAGCATGTTCACGGCCTCTAACACTTCTCATACTTTATTTCCCAGGAAAGGTGATCAGTTCCCGTCACAGTGGAAAGCAGGCTTTGAGGAGCCCGTCCTCCGTGCCCAGAGCCACCTGGGGGAGGGCTGTGACACGGGAACTGCAGTGCCCCTCCCAGCATATGCTCTGCCTCACGTTTCCGTCCATTCCTTTGCTTCACATTGTCCGGTGAGCTACTCTACCAGAGAGGTCCATGAAGTTTCTGAGCCCACACTGGCCTGGCCTTGATCTCAGGAAAATGGTACAGCTACTCAGCGTCTATTGGCCCATGTCCTGGTTCACTGCACCCTGACTTTCCTAGAGGGGTGCCATCTCTCCTGGGGTGACTCCCATCATCGGGGTCTGAGTCACCCAACTGTGCATCTTACCTCCTGTCACAGTGATGGTCGGGATAGGCAGTGACCGTCAGGGCAGGTAAGCTGCGTGGGACCTGGGCTGGGAAAGCTGGGACAGACCCAGCGTCTTCAGCTCGGCGTGAACGAGGAAGGATGTGGCCTGGCAGCTGCTGGAGTTACCTTGTCTGAGAGCGGAGTCAACGCAGTGACGAGGAGCTGAGTGGGGGTTCTGATAATGCTGTTGCAGCTCTGACCCAGCCTGCCCCTTCCAGGTCAAAGGAGCCCATAGATTTCCTCTGTATGTGCAGTCTGGGTCAGGTTTGCTTCACCTGTGATCAAACAGTCCTTACTGATGAAGATAAAAGAGAAGCCATGCTTTGATTCCCTCCCAAATGACCGGGAACAGAAGAACAACTCTGTCCTCGAGAGACCAGCACTCCTGCCCCAAATGGAAGGTGGGCTGGCGACTGAAGAGCTCACTTTGGGGCCGAGGTCAGGACCAGACGAGAAGACACAGAGACGTGAATGTGGAGTGAGCTACAGCCGGTCCGTGGGCTGGTGGAGCCCACCCAGGACGGCTCAGGACCCCGGGCCCTGCCCAGGCTGAGCTTGCGCAGGGGTCTCGGAGCCCTCCTGCCGCCGCAGCCCACTCTGCCCTCCTCCTGCGTCAGAGGCCCCCTCGTCCCTGAGCCAGTGGCTGTGACAGAGGGTCGTGCTGCCCAAGATGGAGAGGGAGCTCCTGGCCGGAGGGGGCTGTGGCTGTGAAGACACTGGCCTACGTGGAGAGGGTAAGGCAGGGCTTCCAGTCTCCTAGGTCATCTGAATCTCGACAAGGGCGTGGCCACTTGTCCACGCGTGTTTCAACAGTTGGAATGAAAATCACAGAAGAAAGGAGTCAAACCACCAACCCATGGAGTTACTAAGACCCTCAGCGGCTGTGAGCACGCACGAATGGTGAGTGCCCACCATCCCAGCAGGGTGCCAGGAACCGAGATGAGGGAGACACAGAAAAGCCTGGTCACACTTCACCACACTGACTCACGTTTTAAAGTACAAACATTTTTAGAAAAATAAGACAAATAAGGAGGTGGAGGGTACATTTCAGTGATATAATTTAATCTGTAGTGGTTGTGTACGGTGGATCTCCATGCAATAACCCTGCCGTTCACAATTATAATAACAATAACCATGAGAATAAAAATTCATCTACATTATAATTACTGTTTCATAAAATTTATGTATACTAGTAACAACTAAATTATTCAGTTTATCAAATAACAAGTATCTTCTTCCATGTTTTTATTGTGAATTATATTAATTGTGTTATACAATTTCTTCTCAATAGATAATAATAGTCATACAATTTAAGTGACTGACCTTTGCAATATATCTACCTTCAAATCTCTTAAAACAAGTAACTAAACCAGCCTGTTTGATGAACAGATGTCTTGTTCATTAAATGACTGACTCAGTAACACACCTCAGTTACTTCTTAAGGAGTGAACGGAAACGAGAACACGCAGACAGATGCAAACTGAGCCTCTGACTCCTCCTGCGGAGAGGACGGAGAAGGCACAGAAGCATGTGTGCCCACCCAGAGCAGCTGCCGTGGGCTCTGGCGTCTCACAGACCTGGATTCGAGTTCTGCAGCCATTGCAGCCTCACTGTGTCATTTACCTTTTCTAACCTCTGATTTCTAGTTACAAAGGGTTATTATGTGTAGTTTATTCATTCATTCTGTAGACATTTATTGAGTTCCTACTGTAAGCCATGTGCTGTGCATTTCATGATGAACAAAAGCACATGAATTGACAGTCTAGTGGAAAAAACAAACACGAAATGAATGACAACAGGAGGCGTGTGCCAACAAGGAATGGGAGCCAACACAGTGAACTCCACCTGATCCAGGAGGGTCAGGCAAGGCGCCCTCGGGGAGTGACAACAGAGCTGAGACACGAGGATGACCGGGAGTGAGCAGGGAAGAGAGAGAGCGCTCCAGGCAGAGGGAACAACACGTGTAAAGGCCCTGTGGCTGGAGCAGGGAAGGACAAGGAGCATGGTACAGATGAGGCAAGATGACAATCCTGGGCTTTTGGGCCACAGGGAGGGGTTTAACTTCACTCCAAGTGTGATGGGAGCTGAGGACAATCCACGGCAGAAGAGGTGACTAGATGTGCCTCTTCAAAAGGTCACTCAGTCTGCCACAAGGAGTATAGAAGGGGCAGGGGCGGCAACTGTAGAAGTCAGGAAATGGTCAGGAGGCTGTGTTCCCTTGAGGTGGAGGCCGTGGAGATGAGGAAAGCAGGTGGATCCCAGGGAAGTTTGGGACGTAAAATCAACAGGTTAGCGGTGGGCCAGATATGAGGAGAGTGAGGGGGACGGAATATAAGGAATGGATTCCCTTGGTTCATACAAGTCGATGGACTGTGGTTCCATTTATTAGGCTGGAAACACTGAGTGAGGTAAGAGTGAAGGAATGGAGATTACTCTTGACCTGCAGACTGTGCATTGCCCACGAGCCATCCAAATGCAGACACCAAGTAAACAGGTGGATTTACGAGTCTAAAGCTAAAAGAAAGAATATTCTAGAGACATGAATTTGGGATCCATCAATGTATGGGCAGTCTGAAAGGCCCAGGGGATAGATGAGAAAGAAACATAATGACTAGAGAAGACCCAGGATGAATCTTTGTGGAACATTTAACATCCAGGTCGGGGCGGCAAGATCTGAACAGAAGACTGAGAGGGAGCCATCAGAGAGGTGGGAGGAAGACAGGGGAGCACACTGCTGCGAATCCAGTGCATGAGGGTGTTTATGGAGGAGGAAGGGGCCAGCAGGTCAAACCCGCTGAGCAGTCAAGACACGGACTGAGAGGTGACTTAGTGATGCACAGGCATCGGTGACTGAGCAAGAGGTGTTTGGGTCAAGTGTGGGGAAAGAACCAGAATGGCGAGGAGTCACTGGTGAGGAGGAGACGGAAAATGCAAGTGACTCTTCCCACAGAGTGGCTGTGAAAGAAAGGAGAGGGCAGTAGCTCCACAGAGATGTGTGGCCAAAGGAAGGATTTTTAAAGGTCTAGCGCAGCTGAGAGGGAGGGGAGGAGTACACTGGAAGAGGATAGGGTAATCACTACCAAGAAGCGGGGTTCACATTAGAGTGCTAACGAGACCAGGAAGGTAACACAGGAGTGAGCAGGCAGGGCTGTTCTAGGAAGAGGCTGCACTGAAGGGGAGCGGCCACTGCAGGCAGCTCTGGCCAGGAAACGCAGCCCCATGCTGACAACCTATCACTGTTGTCAAGAGAAGCAGAGAGTCCTGCATTTGTAGTTGATTTTCAATAGAAAAGCAGGTCTGCAGATCGGCCCCAGTGTGGAGCACCTGCCATGAGGGCTGACACAGCGGACCGGAGAGGACCCCGAGCTCCCGCGTGAATTGAACGAGGTGCTGCCAAGCGCTCAGCACAGCCAGCACGTGGGGACTTCTCAGAAAGGGCAGCACTCACGGTCACCATCACAAGGTCAGGGGGCTGCCTGCTGGACGGGTTCACACTGACCTTCATCTTTACACTCACATTCCACTCTTGCAAATGCTCCCCCAAAGAGCACTGCATGCGGTTTTTCTGAATTATTGAAAATATTTATTGAATGTTAAGTATCTTGAAAAGCCAAAGAAACTGCATTAATAATAAGCAGACTCATTGCCCACAGGCTCTGCAGGTCCAGGAGCGTTCCTTGAACTCCACGGAACTTCTGCCTCCGGGCTACCCAGAACCTGCCAGGAGGAGAAAGCACTTGGCCTCGGTCACACTTTCCCACCAGGATGCGTCCACTTCGAGCCACAGGAAACGTGTCCTTCACGACACTGAAGACCCCCTGAAGCCCGGAGGACAAAACCACTGTGAACCACACACAAACCAAGACCTATCAGGCCCGTGCTGGAGTCGGCGGTATCTTCTACAGGGCACAATTTCAAACAGGGCACTTCAGATCTCGGCAGAACAAGTCACCCTTAGTCATGGACCCAGCCTCACGTGTTTTTCCGAAGATGGTAATGGAAACACAGCCCAGAAGTAACACACCTGAATCAGTGAGTATGCTCCACTCCTCTTAGACAAATTCAAACGGAGTTTGATTTGAAAACTTGGGCACACTGGTGCTTAGTTAGATGGTCTGAAATGAGGAAAGATGGAAAAAACATGGTTTTTTCTTCTCTTTCTGGTGAAACTGCAAGTTTAAATCTCACTGTTGGTGGAAGGACCAGACTCATGGCTCCTTATCCAAATGTGACTCGCCACTGTTGGCTGGTTTAGGTCCATCGTGTCAAATACACTACTGAGGGTGACAGGTTTGATACATTTCTGAAGCTGATGTCTGGAATCTCCTGATTGATGAGGAAAGAGAGAAGTAACTTTCTCTTATTTACTAACCCCGTGGCATAGTGGTTAAGTTCACACACTCCACTTTGGCAGCCCGGGGTTCCCTGGTTTGCATCCCGGGTGTGGACCTATACACTGCTCATCAGGCCGTGCTATGGTTGCATCCCGCATATGAAATAGAGGAAGATGGGCACAGATGTTAGCTCAGGGCCAATCTTCCTCCAAAAAAAAGTCTCTTCTCCATTGAGCCATGGGCTCTGGGTTCCCAGTACATGTAATGAATTCTGCTTCATCTCTGGTTCTTCTCCAGTGGAAAAGGGAGACTCCACCTTCTCTGGTGTTCCACTCTACTAACATCCGACATGAACGTGGGATAAGGCTAAAATCAGCTGAGGCAGTGTGTGTTGCTTGCAAATAAAGAATGCTGAGGGTCCTGGTGGTTTTTATGGAAAAGCCTCACTATTCCTACTATGAAGTTCCCTGCTTCAGGACAGTGAGAATTAAGTAAAGAAGCTCACAAAGAAACTCCAACAAGCAATGGCTCATAAATTCCTAAATTCACTACTGTGCCTGTCGCTACTGTTAAAAACAAGAAGAATAAATAAGACTAACGTAAGAATGTCTATATCACTCCAAAACAAGAAAAGAATAAGTTCCTCTGAAGTAATATGACAATTTCCTGCCATCCCTCAAAGTAAAACTATCAGCATAATAAAAACGAAATTTCAAATGAGGCACAAACATGACATTTAGATTCTAAAGTCCACTGTGACACTCACCAGGACAGCAAATTCCCACACGTCTTTTTCAGAACCCACTTGATGCCTCATCCACGTGGGGGCATATGAAGAGCTACATTGACATCCGAGGGGAGGAACTGTGAGGAGACCTTCTCTGGGGAGAGCGATCCTGTGAGTTCCACCGACACCCCCAGGTGGGGAAGAAAGGGGGGAGACCTACTGGTGTGGGAGCGGAAGCCTAGAAGAGGCAGCTTCACAAAGGATCTGTGGGTGGAGAAAAGTGGATGGATTCTAGGGGAAATGTGGATGTTAAACTAACAGGTTGTATGTGTAAAACTTTTGCTCTAAGTCCTTGTGAAGAGGATGAAAAGACAAGCTATAGACTGGAGGAAAATATTTGCAAACAATATGTCTGACAAAGGAATAATATCTACAATATATTAAAAACTCTCAAAGTTAAACAGTAAAAATATAAACAATCAAATCAGAAAATGGGCAAACAGCATGAACAGACATTTCACCAAAGAGGATATAAAAATGGCAAATAATCCGTGAAAAGATGTTCAACATCACTAGCCATCAGAAAAATGGAAATAAAAGTCACAATGTGATATCACTACGCATCTGTCAAAATGGCTAAAATAAAAAAGAGCGACAATGGCAGATGCTTATGAGAAGAGGGGAAACTGGATCATTCACACACTGCCGGTGGGAATGTAAAATGGTACAGCTACTCTGGAAAATGGTTTGGCAGTTGCATACAAAACTCAACAAACATACCAGATAACCATACTATCTAGCAATTGCACTCTTGGGCATTTATCCCAAGGAAGAGAAAAGTTACGTTCACACAAAAATCTGTACACGAATGTTTATAGCAGCCTTATTCATAATAGCCCCAAACCTGAAACACCCCAGATGTCCTTCAAAGGTGAATGGTTAAACACGCTGTGGTACATCCATACCACAGAATACTGTCCAACAATGAAAAGGAATAAATTACTGACATATGCAAAAACTTGGATGTATTGCCAGAGAATTACACTGAGTTAAATAAAGCCAATGCAAAAGATGACATACTGTATTTTTTTATATAACATTTTTGAAATGACAACATTTTTTAAATGGAGCACATATTAGTGGTTGCCAGGGAACAGCCATGGTAGGGGGAGTGGTGGGAGGTGGATGTGATTATAAAAAGGCAACGCAACAGAACTGTTCAGGATCTTAGCTGTGGTAGTGGATACACGCACCTGCACAGGTGAAAAACATGTACAGTCCTTAAAACATACACAAACATGCAAACAATATAAGTAAATATAGGTAGAATTGGGGAAATCTAAATAATATTGGTGGATTGTATCAATGTCAATATCCCAGATGTGATACTGTACTATAGTTTTGCAAAATGTTACCTTGGGGGAAACTGAATAAAGGGTACATGGGATGGCCTGTATTATATCTTACAATAGCACGTGAATCTAAAATTATTGTATTCAAATATTAAAAACAGGTACTCTTCACTTTGAATGATCCTGCTATGTACTAATTTCAGTTACTCCGGTTTAGTTAAATAAAATAACACCAATCTCCCAACAACATTGTTCGAATTTAATTTCCCATAGTATATTAAACGTGATTAATGGAACAAAGTGCAAACCACACTGCTAGGTTTCAGCCCACATATCACTACACAACTAACACGCACACGATGATCAGTGACGAACCCCGCCACTTCCTTCAGAGTCTGTCAGTGATTGATCTGTCACTGACTGATCACTGTGTCTCTGTCACTTAGTTCACACACACAAGGCAGTATGTAGCTCTGTCTACTTCTTACCTTTTACAAAACAAGGTAGAAAAAGAAGAGCAAAATACACCCAAAACAAAAAGAAGGAAGGAATAAAGGGCAATAAACAATGAAACTGTAAACAAAAAACCAATACAGACAACCAGTGAAAAGATCAATGAATTTGGAAAATTCTAGCAAGACTGAAAAAAAGACAGAAGAGACAATTTACCACTATCAGAAATAAAACAGGGAATATTATTACAGACCCTACAGATATCAAAAGGATAATCAAAGAATAATTATAAACAACTCTATGCACAAAAATTTTACAACTTGCATGAAATGGACCACTTCCTCAAAAAGCACCAATTACCACAGCTCACACAATATAAACTAGATAATTTGATTACATTGATAACTAACAAAGAAATTTAATTTGAAATTAGAAATTCCTGAAAAAGAAATTTCCAGGAAAGTTTGTTCCACCAGAATATTCCACCAAATGTTTAACCAAGAATTAACACCAATTTTAAACAATGTTTTCCAGGAAATAGAAGGTAAGGAAACACTTTCCAAATTGTTTTATGAGGCCAGTATTACTCCTTTTCTAGAGGAACAGAAGGAGAGCGCAAATGAGTATCCTGGGAAGGAAAGGTCCTTATTAACCACAGATGGGCCCTAGGAAAGGTTGGAAGAGGACACTGTGGTGAAAATGACAATTATTCTTCACTTCCTCAAGTTCAGTCAGCAATCCAGGAGAAGGTATGACTAAAACCATGAGATGGGGATGGAAGGGTAATTAGTGTGAAGACGTAAAGGGGTACCTTGCATAGACACAGTGTCTGGCACGTGGTAGGGCCTTAGTAGTCATTAGTGGGATGGAATGGGTGGAATGGATGGAATGAATGAAATAGATGGAATGGGTGGATTGGATGGAACAGATGGAATGGGTGGAATAGATGGAATGGGTGGACTGGATGAAATAGATGAAATAGATGGAATGGATGGAATGGGTGGAATGGATGGAATAGATGGAATGGGTGGATTGGATGAAATAGATGGAATGCATGGAATGGATGAAACAAACGGAATGGATGGAATGGATGAAATAAATGGAATGGATGGAATGGGTGCAATGGGTGGAATGGAATAGAATGAATGGATGAAAGGAATGGAATTGAAGGTCCTTGAAAGGATTGTTCTTTAATATCTCTTCTACCTATGAAACATATTGAGCTTCTCCTTAATAACCGTCTTGGTAAGATCACAATCTTAAAGTCAACAAGAATTTCACGAACAGGAACACTGCCCCCATGAGCTGTGGCTGCAATGACTGCAGATATAAAATGATCACACAAATTTTGTGAGGACATTACTTACTAAATCAGGTAGGAGGAAACTTTTTTAAAAGTCAGTAGATTGTGCACATGCACATTATCAATAACTTGGGCATTTTTGTCCATTGAAAAAGAAATTCAATATAGACAAAAATTAAAGTTATGATGCATCAGGACAAGCCTTAATGGTTTATTCCAAGCTCTCAAGTGTGTTTCTTTCAAGCAGAAAGCATTGCTTCACTTGTCATTGGTCATTACAGAAGATAACTGAGGATGGCCAATTTATCCCCACTATCCCAAAAGCACATACTCTGCCCCCCTAAAACCCATCCTTTCTATTCATAGAAACATTCCTGGTTGCTGTACCACCGTATGAAATCTTCATTGTGACCTCAGATGCCTTTTACCCAGCATCAACAACAAGATCAACCCTCACTGCCATCAGAGGGGCTTTTCTGCTATAGATCAAGAAAAGGAAGGATCTCTTGTGGCAGGAGAATGCCAACTCAGTCCATCGAAGACTCTTTTTATGATCACATGGAAAAACAACTAAAAACCAAATCAAAGAAGAGAAACTCACCTATTCGTGCATGAGATGGATGGTGATAAGGGGACAATCTAACAAATTCTGGGAGAGTCCGTGGTAGTGGTCCCTCCAGGGAAATATGGCAACTAGTTGCAGACATCACATAGTCTTTGAAATTCACTGCCTCAGCAATCCTTGGAAATAAAGGGACATTATTACAAAACGGCAAAGGAGGGCATTCAGCTAGAAAATGGGTTTGAAACAATATTAAACTTCAAATTATTGAGCCAGTGATCTTTTCAGATGAAATTTTCAATTCTATTATTGAACACTATTCTACTTAAGACTCTATTCTGACACCTATAGGGAATATTAAGAAAGATAAAATATATGGGGTTGGCTTGGTGGTATCGTGGTTAAATTCATGTGCTCTGCTTGGTGGCCCAGGGTTTGCGGATTCCGATCCTGGGCACACTGTTCATCAAGCCATGCTGTGGCAGCATCTCACATACAAGATAGAGGAAGACTGACACAGATGTTAGCTCAGGGCCAAACTTCCTCACCAAAAAAGGAAAGGAAGAAAGGAAGGAAGGAAGGAAGGAAGAAAGTTACTGCACTGCCTAACTGAATTAAATTAAAATAAATTTTAATATATATATATATATATATATATATAATCTTTGGCCACAAATAACAGACAATCCAGTTGAGGTCCAGTAGCACGGCTCAAGAAGCTGTCAAATAACGAAAAGAGTCAAAACAATTGGGGATGGAACAACTCCTTACCCAGCGGTGTGCCCTCGGCAGGTTTGAACTTTAACTCCCTGATTATGAAACGGTGTGATGAACAGTAGTGCGGTGGTGTAGGGGAGAAAGAAATAAGTCTTTTTCCCTCTGCACATCTTAGCTGCGTGGCTGGGGCCCTGTGAATTAGACTGACCACACAGATTAACAATAAAACGCAAGCAGAAGTTTATGAACACGTGGGTCAGAGTGCTCAGCGATGACAACTCAATAGAGCAGGTAGTACTTGGGCTTACATAGCATCTTACCCAAAGGAACAGTACACTTTGAGAGAAGTGACAAGACAAAGGAAGGGGACTTTGAGTTTCCACGGTGGCTAGTTGCGGGAAGGTAAGCGTCCAGAGGAACTAAAGGAAGAGACAGCCTGCTCAGTCAGCTCTGTTCTGCGGCTTCCTCTGGTGCTGTCTCTAGGCTGACGAGGCCTAGATTTGTCTCTGGTCATCAACTTCTGTTCTTCCTAGTAGAAAGCGGCAGGGAAGACACCTTCACAAATTTATGTCCTGCTTTGAGGCAAACAGGGGGAGGGCAGAGAGCTTTTTTGGTATCTGCTTCTTCAAAATTGCCTTCAGTTCAAAATAATTCATATGTCCAAGTGGCATATTTTGGGGTGACACATTTTACTACATTTCAGTGGACATCTGTTGTCCTGCTGCCCAGTATCCGTTCACTCTTCTCCTGATAAAGGCCCCTCATTTCCCTCCAGGTGACCACTACCTTCCCCACTTGCAGCCCATGTAATTGAAGTTGACTCCATCCTCGGCTCAGAAGGAAACCCTGCTATCCAGGCCTGAATCAGTCACTGTACTGCATTCCTCAGGCCACGGTCATTGTTCAGGGATGAGCACATGATCCAGTAAAATCCAAGAAGGTGCAAGAAGATTAGAGTGGAGAATGCTTGTTCAAAGATTCTCACTTGTCTGCTAGATGTCAGCCATGAAGGATGAGGTCCTGGGAGTGACTTTCACAGGTGACGGGAGAGATTGACTGAGAAAGGACCCCAACTGTGGAAGACAGCTGAGAGATTTTGCTGAGTGACAGCAACTGGATGCTGGATCAAGCTGTTCCTGAAGCTAGTATATCCATGGACCTTTCAAAGTACATGTGCCAAAAATAAATCTGCTTTTGCTTAAGACATTTTAGGTTGAGTTTTCTGTCATTTACAACTGAATCAAAATATCCTACCTGGTATGTAAAGTACTTGTCTGATGGAGGTTGATGAAGAACCGAGATGGCATTGACCTGTGCTATGGCAGGTGTTCAGTAAATGATTACTGAATGAGTTAGAACCTCACACACTGCACAACTGTCCCTGAGACCTGGAACCACTTGGCCCCACACAGGTTACTCGGCTGTCTGCTGGTTTCTCGCCTCATCTGGACCCCGCGTGCCTCCCAGCTCAGCTCTCCAAAGCACTGACTGAGACTTCTGCTCAGAGACAGATGTGGGCAAACCCTGCCCCTAGCTGTCATCCGACATTCGACAGAGCCCTGAGAGCTGAGTGCACCATATTTTCCCTCCTTCAACAACTGGTTTTCCCTAGACAACAGTGTCAAACATGGTGTTCAGGGACACTGTCCTGGTATGGGGGGGGGGCATGCAGCACGCAGCCCTGCCCCAAACACGACATGAAGTCCTGCAGGCAGGGACATCCCACCAGGAGAACAACTGGGGTCTCCCGGGCCGCTCCGTCACCAGGAGACTGACTGCCGGGGCCGGAGTAGAAGCCGGTCCCGAAGACAAAGCCTCTACTCCAGCCTCAGGCCACCTGAGAAGGGGGAGCAGAGATGGCCAGGGCCGTTTAAGAGACACCACAGGAGTCCCTTAGGATTCAGTGTGGCAGAGAGCAGCCCTCCTCAGCGCCTCCTCCTCCCCTCCGCCACCGCACACGGCGCTCCCTGTCGGGAGAAGGGGCCCAGGACGGCGATGGTGCGGGCTGCAGAGGAGCCCAGCACCACGGATCGTCCCGAACAGCAGCGACAGAAACGCTGACAACCAACGTGCTCCTGAATCACGCCGGCCGGAGGCAACACACGCGTGAAAACAAGCTACTGCCACACTCCTCTCAAGTGCACCGAACAGGCAGCACCCACTGTGCTCATCCTGGGCCGGGGTCTGTCCTCGCGGACACGGACTGCGAGGTGACCTCAGAGAGGTCACCAGGCCAAAGGGCTCCAGACCGTCCCCGCTTAGACAAGGGCCACTGCGGGGCCCCAGCTCCACTCCCACCTTGGAGGCTGCGCGTTGAGAGGGCGGCCTCAGAGGCTGGACGGAGCCAGGACCCCTGAGCCGCCGCGCGGAGGGCACCCGGCCGGCCTCAGACTTGGCACCAGCGAGAGGTAACCGCCCGTGCGGAGCCTCCATTCGCTACCGCAGTGACAAGGGGACCAAGTCGGCACGCGCGAAACCCCAGGTGCTCCCTGTACTGAGTCCCGGGCTCCGGCGCACGCCAGTCGGGGACGCTCTCCTCAGGACCGGCACCTGGTGCCTCAGCCGGCCGTGCACCCTCCTGGGCAGCCCCTCCGTCTGGACGTCCGCCCACCCCCACTCTGGGCTCAAGGAGAACACGCTCCCCGGCTCCGGCCTGTCCTCGTGTCCCCCCTCCCCCCCCACACTCCCCCCCCCCCCCCACCGAGTCTCCTGCTGGCTCCGGCCTGTTCCCGTGGCACCCGCCCTCCCCACCCTAGTCTTCCCGGCCTCCATCAAGTGCAGCTCAGCATGGACGGTGTGCTCAGCCACACTGCCCACCCGACCCCCCTCCACAGGTCAGGGGCGAGGCAGACTCTCAGTCAGCAAAGAGCCACAGAGCGGGTGGGTTTCTCACAGCGCACACACACCTACCCCTGAGGCAGTACAGCGATTTCTGGAACATTCTTTCCAGTCAACACCTGGCTCCGGAAGCACTTCCTTGGGAGAGCCTGGAAGTGCACAGACAGGCAGCCTTGGCCCCGCCCATAGCTCCTTAAGATTGGCTGAACCATCCTGCCAATCTTTTGCTCTTGGTCAATGATTGGTCTGGAGTGGTCATGTGACGAGCTGTGGCCAATGAAGGGTGAGAGGCAATCTGTGTGGGGAACCGTGGAAGCTTTTCCTCAGTAAGACGGTGAGCGGCGTGCCCGTCTTGTCTCTCCCGGACGTGGTCCCACAGGCGCTGTGCCTGCTTCCGCCTGCGGCCCTTTGGAATCAGAGCGGGAGGGAGGAATCCCAACGTCCGGGGTTTGCTGGGCACTGAGGCGTCTCCCGGGATGGGGACTGTCCGTGCTGAAGCGGAATGTCCCTGACGAAGCGGAGGAGTTGGTCCCGGCCGGACACAGCGTGGCGGCGGAGCCGGACCCTGCCCCACCGAGGCCCGGCCGCCCGTCCGCGGGGGTCGCCTGCTCTGGGGTCCTTGTGATGAGAAGGAAGCAGATGTCCCGTGTGAGCCTGGGCTGGTGGCACCGTGTGTCCTGTTACTTGCAGTCAAGGGCAGCTGAGAGAGACTTGGCTCTTGTAGTTGTCCGCATGCCGCAGATGGGGAAACTGAGGCTTCCAGAGGTGGATAACCTGCCCAAGGCCGCAGAGCTGGGGCCAAACCCGGGTTTGTCTGACTCCGGAATCCCTGCGCTCCCTCGTACATCCCCTATGGCGCTTTTCAGACTGTGGGCTGTGTTTACCCTCTGAAGCGACCCTCTTGAAATCTGTAAGTGCTTCTTGGTCACCCTGGATCCCCGGCACCTAGATGTTCTATGAATGAATGAATGACATCTGAGGAGTCTAACTCTTCTTTTCCGTTATGCGGGAAAGCTAAGGGGAACCTCCCACCGCTTCAGGACCTATGGAACACGTGGTTTGTGTTGTGTTTCTTTGGATCTTCTTCAGCAAGGAAAATAAGGAAGAGGAAATCCTTGGGAAGTGCTTACTTATGTAAGCAGACGCTTCTGTGATCTTTACTCACAGGGACCCATTTAATTATCAACAACCACATGAAGTTTGGGGTTCAAATACATCTAGACCGGTTCAGAAAAGGTACAGTGTGTGTGCTCTTCAGGACATATAAATGTTAATAGAGTTCTCCTGACTCTACCAAAGAGTCAGTGTCACCTTTACCAAGTGCAGAGGGCCCACGGGGTTCAGTAATGGCGCCTTCCTGAAACACTGCACCATGCGGTGGATGGTCCACGTTGCTGAGCCCAGAGATGTCCTCAGACAGAGGTTTGCTGTGACAGCTACTAGAACCGGAAACAATGGCACATCTTTCCAAGGTTACTGAAACTGTAAACTATCAGAAAGGTGGATTTATTTGAGGCTTTCAGTCACACAAATACTAATGACATCTTGGTCTCAAAGTGACAGCTCTCTGAATCCCAGGCGATAAAATGCAGTAGATTGATATTTTCTTCTTCTACAGGACACTCTCTTTAGTTCTTCTGTCACTTCAGTGAAAGGAATGAATTCCATTTTTCTCAGTGGAAGCTAGAAGATGGACGTATCAAAGACTGTGGTGAACACGTGTTTTTTGCCTGCACAGGATCTATTCCCTCTTTGAGGCCAGCATGTCTGATCATCCTTTGGGGAGTCCGCTCCACTCTGTGTGCTTTGGCTGAGCCTGACCCCACTGCCATTTCAGGGAAGTGGCTTGTGATCCGAGCTTAAGCCCATCAGCATATTCTACACTTCTCCCCACCCCTATCTTTCCAGTCATAGTGATTGGCTCCTGGTAGACATAGGGACCACCTTGGCCAATAAAAGTCAGGCCTCAGCCCTTTTTAGCAGCTGTTAGAAAAGAGAAACTCTCTTTCTGTTGGAGTTGATGAGAGGGGAAGGTGTAACCGTGGAGCACCTCGCAGGCATCTCACCTCCACAAGGGGGAGTGCCCACCTGACAAGGCAGCAGACAGGAAGGAAGGAGGGGTAAAGAAAGCAAGAATTCCTTGGTAATGTCCGTGGAGCCCCTGGATCGAGTCATCTCTAAAGCAACTGCTCCTCTACTCCTCTCTTACCTAAGTCCTTTTTGAGATGGATTTTCCATCACTTGAAATCACGAGTTGTGACTCCATGTCAAGTGAAGGATCCAAGGGCAGAACCTGAATAAGGGCAGGCTGAGGTCTGGAGCCCAGACCCTTCACCTCCTCACCCGGAACTTCCCCTATTGTTCTGGAGGCACTACGGTAGACCTTTAGGCAGATTATTGCTTGTGGAAATTAAGAAACAATATCAGCTTTGTAAAAAAAGAACATGCATTTGCTGACAAAAGTAAAATGGAACTGTAGGAGCAAAGGGCATGCGTTAACAGACCAACAAACACTCCTTGAGCTGTATGGGGCCTCTGCCTGATTCACATTGTCCCGTTTTATTTTCATAGACCCTATGGACTGGACTCCCTTATTGATGGGGGAACTTACACCTGGAGAAGTGAAAAGTGTCTTCCCAAGTCCCAAGGCTTGTCCTGGCAAGAGGAGGATTTGAGACTAGGTTCACCTCGTCGCAGGCCCCAGCTCTGAACAACTGCTCTGTGTTGAGCAGGAAGTGGGCATCCTCAGGGCTCTCCAAAGGCCCATCAGAGAGTCTGGCATGCAGGAGGTGTCTGGTAAAATTCTTGGTCAAATTTGTTGGTCAAATGCACTGATGAACCCAGAATATTTCCTACCCCAAACTTTCTGTAATCATCCACCATGTACACCTCGAAACCCCATAATGGTCAGCGGGAGAATATCAATCTCACTGTCTCTGCTGAGCTGGTGATCCCTCCATCTTAGGGAACAGGCATTCTGGGAAATGTACCTCTAAGGTTCCTGAGATCACATCTCAGGCTGCAACACTGACTGCTGTCTCAGGGGAGTGGGGAGAAGAGGAGAGCTGGGAAGGGGAGGTGGATATGAAAGTGCCTCCTAGAAACAGATGTCACACCCAGCCCACAGCCCTCACCCTCTCACTGACCGATGGCCGCTGTGAGGTACATTGCTGTCTCCTCTGGAGTCAGAGCCCATTCCCAGATGATGAACTCATCGAAATCTCTGTTCTGATAGCACTTGGTTGGGTCCTGCTCAGACTCTATCACGAGGTTGACATCTGTGTCCCCGTAGGCATGAGACACTTTGCCCCTTGGGTTGAAGGTGCTCAGGGTTCCATTGACATAGACTCTCAAACACTCCTTGGACTTCTGTGTAAACAGGACGTGAGTCCATTAGGCGCCTGGGAAAGAGCAGAGGTCTCCACTCTGATGATGCGAATGAGTTCTGCATGCACTTTTGTTTCTGCTTATTAAGCATGTCCCTCTTTCTTAAGATGACTGGTCACTGCTAACCTTGGTGGGTCCTAATATAGGTCATCGTATAGTTCTGACTTTCCTCCATCCTTTGGGCACAGGAAAGAAATTGCACTTTACTGACATCCCACGGTCTGTAAGAGCAGTTCAAAGAGAATTCTGGCGATTTTAACACAGAGGCACAAATTCAAATGCCTGCAAGCAAAGGTGATGCTCAAAATCTTTGACAGCTGGCACAGCACACACACGGACAAATCAGACTGCGTTCAACACGCGCATATTGCAGTGCTGGGAGCTGGGGCCACAGGGACCTGAGGAAGGTAGATACCAGGATGTGGTTTCCATGGTGATGGTGATGCTGAAGAGCCTTGACTGACAGGAGGGGCAGCCAGGACTCAGCCCAACATGAGGGAAGAATTAACTCTGTAGACCAGGCTAATTCCCAAAAGAAGCTAAAAATTCATGATTCTTAGGTGAAATTTCCTAATTTGCTGTGTTCAACACTATTTTAAAAAATAGCACTGCACAGGCTGACACAGTGCAGGACACTGGAACGCATCTCCAAATGGTTTTAGCCCCAGACCAGTGATACTGGTTTCTGCTCTATGTGTTGTATGTGCTGTTCACCAGCGTGGTGGTGCCAGGTAAGGCAAGACTGAAGGTCAAGCAGACACGCTCCAGAGGGGAGATTCAAACCCAGCGATCCGGCTCCAGAGTGTGTTTTTTAACTGCTAAGCAGTGCT
Organism: Equus asinus; assembly: GCF_041296235.1. NCBI lineage: Eukaryota > Metazoa > Chordata > Mammalia > Perissodactyla > Equidae > Equus > Equus asinus. The sequence continues at coordinate 70,259,022 of NC_091797.1, forward strand.
GCCTCTGTAACGTGTGCTGGGTTACAATTACACCCCTTACACATCCAAAGATGGCATCTCCTGCTGGAGGAAACATTGCAGCATTTCACCTGCACCCCTCAGCCTTGCTTTCAAGCATGCTGGTCCCTCCCTCAAAGCCCCCTGAATCACCCCTCAGTCCCCAGTCTCCTCCCCCTGCTCCACAGCTTCCACTCCTTCACCAGCCTCCCGGCCGGCCTCCTGCCCTCATCTCTGACCTCAGGCCCGGCAGCGGACCTGGCCCCTCCTTCACTAAGAGAACAGAGTCCAGCAGACAGATCTCCACCAGCTCCTCCCCTCCCCTAGTCACTGCGTCGGGGCCTGTCCAGTCCTGCTCACTAAGGCTTCTCAGTCCGCTGGGGTGGCCTGCCCTTCCAATGAGCAACTCTCCTCTCCGCCAGCTTTTCCTCTCAGGTGTCAACACTCTCGAGGCTCTTGCATTAGTACTCGTACTAACAGCAGCCATAATGAGGACAAAAGCTCCCTGGCAGGCCCCATGTTTGCCTCACCTCTTCACTTCTTCGCTGTCCAGTTCTTCCAAGGAGTGTGTCCCCATGCTGTTCCCACTTTGTTGCCTCCTCTTCCTTTCTTTTCCCATTGAAGTCCAGTCTTTGCCTCACTATGCCTCCAGGACTGCTCTGAGCACAATCACCGGGGAATGCTGGTCCTAAATCCCACGGGGATTTTCAGTCTGGACCACGTGGTTCCCCGGCCATGAACCCGCCTGTCATCCCATCTAACACCAAGTCCTGTGGGCCCACCGGCTCGTGTTCCTCACTCTGCCCTCTTCTCTCCATCCCTTCTGCCACGACCTTGGTGGGAGCCAGCACCACCCGGTCTGACCTGGGTCATTGCAACAGCCTCAGTTTGGTGCTTTTCCAACATCCACATGCTCATGAATCACAGGGAGCTTGTGCCGTGCAGGTTCTGATTCAGTACTTCTGGGGGCTGTCCAGGGGCTATATTTCTAATCACTCCCCGATGAGACCAATGCTGCTGGTCCAGGGGCCGCGTGTTGGGTAGCCAGATCCTGACCTGTCTTCTTGCCCACAGCGTCAGCCATCTGCCATGGCAGTCGGAAAGGTCTTCTCACACTCAAACTGGGTCATAGTCTACCACCACGTAGAACCCGCCATGCTTCCCACAGCCCACAGGGGCATCTTCACTGGTGTATCTCATGGCCCTCCCCACCTCAAAAATGCTGGTTTATAATTAGTCGTGCCATTCTGCAAATGTGCCCTGCTCTGTCCCGGAACTCCTCCATGCTGTTTCCTTGGCTTAGAACTTCTCTCCTTCCCTCCCTCTGGCAATCCCTCTGTACCCTTTTAGGCATCAGCTGATCTCACCTCTTGTGGGAAACCTCTACTGAACATTTGGAAGGTTAGGACCCCCCATTTCTGTCCATCATGGCACTCATCACATAGCATTGCAGGGGTCTTATGTCTTGTCTTTCCCTCTGAATAGACTGTGAGCCCCTTAAGTGCCAGTGCTGACCCAGAACACTGCCAGGAGCAGGGGGTCCTGCAGTGGTTTTGTTAAATGGGGAATGAGAAGAGAGTTGACACCCTGGTGGGGCGTTGCCCATCCTGGCCTTCATTCTTCCTTTTGGCCAAACAGCCAATGTGTAGCTCTGGGGCCAGATTCAGTCTTTCCCTGAGAGACATGCACATGGCAGAAAATAAAAGGGCCTCTTTCCTCTAATTAGTTCACAGAGGCAGGAGTTTCTCCTGCAACTGTGCCTGCAGGTTTCAGCTCGACAGCTCAGAGCAATATCCGTGATTGCAATTGAGCTGAGTGTAATAAATCACATCATTTCAGACTGGTCACACTTAATCCCACTAAGCTTATAATAAGAGAGTGGGTCATTATGAAGTCTTTCAGATGAAAGGATATTTGACACACATAAAGCCTCTGTGTTCTCAGTCATGTTTGTGTCGCAGTCAGTCAAGTGTTTTCTGAGCTCCTACTATGTGCTGGGGGGACAGCAGTAAGCAAAACAGATGATGTGGTTTGATTTTGTGGTGTCCACGGACTAGGCGGGTGGGAGAGAAAGCCATCAGAGACCCTGATGCCCCCTACACCCCATCATCCACCCCGCTGGGGTTGGTGCTGCCACAGGAAAGCTGCTGCTCCAAGACCCCGTCACCCACCTAAGTCTGGAATCCCCCATCAATTGCCTCATCTCCTGCCCTGCAGAAAACGCGCACCACAGATATCAAGTTTGTCTCAGGGCCCCAGTGAAGGGAGTACGCGGCGGGCCCTTCAGGGCTTGTGGTGGTGGCAGTAGTGGGAGGGGCCTGTAGTTCATATGTGACAGAAGTACTCCAAAATTTCTATCTGCCTAAACCTTGGACTCTCTGTTAGGGTTATACTGTGCAGATTACCACAGATTTAGCAGCATAAACAACATACATCTATAATCTCACGGTTTCCACAGCTCTGGTCCTGGCACAGTGTCGCTGCCCTGTGCTCCAAGTCTCACAGGCTGAAATGAAGGTGCTTTCGGCCTTTGTTCTCATCTGGAGACTGGACCAGGGAAGGAGCCTCTTACAAGCCCCCTCTGGCTGGCAGAATTCATCTCCTTGTAGCTGTAGAATTCACGGCCTCTCGCTTCTTCGTAACCAGCAATGGAGAGAGAGACTGTTGCTTTGAGACTCTGACTTAGGGAAGGCCTGGACCTTCCTTTTTTTTTTTTTTTTTTTTTTTTAGCAACTATCATGTTTTTATCTCTCCAGGTTTTGTGGCTTGCCTGGGCTCAGCTAGGTGGTCCTCACTCGAGATCTCTCAGGCAGTTGTAGTCAGACAGCAGCTGGAGTGAGAGCCATCCTGCAGGCTTCCTCAGGATCCTGTCTGAAGGACAGGAGTGTTGGAGTGTTGGCTGGGACACCTGCATGCGAGCTGTCCTGTGCCCTGATTTCTGCATGGCACGGAGGCTCAGTTCCGGGAGCGAGTTGGACTCTTTTTTTTAAAGAGCTCACCTGATTAGACCAAGCCTACCCAGGATAACCTCCATTTTGATGAATTCACAGTCAACTGATTAGCAACCTTAATCATATCTGAAAAATCCCCTCTTCGCCAGAAACCCTAACCTAATCCCAGGAGTGAAATTCTGTCATATTCACAGGTCTTTCTCCCACTCAAGGATAAGGGTACCAAACAGAGTGTGTACACCAGGGGGTGGGAATCTTGGGACCGTCTTCGAATTCTGCCTAGCACAGATTGGGTCCTTCACAGCATTCCAGGGAAGTTTAGACGTCTCAACCTCATTAATCAGACACCATTGAGTCCAGATTTCAGTCAACCAATCAAGAAAAGGGCTAGAGCCACTTCCTGTGACAGGAAAGAGCCTGCCTCTCCCATTCTCTGCTTTCTCTGAACCTGCTTTCCTGCGATGGGAGCCGGTGGGGAGGACTAGAGTCCAGGATCCTTCACCCACCCCTTCTCTGTGGCTGAAGCTCTTGCAGTGCTGTGTCCATAACAGTCCTGTGCCTTCCCGCTGTGCCTCTGCACTCAGAAATAGCCAGCTCCATGGGGATCCAACATAGCTCATTGTGCAAGTTTTTGAGAAAAGAATTCCCACTGAGATTCAGAGAAGAAAATTTTTCCAAATATCTCAGATGCATTTAAGAATTCCTTTCATGCCATTCAAAATGACATTCTGTCTGGGCCAAATAGCCTGCTGCCCATGAAGAAAAATTAAATTTTAAACATGAACTTTAGAGTTAGGTAATGATGGCAGGTGAGTCATGGAATCCACAAGCAGAGCTTCACGTTGTCGTCAATCCACCGCAGAATAATTGCTTCTGTTGGAGAAGCAGCTTAGATTTAACCGTTAACTCAGCTCTCCCCGGGGCCCTGGGAGGAACTCAGAAGCAGCTCTGTGATTAGAATTTTAAGGAACTTTGCTCCCTTTGCTTTGGGCATCTTCAGTACAAAGAAGAAAACTAATCTGATGGAAGGAGAAATGAGCACCGTCTTCAGAACCCACTTTAATTTTTAACTTGGGTTAGGTGTCTAATGGCAATCCATCCAAAATGAAAGTAAGAGAGGGTGGTGTTCCCTGCGTCTCAAAAAATCCAGAAGCCACAAAAGAAAATATTCCGATGGTTGAGGACCAAGAACCTTTATGCTGAAGCCTATTTGAGTTGGGGGTTTTGTCATGGCAGCTCTTCCAGTTGCCTTTAACTCTCTGGAGGAGATGAGTCCTTCTCCCCACTCCAGCCAACCTGCACTGCGCACTGCACGCTGCACTCCTGGCTCCAATCAGCCCATGCTAAACGCAGCGCTCCCTAAGGTAGCAGGCCCACACTGCACTCTGCTGCGCTCCCTAACCCAGCCGGCCCACTCTGCAGGCTGCACTCCCTAATCCAGCCGGCCCACGTGGCACTCCCTCATCCAGCCAGCCCACCTGCGTGCAGCACTCCCTAATCCAGCCAGCCCACAGTGCTTGCGCACGCTGCGCTCCCTATCCAAGCAGACCAGCTGTATCTTGGCTTCCTCCCCGTCTCCATCTTGTGATTTCTAGAGAAGTGAATCCTCAGAAACAAGAAAGCAGATTTGCAACACCACTAACAATATAAAAACCCTTGACTCCAAACAAACATTCTTACTTCTCTTTGCCCATCCCTGACCCCGCAGCCCCCACGAGATTTTTTTAAGTCTCAAAAGTATAAAACAAGAACAAAAAAATCACCATAATCTCCAGGGTTGTTTTAAATTTTTTTCCATTATTTTCTTGGAGCTTTGAATATCTAATGTTTTCCACCTTTTCCCCTAAGGATTTCCCCCAGGGTTTCAGGGCGGAAGTATGTAAACAGCTGTGATGGGTCTTTCCTGCTGGAGAAGCACTTTCAGAGCCCTCCTCACATGAGGTCTGATTAGGATCAGGCACAGACGGATGGCTCTGTGCTGGATCACAGCATCACAATGCCTGGTGGAGGGACACTTGGCACTTTCTGTGACCACAGAACACTGCAGTGGAGCTGGGTCCTTGTGCCCTCATTCACCAATTGCATAAATTCACCAACTTTTTAAAACTACTTCCCCCCTCAGCAAATCATTCCCAGTCATCATCTCACGGGCGAACGTAGTATTCTATCCTGGTTTCACTCTGGGTACCATTCGTGAGCTCGCAATCTCAGTGGACTCATGAGGACACTTTCTGGATTGGACGCTACCTGAGCATGGGTGCTCTGTGGGAGGGACGAGGAAGAGGAGTGCTTATTTGCACAGTCCACTGTCAGAGGTTCATGCACCGTCCTGTGTCTTTACCGTTTTGAACTTCTAGTTCTTCTTTCAGTTTCAGACATGTCAGTGAGTCAGCTGAAGTATAATTAGCTGTGCCCTGAGATTTCTTCCAATTTTAAGAATCTGTCATAATGTTTGATATTAAACAGCCTTGTGGACAACCATGATGGGTGGGGAGGTGCTTGTGAACTATAAAAACACAAACGAATGCAGGAGATTAGCAATTCAGCCCTCATCGTGCCTTTAACATAACTTGTGGCGTTCCGTCATAGTTTTCAGTGTACGCCCCGTACAGGAACCATCGGATCTTTGCACACACGGCTGGTCGAATGCTGACATCCACTGATCACACGGGACTGGAGATGGTCTTCGAGGGTCTCCAACCACTTGTAGAAGCATCTTCTCCTGCCTCATCCGCATGCTTCTCCAAGTTGGCTCCTCTCCTTTAGGTGTGTAGGCTACAGATTCCAGTCGTAAATGACGAATTGCTGTCACATAGGGCAGTCTGCAGCAGACACCATGTGAAGGTGTCATGAACTTCCCAGCTGTCACGCACTGTGTTTTGTTTTTTTGAGGGGAGAGAGGCTGGTTGTCATTCGTGCTGCCCTGGACTACCAGTTCTTTATGATTTCTCCCAACATCAGTAGCTTGTTTTGTTGGTTTTTTCACTTTGCACAAGTCTCTATGGGATAATTTGTTGTGGCCTTTTCATATGCCCAGATGGCCTGACATTTTTGTTTTATCATAAAATTCAGTGGGTGGAAACTGTAGAGGGAGAAAGAATCTAACTATTAAATATGTTGAGCAAAGATCATTAAATTAGATAAATAAAAATTTGAAGGTTCTCAATTAATAGCATCACAGTCCTAGTGTAGATTTTTTCCTGAATTCCTATCTGAAATGGGTTGGGTTGGTTCTAATTAAAATACTTTTGGGACTTTTATTTCCCTTCAGTTGTATACGATAATAGGTTTTGTTTTAATTGTTTTATCTGCATTTCATAGGGAATCAGTGCAATGGACAAATGAGGTAGAAATAAAAACAGATTAGAAACATTGGTTTCTGCCATGTGACCATTTTAAGCAATCCTGGGAATAAATACTTTTGCATTTATTTATTGTAGGATTAAACACATACTTTATATTTAACGTTTACTGCCTCATTCTCCTTTCTGTGCTGTTTCTACATGACTTGTGATAAAATGCAATCCACGTGTGATTTATCTTCAGCCTCGTTTTAGATATTGCCTCCTGTATCAAACACTGTGTCACTACTATTGCGTCTGACACAGAACAGGTGTCAGGTGATGCAGAAACGTTGTTAAGGCAAGTTCCATGGTGGGTAATGCAGATATTTTGCTTTGGGAACTTCTGCATTTAAAATCTTGGGATGTACTGAACAGGAGGTCCCCAGTCCAGTCTGGCGCACGGCTTTGGGGGTTTTATCATGAATAAAAACACGTTTCAACCACAGGCCTCCACGGGGAAGTCAGAACTGTGACAGTTCTCATTCAAACTGCACAAAATGTCCTCAGTGCCATTGGACAGGTTGAGATAGTAGACAGTTGCGATAGAAAAATCCAACAGGAAAATCACCATAACCAGTGTCCTTTTTGAGCAGGGTTAGCATAGCTAATTAGTACACCTGAAACCTAGTATTTGCTCTGTTGCCTCAAAAAGCGGAACCTGAAGTCAGGATTGGGGCAGGCGGCAGCCGAGTGTGTGAGAATCCTTGGAGCAGGCTGTGGGGTCCTGTGGGAGGGCGGTCCTGGGCTCCCCCAGCTTGGTGTGGGCAGCACAGGTCACCCTGGGGGAAGGAGCTGGTTACACTGGTGCCTGTGATCCTGGGAGACTCAGACAATGGGTCCATCACGGAAGGGCTGGGGAACTCAATAGCAAAGTATTTCATCTTGGCCTTCAGACCCCGCGGTCAAATAAGGAACATTGGACAGAAACAGCTCTTGCTCCACAGTGCCTGACGGGCAGCGGATGTGCGTAAAAGGACAACTGTGTAACCTTGTCGATGGAAGCCCTTTCTGTCTCTGCCCAACATGTAAACTTCTGATGGTCAGTTTCAGAAAGTCACCATGTGCCTTGTGGCTTCACAATGGGAAATTAATGTTCCCACTCTTTCTAAGGCTCGAAGACCACCCACGGGCCATGTTAGGATCTGGTCCATTGGAACAGGCTGATTTTAAGGAGTCAGAAACTCTGGTCACTCTGAGTGGTCTCAGATGCCAAGGGTCTGTAACATGACCCCACCCTCCAGGGCAGTTGACTAGGCCTTTGGTGACACTTGACACAGCTGGCCTAACCAGAGCTCTTTCTCTGAGAATTTGGTCCTCAAGCCAAGAGGTTCTTTTCTCAGACTGAGCCTGTCTCTTAGATGGAGGAGACCTCAAGTCTTAGGGCCTCTGTGTGTGTGGTGGGGTGGGGTGGGGCGGGGGTCTTCTGCTTGCAGATGGAATTTCAGAGAAATCTGCTCAGCAGAGGAACAAGAAGGATGTAGCCATGTAGAGGAAAGCAGAGGTGAGTTGGGACTTCTTTTCCTGAAACCCTCTATTTTATTGACTTTTCTGTCTTTAAACTTTCCTGGCTTTTACTCCTACGTCTCTGGACGCTCTTCTGGGTTCCCCTTGCCAGCTCTTCCTCCTCTTTCTTTAAACAATGTCTAAATGCAGAAGTTCCTCGGGTCTCAACCCTGGGACCTCTGCCGTCTCTCTGCATGTGCAGTCTCGACTGTGGCCGTGGCCCTCACACAGATGGCTCACTGACACCTTCCCAGAGCTCATAATCTCACGCCCAGTGGACTGCTTGCATCTCCACCAGGCTGTCTCACAGGCGTCATGGTGATGATGTATCAAGGACTTGGTGTGCACTGAGCTCTTTTCATGGGCTATCTCCAGGTTAATTGTCACTACCATCCAAGCCTGGGTCTTTATCAACACCTTCATACAAACTTAGTTCCTCCAACTGAAACCTTGCTCCTACCTCCCTCACCTCTCTTTCTTCCAAATGTCTTCCCAGCTCGGGAATGCCACTGTCATCTAGCAACTTTCTCAGCACAGAAATCTTCGGTTCTCCCCTCATCTAGTCTAACATCACGTGCTGTTGTGTCTACCTCTAAAATACTTCTCCAGTCTGTCCATCTCTTCCGCTTCCATTGTCTCCACCTGCCCAAGACACCATCGCCTCTCACTGGACAACAGCAGTTCCCAGGAGCCAGGTGGGCTCAGCACGGGGTTTAGTCCTCACCGTTGCCCCAGCCAGCAGCTCCTCTTCCGTGCGTGCCCGGAGCTGCTGCTGGTCTCAGTGACCTCCTCCGCTGCCTACCTGCTCAGTGGACAAGCACGCTGCCTGAGCAGGAGGCGGGGCTGCGCTTGTCTTCATCTCCCCGTGGACCTTACCGCATGCTCAGCTCAGAGGTCACCTGCTGCCACACATCGGGATCATTGTCACTTGTCTGACACTCTCAGGATCACTTATCACATTGCTTTCTTCCCAGTGTGTGTCATTCACCAACGACAATTTTTGACAGCTTGCTTTATTCTCCCAACATATTTTTGTATTAAAGATCTTTATCTGAGTCTGAGATGGTGAAGTAAAAATTGAATTGTCTGATCTGTGGAAGAATTCGTGAGCTCCAGCATCCTCCTGCTGCAGGGACTCAGCGGCGGGCCTAATTTGACCCGGTGAGGACTGTCCTCAGATAAGCTTGTTAACAAGTCCTCCTCGGGGAGAGAGCTGTGGCTGGGTGACCAGTGACACACTTAATCACACAATGGATGAGTCTCGGTGACCGAGCCGGTTTCTCCAGCTGCTGAAGCCTTTCTGGGCTCCTGAGGAGCAAGGGGCTGTGTTTCATGACTGTCACCAGGTCGTCCTTCTCAGAAGATAATTTAGCCTCGTACAGTCAGCCTTGAACAGCCTGTCCTTAGGACAACAATTGTGTTAACGGGAAGAGCAGAGGAAGAAACCTCACCTGCTCACAGGGCAGGCAGATGACAGCCCAGGTGGGGATAGCACTGCGTGGGGAGAGTGGCCCCCACCCTGCTCCAGACCGTCAGCCTGGAGGGTCAGGTGCAGGTGCATCTTCAGGAAATCGGGGTGTGACGAGACCCCTTGATTGCTAAATGTTGTCAATGTGTTCCATTGGGGTCCATTTTATGACGACACTGTACACTGTGTGTACCTGTTCCTGTGATAGATTTCATAATTACCAGACTACAATAACCCCTTGGGGAGCCAGTGTTCTCCCAGGGCAGACCTGGAATGAAGCATCGACCCTGTCCCTTCTCCACTCACTCCGTGAATAACCCCCATGAAAAGGACTGAGGGCTGCACTTCAGTCAAAGGTTGACTGGAGTTCCCTTCTGAAATGACAGCATGAGGACACTCCCCACCAAAACTGGTGAAGAGTTGTGTGTGTAAAAACACACCATTGAAAGTCTCTGGAAATGGTCCTTAGATCAAACAATAAATGAAGAAACATCCATTAGAGGAATCTATAGAAATTCATAAGAAATGTGAGAGTCTGTGATGTTTGAACCAAGACTGCTTCCCTCTGCCCTCCTCCCATCTCAGAGGACTGAACTCCAGATGCTGCAGCCAAGAACACGGGGCTCCCCTCCCCACAGCACACAGACAGAGGACTTTCCTCCCGGGAGGAGTGGCCCTCAGATTTCTCATCCTGCCGTCAGCTCCCTGTTTCTGAGGCTGAGTTCTGAGTGAGCATCGCAGAGCTGGGGCTTCGTCCTCCCAGTCCTGGCTTGTCGAATGGGGGCCCTCTGTGGGTGAGAATGAGGAGGCCCTGATGGACCTCCCGACATGACTGGGAGCAGTGCTTTCCCACCAGCAGAGGCAAGCCAAGGAGGGCCGCTCCTGCCCCCTCGTTCCACGAGCGCTCACTGCTAAAGCAGGGGTGCCGTGCAGAGAGAAGCTTGCTGTCGCCCTGACATCCAGTACCAGAGCTGAGGTGCAGAGATGCTGCCGGGGAGAGGGAAGAGGGGTTCCAAATTCCTTTTGAAAGGAAGTGGCAGAGCATGGGGAAGTGGAAGCCCAGGGAGCTCTCAGGAACAGTGGAGGTTGTGGCGAAAGGTGACTGGGTAGCGATTGGTGGCTTCCTGGAGAGGGCGGCTGAACTGTGGGCTGGCTGTTTGCTGGCTGGGGTGTGGCCATCTCTCAGAAGGGGACTGTCATGCTGGGCTGGCAGGAGCCCCCAAGGTACCTGCCACAGGGGTGAGCACCCTGCACACAGTAACTGGGTTGAGGCTGTGCAAGGACAATAGTGCCTGGTGCCCAGGTGTGTACAACAAAGATGTGAAATCGCGAAGGAGGGAGGGGAGGGATGTCCTGCTAGAAAGCATTCAAGGTGCTATCTCTTCAGTTTTACTCATTAAACATAGTGCTGGGATTCAGTTCCTCTGTGGCCAATAGAAGTGTTGGTGTCCTGGGTTGTCTAGGTGTTTGGCGTCTAAATGAGCTTCTGTTTTCTGCATGTCTGGATGTGTGGGGCTGAGCAAAACAGAGGCCCAGAGTCTGTTTATTCAGTTTACCCTGACTGCTCCTCACATTGTCTGGGCATAGGATGCCCAGTGGGCAGTGGAGTGGGGGCAGGGCTGTCCAGTGGGCCAGGGGGTAGAAGGGGTCTTCCAGATCCTAGTCAGGAGGCTTTGCAGTCTGGGCCCAGGGTATGTAGGGAGAAGTCCAGCCTGCATTCAGCGCTTGGACAGGGGCTCTGATACGGGCCAAGCCCACCAAGGGCCCTTTGTGCCAACTCATCAGCCCAGCAGGGGGTGCGTATTACTTCTGCCCCAAATGGCCCCAGATGGGCTGGAGGTGGCAGGTCCCCTGTGCCCTGGCTCTGCTGTTCTGCAGGCCCCTGTCCTCCTCTGTGTTGTCCACCCTGTGGCTGTGTCACCTGACTCATGTATTGCATTTCTGCACATGACTCCCACATGTTCCCTGCCCTGTGCCCAACAAGTGGTCCACCAGCCCTAGAGGAAACCCAGAGCGTGTGTTCCTGAGCCAGATAAGGGTGAGCCTGAGGTCCTGTCGGGACCCAGGCCATCCTCTGAGGTGGGGTCCCCCTCCCCGTTTCTACTCCATCCTGCTGGGCTGATGTCAGGGCCACCCTGCCTCTTCTCTTCCCTCCCCTGCTGTGGAAAGCAGGCTGGCTCCCTCCTGCCTCCTGCCTGAGTCTTGAATTATGATATTTTCCAAAATTAAATTACTTTGCCATAGGCTCTTCACTTAAAAAGCAATTTCTCTAATTGCTCATTTTGGGATCTGATCTGATATTCCCCTAACAGGGGCTTGTGGCTAAGGCGTTAGCAGAAATTAAATATCTATATCTTTAGATCCTGTCTCCAAACACACACACACACACACACACACACACATACACACACACAGGCACACGCTCACACACCACATGTTGTGCTCTTCCTGCCAGGCTCCAGTCCCCCTTTCTCATTAGTTTCCTACTGGCAGAATCGTTTAGGTTTCCCTCTTTATTGCCTGGACTCTGTGGAACCACACCTGTCTGAGGGAGAACATTCTCATTACGTGCAGGGCCATGGGGCTCATGGTGCTAATAACACAAATCCAAGGTCACACACACACCCTCATGCCACAGGGCGGGCATGTGACATCTGAGAGGGAGCCCTCCTGTGGACTGTGGCCTGGAGACCACGTGCCAGTCTGAAGGGGCAGCTGCTCCAGTCTCCAGCTGATGGTTGCCACGTGGGAAGGCATATGACAGTGTCGCCAAATGTCTCAACATGTCGAGAGACTCCAGAAAGCCACATTGTCAGTGAGACCTCCTGGTTAACAAACTGGACTCTGCGCCAGTGTCTCTCCTCCCTCATTGCCCTCCATCCCTCTGTGACCTCCGCCCAGAGACGGCTAGGGGTGCACTGTGACACCGAGGCTGACTGCGTGCACTGTGACACCCAGGCTGACTGCGTGCACTGTGACACCTGAGGCTGACTGCATGCACTGTGACACCGAGGCTGACTGCGTGCACTGTGACACCGAGGCTGACTGTGTGCACTGTGACACCTGAGGCTGACTGCGTGCACTGTGACACCGAGGCTGACTGTGTGCACTGTGACACCGAGGCTGACTGTGTGCACTGTGACAGCTGAGGCTGACTGCACGCACTGTGACTCCCAGGTGTCCTCCCCTCTACTTGCCCTTGGGTTTGTCTGATGACGGCACCAGCAGACAATAAGTGGCTGATCCGGGGTCAGATGTGCATTGAAGTCGTCAGCGTGTGGTACTGACGGAAGCTGTGGGTGTGACTGAGGCCTCTCGGGAGGGACTGGGCAGTGAGGGGACCATAGGCACTGAACACTGGGGAGAGCAGCGTGGCTCCTCCCAGATCGTCCCCAGGCCTGAGGCTGCAGGGCCTCCAGGCATGTGACCCGTGCAGGCTCTGCCCAGAGATGTGACATGGTCATACCCATGCAGGGCACAGTGGATCCTGGAGTTGAAGGCGCTGTGGACACCTGAGTGAGGCCGGTTAGAAATGCCTGCCCTGCCCGGATCATGCCACCACATCAAGTGTGACCCTGAACCTGATCATCTCCGTTCTCCCTGGGGTGTTGTCCCCTGGGTCCTTGTCACCAGCAGCATCAGCCTTGCCGGGGCTCATTGGAATACAGAACCTCAGGCTGGCCCCTGGACCTACTGGATCAGAACCTGCATTCTGAAAAGGTCCTGGTGAGTCACAGGCAGAGGAAAGCCTCAGGAGCACTCCCTGCGTGCATCACAGAAGCCCTGCTCACCCTGAGGCCTCGGCGTGGGCTGTGGGGCCCACAGCTCCAGCTCTCTAGGAACCAATTAGAACTCCTGGTCAAAGATGTGGAAGGAACGGACTCTTCCTCCAGAATCCCCGTGAGAGAGACAAGGAATGGGCATTAAACCAAGCTAAGGGGAGGGGGCCGTAATGAGGCTCTGGGAGCTCCTGGGAAACGGTGACCAGTGACCAGCTCAGTGAGGCTAGGACCCTCGCTGGCGAGATGGGAGGAGTTTTCCTCTTGAAGAATCTGGCCAGGCTGTGAAAGAAGCCCAATGGACATGGACATGAGGGGTTTCCCAAGAGAATGCCCTAACAAGGGTGCATCACAGAGGGCACATGGGACCTGAGCACGGAGCTTCCAACAAGCTTTTCCTTCCTGCGATTTGAAGTCTGCACCCCCAGACAGAGGAAAATGCGGAACGTGACAGTAGCAGACATGGTCCTATGAAGAGAGAAGAAAATGTCAAAATCACAACTGTTAGCGTCCTCAAGGGGTGAAAGAGGACACTCTAGCAGATAACAAGGATAGGATGCTATTAAAAAGAGCAGGAAAATGTGATTAAAAACACAGAAGTCATAAAAACTGTGGACTCGGAAGTAAGCAAATGTCCCCAAACAGAGAGCAGGAGAGGTGTGGTGCCCTCGATGCCCACAGCTCGGTTGTCCTCCGGGCTCTGCCTTCGCCACCATCTGCCATGTTGGTCTTCTCTGTCCCTGATGGACCTCTGGCTCTGTGGCCCCCTTCTGCTCAGATCACAGTGTGCAGTGCCCTCCAGGCAGTACCTCCCCCTCACCCTGGGGCCTCCTGTTCCCTGAACTCTTCCCTCCCACGTTAGAACCACTGTGTCCTTGGTGACAGCCCGGGGCTCTCAGATGTTTGGATCTAAGGGAAAAACTACTCCCTGGACCCTCCACAGGAAGGCTCCTCTTGGATAACAAAGAGAAGCTGCCGTGGCCGCGCCCAGTGCCAGGCTGGGGTCCAGGGCCATTGGTCTGGGGAGTGCAGGGTCCACGGCTGGCCTCTCTGAGTCTCCTGGGAGAGGCTGCCCGGTGGAATCTTGTGGCCAGTGCTGATGGCCGGGCTTGCATGCTGAGCTGCCCAGCACCGGGGTGGGAATGTGGCTGCTGTGTGATTTCTGCAGAGCAAAGAAGTACAGAAACAGCCTCCGTGAATAATTTAGTGTAAGACCTCCAGTTAGCCATGGGGTTCCGCCAGGATTCAAGTAAATTAAAGGCAATTTCCTCCAGCTCTCATTCTCAAAGTTGTCCACAGGGAGGGGTCCACTGGCATTCAAATGCAGCAGCAGGAGGAGAGAGAGAGAAAGGGAGAAAAAGACAGAGAGGGAGGCAGAGAGGGACAGACATGGAGAGGAGAGAGAGGTGTTTTCCAGCTGCTTGCTCCTTCCACAATTTCTGGGTTCACCTGATCTGATTGTTGTGTGTTCCCCGTCTCCCCACCTAGCAAATCAGCAGACCTACTGACTATCAAGGTTTTACTGAAAATGTCCTTGTGCCAGCAGCATCGCCCTAGTAGGCTAGTGAATGGAGCCAGTACACACCTCTCTTTCCCTGCCTGCTGTTGACGATCTCCTCCGCCCCCAGAGCCTGGAGGTAAGGCGCCTCGCCCGCACCAGCTCTTGCTCCAAAGCTGTTCATCGGGAGAAACGCTGAGTGTCAGCCCCCCAGCAGGCCCAGCCCCTGTCAGGTCTGCTCTGAACGTCAGGGTGGATGGCACAGCGAGGGCGAGGCCCCTTTCCCATAAGGGAATCTGCCCACTCTTCTCTCTTTTCACCCAGGATCATGAGATGCATGGTTCACACCTGTGTTATGTGTGGGCTCTGTCGACCTGAGCCACCAGCTTCCCAATACCTGGGAAACGGAATTTGTGTTATCCTGTGTTATTCCACGGGTACACAACTGAAACCATGAGCATTCATTTCCAGAGGACGCCCCCCTCCCCGCAAGGCCCTCGGGGCTGCTGAACGTGCCTCAGGACCATGACTGGGGCTCTGTCAACTGAGTTATGCGGAGCAAACTCGAGATTCCTCCCCAGGCCCGTTTCCTCCTCATCTTGCCCATCGGAGAAGATCCGCTCTGCTGCTCCAGGCAGACTTCTGGGCGTCCCTGGGGCTCTGTCCAGCTGTGCATCCTTCCTCTCCAGGCCAGAATGCAGGTCCCTCAGGATGGCCCTGGCCCTGTGTCCACTGCCGTTCCTCCATGTCTGCCATGCTGCTTGGCACATGGTAGGCGCTCGGTGAGTGTTCGTCATGATTTAATAACCCCCCGGGTTACACACTCACCGTCTCCTCCTTTGGAATCCCATCGGCGGGGGGGCCTGAGGTTCAGCTTTGTCAGAGTCGCAGGGACGGGTGAGGCTGAGGGTGAGCATGAGCACCCTCCTCCAGGTGCTTGTCCTGGGCACCATCACCGAGGGGGTCCTTCCTCCCATTGGCTGCGATTCGCTGGGCCGTTTGTGCTGCTATGAATATTTGATGGGCCCAGCTGTGCAGGAGGGAGCCTAAAAGCCATCCATAATTCATCACGGGGCGTGCACATGAGGCAGCAGCGTGAGCCCTTCAGAACGGCCTCCTGCGCAGACAGCAGCCTCTCCAGGAGGAAAGGCCCCAGGGCTCATCCTGCATCACGAGCTCATGGACCAGCAGCACGAAAGGCAATTCAGCGACCCTCTTGCTGAGGCCCTGGAAGCTTCTGGCAGCCACTAGATTCTCAGAGGTGGTCACTCACAGACGCCTGAGCTCTGCCATGTCGGCCCAACCGCCCTTGTGCTGACCTTCGACCTCCTCACTCCCTCTCCGCATGACCCTCTGAGGACCTTCTCTTCCCTGCAGGGCCCACATTGACACCACCCATGTCCCCACTAGGACGTGAAAGCCATGGGCATGGGGCCTGGCCGGGCTTATTAGCTGCTGGGTCCCCAGCACCCATGAAGGAATGAGTGAAGGAATGGAGAGAATGAGTGAATGAGCGAACGAGTACATTAGCTGCACAAACACCAGCCCCTTCTAGAGCGCGGTTCTCACACTGTCGCGACCCCGCGAGTGACCCAGGAGCGTGTAGAAGGCAAAGGCCTGGGCCTCTCTCGCTCCTAGTTCTGACCGGGAGTCTGGGCAGGGTCCAGGCATCTGCGTTATGGACCAGGCCTTCCAGAGGCTTCCGACCTGAGTCAGGTGAGGTCCCCTCTGGTAGAAAGACGCTCTTCCAGGAGAGCAGAGCACGGAGCTGGAAGCCGTGTCCCTCTCGCCCCCTCCAGCCTGGGCTCCTGACAAACTGCTCAGACTGCAATGCAGGAGCCATTTCCCACTCTGCTCCCCTCTCTCTGCGCCACTCAGGGATCCCGAGAGGACCCAGATGAGGATGCGGCTCCAGCTATCTTCCTTCTGCAAACCCCTGAGGATTCCTCTCCAGGGAGGATTTTGAGTGGGGCGTGAGGAATATGCGTGTCTTCCAGGGAGAGGCTGTCTGAGACCACAAGCAGGGAGGGAGATCCGTGTTCAGAGAGGCTGTTTGTTACCATTGGGGGTCAGCGTGGTCAGGACGGGCCGGCGGAGGACCTGCAGGACTGGACAGAGCAGACGGGTGTGGACAGCTCTCCTCCCCTCTGCTCAGGGTGCATCGTAGTGCAGGCTGGCATCCCGGGTGTGCTGCTCTCGCCTGTGGCCGGAGGGGGTGGGTTTGTGGGCCTGGAGAAGCTGGCGGGAGGCCCCAGTCTGGGTGGGGCGAGCCCGGCAGGGCGAGACCAGAGTGGGTGGAGGAGAGAACGGAGGGCTCCCCGCATCTAGCCCTCTGCGTGCTCTCTGCTGGCATTGGGGTGCACAAGCCCACCAGCTCCCCAGACACACAGGATCACACGTGTACACACTCAGACACACACAGACACACAGGAGCATGCATATACACACACAGGCACACATACAGACACACAGGAGCACATGCACACAACCATACACACAGGAGCACGTGTGTGCATGCACACACACACACTACAAAGACACGGGCACATGCGTACACATACACACACATTCAGCAGCACATTTGTCCACAGGTGCATGGGAGCATGCGTGCGCACACAGGAGCACATGCGCACGCACACACAGGAGCTTGTGTGTACACACACACGAGCACAGGTATGCGCACACACACACAGTGCTGGAACACCATCACCAGCGTGCTGTCTGCTCCCCCCCGTTGGAAGGCGCTGCCCGAGTTGTCCCACACCTCCCCCATCAGCACACTTCGAGAAGCGGGTCCTGACCGGCTCCAGTCCATTGCGGGAAGCAGCCCTCAGACACGGGGACAGCTGCGGGCTCATGGTCCTGAGAACCTGGCTCTCCTGCCACTGGGAGGGCTCACCGAGGACGCCCGGAACCCCCTCTGTCACCTCTTCAGACAGTCAGGAGCCTGCTTTCCCCAAAACTGGAAGGTTGGAGCCATAGGAAATGTCCCCATCATATCAGAAAACTGGGGATTCTGCAGAATGTTCTGGAACCTTCAGTGAGTGGGAGCTGCTGATGCTGGTGACGGAGACTGGACAGGCTGTGAGGGGAGCATGGGGACCTAGAGAAGCTTTGGGGACACATCGGCACATTTACAATTTGTGCCTAAATTTGCTCCTCCTTGGAGACCTGGCCAGGCTCAGAGCGATCAACAGACAGGACACCTGTCGCCAGTCAATCGCTTGATCGCTGGATGAGTCAGTGGATCAATGCGCCGACTGCCCTCTGAACCGAGGGTGTGTTTCCTGGGATGGGAAGATGGTGAGGAGGCCCGACGGGCCCTGTGCGCTCAGCGCCCTGCTCCCCCAGCCAGCGGCGGCCTGGTGAGCAGGTGGGAGCTGTGGGAGGGGCATCTGGGACCTGCTGCCCCCGGGGTTGCTGACCTGCAGGGCTCCTTTGTGAGGGGGAGAAAATGCTCCCAGGAGGAGGAGGCCTCCTCAGGGCCCAGGCTGGCATTTTGCGAGTGCAAGGTGTCTGGACGGAAACCTCTAGAGGGGAACTTCCCGGGTCAAAGGGCGTCTGCACACACGGATTATCACAAAAGTGCCCCCGGGGGTTCCACCCACAGCCTCCCTCAGAGTCTGGGTTAGCAGAGCAGGCCCCTGGTCCTTGGGATGAGAAACCCCAACTGAGTCGCCCCATCCCTGCATCTGGGGTGCGGCCTGTGGGAGGGGCTGGCGGGCAGCTGCGGGGTCCCTGGGGTCTGGCTGTTTCTCAGTCCCCTCCTCATGCCCCCCACTGTCTGCCCCCCCTGAGGGCCTGGCCGCGAGGTGAAGGGTCCAGGGGTCACTTGAGGGGAGGGGCTGCAGCTGGGCCATCCCAGGGGAGGGGGCTGATTATGAAAGGCCCTCAGAGAGCCACACAAGGCAGCCTTGTTGGGTATGAGCTCCCCCCAAGCTTGGGCTTTCCTCCCCGGTGAGCAGGAAGGGGCGACCCAGACCGAGGTCAGATGGCCTGCACTGTGTGGGGTCCCTGTGGTCTATTTCCAGCTCCAGCCTCTGGCCCTGCACACACAGGGGCATTGAAGGAAGCTGCTTGTAGCATGAGACATCCGCCCTGTGGCCCTTCCTGCAGCTGTGTCCTCACTAAGGGAAGGTGACCGAGCCCAGAGTGGGAGGGGTGGGAGGGCCCAGCTGTGAGTGTGGACCAGGCTGAGGCCTCATCACCAGCCAGGAGGCTCCCTGGAGACCCTGCGGCCAGAATGACCTCCCTCTACAACCTCCCCTGGCTCCCCATTGCTGTGCAGGGGAGTCCATGCTCCTCACCCAAGGTCCCCATCATAACCTCCATCAGACGCGCCCCCACTCCTCCTGGGCTTCACCCTTGACCCCCACCCTCTGTCTCTGGGTTGAGACCAGGAGCCGCCCCAGGGCAGGGTCAGGAGTGACACCCTCTGAGCCTGGGTGTCCACAAGACTCTGCAGGCTCCACGTTCAGCAAACATGGGCCCAGGGGTGTGCAGGGCGAGACGGCAATGACACCTGACCCCAGCACACAGTGAGCCGGACGCCATTGCAGCTGAGAGGTCAGAGTGCCTGGACCATCGGGATGTTCTGGATGTCGGCTGGCCCTGAAGGTCAGCAGAGCACAGCCCAGGAGCAGACCCTGCCCCAATGGCCCAAGTCTCACCCCCTCCAGGTGCCAGCAGGGTAGCCGGCCGGTCCCCGTGGCCTCTCTGGACCTGGCTTCCTCGTCTGGGCCGTGGGGATGGAGTCACAGCAGGCTGGCCTGGCACGGTTGTTTTGAGTATGACTGAGCGAGCCCCCGGGATGCACAGCCCTCCTGGACTAGAAGCTGCACGTGGTGCCAGGACTTCCCCTCCCTCCGGGATCAGTAAGAGTAATGACAGATGCTCCCGCCTCCTCCCAGGGAGCAAACGATCTCCAGGTCATAAAGGGCAAGAGCAACAGGCCATGCTCTGCGAAGACGTCGCCTCCGAGATCTAAATCCACACTATGGACAGTGGCCTCCGGGGTGTTTCCATCCAGTCTCGGGAATGAGAAGGAAGCCTCCAGACTCCGCGTGCAAACGCGGGAGGAGCCTCTCTGTGGCTTCAGCGGCTGAAGCGCCCCTGCCTGAAATTCCCTGGTGTCAGACGCCCCGTGAGGGGAGGCGGGGACAGAGCCCACCCCTCTCGGGGTCTCTGGAAAGAGCATCAGCTGCGGGAGCATCCGCCAGCTCTGCCTCCGTGTCCTCCCTCCTGCTCCAGGGGCGACCCTCCTGGGAGCCTCACAGGGAAGGGCCATGGCCAAAATGAGGGAGGGGCCCAGGTGCCAGGTGTCTCCGCAGAGCCTGTCCCGGTGGAGGCCGCACCCCCCACCCCTGTCCTGAGACCACGGTAGTCACAGTGACCATGGATCCTCGCAGCTGCTGCCTCCATCAGGGTCGGTGCGGGAACAAAGCGCCCAGGGATGCAGGTGGGGTGGGGCTTAACGCAGGGAATTGGGTGCTCACAGAGCTGGGGGGCAGGGTGAAGGAGTGGGGTGCCGGCTGAGCCCACAGGGACCACTCGGGGTCACGGCAGACCTGACCCCAGGGAGCCCCCTCTCCCAGGGCTGGAATTAGATGCAGACCCTCCTAGACCAGTGGGGTGGGCCCAGCCTTCTCCCTTCATCTCCACCTGCTACCTGTTCTGAGCACTGTCTGTGTCCCTGAGTCACCCGGTGCAAGGAGGCCCCTGAGACAGACCCCGGACGAGGACGCCTCTGAGTCCAGCACCATTGCCGGGACCGCTCCTCACAGGAGGCAGAACACGGGCCCTTCTCCTCCCCCCACAGCAGACCCCGAGAGCGGGGCGCCCTGAGGACCGGCTGGCCGGGCCCCTCCCTGGGGAAAGTGACCAGAGGTGAGGGGGGCCTTGGCTGAGAGGCGCAGTGGGAGAGACAGGGATGTCATGGGCTCAGATACCAGCACGTGGCTGGGGTAGAGGGACAGCCTGCAGGGGCAGTGACAGAGCCGGCTAAGTGAAGCAGGACTGAGTTAATGAGTCAGGAGCAACACTCCAAAGATTCACAGAAATAGTTTGGGGGAGGCTGAGGCACAAAGGGAAATGTATTGGAAAACTTAGTATTCACCAGCTTCAGGCACAGTTTAATCCAGCAGCTAGAACACTGGCAGCTGGGCCTGACCTCTCTTTATCTCGTGGCTCAGGTATCCCACGTCCATGTCCCTCCCAGGCAGCATCTCCTCAGCGTTACATCCACTGAAACAAATTCTCTTGTCCAAGCAGGTCCAGCCGACAGCCCACCCCTGAACCATTCACTGTGGCCAAAGGAGCAGAATGTTCTAGTCTGAATAGGCCTGAGTCACATGACCACACCAGGGCTGGGGGTGGAGTCTGGCCCTTGCAGACCACACACTCAGAGTTGGGGGTGGGACCCTAGGGAGCCAGGTGCTGTTGCCTCAAGAAGGAGCCCACTCCCTCAGCTGCTCTCCAGGGTTCCAGGGAGCTGTCACCCTGGGTTTTACCAATTCCTCCTGCAGAAGCCGTGGCTGCCGCCCCCCAGGGCCCAAGATACCCTTTGAGCTTTCTCTCCTCAAGAGCCTGCAGCTCCAAAGGAAGATGATGCCAGACACAGGGCGCATGGACGCACTACAGATGCCCCCATGGGGAGGAGAGCTGAGCTCACCTCCACTTCATGTGCAGGTCGCTGCCCCCCACGTCCTGGGCCTGGGCCCCGTTTGTCTCCGATCCCCGGGCTGCTCCAGCTCCTCTCAGGGAGCCAGGAGGAGAGGCTCAGCCCAGGACACTTGCTGACTAAGGAGGCTGCGCTGTGCTGAGCTGTTTCAGGCCCGCTCCTGGGCTGCAGTGGGATTCCTAGTCTGGAGGAGGAAAGGGTTAACTTTGTGGCAGCACAGGGAAGTTCTGGGATCCACGATGTTTTCCGATTCTGTGTTTCTTCTGGTCATTAATTGGATAGAAGTTGTTAAACTTGATGAGGAAGCCAGAGAAAACGCAGGTTCACTGAATCTCTGGGAGATTAAGTTAATTTTTCTCCTCCAAGAACTGCCAGAAGCTTCCACGTCGGTGCTGCTGAAGGAGAAAGGAACAGAATGGTTCAGACAGGATTGTCTCTTGTCTTCTGATGCCCGCAGTGTGGACACAGTGGGCCTGTCTGCTCGAGTGGGGGCTCCGGGGTCAGCCTGGCGGGGACCCCAGCTCGGGGACACAGGCCGTGTGGCCTTGGGCAGGTCCAAGCCTCAGTTTCCACTCGGGAGAATGGGGCTGAGGACAGGGCGTGCTCTCCAGGGTCTCTGTGGGGATCCAGGAGACGATGCCCTGGGACCATGTGGCACCGGGGCCTGGCACATCCCCAACCTGCTCTTGTCCCAGAAATGACCTGGTGACAGATCACCACTTTCCTATTGATGTGGCATCAATTCTTCCCACTGCCCCTCTGATAAAGTCCTAAATGTTTAACACGCTGTGAAGACTCCCCAAAACAAGGCTAAAGACGTGCTGGGGGAACCAAACGTGGGAGGATGAAAACATACAGGGGTCAGGAGGGCGCTTGTGTCTGGGGCTGGGAAAACCGCCGTGCCCGGGGGAAACCAGAACTGGCTCCTGAGGTTATTTTCGGCTGAGGAATTGTTTTCAGCTTCAGCTGCACATGGGGCCCCCTTCAGGTCAGACTGGCCCCTAGGAGCCTGCATCTGGCCTGTGGGGTGGTCTCCTGACCCTGCAGGACTTGCCCCCACACCCGTATCCCCTCTCTGTGTACCCGTGTCTCCGCCCCAGGAACCCCTCCTTCTCCTGCAAGCTGGTGCTCCCCCAGCCCCCCAGCCCCTCCCTTCCCTGGACCGTTCCCCCTCCCCGAAGCCCCTCCAATGGGCGAGTCCTGGGGGGCCCTGCAGCCCACTGCAGGCTCCCTGCCCTCTAACCAGCGCCCTTCACACCGTCTGCTCTGGGCCTCCGCGGGACCGAGCGTCTGTCTCCCTCACAGGCTCCTCTCACAGCTGCAGGTCCAGGTTCTAGCTGAAATTTAAATACGCTGGTGAAGAATGTAATACGGAATTCCTCGTATATTGGTAATATTGACATTTTAGATAAAACTGCTACATCTCTCTCCTCAGTGTATCCAGTGAGATGCTGAGAACATAGGGATGGGCCATCCATTTAAAATGACATCATCTGGTTAAAATGACAGAACCGAAATCGTGTTGTTCTTTCTTCTCCTCCCACGCACATTTCACGGCCTCCCTCTTCCCGCCCCAGCGCCCTGCTGCTTGAGACGGTGATATTCATCACTGGTTACGCTTCTCTGTAACAAAATGCATACGCATATTTGAAGTTTAAGTAAAATAAACTTTGTGTCTAAAAAGCTCCAAGGGTTAAAATATTCTTCTGGATTGAGTTATAATCATGTTTTTAGTAGCAAACAATTCTCAAAACAACAAAAATAGATTAAATATTTATATATTGTGTATATTTATGTCACATAAAAAACAATTTATATTTATATAGTAAGCATATAACAGATATATATTTACATAATGCATGAGATAAATACTGACATACATACTCTATGTAGATTATATATTTATGCATTTAATATATCAGAATTTTTAGGATTATTAATTTTTAAAAAGGGATAATGCCCCTTTATGGAAATAGGACGAATTTTCTGAAGGCTTAATCTGAGGGATTTCCTGTCACCTTGGGGCCTTCCTGGGTCTCATCCTCCCCTCTCCCCCCAGGACCATGCCCCTGAGGGGCCTCAGGATGGGGATTCCTCTCCCAGGGGATTTCCCTGTCACTGGAGGGTCGCTGACCCCCGCATCTCTAACTCGAGGGCGGGGACCCAGTCTGGATCAGCATCCCTGCACTGAGCCTGGTGCCCCCCACGGGGCCTCTGCTCAGGGACCCTGACACTGACCATCTCAGGACTCTGTCCTCCAGACTCACAGCCACAGGCAGGCCCAGAGGCCACACTGACTGAGATCCCTCTCAGAGCACCAACAGCCACTTCCCGAGGCTCAGCTCTGCGGTTCTCTGCCTGCCTTCCCACATGCATCTCAGTCCACCAGCTCTCGCCCCCTTCTGGACCCTCCCCCACCCTCTTCATTATGCAGATCAACTGGCCTCTCTGGCCTTTGCCACTCCCTCCTCCTCCCCCTCCCCCCCCCACACAATCAGGGACCAGCACCCCAGTCCTGGGGGCGTGGGATGCTGCTCACAGGACTTCACCCAAATCCTTGCTGGGACTGGGGGAAGGAGCCATGGAGCCTGGAGCCTGGGCCCCTGGGAGCTCAGAACTGGGCACCGGGAAGGGACAGCCCCATCTGCTCCTGGCCTCTTCTTCACATCTGTCCCCAGGGAGGGGGCTCATGCGGGGACACCAGACTCTGGGCTCCCTCAGTTCCCAGAGAGGCTGCGGCTTGGGTTCCTCAGGTCATCACCCGGTCTGGGCTCAGCTCTGGCCTGGGAGAGTCCCACCTGACCCTGTCAGTGGGGACGTTAATGTCCATCTTTTACTAATGGGGGGAGCCAGGGGGTTAACCCCTTGATCCTGCAGTGTCGGAGCCAGGATCTGACCCAGGCTCCCCCCAGGGTCCTGCTGTGTCCGCTACCCCAGATCAGATGCCTCCCCAGGAGCCTGGGAGATGCTTCAGAGGCTGGCGGAGCCTGAGAAAGGGGTCCTGGCCCAACCAGCTGAGTTCATGCCTCATCTTCTTCCTTCCAACCAAGGACACCAGCGCTCTAGGGACAGCTTTTTTGTTAAATAAGAAAAAGAACAAATGTGCTGAGACATTAAACCTATAAGATGCAACCTGATGTCCAGAAGTGAAATAAAATAAGGTGAGTTAGAATTGAGTTGTACTCTGCATTAGCCATCTGTCTGTTATTTCACTAAGAACCACCCCCCCCCCCCCCCCCGCACCCCCACCCCCATGCACACATGCTGAGCTCTGGGTGGCACAAGGCTGCCCCATGTGCTGGGACAAGGTACTGCACCCATGGGAAATCTCCCCCCCCCCCCCCCCCCCCCCCCCCCAGCATCCCTGGGCCTCAGGGCTGAGATGCTGTCTTGGAGCCTCCCTAACCTCTGAACCCACCTGGATCGCAGTGTCATCACTGGTCCCACTTGCCTGGAATTGCCCAGAGCTCTGTCCTGGGGTTTCTCCTCACCTTAAAGTCTCTCCCTAGTGGTTTATCAGATAAAATACAGGATGCTCAGTTAAGCTCGATTTCAGATACACAAATGATTTCAGTATGAGTCTGTCCCAAATACTGCATGGGTTATACTTACACACAAAAAAAGTCATTTGGTGTTTATCTGAAATTCACATTTACCAGGCGCCCTGCATGCAGATCTGCTAAATTCTGGACCGAGTTCCCCAGGCAGCGGCCCCTGCCCGAGACCCCAACACCATCTGCTGACAACCCTGAACTTTCCTCCCCCTGGCCTTGACCCCAGCCCGCTCCTCCAGACAGACCTGCCTTTTGGACATCACACCATGGACATCTCCGAGGACCTCAGCCCCGCTTGTCCCCGCTGAGCTCAGGACCTTCCCCTGAATCCACTCCTCTTCCAGCATCCCCACCTCCCTCCTCTTGACTCCTACACCAGAAACTTTGGGGACACAATGGACACTTCTCTCCCCTCCCCGCCAGTCACCAATCCCGTAGATCCTGCATCCAAACACATCTCAACCCACCCCAGGCCCCCACAGACCCCCCCACCACCTGCCTCCTGCACCGTCTTCTCTTCCCAGCAGAAGCTTCCGGACTGACCCTTCACCTCTGGCCCCTTCTCTAGCTCACAGCGAGGGGCAGTCGGGGAGTCAGGGAGTCAGCTCTTATATGACACCCTCAGATGCGTCTCCCTGCTCTTAGGTGCTGGGCCCGCCCTGAGGTCCTGCCCGTCTCCCTCATGGGCCTGCTCCCCGCTCTGGTCCACACCTCTAGGCCCGGGCACCTGCCAGTCCCTCTTTCTGGGACCCTCCTCCCCTGGCTCGTCGCCTCCCCCTTGAAGGCTCTGACCACCTTTATTCCCTCAAGGGAGCCTCCCAACCCCAGACCAGGCTGGTGTCCTACTGACTCCTGGAGCTTATTGCAATGGTGAGCTTAACATCAATTCATTATGTGACATAGAAGGAAGCAAACCCACAAGGATGTCCGCTCAGGTGTGGTGATGGCAGCACTGTTTGTGGTGGCGGAGAACTGGGAGCAGTAACCAGGATGCCCAGCTCGGGGAGGACGGTTCTGGACATGTGGGTCCATGAACACTGTGGGATTTTCCACAGCGGCTGCAAAGGGTCGGGGGAACTCACCGACCTGAAGGATGTCCCCAACGTGTGGTTAAGTGACAGGAGTGGAAAGGCACATGACGGAAAACTCCCTATATTTACGTGCATGCTTGTGCATGTGTGACTGCATGGCTGTGGAGAGGGGAGAGGGGACACACACCAGGTGAACTGGGACCGCAGGGCACTGGGCCTGCACACGGGCGCGGGGGGGTGGAAAAGAAGAGAGTGCTTGTGTTGCAGGACAAAGACAAGAGAGACTTTAGGAAACCACTATAACGAAAGAGGAAAATGTAGAATACAAATTGTGTATTTATGGTAATGCTGCAAATATATGCAAATTAAAAATTCCTTTGTAAAAATCTAGGAAATAATAGGGACAAATGAAAATACAGATTTGATCCCATGGGAAATTAAAACACTTTAGATTTCTGTTGCTGTTTGAGTATAGTTTCTTCAGCAAAGAGTTAATTTCAGTAGAAAGAAGGGAGAGTATGTGGCTCCTGGCCGCCCCCCACCTCGGTACACATTCCAGGAGGAGGGCCCCTTCTCTCTTGCTAAGGGCTCCCTTCCCAGCTCTTGCAGAGTAAGCATTTGTTGGATGGATGAACGAATGAATGAAGGCTGCTGAGAGGTCAGGGGACCCCCACTGACCCACTCTGGGGGCCTTGGCTTTGGCATCAAGCCGCCCATGAGAGAATCGCCCCCGGTGGCCCATCCTTCGGGCTCCTGTGCTCCCCCATCCTCGGGGCGGGGGCGCCCACTGGGCAATCAGCCCGCTCTGCCGGGCCTTCCTCCTGCTGCACTGTGCTCACTCGTCAGAAAGCCGATGGCAGTGGGTCACTGTTTTATTGCTGACGTGTCGCCGTGAGCTCTCTCGTATTTGGACATGCAGCACCAGGAAACCGTGGCCAGGGCAGGTTTTGGCAAAGAGTGCGTGTCATCCCTGCAGGTGCTGGGGGCGTCGTGGTGGCCACATCCCCTTGGATGTACTTGAACTCAACCTCGCTGTGGGCCTGGCCGGTTCTTGGACGCTGGGCTGAGAGTTCTTCCTGTGAGGTGTTGAAGGACGGCAACTCTCCCAGCTGCAGTGCCACAAGCCAGGGCCAGCAATTTGAAATTCCGCTTTTCTGAACAGACAGTGCACACTCTGACAGCTCAAAGGCCTCTCCCTGAGGACAAGTCTCCCAGCTCCCTCCAGACACCACCGGTGCCTCCAGCCTCTTCCTCCCGCTTTCAGAGGATTCTGTGTGTTTACGGGGAAGTAGGTCGTCTCTTACTTCTGTACAGATGGAAGGGCACCACGTGCACTTTTCTGCAACTGCTTTTTCACATAACCACACGCGCTGCAAAGTGTCTGTGGCCTGGATGTTCCAGAACTTATTTAACCCACCCCTGCTGGCAGCTATCTCTCGGATTTCCAGTCCTCTGCCATGACATATGATGCAGCGATAAATGTCTATGCTCGTGTGCCTTTCTGCACATGTGGGGCCTCTGTGGGGTTCATTCCTAGAGAACTGCTTGGTTAAAGAGAAAATGCATTTTAGCATTTACTTTTTTTTTTTTTTAAGGAAGATTATCCCTGAGCTAACATCTGCCACCAAACCTCCTCTTTTTGCTGAGGAAGACTGGCCCTGAGCTAACATCCTTACCCATCTCCCTCTATTTTATATGTGGGATGTGTGCCACAGCGTGGCTTGATGAGTGGTGCATAGGTCCATACTTGGGATCTGAACCTGCGAACCCCGGGCTGCCAAAGTGGAACGTGCGAAGTTAACCACTGCACCACCGGGCCAGCCCCTAAAATTTGTCTTTTAATTAACATACCCTTTTTCCTGCACTGTTCTTTGAGCTTGGACAAATATACTGAGTCAGGTAAGCACCACCACAGATAGGACAGTCCCCTCACCTCCCCTAAACCCCTCATGCTTCTCTCTGTGCTCCCCGCTCCCCACAGCACTCGTGCCTGGAGATCGCTGATCTGGTCTCTGGCCTTCCAGAGCCTCAGGTAAACGGAATCACACAGTATGGAACCTTCAGAGTCTGGCCCCTTCTGATCTCCGTACTGCTGAGCGGTGTCCGCTGTACGGGCGCGCCGGTCTGTTATCTCCTCCCTGGTTGAGGGACACTGGGGGTGTTTCCAGTTTGCGCAATGACAAATAAGGCTGCTACAGACATTTACATAATTCGCGCGTGTGTGTAAACACAGGTCTTCACTTCACTTGAGCAAATACCCAGGAGTGGCGTTGCAGGTCACCTGGTGAGGATGTGTTTAACTGTGTGAGAAACCGCCAAACTGCTTGCCAGAGTGGCCGCGGCATTCTGCATTTGAGAGTCCCCATTGCTCCACGTCTTCAACGGCACTTGGTATCATCATTCTTTTCTTTCTCTCTCTATTTTTACATTTTGGCCATTCTGGCAGGTGTGCACTGCTGTCTAATTGTGGCTTTCACTTGCATTTTTGTAATAACTCATCCTGTTGAGCATCTTTTCATGTGCTTATTTGTCACTTGCATATTTTCTTTGGTAAAATGTCTGTATAAATCTTAAGCTGGTTTTAAAAAATTGAATTTTTTGTTTTGCTGTGGAGTTTTAGGAGTTGTTTGTATATTCTAGATACCAGCTGTCTTCAGATCTTTGAGTCGCAAATACTTCTGCTGGTCTGTGGCTGGTCTCATCGTTCTCACCAGAATGTCATCTGTTGAGAGAAAGATTTGAGCTTCGATGAGTCAACTTTACCAATATTTCTTTAATTGTGCTTTTGGCATTGCCCAACCCAAGGTCACAACATTTTCTCCTATGTTTTCTTCTAAAAAGTTGA
Organism: Equus asinus; assembly: GCF_041296235.1. Taxonomy (NCBI): domain Eukaryota; kingdom Metazoa; phylum Chordata; class Mammalia; order Perissodactyla; family Equidae; genus Equus; species Equus asinus. The sequence continues at coordinate 70,287,671 of NC_091797.1, forward strand.
TGATTTTACATTTAGATCCATGGCACCTTTTGAGGTAATTTTTGTATAAGGTGGGAGGTGTCATTTGGGGTCAGTTTTTGCACATGGATGTCCTCTTGCTAAAATGGTACATTGGAAAGACTATGCTTTTTTTGCTCAGCTGTCTTTGCAGGTAAGTGCATTTTGATGCATCCAGTTAGTACGTATTCGTTACTGAACGAACGCAGACTCAGGACTGGGGGAGGCTCTGTCGTGTTGAAGGCCGGGATGCTGGCTCTGTCTTCCTGAAGGCCGGGACGCTGGCTCTGTCTTCTTGAGGGCCGGGACGCTGGCTCTGTCTTCTTGAGGGCCGGGACGCTGTCAGGGATTCCGTTTGTCTGGTTTAGGGATGGATGTCTGTTGCTGCAGCGCAGTGAGGAAAGGCCCCCGGAAGGTGGTCGTCGGCCCTGGCTGCAGCTCTGCTGACTGGGCTGTCACTCAAGGCCAGGCCAGTCCTTCCAAGGTCAGGGTCCAGGGCTCTGAGTTTGAGGAACAGCCCCCTCGCCCCCAGGCAGCCCAGCTCTCCCCGCCTGGGCCCGGCTCAGCCGAGGCGCTGTGTCCTGGCTCACTTTGCTTTGATGCCCCAGCTCCAGCTGGTGGCTTGGTGGGTCTGAGTCACCAGATTGTTCCCTGGAGAGCTGTAATTAGGCTTCACGTGCAAGGAATTGATGAAAATGACATTTCACAGCACTGACGAACTGCTGCTGTCTTTCCAGAGGGACTGAGTTTGTTCAAAATGCAAATTGAAATCAATAGAAAGTACCTTGTCTGTGTCAAGTCCAGGGCTGTGCTAGCTTATTGTGGAGGAAAGATGGGTCTGCTCTTTCCCCTGAGGGAGAGGACAGGGGCTCCCGGAACTCCTGTGCTGGGTCGGGGGCTCATTACCGCCCTCTGCAAGGGGTGGATGCTTCCCCAGCCAGCCAGCACCTGCACAGGAGCAGGGGGAGGTCGACGTGACCAAAGAAACGGTTCCAGCCGGAATCCAGACGGCCTGAGTCGTCCAGGTTTGGGCGGAGTCCTGTATTCCGATTACCCACGTGATGACCTTGTTTCCTCATGTCTGTTGGCCAGTGTGGGCTCACCGTCACCCCCATGTCCACACTGACTGGGACATCCACGCCACAGGGCAAGGTTGGCTGACCACCTGGCTGACTTGTGTTTCAGTGCAACCAGGAAGCGTGGAGTTGCTGGGAAACTAACTCATAAACCTGTATGTTTCGTGTGCATTTTTTTACCCTAAGATTAAAAGCCCCCAAATCAGCCCTTGGCCGTGGGCCTTTGTGTGTGTGGTGTCATCGTCTCAACACAGCTGTGCCAGGAGAGAGCCCTGATGTTGGGTCACTGGTTTCTGGCAAAGAGACACCATGTTCTGCTGTTTGACAGAAATAACCACAGGTGACAAGGACGGACACCATCAGAGAGCTGGTGCCCTGTGAGCTCACTTTGATGAGACATGGTGGTGAGCTCTGTGCAAGCCCCACACAAGCCTGTGGGGTTGGAAGCATCATCAGCTCCGTTTTACAGGTAAAGGAAATGAAACACAGAGAGGGGCATGACTTATCTGGATGTCACCCAGCACAGAGCAGGGCCACACATCACAACCGGGCAGGGTAGAGCCTCTGCTCAGCCACCACGCTGGACTGCCTCCAACAAGGCCGTGTGACTTCGTGACCAGAGCTGCTCACCATCAGGGGCGTCAGTGAGAGGTATAACCGTCTCAGGCAGGGGCAGGCACGTGGACAGACAGCAGACCCTGGACAAATAGGGTGAGGAGGGTCCCTGGAGGGGAGTGGGGTCCCCCTCATTCTGAGGTACTGAAGTGAGAGGAGTGAAAACGCAGACCACGTCCTTCTCCCACTCAGGTCTCTGAGACCATGCGGGTCTTGCAGTGGGCGGATGGAAAAGCCTTGAGTCGGATGGAAGTGAGAGGCTCTAGAACTGCCTGCACTGTTTGTTTTTATAACAGGATAGCTTGTTCAATAAGAGAAAGTAACTGGAAAGTGGTGGGATCCTCCCCAAGATGCTCTTATGGGACCTGCACCACCGCAGCCGAGAAGGAAAATTGGGCAGACGGCAGTTCAGAGGAGCAACTGGGGAAAAAGTTCAGTGGCAAACAGCAAACAAGTCAAAATAACAATGCCTCGGAGATACAAGGGTTTGTTCTCTCGTGGGCAGCCCAAGTCAAGGATCAAAGACCCAGAATCCTTCTATCTTTCTATCCTGTCATCTTTAGTGTGATGCCTCATGGTCCAAGATGGCTATTGGAGATCCAGCCCTCACATCCACATTTCTGGCAGCCAACAGGAGAAAGCAGGAAAGAACAAAAGGGTGGTTCTTCCCATCTGAGTCAGCCCCTTGAACAGCCTCCCAGGAATTCCCACATATATGGTCACATTTAGCTGCAGCAGGTTGAAAATGCAGGCTTTTATCTGGGTGCACTTCCACTTGTATTAAGATTTGGGTTGTGACTAAGGAAGCTGGGAGAAGAGACACTGAGTAGCAACCAGCGGTTCCTGCCATAGGTCCTTGTGAGTTAAGACCCCCTCAAGTAACACGTTACATGTTTCTGCCTGGCTCAACCATTCGTATCTCAAGGGTCAGCTCCTTGGGCATCCCCAGACCCTCCAATCAGATGGGTCACCCTATACTTCAAGACTGAAATGCTCTTGGCTCAGATCCCATCTTGTAAGTCTCTGAGGGTCCGAGGAAGGAGCTTCTGCTTCTCCCGGTTGTCTCTGCCTTGATCTCCTGCCTCTGTTGACCCCCCGCCCGACTCTGCATCTCCTGTCTTTTCCCACAGCGCAGACGCTGCCCGGAGGTGCCCGTGGCACATGCAGGTGTTGGGGAGACAGAGCTGAAGCTCGAGGTCACGGGGAGTTCCACGGAGCGTCAGCCCTGGGGGTCTGCGTGTGCGCTCCACCTCCCGTCCTTGGGGTGCCTGGCCCTGGCCCCCATGCTTGCCCTTCTCTGCCTTCCCGTCCCTCTCTGTCTCCTTCTGTCCCTGCTGGGCCCTCCTCCCTGTCCCCGTTCTTGTGGGGAGAGGTTGGTCGTCCCTTGTCCTACAGCCGTCCAAGCCCATCCTGGGAGCTGTGCCTTCTGCCCCCAGGTCCTCTCAGGTTGGGACACTGAGTCCTCCAGCGCAGCCCCTGGCAGCCCGACCCCGTCCCTGGGGTAGAGTGCCGAGGCAAGGACAGGAGCAGGGGGCAGCTCTGTGCCTCTTATTGTCGGTTTGACTGCAGCATCTCAGAGCGACAGAGGCGCTGGGGCAGGGGGTCCAGACGCCGTCCTTCGGGAGGATCTGGACTCAGAACCAGCAGCCTCTTTTCAGCCCTTTGTCACAAAGAGAGAGAGTGGCTCTGAGCTCATCAGAGTCCAGGACGTCCCACTTCTCAGCTGCAGTCGCTGGAGCTGCTGGGCAGGCGGGAGCAAAAGTGCCGCCAGAAGCCTGGCCTCGTGCACCGCGCACTGCCCTCGTCTGCAGCAACATGGCTTTCAGACACAGCCGCCCTGGTTCTACCCGAAGCCAGTGGCGCCCAGGAGCAGGGTGGGGAGGGCAGAGGGACAATGAGGAGCCCACGAGCCTGGAGGGGGGGCTGGTCGCGGGGAGCAGGGCCTGCACACTCATTCATTCATTCACATGCTTACTGGTTCACTCATTCACTCACTCACTCATTCACTCACTCACTCATTCACTCACCCACTCATTCACTCACTCACTCACTCACTCATTTACTCACTCACTCATTCATTCACTCACTCACTCATTCATTCACTCACTCACTCATTCACACACTTGCTCACTCACTCATTCACTAGTCCGGGCCCCTTCTTAGGCCCGCATGCTGAATGCTGCTAGTTGCTGTGCTAGGAGGAAAGAGAGTCCACGAGTCTCACACTGGCAATTAAATGCTTTAACATGGATGTGGCCTGTGTCATTTCCACTCAAAACTCATTGGCCAGCGCCAGTCCCCGGCCCCACCCAGCCCCAGCGCACCGTGGTGTGCAGTGTGTCCGTGCATCCATGTGTCCAGAAGGGCGCGAACCAGAATACCTGGTGACACTGCTGAGAGCACATGGGGAGGTTGGCTCCATCATCACGATTTCTCCCCTGGGCTTCTGAGGCATGCTCCTGGCTCAGACCTGGAGCTGAGAGTCCGCAGCGTCTTTCTTCACCTATAGTTTTGTCCGAGGGTCCTTTCCTTGGAGAAGAGGATGTGGCACTGCCACTTCCCTGTACCCACAGTGCTGTAAAGATCAGATGGAAATCCTCGCTGATAATCTGTACACACTGGGCCACCCACCTGTGATGGAGATGTTAGCGGTGCCCCCCGGCCCCGCCTTGCCCACTCCTGTGGTCTGAGAGCTCCTGAGACGATTACAAGGGGCCATTTCTTCCTGGGGAAGCAGATGGATTAGATGACTAGGGTGACCATATGGAAAGGTCTTCTATTGACAATGGACTTTCCCTGAGGTAGGCAGCTCATCTGCAAGGAAGGAGTTGAATCTGTAAACCTGAAATTCTTTTAAAGTCTCACTTTTTCTTTTATTCAAATCATAATACTTGTTTTCGTGTTTCTCTAGAACACTGGGGAGAAACATGTCACTCACCGTTCCACGAAAGGGAGGTAGACCTGTGATCACAACGTGGGCCACCCTTTCTATCTGATCGTCTCCACTATCTTGGTGGGGGTTTGGGTCCGTGGGTGGTGTGGGGCCTCCTCTCATGGAGGAGGCACAGAGCTGTTGAGCCCGTTATTTCTACAAGATGTACGTTTCCTCTGGGCTGAGCAGTGGCCTTGGCCAGTCTCCTAGGATGAGGTGTGTGAAAAGCACGAGCCATCTTGGAGAAGTCTCTGTAGGGTTAATCCTTGTGTTTTATTGGTAACATCCATTTATTTTCTGGAGTGGCTGTCAGTCGTTCATGCTCCTCGCTTACCGTTCACACTGTGGTGGGAAGAACCATGGTCCAGAGAGACGTGGGTTCCATCTCCAAACCCCAGCGGCCACGAGCCCTGGTCAAACCATCGAGGATCTCTTCAGACTCGAGGCCTCCTGTGCTCAATGACACTGTCCCACTGAGCTCTCAGGACTGTGGTAAGGGGCAGAGAGGACGGCGGCCGTCCAGCGGTGGGTGGATTTCCACGTGTCTTCCCCATGGCTCTGGCCGGAGAGTCATGGAGGCTGTGGGAGCTCAAAGGCAACTCGGGGTCCTGCTTTGTCCGTTTCCTCGGGAGAAAAGCCCACCTTTTCCCGCCCAGAGTCGGGAACCAGCCGAGACTATTGGGCAGCAGCTCTGGTTGGTTTATTCCAACACCCTTTTCTTCTGCCCAAAATTTGAGTGTGTGATTTTTAAAACATTTTTGGAGTCTAAGCAGGAGTAGAGTACAGGGTGTTGTAAACATGCCAAGTTCAAAGAACTGAGAGAAACTCATTTATTGCTATGTTTTGTGGTGAAATACCAGTGCTTTCCTACTGAAGTCAGGAAACATGTCAACAATCCTGCTATCATCGACACAAACGACTTTTGGTGGAGAACCTGGATGGTGTGTCGGGCAAGAACAAGAGAGGCATCAGCATCAAAAAGGAAGAGACACCAGCCTCCGTATTTGCAGAATACATGATTGTCTACATGGAAAACCCAATAAGCAACATCGCAAATCATAAGGACTTAGAAAAAGTCAAAATAAAAAGATCAAAATTGTTCTAATTATTGGCAGTAACCAATTAGAAGATTCAATAGAAAAAATTGCCATCACAACAGCAGCGAGAGCTGTGACGTCTGCGAGCGAGCCTGTGAACGAGCGAGAGCCTTAGATGAGCCTGGAAACCATCCTGGGAGGCGTCCACCACTCCCTCAAAAGGGGCAGTGCCTGGCCACGCTCCTGAAGAGGACGCTTCAGAACTGTGCAGCTGGCCACTCTTCCCATTTTAATCGACGCATTCAAAATCTTAACACAAATCTTTAGGGACATTGACAAAAGGATTCTAAAATTCATCTTGGAGAGAAAGCACAAGAACAGTAAAGATAAGAGAGGAGGACGAGGAGAAGGTGGTGCCCCCTCCGTGTGTTCAGTGTATAAGGCGCTAGCAGGTGCAGCAACGCGGAGCTGACAGCAGTGGAGTGAGTAGATCAAAGAACATCAGGGAAAGTGCAGAAACAGACATTAGCGTGTGAGAAATTAACATACAAGAAAGCAGGAATTTCACATTCATGGGGGTTGAGGGCGCTAAGTGGTGTGCAGACCCTTGCCTGTGATCGTGGAAGAGAGAATAAATTAATCTTCACCCTCATACTATTTCCAAAAGTGATTTCAGATGGATTTAAGACCTAAATGTAATATGAAACTATAAAAACATTGGACAAAAATATAAGAAAACGTAACTTGGAGAGACCAAAGACCTGAAACAAGAAAAAAATGCAGAAGGCTGAAATAAAGAGCACATCAGCTTGACTATATCAAAATTTAAAATTTCCATCTGACTGAAGATAGAGTTGCCAGACTACCTGCAGAAGCAGAGAAAACGTTCACACAACACGTATCAAAAGAGTCCCGTGTAGAAAATGTGATCCCCTCAAAGAGTCACGCGAAAAAGACGAACAACCCAGGGGAAACTCAGCAAAGGATGTAACACACAATTCATGGGAAAGAATTTAAAGGGGCTGGCCCGGTGGCGCAGTGACTAAGTTCTCACGTTCCACTTCAGCAGGCCGGGGTTCGCCAGTTTGAATCTGAGGTCCTGACCTATGCACTGCTTGTCAAGCCATGCTGTGGCAGGTGTCCCACATGTAAAGTAGAGGAAGATGGGCAAGGATGTTAGCTCAGGGCCAGTCTTCCTCAGCAAAAACAAAACAAAAAAAGGTTTGGCAGCAGATGTTAGCTCAGGGCCAATCTTCCTCAGCAAAAAGAGGAGGATTGGCAGCAGATGTTAGCTCAGGGCTAGTCTTTCTAAAGAAAAAAAGCAAAAAGAAATTACAAATGGCCGAGAAACACAAAAAATGCTCAATTCAGTAGGAATAAGGGAAAAACAAGTTAAAACAAGATGCACTTTTTTAACTATTTGGTGAAAATGAGAAATACTGATAATATGAAGTATTAGCAACAAGGTGAGGAAACAGGACTCTTACATTCCGTTTGTGAGAATAGAAGTGTGAATAGCCTTCTGTGGAGAGCAATCTGGGTGTATCTATTAGGACAAAAGTCCACACGCCCTGTGCGTCACCAGTTGCGCTTCCCAGAACCGACCCTAGAGAAACGCTCACATGCGGACAGAGGAGGCAAGGACTAGAATATCCACTGCAGTTGTTGACTGAAATCCTGAGCTCGGAGGGGACAAGTAGGATTAAATGTCTTCCAATGGAGACTTGGCTAATGGAAGAGGGGTCTGGGTAGTTAACGATTCATCAGGCTGAGCCCTGAAGCTCCTGGTGGGAGGAGTCTGCGTCGACCCCTTTGTTCTGAACTGTGAGGTGGTGCGAGGAATAGTGTGACTGCCGGTGGGAGGGGCACGGAGGAAGCTGCCCACCTCACCTCACTATGGTGCTGTGAGGCTGGGTCATGGGTCTGTAAGTCCTTCCAGGCGGTAACTGTAGTGTGGACAGTCGAATCCCAGGAAAGTCTCACCTGTCCTTCCCTGGCTCAGCCAGAGCAGCCCAGTGGGCAGTGACCTGGGAGGTCAGCGTGTTTGCAGAGTGCTGATCCCTGTGGAATTAGGGTTTATAGGGCTCTCTCACCCTCAAGGGGGATTAGCTGACATTCGACTGCTGGACTGGGTGGAGGGACGCAGGGCTGGAGGCCATGGGGATGCAGCTCCTGGGTCCCTGAGAAGAGTATGTCCTGGCCACACAGCTGCAGTCTAGCTCACTGTGATCCCACCATTCCCATAGCGTCTGCACTTTGAAGTCACACACTTCTCTGCCCAGGATGCCCCAGGGCTCCTCTCCTCTCATTTTGGGACTCCGTGTCTTCTCGTGCCCATCCTGGGACTCAAATTCATTCCCCTCTGAAGTTTGAGGCAAAGAGAGAGATTGGTGAGGATTGTGGATCTTTAGGTTCCCATCTCTGAACACATTTGAAACTGTAATGAGCAGGCTTGGCGATGCCCTGGTGTGTTTCATATGGACAGGAGAAATTACCCCTCTCCTAAGCCAGCCCTGTGCTTTCATTTCGCGCATCAGATCAATGCCTGGACGACAAACAGGCTCCAGGCGTCCCGGGGATGCGTTCTAGGGGAGAATCTGCCGCAGGAAATGCTGCACTAATTAGCTGAGGACAACACACAGGTCTGTCCGCAGGGGTCACTCAGGAAGCTCAGCGAATAGTCCTTGAGTGCTGATGGGTTACAGTACCAAATGGGAGCCTCCCATGGCCCTGAGCAGGTGCCACCCACAAGGAAAGGACACCAGGGTGTTTGAGCCCCTAAAGCTCTGCTGCTCAGACTGGGGTCCGGGAACCAGCAGCAGCAGCAGCACTGGGAGCTTGTTAGAAATGCAGACTCCGGGCCTCCTCCCTCCGTGTCAGCCCCTTCTGTGAATTTAATCCCCAAGTGAGATCAGGGCTTATGGCTGCCCACAGCAAGGACTACATTTCCCAGCCTCCTTTGCAGCTTCAGTGACCATGTGACCAGTGCTGGCCAATGCCCTGTGAGCAGAGGTCAGGAGCGCCCCTTTCAGGTCATGCCCTGAAAAGAAGGAGGTGAGCCCCTCCTTCTAGTCCTCCCTCCATTGTCTGAATGAAACTAGGTCAGCTTGGAGTCACCGCTGCTCATCTTGGCCCAGGAGAACCCAAGGGAGGGGGGATTTTGTGAGCTTTGGGGCAATTTAATCACTTTATCATGTGGCAAACACTTAGCTCCCTGTGGCTGGGCTCCCTCAACTGTGAAACAGGGATGATGATAGTGGTGATGATGATGATGGCGATGATGGTGATGATGGTGGTGGTGATGCTGATGGTGGTGATGGGGATGATGATGATAGGGATGATGGTGATAATAGTGGTGGTGATGATGGCCATCATCATGGAGATGATGATAACGGTAATGATGATGATGGTGATGGTGATGATAGTGGTCATGGGGATGTTGATGCTAACGGTGATGATGATGGTAGCAGTGGTGATGGTGATGATGATGGTGGTGGTGGTTATGAGGATGAAGATGGTAATGGTGATGATGATGATGGTGATGGTGAGGATGATGATGATGATGGTGATGATGCTGGTAGTGATGGGGCCCCTTGCCAGGAAGAGGAGGAGATGTAATGAGGTCATAGCAGGGCTTAGGGCATAAACTGTGCCTATTATTACTATTATCTTTATTATTAATATCTCATGTTGTTGATGACATGGAGCTTCTTCCCTCCCAGCCACCATCCCTCCGGTCCTGGGACCCTCTTTATAAGGCAGGAGCTGAGCTGTCCTTTAGGAAACCTCCTTTCCTGGCTTCTCCTCAGCAGGAGTCCCACCCGCAGGGGGCATAAATGTGCCCCAGGCAAGGAGGGAAGACAGGTGGGTCCCCCACTCTGTACCAAGGGCCCCGCTGGCCCTGGCATCCTGGGAAGGCTCATCGATATCACGAACCCTGTTTCCTGCTGTAGCACCATGATCAGGGGCTTCCACATTGTGCTTGGCTAAGGGAGTTGGGGTGGACATCAGAGGGCAGGAGCTGATCACTTTGTTGCTGAAGCCTCTGACATGCCTACCTCCTGGGGAGTCTCCACAGAGGCATTGGGGCTGCCACAGCAGGGGAGGTGGGATGGTGTCCCCGCTCGTGTCTGTGCTCCAAAGCACCTCGGTGCGCATTGGGAGGGCAGAGATGTCACGGACCTACTGCATTCAGTAGGCTGATGAGTGAGCCGGGGCGTCTGTTCTCGCGCTTAATCGAGTTTGTCGTCTTGTCTGTGAGCGCCTGTTCGTGATGCCTGCCCGCCTTCTCCCAGGGTTTCCTGCTTATGGTGGATCTGTGGAGGCTCCTGCGATACCGCGCACACCCACCTCTGTCTGTCTGTTGGACACAAGCATACAGCCCTCCCGCCGCCCTGTCTTCTCCATGGGTGGTGAGGACAGTTCCACGCAGAGGCTACAGGTCATCACAGGCTCTCGGAAAATTGCTTTCTCACTAAATCTCCCGTCTCTTCTCTCCAGCAGCCAGTGGAGAGTTCTCTGCTAAACTGAGTTCAGGGCGAGGCAGTGTGGACCAGAGACCCAGCAGGAGAGGAGAGTCTAATGAAACACTTTCCTGGCGGAGTTTCCATTCTGACACGTTGCCCTGGGAGGCTGATGGAGGCCGGGGCGTCTGTAGCGGGCTGATCTTCGGCCGGGGGCTGGGAGGAGTCTGTCCCTGTGGGCTCACGGGAGCCCCTCAATTGTGCATTCAAGGGGGGAGGGTGGTGCTCGGGAGATCTTCCAGGGTCCACAGGGCACCAGGCTGCTGGCAAGGTCGGAGATGTGGGGTTTGGAGGGGCCCTGCAGACGGAGCTGTTCTCTAGGTAATGGCCTCTCTGCTGTGCGCTGCCCCACTGAGCCCACTAGGATCCTGGGGAGTGTCAGCATTCTGGGTCTCTCCAGGGAACCGAGGCAGCAGCCGCCTTCCCCCTGTGCTGCCTGGGCCACTGTCTGTGAGGGCTGCACTGGCCCGCGAGTGTCCTTGTGCCCCAAGCGCCCGTTTCCATGCCTGGGGGACCCTCCTCCTCCCACTTCGCCTGGGGCCGCCTCCTGTTTGTCTCTGTGGCCGCCTCCAGGCACCTCTAGGGAGCCGTGAAATGTGACCTGTGTCATTTTGGTGATTTCCCATAGGAGTTAAATGTTCATATTTGCGTTTAAACCATTGTTGTAAATATAAACATGAATGGTAAAGCTCATGTGAACAACTTAAACATGTAACTTTTGTTTATCTAGAACATTAAAGAGCAAATGAAAAGCCTGCGACAAGTCCGGAGAAACCACAGAAGTGGAAAGAGGATCATACCTGGGCGCCTGTCACAGCCCTTTTTCCTGGGTTTGAACAGGGGGCTCTGCATTTCTGTCTTGCACTGGGCCCCGCAGATCATGCCTCGGCTCCCAGTCTGAGAGGCCCCATGGGGGCTGTGTCCCTGTCCCCGGGCTCGTCCTCACCCCAGGCCTGGGCCGGGCTCCCTGAGGGGGTCAGCCAGTCCGTACTTGAATCGTGTCCCTGGAGACCCCACTGCTCTGAGATTGCTCTGCTGGCCGTGCTGGGGCCTCCTCCAGGTTGCTGGGAACAGCTCTGCTCTTTGGAGCTGGTGTGACCCCCAGGGAGGCCGAGGGGCCTGAGGACGGGGGTGACTGGGGGTTCCTGGAACATGGGGCTGGGGGCCAGTCCTCCGTGGGGCCCCTGGACAGGGGGCTCCTGCAGGAGGTTGGGGGGCCCTTGGGGCCCCTGACCAGGCTGCACCCCTCCTGACAAGGACACCCCATTGTCTGAGGGCCCTGGGAGCCAAGGGCAGCGCTGAGCCCAGGTTTGTGCACACAGTGGGCAGAGGAGCTGGGAGCTTCCAGCCCGGACGGCAACTCCCTGCCCACCCTCCGTCCTGGGGTTGACTCCCTACCCCCATGAGGGATGACGCTCAAGGACAGATAGAGATAAGCGCCAAAGTCCTTCTCAGGTGGGGCCCCCTCCCCCACTTCCCTGACAATCACACAGTTTTGAAAAACAAATTCATGAATTATGACATTTTGACAAGCTGAGGAGTAATGCACATGGTGCTCAACAAACTGAGAAGGAAACTTGAAAAATGTATGCCTTCTTTCATTCTGTGTCACAAAAACGAATGTGTTGCTCAGGCTCATAAATTTTTGGAAGCAAATTTTTGTCAAAATATCACAAGCTTCAGAAACATCCTCTGCCCACACCACTGTGACACAAAATCACCGCCCTGCTCAAACCAGGAGAGAGTCCACCCTCCCCGGAGACGCCCAGGGCCCTGCAACCCATGGGATCACACGGACCCTCAGCACCGAAGGCCCTGACGGCGCCAGCACCGGGACTGCTGGAATCTAAGAGGTTTCTGGAATTCTGCGCTTCGCAGACACACTCGTTAATCCATGGAGCAGCCGGAGGAGACGTGGTAGGGAGAATTCGGGGTGTTGATAAACGAGAGAGAGACTCATGCTGCAGAGAAGCGTCCTAAGGGAGACAGGAAGGGGCTGCGCAGCCCCCCTGTGAGTCCCCCCACCCCGGGCACATCCAGGCTGTCCCCACACCTTCCCAGGGCCCCACCTGAGTTCCAGGGTCAGCCCAGGAGCTGGCCCTGTGGTGCACACTCAGAGCCCATGCAGTCAGCATTCTCCAGGGAAGCAGAACCGAGGAGAAGTGTGGGCGTCTAGAAAGGGACTTGTGGGAGGAATCGGCTCAGTGAGGGTGGAGGCTCGTGCATCCAGAAGGGCAGAGCTGGCCGGCAGGCTGCAGACCAGGAGAGCTGATGGTGCGGTTCCAGTCCGAAGGCGTCTGCTGCAGAATTCCCCCTTGACCTCGGGGAGTTCAGCCTTTGGTTCTCTCCAGGCCTTCCACTGATTGGACCAGGCTCACCACATGAGAAAGGGCAATCGGCTTTACTCAAAGTCCACCAATTTCAATGCTGATCTCATCCAGAAACAGCCTCACAGAAACGTCCAGACCAAATCTTGGGACAGATCACAGACCCCTCAGTCACATTTCTGAGCCATCCGTGTCTGAGTTCTCTGTTGGGGAATCCGTTCCTGATGTGAACCACAGGACCAGGAGTTAGGAGGGACGTGGTGGGCAGCACTGTTCCTGGCCTCAGGGTGTGGGCAGAGCAAAGTCGTGGCAGAACAGCGTTCAGCTGGGGTCTATGGGGGCGCAGAGGTGAAACCAGGCCCAGTTAAGAGGGCCAGGGGCACAGACATGGGATGGCGCTCTTGGTGGGTGGTCCTAGTTGTGTTGCGTCGCTGCCCCCACCCAGAACCTGCGGTGGGACCCCTGCACCTGACGGCCCAGCAGGCTCCCGTTCCCATCGTCTTGAACTCTCCTTCCTCCTCTGCCTGGTCCACGAGGGACAGCGAGCGGCCCTTCCCACCACCTGTGCTGGTTCACCCGCCTCAGCCCGGCCTCCTGCTGTGCCGGGGAGCCCTAGGGAAAAGGCAGCTTTGAGGGTCTGACCCTGTGAATTAGACATTTTGTGCGGAATGTTGACCTCCCAGCAGCCCTGGCGGGTCAGGAGCAGAGGTCTGAGGCCCAAAGAGAGGCTACCACCCAGGTGGAGGGAGTGCTCCCCCTCGATTCCGTCTCGGCAGCCTAGTGCCTCATTCCTGCCCGTGACCCCGACTCTGGTAGCCCTTGAGTGCCAAGGGTTCATCTTCCTCGTTTTAGGGTCACACAGCCGACGACCCCTCCACCTCCGCCCTCCCAGCGCAGGGTCACTGGGCTCAGGGGTCAGTGACCTCCCGCCCGGGTTTGTTCTAAGGGTCGACACCCACGGGAGGTGGATGTGGTCCTCTGCGAAGGCCAGGGCTCAGCCAGTCGTGAGCGACAGAAAATCAACCCAAACTGACTCAGCCCAGAGGGACGCGCTGCTCACACGACGGAGAGCTGCAGGGCCGGTGGAGGGCCAGCCCAGGCCCCAGGGGACTCAAGGTCGTCGTTAAGATGTGTGTGTCCCCAACTCTCCTCCTCCTCGATCTCCTCTCTCTCCTGTGCTGTCTGCACGTGGGCAGACCTTCCTCTCCTGGGGCAAATGTCCGCTCCCTGCTCAGGGCCCGTGCTCTCTGTGACCAACCTGCGATTGTCCACGTCCTGAATCCTTCTCACAGGCTCCACGTGGACCCTGTCCCCATCCTGAGCCTGTCCCCCTGACCAGGGCATGGAGCACAGGGATTGTCCAGGCCTGGGCCCTGGGCACCCTTGGAGCCTGGCAGCAGGCATGGGGGTGTCGTTTCCACCCCTAAGTCCACAGGCCCGAGAGGAGGGAGGTGGCTTCCCCAAGGGACTGTGGGTGGAGCATGGTCAGCAAATAGGATTCGCCGTCCCTCCAGCTCCAGGGCAGCCATGCGGCCCATATGGTGACGGAACCGCTCAGGGCCACACGGACGCGAGGAAACAGAGTCGAGTTCTCACCAGGGCTGTCTGTCTGTCTGTCTGTCTGTCTGCAGGGCCCCTGTCCCGACAGCCCAGGCTGCCTTTGCAGCAGCCGCTTCCCTCCTGAGCATCTGTCCTGCTTGGTGAGTTGGAGATAAGCAGTCACATTAACATTCTGTGCGGGTGTGAAGGTAATAAATTACACAGACTCAGAGGAGCCGGGCGGGCTGCTTCCCAGAGATAATGGACGACACGTGGCCACAAGCAAAACGGACACAGGGGCTCCTGGTCAGTGCAGGAGCTGCCGGGCAGGAGCACATACACACACACACACAGATGTGCACACACACACACACGGGTGTGCATACTCATGTACACACACGCACGTGTCCATCACAAGGCCGGGAGCCCTGGACTCGTCTGGCAGAGAGTGAAGTGCAAGTGGACGTTTCATCTCGATGACCAGACGGGGGAGTGGGAGTGGGAACATAGCCCTCCAGAACTGTCTAGACTCACTCCCCCCTTCCCCATCCTCTCCCCTCAGGAAGAGTCACAATGTGCTTCCTGTCCAGGAAGCACTCGGAGAAGGGAGGGAGGGGGCAGGGCCGCAGCTGGACCGCGGTCGGTGCTCTGGACCCCGAGGGGACCAGCTGGCCTCCGGTGAATGAGGCTCTGGAGGGCGGAGGGAACACAGGGGTGTCTCCTTTGCTTTCTGCTGCCCCCTACAACCCCATGGAAGCCCTGTTGGGGACAGGAGGGGACGCAGGAGCTCCCTGTGTGGACAGACAGTGATGGGAGCTCGCACGCAGGGCTCCTAGGAGACGGGACAATAAGACCCTGCAGTGCACACCTGGCCCTCGGCCTGGGCGCAGGTGGAGACGAGGTTCGGAGCTCTGGGTGTCCCCAGGAAGGGGGATGGGGACAAAACGGGGGCCGAGGGGCACACACACAGGCGTCCTGCACACCCCACGCTGATGCCACTCACTCCCCTCCACTGACGCGCATTCGGGTCAGGCACTGGGAGCCTGGGACCGTGGTGACGGTGCCATAGCAACCCCGCACAGGTGTCCAGGTGAGCGAAGGTGGGCCTCACGGGTTCGGGTTAATTCAGGAACGTCATCGCCCTGAAGGGTCAGGGTCAAAGCCACTCTGAACGCTGGGGCTGATGGTCCAGGACGGGTCACGAGAGCACAGAGAGGAGACGAGATCACGGGTGGGATGAGGAAGGAGCCCACGCCAACCTCCACGTCCCTGTCTGTGTCCCTGCCACCTCCGTGGGGTGGGCAGGCTGAAGACGCAGGGGCGACCTGAGCCCAGGGTGCGGGTCACATTCACACGGCGCCTGGGGCCTGGACGCCCACCCTGGGTCCTTGCATCCCCAGCACCATCGGGACCCGGCGGCCCCTCCTGAGTCCTCCCACCTCAGCCCCCTCCCTCTGAGGTCCCCTCTCCTCAGTCTCGGTCTCTCCCTTCTTCATTTACGCTGCAGGCCCTAGTCCCGCATCCTGAACACACTGTCTGCTGTTGTCAGCCTTTGCACATTTACGCGAGGAGATCCCCCAGCCGCCGTCTTCTGAGACGTGCTGACTGTGTTCAACTCACGCTTGTGAGTGTCATCTGTGTTAAAGAGCACGTCGAACACGGGTCTTCCCTGCTGTGCACAGTTCAAACACCACAGCTTGTTCACCTGTGTGGTGGTTTTCCATCCCACATGCTTGTTTGTTTGTTTTTTCTGTGAACGGTGCTTCTGTGAACATGTGGGTGTTGAGATGGTTAAATAACTCTATCTATGAGCCATCTCTCTATCCACCAACTATCTGTCTGTCTACACATCTGTCTTTCTCCAGCACCTGGCAGACAGTAAGAGCCACCTAGGTGTGTGTCATTATTTTTACTCATTTCAGAATCGATGGAAATGCTTGAACTGGGTTATTGTGTCGACAGGTGCACGTGAACTACAAACACACTCATCCCACCCTCACACTCACACAGGTGCCCACTCTCCCCAGCACAGGCGCAGGCCCGGGAGCAGCCGTCAACCACGCGGGAGCACAGCGCCTTGGCTGGCATCTGGTGAGGACCTTTCTGGCCTGGTCCCTCTGCAGGAGCAGGAAGCCAGCCTCAGCGCTGACCCTGGGGCGTGAATCGCAGCAAGTTCCCTGCAGGAGGAAGGCGGGCCTGCCGCGGCTCACGCCCGGGGCTTTGGTCCCCAGCGATGGAAGAGACGGGAGCTTCCTCAGGCGTCCAGTGCAGCCTCGGGAGCCATCACTCCCGGCTGAAGTCCCCGTGGACTAAGAGGCTTCAGTGGTCACTGGGGTGAAACAGACGAGGGCTTCCCACAGTTTCCACAGCCCGCACGCACGTGGTGGATGGTGCTCAAGCGTGAAACACGCCCTCCCGGGGCTTATCTAGAATCTGACAAAGCCAGAGGGCTTTGCAGGGAAGGAAGTAGAAACAGCAGCTCCTGAGCGCCAGATGACGAATGGCTCTTCAGACCTCGAGGGACAGAAGGAGCATCTTTGACCTCTCCAGAAACCGCCCCCCAGGGGTACCCGGACGCTCCTGCTGAAGATCCTGGTCTCTGGACTCCTGGGATGGGAGCGAGCTGTGGCCGGAAGGTGAGCAGGGCTGGGGACCACAGTTCTGTCTGGGCTCCACCTTCGTCTGCTTCCTTGGGCTCCACGCACTTCTCTCCTGCTGATGAGTCAGGCCGACGGCCACCTTGAAGTCTGCACCTCTGCTGCCAGAACCCAGACTTTCAGCCTGCAGACAGAGAGATCCACGGCAAAGTCCACGAAAGAGTTGAAAAGAAAGCCCATTCGTGTCAAAACGTGTTGTCTTCCACCAAACAGAGCTGAAAGGGGCTTGGGCTCCTGCCTGGGATGTGCTCCCTGTGAGCGCGAGGTGCTGCCCTGTCCCTGAGGGGTGTCCTTGGAATCCAGCCCTCACACTGGGGACAGGGGTCTCAGGATGCTGAAGTTTCCCCATCAGGGTTAGGGAACCCAGGGGACTCCTGAGCTCTCCCCGCCGCCCCCCCGGAGACCCGCAGAGCCACCGCCCGGGTGGGGAGCCTGCTCTGCCGCGATGGCCTGAGTACCGGGCGTGCTTGTGAACACTCTGTGCCTCCATCCTCCTCTGTGAGGGGCAACAATGGTGGTTCTCTACCAGTTAGGGCGACGCTGCGGGAGGGTCCCTCAAGTTCAGTGTCTTCAGAATAAACGCATTTCTCTCTCAGGTGACATCCAGGGCAGGTGTGTCTGGTGGGCCAGCGGCTTCTTCCACACTCCGCAGGGCCCCACATTGGGGTTTAATGCTCTGGGGCTGTCATCTTGAATTAATAGTAATTAATTCAAGTAGTAATTTTGTGTTTGACTTGTGGTTTGTAATTTTGTGGGACACTGGGGCGGGCACCGGGGTCTCGGAGCATCGGCTCACAGGGTGCCGCTTCCTGCTGCCCACCACTGCTCTGGGCTACCCGTGCCCTGCCCCCGGACGCTGGGGCTCTGGGGCTCTGGGCCCCGTCCAGCCTCCCCCTCGTGCCCCGTGACTGCCGTCCTCTGCCTGTGCAGCGACATCACCTTGGGGGAGAGGCCACATTCCACCCTCTGCTCCCGGCAGGCGTCTGGGTGTGAGCACAGGGAGGCTGGGGTTGGGCGTGCACCGCGTGCATCAGAGCCTCTGTGTTCGTCTGCTGGGGGCTCTGTGACAAATACCACAGACCCGGCCCCTTAAACAACGGAAATATATTTCCTCACAGGCTGGAGGCTGGACGTCCGAGATCCAGGTGTCGGGGTGGTTCCCTCTGAGGTCTCTCTCCCTTCTGTGTACATGGCCATCTCCTCCCCGTGCCCTCACATGGCCCTCCCTCTGTTGTGTCTGTGTCCTGAGCTCCTCTTCTTATAAGGACATCATCAGACGGATCAGGGCCACCCCAGTGACTTCATTTTAACACAATCATCTCTTTGTAGGCCCGTCTCAGATACAGTTGCATCCTGAGGTCCTGGGGTTAAAGCTTCAACACATGAGTTTGGGGGACACAATTCAGCCCGTAATAGCCCCTACTGCACCCCACCATGTGGGAGCCGGTGCTGGTCCTGCATCTGTCTCGAGGACACCGGCCACTTGCTCCCAGTGACTAGGCTCCGGCCTGGGCCTGCTTGCCTGTTACCTGGTTCCCTCTCCTGCCTGCCTGCCGGTGGGCGCGGCTGCACCACAGGACGCGAGACCCAGAGGCCGAGGATCAGACACCGGTTCCTCCGACTCTAAGTCTGCGCACAAACCACTCAACTGGCTCTCATCCCAGGACTTCCCGCCATTCCTGAGGGACCTGAACCCCATGCCCTGCGGGGTCCTGCCGCCTGGGAACCCTACAGAGCCGCCCTCAGCTACACACGGCCCTCCCATGCTTGCTGCACGGGATGTCGGGAGGGAAGAGCATGCTGAGGCCCGGTGTCTCCCTACTCCTCACAGCCATCCACTCATCCAAACAAGGGGGGTCTGAGCAATGGTCACGGCCAAAGTAAACCCAAGGAGACACCACGACGGAGTGTAATTCAGTCCCTGCGTGGGATACTGGGACAAAAAAGGACATGAGAGAAAAATGAGGACGTATGAGTAAAGTATGGACTTCAGTTGATAATAATGTAATAATGTATCATCACTGGTTCATGACCTGTGACAAGTGTGCCCTCGTCTGTCAGATGCTAGTACAGGGGAAGCTGTGTGCGGGGTATTCAAGAACTTTCTGTGTCAGCTTCACAGCTTTTCAGTAAACCCAAAGCTATTCTAAAATGAAAAGTTCCTTTAAAAATATAGAATATGGTTGGTATTGAGGCTGTGAAAAGCTGCGAGCCCCTGACACCATATTCCCACGTGAAGGTGATGTCGACGGAGGAGAGACACCGGGCCGGCCGCGCTGAGTGGGGCCACAGCCACAGACGCCTCCGCCATCACGACGTCTTTGTGTGTCAATTATATCACCATTTTCTTTCTTTCATCTCCCAAATAAGCCATGTCCATGGTTAAAAGTGTAGAGTATAGAATGGGACCCAGTGGGGAGAAAGTTTCTTCTTGGTCACTTTGCCCACAGTCTCTCTGTTGGCCTCGCCAGAGGCAGCGTCTCGTCCTGTGTCTGAGGGTCTTCCCAGAAGGCGTCTGCATGTGAACAAGTGTGCAGACACACACACGTACACACACACACACACACATATATGCATATACACACATACACATGAAGACACACATACACACATATCACACACACACACGGAGCATATTTATGTCCTGTTTTATGTTATAGGACTCTTCCCAATAAGCACATTTGCGGATCCCTCAGTATGTTCCACGGTTTCAGTGCGTCCCTCTGAATAGATGCCCCACAATCCATGTCAGTGGTTCCCCATCAAGAAATATTTATCTCCGTCTTTTGTTACAAATGGCCATGTAATGAATGTCTTTGTTTGGACGTCCTCGTGCACATTGCAGTGTTTTTAATGCGTGCTCGGAATGCGAGGAGAACAATGTACAGTAATTTATATCACTCCTCTCCTATTTTAAACATTTAGGTTGTCTCCAATTTCTCCACCATTATAAACAACACTGCTATGATCATAAATCTCGGCACACACCCTTGATTAATTTCTAGAAGGAAGTGCTGGGTAAATGCATTTTAACCTTAAAGCTGCTTTAACTCGTTTCACCAGGGCTGTGTCAGGGCTGCCCTCCCTGGTGGTGCAGGTTGTGCACTGCTCGAGATGCCCAGGAGGGGCAAGTGGGGCTGAGGAGGAGCCCACGGTCCATCCCCAGGATCCAGGTGTCCCCTGGAGCAGGTGACTTTTCTAGTCTGCATAAAGAACTGGAGGTGCTGGCAGGGCCCTGACTGAGTTGCAGAGGAAGCACCTGAGGTCAGGGGAGCCCCCAAGAAGCTTCAGACACGTGTGGTGTGTGCTTGTCACGTAAATGAGAGCCGTTTTCCAAGGGTCACGGAGGGGCTGTACTCTCAGCCCGCTGCTGGGCCCAGTTTGGGGTCGTCTCTCTCACATGCTGGGTGACGCTAGCCCTCCGCTCCCAGCTCTGTCTGTTGTGAAGCGAGAACTGTCCTCAGAGGATCCTTAAAAGTGGTTTCTTTTAAAGAACGCACTTTGCGCTGCCCTCCTCGGTCTAAATATGTGGATGAGAGAGTGACCCAGGCACAAGCTTAATTCTAGCAGCCAGGCACGATCTCCCCCGAAACACCATTCCTGTGGCTGGTGAGCAGGCCTCCTGCAGTGCATCCTGATGGCCCTCCAAGGAGAGCAGGGGCCGAGCCCCAGGGTACAGCTGGAGGACCACAGGGTCACGTCCTGACCTGGCCCAGCTGAGCCGGAACCAGGAGCTGAGTGGGGACAAACAACTGGGAAATCACTAAAGATATGGCCTCGAAGATGAAATTTGCTGCAGACTTCCAGGTCAGAGTCTTTATTAGTCTTTTTTAGCAGGTGAGCGTTTCAGGCCTCAGTCTCAGGTGTGTGGGAAGCAGCACTTCCTTTCCAGTTTGACAAACGAATTTCATTTCTACCTGCAGCCGGTCCTCCCAGCATGGTGCCTGCTGAACCGCAGTGTCTTCTGGGCTCTCCGCGTCCAAGGGCTGCCGCTGAATTCCAGGTCTATGCAGGGCCCGGGTGTCGGGAGGGGACAGGGAGGCCACTCGATCCCCAATGCTATCTGTCTGTACAGGACAGGGGGACACCCATTCCCCAAGCGGCCGCGGCAGCAGGGCACTGGGCTCAGCAGGGACAGGCCTGTGGGAGCCCTTTGTTATAGTGTCAGGAAATTCCTGATTCAGCCATTATTAAAAATTACATTATATAGGGGCTGGCCCCGTGCCCGAGGGGTTAAGTTCACATGCTCCGCTTTTGTGGCCCAGGGTTTCGCGGGTTCAGATCCTGGGTGTGGACATGGCACTACTTCTCAGGCCACACTGAGGCAGCATCCCACATGCCACAGCTAGAAGGACCTGCAACTAAAATATACAACTGTGTACTGCGGGAATCTGGGGAGAAAAAGCAGAAAAAAAATTACATTATACAAACTTACAATTAAGCAAACTAAAACAAAGGTGATGGTCGCTCACAACTCATTGCTTCCTAGTTATTCTACTGCATTAACTGCCATCCATGCTCACGTCTGGAAGCTGTGGAGAGGCCGCGCATGGCGGCTGCCGGGTGCCTGTCCCCAGCTGCGTGCTCGGGAGGGTGGTCGTGCACTTGGACGTCGGCTGCGGCAGGAACGTTCACACCTGGGAGGCCGGCATTGGCCAGCCCCATGGGCCTCCGTCATCAGTCCAGGAAGGTTCTGATAGGTCGCTCCTTGTTCTCCTCCCGGGCCTGGGACCTGGACGTCCACTTGGAGTTTCTGTGCCTCTGTGGGGCACAGGGCAGCTCGTGCTCAGCCTTGGGGAACTCGGCCCGACTCGCTCTGTCTCAAGATTCTGAGCATCCAGCTCCTTCTCTGGTTTCCCCATGGAGTCCTCACTGCTCTGAGGCCCCACAGCCATGAGGGATGTCCCCTCCCCCCGCCTCCCTCCAGGGCTCACACCAGGGAGCAACATGGCTCTCTCCCTCATCCTTCAGAGCACCTTTCTCCCACTCTGCAGCCCCACCCTCCATGTCCACCCTGCCATGTTTGGGGAAGCTTCTGGGTCCCAGCTAGAGCTGGAGGAAGGACCCCATGGAGCTGAGACCCAGACCCCAGGGGAAGGACTGTGCATAGCAGGTGCTAGTGTTCTGGAGTGAGCACGGTGCGGCTGGTCCTGGGAGGGCCGGGCTCAGGGGAATCAGGAGTTTGGAACAGGGTGATGCTCAGAGAAGCAGGAGGCAGACAGGATGCAGTGAATGCCCCGGCTCCCCACAGCCTCCCCCTGGCGGAACCTAGTGGCAGAGCTTAACAGGGAGTGGCTGACCCTGCAGAACTGGGATTCACAGGCAGCCTCAGGGTCACCTGACTGAGCTGAGAAGGGCAGTCTGGAGCTGGGACATCACAGCATAAAGAGGGACACACCCACCTGAGTGCTCCTGCCTCTGCGGGGCGGTGTCAGGGGTTCACTGACCCTCCAGCCCTGCAACAGATGCACCTCCTGAGGCTTCTGAGCACAGGGCAGGGGAGTGAGGAGAGGGCGCCTCCTGGAATCCACTGACAAGGGGGGCGAGTGTGGCAGAGCAGGGCAGAATGGATCCTGTAGAAGGAGCTGTGCACAACCTCCACAGCCTGCACCACGGAGGCTGCACCACGGAGGCTGCACCACGGAGGCTGGACCATGGAGGCTACACCATGGAGGCCGCACCATGGAGGATGCACCATGGAGGCCAGACCGTGGAGGCTGCACCATGGAGGATGCACCACAGAGGATCCACCATGGAAGCTGCACATGGAGGATGTTCAAGGTGAAGACATCCCGCAGTGTATGTTTATGATTCACTCTGTTCTCTTTAGTTCTTCAAATTACAGTTTTAAACAGCACATTTTAATTGCAGTTTACACATACACAGAAAAGAACACAAGTTGAAAGTGCACAGCTTGATGAATTTTAACCAAGTGAGCACAGCCGTGTAAGTAGCATCCAGATCACAGATCAGAGCATGACCGGGTCCCCAGGGACTCCCTCCCCATGCCCTGTACGAGTCACTGCCCACTCCCCAAAGGAGCTTCTCCACTGACTTCCGTCACCATGGGCAGTCTGCCCTTGGCCCGATATGTACTGGTAATCCCACCGTTACACTGCATCTGCCTTCCTTCACTCGGCATCGCCTTGTGTCCCCATGCTGTGTGTAGCTCTGGGTGAGTCTTTCTCACTACAGTGTAGCACCAACTGGGTGAATTTATTTCCACGCACAAGTTACCCACCCATTCTGCTGCTGGCGGGCTTTGTTTCCAGGCAGGGCTCTTATGAACAGAGCTGCTGCGGACGCTGTTTTTCTGCTTGTTGGTGAACACGTGCACACATTCCTGTGGCATAAACATGTGGAGTGGAGCTGCTGCCGGGCCCAGGTGTGCACACGCTTGGCTTCAGTGGACACTGCCCGTGTGACACACTTACAGAGCACTGCTCCGGCCAGCTGCACACAAGAGGTCTGCGGCCTCTCCTCCCTGTCCGTGTTCAGTGCTGTCTCTCTGCTTCCTCTTAGCCGCGTGGTGGGTGTGTCATGACATTATTGCTGTTTTAATTTGTATGCTCCTGTTGACCATAAACTTGAGGGATTTTATAGGTTTATGGAACATCTGAATGTCCTCTTTACAGGGGACCTGCGCGAATCATTTCATTTCTCTCGACAATGCTTTGAAGTGTGCGAGTGCTTGTGTGTGCTTTCACATCTTTTTTTAGATTCTTGATATTTCCAGGAAGTTTTTGTTTATTGACATTGTATCCAGTGACTTTGCCGTATTCCTTCCCCCTTAGTTTTAAAGTCAGGATGCCCAGGCCATCAGAAAATACAGCTCGTTTGTTTCCTCCTTTTCAATCCTTATGCCTTTTCTTTCTTTCTCCTTCCTTTCCTGCACCCTCTCAGACCTCCAGGAGAGACCTCAGTCCCTGAGTGGACGTGGAGCCACACTCGAGGGCTTTAGGTGTGTTAACACCTGTGATCCAATGACACACCTACATACCGTCAGGCCACCATTTTATACACTAGAAAACGGAGGCACAGAGCAGCTGAACAGCCCGCCCAGGCCCCTGGGGTAACGGGGGCAGAGCTCGTAGCAGTTCAACGCATTTTCCTCATAAAGACCCAGCCCTAAGATGAGCCCCATGTCCCTGTGGTCAGTGGTCTCCCCCTTCTCCAGCGACCCCTGGAGGTAACTCCTCTTCGCTGTTTGGTGTGTGGCATCTGGCAGCATTTTCTGTGCCTTTACATGTGTTGATAATTGACGGCTCCTCGTCACAGCCCAGCCCAGCCCAGCACACCAGCAGCGGCGCACAGCCCTGTGGCCGAAGGCGTGGGCTCTGGGACTGGTCTGCTGCGCTCTCGTCACCCTCCTCAATGGCACCCTTGTGCACACTGCAGGCTCCTTCTCGTTCTCAGTCCACAAGCACCTTGGAGCGTGTCCACAGTGGTATACACAATCAGCCGTAGGCTTCACACTGCTCCGTGCCTTCCACAGCCCGCCTTCGGGGTGAGTGATCGCGGGTGAGTTCTGCCTGTTTCTTGACTAGTGGATGTTTCAGCCGTTCCGTGTTTTTCTCCACCATGAGCACGGCTGCCGGTGTGTCCTGACACCTGCCTCTGGTATTCTCTGCTTATTTCCCATCACAACTCAAAATCAGACAAGCACTGACTGAGTCCGCTCAGGCTGCTGTAACAGAGAACCACAGACGGGTAATGTATAAGCAGAAGTTTCTCGTAGCTCTGGAGGCTGGAAGACTGAGACCAGGTGCTGGCACAGTCAGGTCGTCTTCGGAACCCTCCTCCTGACTGCAGACGACTGGCTTCTCCTTATCACCTCACCTGGAGGAGAGCGGAGTGGAAAGCCAGCCCTCTGGGGCCTCTTCCAAGGACACAAATCCCATCATGAGGGCGCCACCCTCGCCACTCATCTAATCCTAATCACCTCCTGACACCATCACAGTGGTGGGTAGGGTTTCACCATATGGATTTTGGGGAAATGCAAACCTTCGGTCCATCACAGCCTCCACGCCTGTGCTCAGGGTGTGTCTGGGGAAACCAAGGCACACCGCTTTCTGCATGCAGGGTTTCTCCCAGTGCCTCACGCGGCCTGGACAGCGTGGGGCAGCTGCATGGGGGACCAAGGCCGCTCCTGGGAGAACAAGCGGGTCTCAGCTCTGTGGATTCCAGGGGGAATTGGGCCTCCGCTCAGCCCACGCCTGCCTGCGTGTCTGGAACTCGGCAGAAGGGATGGCTGTGACTCCCCTTGAAATAAATGCCCACGCGTCTGGACACAAAGTCACACCAGGAGCCGTTGCTGCCCATGTTCACCCGGGACTCAGGGGGAAAGGCGAAGGCAATTTCTGCCCTCGCTGATGGCGGGAAGGAGGCGTGCGGGGCGGTTGCTCCACGTGCAGCCCAGGTGAGAGCGGGAGCAGAGAGCCGCCCAAGACGTGGACGAGCCGGCTCGTCAGCACCAGCTGCTCTGCTATCCCACAGAACAAGGATTTGGAAAAACAGCGGAGAAGGGATAAGGCGAGGCCACAAAGCGTAGGAGCAGGCGCAGCGTCGAGGGTCCTGGCTCGAGGAGAGACTGTCTGAACACACTGAACACGTGGCTTCTTGTCGTGACGGGGAGTTTATCTCCATGACGCCCTGATCGCATTCTCTGCATCAGGCATCCAAGTGTTCAAACCCTGGTTCTTTCCACGGGTCCTGGAACCCACGGGGAGTGGTGGGGGCCCCTGATCCTCCCAGCTTGGCTTTCCGATCCAGAGCCTTCTCACCCTGGGCCGTTCCTGCCAGGCGGTTGCTCCAGCCCAGCGCCCTAAGGCCCTGCCCCGGGAGGCAGGCAAGGCCGACAGTGCCCGTCACTCGTCACTCCTTCCTGATTCCTCCTTCCAGTGGCTCCTCCACGAAAGTGGGACGTGCTGACCCCACACCCAAACAGGGACGAGGGGCGAACCACCTACATGACCTTTCTCAGCCCAAGTGGCCCCTCCAAGCAGAGCCCATCACACTAGTTAAGCCCCAAGCCTCGGCTGTGTGATGGTGACAAGTCCCCCAACCTGATGGACGTAAGGAGGGAGCCTGCTCGCACAGCATCATGGCCCAGGGCTGGGGATGGCCACGTGATGGAGCTGTTCTCCTTGGGGCGCTGGATTCCGCTGCGTTTCCTGCACTTTGTGGAGAAATGGTTGCTGCGTGAGATGCCTGGAAGGCCAAGATTGGGAGCAGGTGGCATCTCAGTCCGCAGTCGCAGCACTTCCTTTACAGTTTGACAAATGCATTTAATTTCTATCTGTGCTCTGTTCTCCCAGCGTGGCACCCACTCAATCAGCCTCTGTGGGGACCCTTTTTGGGCCATCAGCTGAGTGACTCACATCTGCATCTGGAGGGCTTGCCCAGCCCCATAAACCAGCCCCCGTGGACCATCCACGTCCCATGCCTGGGAGCCTGTGAATCCCAGCACGGAGGGTGGGGTCCGGGACAGCCAGAGGGATGGTGGTGGGGACGGACGAGGTCCGTGGGCCAGCACAGGCGGGACGTGGGCATCCCAGCAGAGGGATGTGGAGGACAGACGTGGCACCGAAGGAGCAGCCTCAGCCGGCAGGAGATCACAGCCCTCGTTGGGGCTCAGTGGACGCTGTACCCATGAAGACTCGGGTCCCCAGTCTCGCGAGCGCTCTGCCCCCACAGGCCAGGGCCTCCCCACCCCTGTGGCTTTGAGCTCACTGCGGCTCTAACCCTTGTTACAGTGTCGACACACTTGAAGTGTGTCTCTAGCAGTTGCTAAGTAGGAACTGCCTGTGCTGGTTAATGTGTCGACTTGACCGGCCCGGGGTCCAGATAACTGGCTCAGCCTGGCTCTGGGTGTGTCTGGGAGGGTGTTCCTGGATGAATTAGCATTGGAGCTGGTGGGCTGAGCAAACAGATGGCCCTCACAAAGTGGATGGGCCCCATCTGATCCCTGGAGGCCTGAACAGAACAGAAAGACCGAGTGGGGAGAATTCGTTCTCTCTGCCTGGAGGTCATTGAAGGGGGACATCGGTCTCCTGTCTTCAGACCTGGGCTCGGCTGGAGCTCGCTCATCTTGCTGACTGCAGATCTTGGGTCTTCTCACGCTCTGTAACCACCTGAGCCAAATCCTTACAACAAATCTCTCTATATAAAGAGTCCAGATGTGACGCCTCCCCCGGGGGTATTGTCAAAGGTGACGGGGATGGTCTCTGTGCGGAATTCTTACCCCAAATCCACCAAGGTCAGTTTGCAAATCTTTTCGGGGTTTCTGGGCTCCTTGAATCCGTTTATTTGCACTCAGGGCTCCTTGGGGATGCGGCTCCAGAGCTCTGAGCTGAGCCTGGGGAGGCGAATTCCCAGGACCCCTCACTCCTTCTGGTGGATGGCCTGGGTGGGGGCAGAGATGCTCACACAGCAGTTGGCCCCTGGCTGTCAAGGGAACGAGAATCCGACAGTGTGGGCAGGGCTGGGTGGCAGAGGCAAGGCTGAGGGAGCAAACGGCAGAGTCGCTGTGTTCCGGGGCACACGCCCAACTCTCAGGGGCACGCTGCGCACCCAGCTCAGCACACACCCTTCCAGGCGGTGGCGTGTGCGCTAACTCACTCCCCTCCAAGCGGCCCTTTGGGCCTCCCTGGACCGCAGCCAGCAGCTGTGCGGCCCCGGATCCAGGTCATGGAGGGAGGGGGCCTGCACTGCCTCCGGGCCTTCCCCACATCCCAGGGTCTCGCACACCCAGGGCTGCTGACAGGGCCCCTTCATGGATGACCCCTGCCAGCCTCGTGGGACGATGGTGGCCCAAGGGGGGCTCTGCCTCACAGACCCCCAGGTTCCAGCGTCAGAACCAGGGCTCAGAGCCAGACGTCCCGAGGGTTAGGGCTCCAAGCCGCCAGCATCTGGGTGCTGTGACCCACGGCTCCTCCTGTCAGGTCATTTCCAGCAGATAAAGGGACCGGACTGAATTCTCCCAATGGAGAGAACCACACAGCTTTGCTGGTGGGCGAAGAAAGCGGGGCGGTGCCGTCCTGGCAGGTGGGAGGGGAGACGCTTCTCCCTCTCACCCCCTGCGGTGGGAGATCCCAGGGAAGCGCATTCCTGCAAAGGTGCTCTTCTCCCCCTGCCCGGTGGGACGGTTGGTAGCGGCAGATGCCCAGGACTTTCGCGGGTCTGAGAAGTGCTGAGCTCCTGGGGTCCCCCTGCCAGAGCTCATTACTTAAATGGATTCTGCTGGTTCAGTCACATTGAAAGCATTTAAGGCAGACACCGCAGATTGCTGGCCTGGGGACACAGGTGTGCATTAACTGGTCTGCATGCAGCCAACTTCGAAAACTCAGGGCATTTAAAATTAAAATACAGGCTTTCAGCTTTTTAGCTTCTCTTTAAACTCAGAAAGTTGTCCTCCTGCAGGGCAGGCATCTCTCCAGTTTCCTCTCTGTGGGCAGGAGCCCCACAGCCCCAGCGGCCTCCACCTCTTGGTCCCCTCAGACATTACGGCGTGGATGGCACCGAGGTTCAGAGGAGAGTAAAGTCTAGGACCTTCAAGAATCGCTTGTTTGCAGAGTTTGGGGGCTCAGAAAAGGGAAGATTGAGTGCTAAGCAGCCATTGATGTTGCAGAAGGAGGGGTATGTCACACCACATGTGTCTAAAGCTTCATGGAGACTCCCCTGACCTCAGACTCTTCTTCTGACAACCCAACCAGAGCCCTGCTAGCACCTCCAGTCCTTTGTGCAAATCAGAAAAGGCACCCGTTCCAGGGGACACTTGTACACCTGGCTAGGTGACCATGGACTCCTCAGCCCCCCCCCTGCCTTCCCCTGGGCATCCTGAGCAGTGCACAGCCTGCACCACCAAGCAGGGCAGCCCTGATGCAGCCCTAGTGAAATGAGTTGAAGCAGCTTTAAGGTGAAAATGTGTTTACCCAGCACTTGCTTCTAGAAATTCATCCCAGGGAAGTAATCAGGGGTATGTGTCAAGATTTATGATCACAGCAGTGTTGTTCATAATAGTAGAGAAATTGGAGACAATCTAAATGTTTAAAAATAGGGATTCATTAAATAAATTATTGTGCAATATTCTCAGAGCATTCCGAGCAGGCATTAAAAATAACACTGTAACCTGCACAAGGACGTCTGTGCGAGGATATTCATTGCCTGCTTATTTATCGTAACAAAAGACTGAGATGGATGTCTGCTGACAGGGAAGCGCTTAAGTGGATTGTGGGGCAGCCGTACAACAGCGCGCTCTGCAGCCGCTAACAATAACGAGGCACTGTCATTGTGACCATTTGAAAGAAGCTTTGAGACATTTGTTCACTGAAGAAAGGAAGGTCGTGTAATAGAAAAATGCACGTGAGCGTGGTGCCGTTTGTGGAATGTGCACACACGTATGTGTGTACATATATGCACAAGTGTATGTGTCTTGTTTGTGTGTATTCTTACGTGTTCTTGTTCACGTGCAGACCCCCTCCAGGAAGACCCTCAGACACAGGACGAGGCTCTCCTTTGGCAAGGCCGACAGGGAGACTGCGGGCAAAGTGACCAAGGAGAAACTTTCTCCCCACTGGGTCCCATTCTATACTCTACACTTTTAACCATGGACGTGTCTTATTTGGGGAGATAAAAGAAAGAAAAAGGTGATATAATCAACACACAAACACGTCGCTCAGCTCAGCGGGGCCTGGCGTCTCTCCTCTGTCGATGTCGCCTTCACGTGGGAATACGGGGTCAGGGGCTCTCAGCTCTTCAGCTCTGCTTTGTGACCCCACCCTGACCCGAGCTGTTCCTACGTATTTTTAAAGCAACTTTTTGTTGAATAGTTTTAGGCTTATGAAAAGCTGTGGGGTTGGTACAGAGTTCTCACGTGCGCGAACACAGCTCCCCCCACTATTTACACCTTACACACGAGGGGGCATGTGCCACAGTCCATGAACCAATGTGCACCCCATCCAGGGACCACGTTGCATTTGTCCCCATGTCGCCTCAGGCTTCTCTTGGCTGTGACAGTTTCTCAGACTCTCCTTGGACAGCCCTCCTCCCCCCACGTTACCCCCAGGTCAACAGGCTGCAGTGCGATCAGCAGGATTACAGCTGACAACGCCCATCTCAGACTCTGTTTAAGGCGTCGCCAGGGACACCGAAGACGACAGGAGAGATGGGTTGTTCCAGTTCAGCCGTGGGGGGCTCTTTTAGGTGGTCCATTTGTCCTGTCCTGTCATTGTGTGCGTGCGCACACTTGTGCATGTGTGTTCACACGTCCTTAATCTCTGGCAGCACCAGGAGCTCTCGGCTCCCCTTGTGTGTTTCTGCCCCAGGCCTAGAATCATATTTCTCCAGGAGCCCTGGTCACTTATCCACATGGACCCATGGACCCACACGTCCAGTCCCTCCTCCCAGCCCTGTGAGGGAAGTGGCGCATCAGTGACGTTAGGGTCAGAGAGCCTGAGCCAAGCCCCCTCATCTCCTGTGCACGCTGGGCCTCAGTTTCCTGCATTGTGGGGTGCAGCCTTGCAGGGTGGCTGTGAGGACCGAGGGACGTGGAGTCTGCACTGTTGGGGCCATCGGCCGCAGGGAGTGAACCCAGTGCTGGTGCTTCCACTGTCTCATGGGGCTGGTACACTTGTCGCTCCACGAAGATAGAGCTGGTCACACCCTCGCTGCTTCCTTTTCAGGATGGCATGAGGACAGGCAGTCCCCGGGTGTCACCGGGACGTCAGGCACTGCCCACATGGCACAAGAAGTCTTGTCACTCTTCTGCCTGAGCTTCACGGGGAGGTCGTAGACACAGCCTGGTCTCCAGCCCCTCCTTCCCAGACCGAGGGAGCATCCCTGTGTGCCAACCCCTCGACCACCTCAAATGCCTGTGCAGGGCCAGACATGGAGTTGGATGAAGGTCAGAGGTCAGGTTCCAGCCGCACCCTGAGAGACGCTGGTTCTTTGCAGGGCAGGAAGAGGCTCCTGGTTTAATCCCTGTCTCAACGAGATGGCCCGTGGCCACTCAGGCCAGTGCTGCAGGGAGGGGGCATGCCGTCAGCTGTCCCCCGGGGGCCGGAGACAGGCACGTGGACGCAGGAGAGAAGGTGTCTCACAGGCCAGGCTCCGTGTGGACACCAGTCACTGGACACGAGCCTCAGAATCAAATGAGCTGAGACCCCACAGTAGGGAGCTCGGCATGTGGCCCAGAGATGGGTTATGAGGTTTGGGGCTTTGAGAAACACCCCCAGCCCGAAGCTGCCTGACCCTGAGGGGAAACTCGTGGCCAGCAGCCCCTCACCCCTGCTCTTCCAGCTGCTTCTCTTTTCTCTCCCTCGTCCTCCCTACACAGAATTCACAGGGCCCCTGGTGTGTCATTTATGCCATCCGAGGGGACATGATAGTTCATGGCTCCTGAGAGAAACCCAGTGTCCCGGGACAATGCTGTGAAGCTGGAAACTCCTCCAGGAGCATCTCCAACACAGACTGGGAATGTTCCGGAAGTGTCGGAGCTTCAGCATGCTTAGAGGCTGCTGAGAAAGGGCACAGCGTCCATCGTGCCTGAGAGACGGGAAGGGCCCAGGGTTGCGCTGACCAGGCGATCCCGGGCTGTCCTTTCTGCCCGAGGTGATGGAGGCAGAACAGATGGAAAGTCCTAGAAGCCCCAACCTTCTCCCCATGGAGGAGACCCCGGCCACAACAAGCCCAGATGGGGCAGCCTCCTCTATGAAGGGCAGAGATGACCCATGCCCAGCAAACACCTGTTTAAAAACGCTGAATTTTCCCACTGTCAACGAGAAATCCATTAAAGGGATGGGGACACGATTGTCTTTCCTGCATTATCTGCAAAGAAGTGGTCAGTGGGAAGAGAAGGAGCCGGGGGGAGGGGGGGACAGGCAGGAGGGCGAGGAGCAGGGGTAGGGAGAGGAGGAGGAGGTGGGGGAGGTTCCTGGATGCACAGCCGCCCGCCCCACTCTGCACACACTCTGATGGGCACCCTCTTCACCCTCGTGGGCCCCACCCTCCAGCAGCATCCACCTCGGTCCCTCCTGCTTCTGGAATGCTCCAGCCCTGCTCTCTCAGCTCTCTGCACAGCTGAGTCATGAACCTGATCTTGCTAACACCTCGTGATACAGCCCGGTCCTGCTATCTGTGACCTTTGCCCCTGTCCCACCTAGGAACAAGCTGCAGACACAATTGCCACTGCTCCTTTGTGTGTCAGGGGAGAAATAAGGCTGAATCATTATGTTTGGACTCTAGGGGAGTTTCTGGGTCCTCTAGGAGAGAACGAAGGTGGATTCTTCACAGTTGGAGTCCCAATCTTCTCTTCATGTCAGGAAATGAGCCGTAATTTACACAGAAGTAAGGAAAGTGGCGTCTTATTCCCCATTTAATTTTCTAAAGGATCATCTTTCTCACCTTTAACTGAGATGGCATGAAGACCATCCCATTGTTCCTTTTTTGGAGGTCATATTTCCAACCCTCCGCTCACTTGCAATGCGGTTATCACACCACCAATTGGGATGATGCTCCCAGACTCCAGGATCCCTTCCACATCTGTCCCTTATTCGTATTTATGTGAGATTCTCTGAAGGTAGACGTTATGGAATGGAAAGTCAGAGAAGATTTTCTCCGTGAATTTTCTGTGAGACAGTTCAATCAAACACACAGTGGCAGGAATGGCGACTTCATGGGGGAAGAGGTTTGCCTGCTTGTTCCAGGGGCAGAGATAACCAGGGACATACCGGCTGTGGACACATGGGCATCGCTCTTCTGCGGACTTTGTTGTGGATCTCTCTGTCTGCAGGCTGAAAGTCTGGGTTCTGGCAGCAGAGGTGTAGACATCGAGGTGGCCGTTGGCCTGACTCATCAGCAGGAGAGAGTGCGTGGAGCCCAAGGAAGCAGACGAAGGTGGAGCCCAGACAGAACTGTGGTCCCCAGCCCTGCTCACCTTCTGGCCACAGCTCACTCCCGTCCAGGAGTCCGGAGACCAGGATCTTCAGCAGGAGCGTCCGGGCACCCCTGGGGGGGGCGGTTTCTGGAGAGGTCACAGATGCTCCTTCTGTCCCTCGAGGTCTGAAGAGCCATTCGTCATCTGGCGCTCAGGAGCTGCTGTTTCTACTTCTTTCCCTGCAAAGCCCTCTGGCTTTGTCAGATTCTAGATAAGCCCCGGGAGGGCGTGTTTCACGCTTGAGCACCATCCACCACGTGCGTGCTGTGGAAAGGTGGGAAGTCCTCGTCTGTTTCACCCCAGTGACCACTGAAGCCTCTTAGTCCACGGGGACTTCAGCCGGGAGTGATGGCTCCCGAGGCTGCACTGGACGCCTGAGGAAGCTCCCGTCTCTTTCATCGCTCGGGACCAAAGCCCCGGGCATGAGCCGCGGCAGGCCCTCCTTCCTCCTGCGGGGAGCTTGCTGCGATTCACACCCCAGGGTCAGCGCTGAGGCTGGCTTCCTGCTCCTGCAGAGGGACCAGGCCAGAAAGGTCCTCACCAGACGCCAGCCAAGGCGCTGTGCTCCCGCGTGGTTGACGGCTGCTCCCGGGCCTGCGCCTGTGCTGGGGGAGAGTGGGCACCTGTGTGAGTGTGAGGGTGGGATGAGTGTGTTTGTAGTTCACATGCACCTGTCGACACAATAACCCAGTTCAAGCATTTCCATCGATTCTGAAATGAGTAAAAATGACACACACCTAGGTGGCTCTTACTGTCTGCCAGGTGCTGGAGAAAGACAGATGTGTAGACAGACAGATAGTTGGTGGATAGAGAGATGGCTCATAGATAGAGTTATTTAACCATCTCAACACCCGCATGTTCACAGAAGCACCGTTCACAGAAAAAACAAACAAACAAGCATGTGGGATGGAAAACCACCACACAGGTGAACAAGGTGTGGTGTTTGAACTGTGCACAGCAGGGAAGACCCGTGTTCGACGTGCTCTTTAACACAGATGACACTCACAAGCGTGAGTTGAACACAGTCAGCACGTCTCAGAAGACGGCGGCTGGGGGATCTCCTCGCGTAAATGTGCAAAGGCTGACAACAGCAGACAGTGTGTTCAGGATGCGGGACTAGGGCCTGCAGCGTAAATGAAGAAGGGAGAGACCGAGACTGAGGAGAGGGGACCTCAGAGGGAGGGGGCTGAGGTGGGAGGACTCAGGAGGGGCCGCCGGGTCCCGATGGTGCTGGGGATGCAAGGACCCAGGGTGGGCGTCCAGGCCCCAGGCGCCGTGTGAATGTGACCCGCACCCTGGGCTCAGGTCGCCCCTGCGTCTTCAGCCTGCCCACCCCACGGAGGTGGCAGGGACACAGACAGGGACGTGGAGGTTGGCGTGGGCTCCTTCCTCATCCCACCCGTGATCTCGTCTCCTCTCTGTGCTCTCGTGACCCGTCCTGGACCATCAGCCCCAGCGTTCAGAGTGGCTTTGACCCTGACCCTTCAGGGCGATGACGTTCCTGAATTAACCCGAACCCGTGAGGCCCACCTTCGCTCACCTGGACACCTGTGCGGGGTTGCTATGGCACCGTCACCACGGTCCCAGGCTCCCAGTGCCTGACCCGAATGCGCGTCAGTGGAGGGGAGTGAGTGGCATCAGCGTGGGGTGTGCAGGACGCCTGTGTGTGTGCCCCTCGGCCCCCGTTTTGTCCCCATCCCCCTTCCTGGGGACACCCAGAGCTCCGAACCTCGTCTCCACCTGCGCCCAGGCCGAGGGCCAGGTGTGCACTGCAGGGTCTTATTGTCCCGTCTCCTAGGAGCCCTGCGTGCGAGCTCCCATCACTGTCTGTCCACACAGGGAGCTCCTGCGTCCCCTCCTGTCCCCAACAGGGCTTCCATGGGGTTGTAGGGGGCAGCAGAAAGCAAAGGAGACACCCCTGTGTTCCCTCCGCCCTCCAGAGCCTCATTCACCGGAGGCCAGCTGGTCCCCTCGGGGTCCAGAGCACCGACCGCGGTCCAGCTGCGGCCCTGCCCCCTCCCTCCCTTCTCCGAGTGCTTCCTGGACAGGAAGCACATTGTGACTCTTCCTGAGGGGAGAGGATGGGGAAGGGGGGAGTGAGTCTAGACAGTTCTGGAGGGCTATGTTCCCACTCCCACTCCCCCGTCTGGTCATCGAGATGAAACGTCCACTTGCACTTCACTCTCTGCCAGACGAGTCCAGGGCTCCCGGCCTTGTGATGGACACGTGCGTGTGTGTACATGAGTATGCACACCCGTGTGTGTGTGTGTGCACATCTGTGTGTGTGTGTGTATGTGCTCCTGCCCGGCAGCTCCTGCACTGACCAGGAGCCCCTGTGTCCGTTTTGCTTGTGGCCACGTGTCGTCCATTATCTCTGGGAAGCAGCCCGCCCGGCTCCTCTGAGTCTGTGTAATTTATTACCTTCACACCCGCACAGAATGTTAATGTGACTGCTTATCTCCAACTCACCAAGCAGGACAGATGCTCAGGAGGGAAGCGGCTGCTGCAAAGGCAGCCTGGGCTGTCGGGACAGGGGCCCTGCAGACAGACAGACAGACAGACAGACAGCCCTGGTGAGAACTCGACTCTGTTTCCTCGCGTCCGTGTGGCCCTGAGCGGTTCCGTCACCACACGGGCCGCACGGCTGCCCTGGAGCTGAGGGGACGGCGAATCCTATTTGCTGACCTTGCTCCACCCACAGTCCCTTGGGGAAGCCGCCTCCCTCCTCTCGGGCCTGTGGACTTAGGGGTGGAAACGACACCCCCATGCCTGCTGCCAGGCTCCAAGGGGGCCCAGGGCCCAGGCCTGGACAGTCCCTGTGCTCCATGCCCTGGTCAGGGGGACAGGCTCAGGATGGGGACAGGGTCCACGTGGAGCCTGTGAGAAGGATCCAGGACGTGGACAATCGCAGGTTGGTCGCAGAGAGCACGGGCCCTGAGCAGGGAGCGGACATTTGCCCCAGGAGAGGAAGGTCTGCCCACGTGCAGACAGCACAGGAGAGAGAGGAGATCGAGGAGGAGGAGAGTTGGGGACACACATGTCTTAACGACGACCTTGAGTCCCCTGGGGCCTGGGCTGGCCCTCCACCGGCCCTGCAGCTCTCTATCGTGTGACCAGCGCGTCCCTCTGGGCTGAGTCAGTTTGGGTTGATTTTCTGTCGCTCAAGACTGACTGAGCCCTGACCTTCGCAGAGGTCCACATCCACCTCCCGTGGGTGTCGACCCTTAGAACAAACCCGGGCGGGAGGTCACTGACTCCTGAGCCCAGTGACCCCGCGCTGGGAGGGCAGAGGTGGAGGGGTCGTCAGGTGTGTGACCTTAAAATGAGGAAGACGAACCCTTGCTACTCAAGGGCTCCCAGAGTTGGGGTCACGAGCAGGAATGAGGGACGAGGCTCCCGAGACAGAATTGAGGGGGAGCGCGCCCTCCACATAGGTGGGAACCGCTCTCCGGGCCTCAGACCTCTGCTCCTGACCCGCCAGGGCTGCTGGGAGGTCAACATTCCGCACAAAACGTCTAATTCACAGGGTCAGACCCTCAAAGCTGTCTTCTCCCCGGGGCTCCCCAGCACAGCAGGAGGCCGGGCTGAGGCGGGTGAACCAGCACAGGCGGTGGGAAGGGCCGCATGCTGTCCCTCGTGGGCCAGGCAGATGTGGTCACAGCTGTGAGGAGGAAGGAGAGTTCGAGACGATGGGAACGGGAGCCCGCTGGGCCGTCAGGTGCAGGGGTCCCACCGCAGGTTCTGGGTGGGGGCAGTGACACAACAGGGGGTGGCCTCACGGGCACAGGCGGGCGGATGGCATTCTGCCTCTAGAAAGCCTGTGGGCACCCAGTGTCCTCTGTGCGATGCTCAGAGGTGCTGGATGACGCTCTCAGGACTCATGAACGCAGGGCAGAGTGAGTCTAACTGTGACGTGGGGTGAACCTGTCTCTCACTCCAGCATCCGGAGCGTCTGGAAAATGTGCTTTATAAAGGGCCCTGCGGCTGCAAAGGCGGATTTCTCTGGCTCCGTCTGAAGGTAAATTCGGTTGACACACTTGGAAAATGATGTCCCTGCTCTCTTAGTGGCGTGTTATGAAAATCGATGGAAATCATCTGGATTTTCGGTGCAGATCAATAAGGTTATTGACTACCCTCCTCCTCTGCCGTCCTGGTGACCGAGGGGGTGATGGGCTGTGTACCCGAGTCCTCTCCACACCCACAGCCGCCTTGAGTGCGTGGCCCACATTCATTCACTCAACAAACACTTGCTGTTGTAGTGCCTACTGTGTGCCAAGCATCTACTGTGTGCTGGGAGCTGTTCTGTGCCGGAGCACCGGTCTGAGGACACGGCGAGACAGTGGAAGTGACACCTAGAGACACTAGATGGATCCACAGTGTGAGGTGCTAGGAAGAAATGAGAAGAAGACAATGCACCGGGAGTGACTGGGGACAGGTAGAGGGTCTCTGTCCAGGGTGGTCTAGAGGCTCCTGGACCAAGACCCACATAGTCAGGAGGAGCCAGCTGACCACAGGCAGGACGAGCACTCCAGGCAGAGGAAACAGCACGTGCAAAGGCCCTGAGGCAGGGGGACCTGGTGTCTCAGGAGGAGGAGGAGGAGGCCAGTGTGGCTGGGATGGGGACGGGGTTGGGGGAAGAAGCTGGGAGGTGGTGTGTCCTGACTTGCAGTGT
Organism: Equus asinus; assembly: GCF_041296235.1. Taxonomy (NCBI): domain Eukaryota; kingdom Metazoa; phylum Chordata; class Mammalia; order Perissodactyla; family Equidae; genus Equus; species Equus asinus. The sequence continues at coordinate 70,324,980 of NC_091797.1, forward strand.
CGGGGTGCAGGGAGCACTGTTTTACCTGCCTACTTAGGCAAGACGTATGAAGGGAGTCAAAAGCTACAAATTTACACTGATAAATAAATGCCATGGAGATGTCACGTTCAGCATGGCGACTATAGTTAGTGACACTCGGTTGCATATTTGAAAGTTGCTAAGAGAGGAGATCTTCAAAGTTTTCATCACACACACAAATCTTGTAACTGTACGGTGACGGATGTGGACTAGACCTACTGTGGTGACTATTTTACGATACATACAAAGATCAAATCATCATGTCGCACGCTTGAAACTAACATAGTGTCATATGTCTATTATATCTCAATAAAAAAATAACAAAAAGTTAAAAAGAAATTCTAAATCACCTATTATGTTCGCTTCTGGACATCAGGTTGCATCCTACACGTTTAACGTCTCAGCGTATTTATTCTTTTTCTTTTTTTTAAAGATTGGCACCTGAGCTAACAACTCTTGCCAATCTTCTTTTTTTTTCTTTTTATGCTTTATCTCCCCAAATCCCCCCGCCCCCAGTACATAGTTGTATATCTTAGTTGCAGGTCCTTCTAGCTGTGGCATGTGGGACGCCGCCTCAATGTGGCCTGATGAGCGGTGCCATGTCCGCACCCAAGATCCGAACCAGTGAAACCCTGGGCCGCTGCAGCTGAGCACGTGAACTTAACCGCTTGGGCACGGGGCCGGCCTCCGTTCTTTTCCTTATTTAACAAAAAAGCTGTCCCTAGAGCGCTGGTGTCCTTGGTTGGAAGGAGGAAGATGAGGCGTGAACTCAGCTGGTTGGGCCAGGACCCCTTTCTCAGGCTCCGCCAGCCCCTGAAGCATCTCCCAGGCTCCTGGGGAGGCATCTGACCTGGGGTAGCGGACACAGCGGGACCCTGGGGGGAGCCCTGGGTCAGATCCTGGCTCCGACACTGCAGGATCAAGGGGTTGACCCCCAGGCTCCCCCCATTAGTAAGAGATGGACATTAACGCCCCCACTGACAGGGTCAGGTGGGACTCTCCCAGGCCAGAGCTGAGCCCAGACCGGGTGATGAACTGAGGAACCCAAGCCACAGCCTCTTTGGGAACTGAGGGAGCCCAGAGTCTGGTGTCCCCGCATGAGCCCCCTCCCTGGGGACAGATGTGAAGAAGAGGCCAGGAGCAGATGGGGCTGTCCCTTCCCAGTGCCCAGTTCTGAGCACACAGGGGCGCTGGCTCCAGGCTCCATGGCTCCTTCCCCCAGTCCCAGCAAGGATTTGGGTAAAGTCCTGTGAGCAGCATCCCACCCCCCAGGACTGGGGTGCTGGTCCCTGATTGTGTGTGGGGGAGGGGGAGGGAGTGGAAAAGGCCAGGGAGGCCGGTTGATCTGCATAATGAAGAGGGCGGGGGAGGGTCCGGCAGGGCAAGGGGGAGGGAGCCGGGCGGACTGAGAGACCCGAGACAAGGGAAGGCAGGCAGATGGAGTCCTGAGATGGTGAGTGTCAGGGTCCCTGAGCAGAGGCCCCGTGGGGACCACCAGGCTCGGTGCAGGGACGATGATCCAGACTGGGTCCCCGCCCTCGAGTTAGAGATGCGGGGGTCAGCGACCCTCCAGTGACAGGGAAATCCCCTGGGAGAGGAATCCCCATCCTGAGGCCCCTCAGGGGCATGGTCCTGGGGGGAGAGGGGAGGATGAGACCCAGGAAGGCCCCAAGGTGACAGGAAACCCCTCAGATTAAGCCTTCGGAAAATTCCTCCTATTTCCATAAAGGGGCATTATGCTTTTTCATTTTTAAAATTATTATTAAATTCATGTATTTATCTTTGATGAATCGGCGACGACTACACTAACAGAACTGGATCTCCATCCAGGGTAATATTTTAACGCTTGCAGCTTTTTAGATGCAGGAATCATTTCAATATTTAAATTGTAATTTATATGTATATTTTTGTAGCAAAGTATAATATGGTAATGAATACAATATTTTCAAACATAAACTTATTACTTAAGATGAACATTAACCGGCAAAACAGAACCCAGTGAAATAGGAATGAAAGAAGAAAATGTCATTTCCCTGCTGCACTGGAGGCTGGTGATGGTGAGAACCCCGCCCTGCCTCTCAGCGTCTCACTGGGTACATGAGGAGAGAGACGGAGCAGGTATATTGCAATGTCAATATTTACAATCCACGAGGAATTACATTCTTCACCAGCATATTTAAATTTCAGCTAGAACCTGGACCTGCATCTGTGAGATGAGCCTGTGAGGGAGACAGACGCTCGGTCCCGCGGAGGCCTGGAGCAGACTGTGTGAAGGGCGCTGGTTAGAGGGCAGGGAGCCTGCAGTGGGCGGCAGGGCCCCCCAGGACTCGCCCATTGGAGGGGCTTCAGGGAGGGGGAACGGTCCAGGGAAGGGAGGGGCTGGGGGGCTGGGGGAGCACCAGCTTGCAGGAGAAGGAGGGGTTCCTGGGGCGGAGACACGGGTACACAGAGAGGGGATACGGGTGTGGGGGCAGGTCCTGCAGGGTCAGGAGACCACCCCACAGGCCAGATGCAGGCTCCTAGGGGCCAGTCTGACCTGAAGGGGGCCCCATGTGCAGCTGAAGTTGAAAACAATTCCTCAGCCGAAAATAACCTCAGGAGCCAGTTCTGGTTTCCCCCGGGCACGGCGGTTTTCCCAGCCCCAGACACAAGCGCCCTCCTGACCCCTGTATGTTTTCATCCTCCCACGTTTGGTTCCCCCAGCACGTCTTTAGCCTTGTTTTGGGGAGTCTTCACAGTGTGTTAAACATTTAGGACTTTATCAGAGGGGGAGTGGGAAGAATTGATGCCACATCAATAGGAAAGTGGTGATCTGTCACCAGGTCATTTCTGGGACAAGAGCAGGTTGGGGATGTGCCAGGCCCCGGTGCCACATGCTCCCAGGGCATCGTCTCCTGGATCCCCACAGAGCCCCTGGAGAGCACGCCCTGTCCTCAGCCCCATTCTCCCGAGTGGAAACTGAGGCTTGGACCTGCCCAAGGCCACACGGCCTGTGTCCCCGAGCTGGGGTCCCCGCAAGGCTGACCCCGGAGCCCCCACTCTGAGCAGACAGGCCCACTGCGTCCACAATGCAGGTGTCAGAAGACAAGGGACAATCCTGTCTGAACCGCTCTGCTCCTGCCATGAGATAAAGAGAGGTCAGGCCCAGCTGCCAGTGTTCTAGCTGCTGGATTAAACTGTGCCTGAAGCTGGTGAATACTAAGTTTTCCAATACATTTCCCTTTGTGCCTCAGCCTCCCCCAAACTATTTCTGTGAATCTTTGGAGTGTTGCTCCTGACTCATTAACTCAGTCCTGCTTCACTTAGCCGGCTCTGTCACTGCCCCTGCAGGCTGTCCCTCTACCCTGGCCACGTGCTGGTATCTGAGCCCATGACATCCCTGTCTCTCCCACTGCGCCTCTCAGCCAAGGCCCCCCTCACCTCTGGTCACTTTCCCCAGGGAGGGGCCCGGCCAGCCGGTCCTCTGGGCGCCCTGCCCTCGGGGTCTGCTGTGGGGGGAGGAGAAGGGCCCGTGTTCTGCCTCCTGTGAGGAGCGGCCCCGGCAACGGTGCTGGACTCAGAGGCATCCTCGTCCGGGGTCTGTCTCAGGGGCCTCCTTGCAGCGGGTGACTCAGGGACACAGACAGTGCTCAGAACAGGTAGCAGGTGGAGATGAAGGGAGAAGGCTGGGCCCACCCCACTGGTCTAGGAGGGTCTGCATCTAATTCCAGCCCTGGGAGAGGGGGCTCCCTGGGGTCAGGTCTGCCGTGACCCCGAGTGGTCCCTGTGGGCTCAGCCGGCACCCCACTCCTTCACCCTGCCCCCCAGCTCTGTGAGCACCCAATTCTCTGCGTTAAGCCCCATCCCACATCCCTGGGTGCTTTGTTCCCGCACCGACCCTGATGGAGGCAGCAGCTGCGAGGATCCATGGTCACTGTGACTACCGTGGTCTCAGGACAGGGGTGGGGGGTGCGGCCTCCGCCGGGACAGGCTCTGCGGAGACACCTGGCACCTGGGCCCCTCCCTCATTTTGGCCATGGCCCTTCCCTGTGAGGCTCCCAGGAGGGTCGCCCCTGGAGCAGGAGGGAGGACACGGAGGCAGGGCTGGCGGATGCTCCCGCAGCTGATGCTCTTTCCAGAGACCCCGAGAGGGGTGGCCTCACGGGGCGTCTGACACCAGGGAGCTTTCAGGCAGGGGAGCTTCAGCCGCTGAAGCCACAGAGAGGCTCCTCCTGCGTTTGCACGCGGAGTCTGGAGGCTTCCTTCTCATTCCCAAGACTGGATGGAAACACCCCGGAGGCCACTGTCCATAGTGTGGATTTAGATCTCGGAGGCGACGTCTTCGCAGAGCGTGGCCTGTTGCTCTTGCCCTTTATGACCTGGAGATCATTTGCTCCCCAGGAGGAGGCGGGAGCATCTGTCATTACTCTTACTGATCCCGGAGGGAGGGGAAGTCCTGGCACCACGTGCAGCTTCTAGTCCAGGAGGGCTGTGCATCCCGGGGGCTCGCTCAGTCATCCTCAGAACAACCGTGCCAGGCCAGCCTGCTGCGACTCCATCCCCACGGCCCAGACGAGGAAGCCAGGTCCAGAGAGGCCACGGGGACAGGCCGGCTACCCTGCTGGCACCTGGAGGGGGTGAGCAGACCGTTGGGGCAGGGTCTGCTCCTGGGCTGTGCTCTGCTGACCTTCAGGGCCAGCCGATGTCCACCGCATCCCGATGGTCCAGGCACTCTGACCTCACAGGTGCAATGGCATCCAGCTCACGGTGTGCTGGGGTCAGAGGTCATTGCCGTCTCGCCCTGCACACCCCTGGGCCCGTCTTTGCTGAGTGTGGAGCCTGCAGAGTCTTGTGGACACCCAGGCTCAGAGGATGGCACTTCTCACCCTGCCCTGGGGCGGCTCCTGGTCTCAACCCAGAGACAGAGGGTGGGGGTCAAGGGTGAAGCCCAGGAGGAGTGGGGGCACGTCTGATGGAGGTTATGATGGGGACCTTGGGTGAGGAGCATGGACTCCCCTGCACAGCAATGGGGAGCCAGGGGAGGTTGTAGAGGGAGGTCATTCTGGCCGCAGGGTCTCCAGGGAGCCTCCTGGCTGGTGATGAGGCCTCAGCCTGGTCCACACTCACAGCTGGGCCCTCCCACCCCTCCCACTCTGGGCTCGGTCACCTTCCCTTAGTGAGGACACAGCTGCAGGAAGGGCCACAGGGCGGATGTCTCATGCTACAAGCAGCTTCCTTCAATGCCCCTGTGTGTGCAGGGCCAGAGGCTGGAGCTGGAAATAGACCACAGGGATCCCACACAGTGCAGGCCATCTGAACTCGGTCCGGGGTCACCCATTCCTGCTCACGGGGGAGGAAAGCCCAAGCTTGGGGGGAGCTCATACCCAACAAGGCTGCCTTGTGTGGCTCTCTGAGGGCCTTTCATAATCAGCCCCCTCCCCTGGGATGGCCCAGCTGCAGCCCCTCCCCTCAAGTGACCCCTGGACCCTTCACCTCGTGGCCAGGCCCTCAGGGGGGGCAGACAGTGGGGGGCATGAGGAGGGGACTGAGAAACAGCCAGACCCCAGGGACCCCGCAGCTGCCCGCCAGCCCCTCCCACAGGCCGCACCCCAGATGCAGGGATGGGGCGACTCAGTTGGGGTTTCTCATCCCAAGGACCAGGGGCCTGCTCTGCTAACCCAGACTCTGAGGGAGGCTGTGGGTGGAACCCCTGGGGGCAATTTTGTGATAATCCCTGTGTGCAGACGCCCTTTGACCCGGGAAGTTCCCCTCTAGAGGTTTCCGTCCAGACACCTTGCACTCGCAAAATGCCAGCCTGGGCCCTGAGGAGGCCTCCTCCTCCTGGGAGCATTTTCTCCCCCTTACAAAGGAGCCCTGCAGGTCAGCAACCCCGGGGGCAGCAGGTCCCAGATGCCCCTCCCACAGCTCCCACCTGCTCACCAGGCCGCCGCTGGCTGGGGGAGCAGGGCGCTGAGCGCACAGGGCGCGTCGGGCCTCCTCACCATCTTCCCGTCCCAGGAAACACACCCTCGGTTCAGAGGGCAGTCAGCGCATTGATCCACTGACTCATCCAGTGATCAAGCGATTGACTGGCGACAGGTGTCCTGTCTGTTGATCGCTCTGAGCCTGGCCAGGTCTCCAAGGAGGAGCAAATTTAGGCACAAATTGTAAATGTGCCGATGTGTCCCCAAAGCTTCTCTAGGTCCCCATGCTCCCCTCACAGCCTGTCCAGTCTCCGTCACCAGCATCAGCAGCTCCCACTCACTGAAGGTTCCAGAACATTCTGCAGAATCCTCAGTTTTCTGATATGATGGGGACATTTCCTATGGCTCCAACCTTCCAGCTTTGGGGAAAGCAGGCTCCTGACTGTCTGAAGAGGTGACGGAGGGGGTTCCGGGCGTCCTCGGTGAGCCCTCCCAGTGGCAGGAGAGCCAGGTTCTCAGGACCATGAGCCCGCAGCTGTCCCCGTGTCTGAGGGCTGCTTCCCGCAATGGACTGGAGCCGGTCAGGACCCGCTTCTCGAAGTGTGCTGATGGGGGAGGTGTGGGACAACTCGGGCAGTGCCTTCCAACGGGGGGGAGCAGACAGCACGCTGGTGATGGTGTTCCAGCACTGTGTGTGTGTGCGCATACCTGTGCTCGTGTGTGTGTACACACAAGCTCCTGTGTGTGCGTGCACATGTGCTCCTGTGCGCACGCATGCTCCCATGCACCTGTGGACAAATGTGCTGCTGAATGTGTGTGTATGTGTACGCATGTGCCCGTGTCTTTGTAGTGTGTGTGTGTGCATGCACACACGTGCTCCTGTGTGTATGGTTGTGTGCATGTGCTCCTGTGTGTCTGTATGTGTGCCTGTGTGTGTATATGCATGCTCCTGTGTGTCTGTGTGTGTCTGAGTGTGTACACGTGTGATCCTGTGTGTCTGGGGAGCTGGTGGGCTTGTGCACCCCAATGCCAGCAGAGAGCACGCAGAGGGCTAGATGCGGGGAGCCCTCCGTTCTCTCCTCCACCCACTCTGGTCTCGCCCTGCCGGGCTCGCCCCACCCAGACTGGGGCCTCCCGCCAGCTTCTCCAGGCCCACAAACCCACCCCCTCCGGCCACAGGCGAGAGCAGCACACCCGGGATGCCAGCCTGCACTACGATGCACCCTGAGCAGAGGGGAGGAGAGCTGTCCACACCCGTCTGCTCTGTCCAGTCCTGCAGGTCCTCCGCCGGCCCGTCCTGACCACGCTGACCCCCAATGGTAACAAACAGCCTCTCTGAACACGGATCTCCCTCCCTGCTTGTGGTCTCAGACAGCCTCTCCCTGGAAGACACGCATATTCCTCACGCCCCACTCAAAATCCTCCCTGGAGAGGAATCCTCAGGGGTTTGCAGAAGGAAGATAGCTGGAGCCGCATCCTCATCTGGGTCCTCTCGGGATCCCTGAGTGGCGCAGAGAGAGGGGAGCAGAGTGGGAAATGGCTCCTGCATTGCAGTCTGAGCAGTTTGTCAGGAGCCCAGGCTGGAGGGGGCGAGAGGGACATGGCTTCCAGCTCCGCGCTCTGCTGTCCTGGAAGAGCGTCTTTCTACCAGAGGGGACCTCACCTGACTCAGGTCGGAAGCCTCTGGAAGGCCTGGTCCATAACGCAGATGCCTGGACCCTGCCCAGACTCCCGGTCAGAACTAGGAGCGAGAGAGGCCCAGGCCTTTGCCTTCTACACGCTCCTGGGTCACTCGCGGGGTCGCGACAGTGTGAGAACCGCGCTCTAGAAGGGGCTGGTGTTTGTGCAGCTAATGTACTCGTTCGCTCATTCACTCATTCTCTCCATTCCTTCACTCATTCCTTCATGGGTGCTGGGGACCCAGCAGCTAATAAGCCCGGCCAGGCCCCATGCCCATGGCTTTCACGTCCTAGTGGGGACATGGGTGGTGTCAATGTGGGCCCTGCAGGGAAGAGAAGGTCCTCAGAGGGTCATGCGGAGAGGGAATGAGGAGGCCGAAGGTCAGCACAAGGGCGGTTGGGCCGACATGGTAGAGCTCAGGCGTCTGTGAGTGACCACCTCTGAGAATCTAGTGGCTTCCAGAAGCTTCCAGGGCCTCAGCAAGAGGGTCGCTGAATTGCCTTTCGTGCTGCTGGTCCATGAGCTCGTGATGCAGGATGAGCCCTGGGGCCTTTCCTCCTGGAGAGGTTGCCGTCTGCGCAGGAGGCCGTTCTGAAGGGCGCACGCTGCTGCCTCATGCGCACGCCCCGTGATGAATTATGGATGGCTTTTAGGCTCCCTCCTGCACAGCTGGGCCCATCAAATATTCATAGCAGCACAAACAGCCCAGTAAATCGCAGCCAATGGGAGGAAGAACCCCCTCGGTGATGGTGCCCAGGACAAGCCTGGAGCCCAAGGCATCTGGAGGATGCGCCCAGCCTCACCCATCCCTGTGACACCAGATGTCTGTACTGGAATGTGCGCCCGGGTCTGGGGTGTGCAGGGAGGCATGAGCCCTCCCCAACTTCAGAGCCGGGGGCGTGGAGGGACAGCTCTGCACGGGGAACGGGGCCTGCCACCGCAGGATGAGGACATTGGTGCCGGGCAGGCAAATAATAGGTGCCCACACTCGGTTTCTGAACAGGAATGAAGGGGAGGGTGGGCTTCCTGCAAACGGCCCCGTGGACCCCAAGGGTACTGCTCCAGGACAGGGCACGTGGCCCTCCTCATCCTCAGCGTCTCTGGCTGAGCTGCTGCTCCTCCATGTGGCCAACACCCCAGGATGGCAAGGCCACGAGGCCCCAGAACCGATCTCTCCCTGCCCAGTCACTCCACTCCCAGGACGTGTTCCCAGCTCTCAGGAAATGGGAGGGTCCTGCTCCTGGATGCACCCTGCTGAGGCAGAGCAGCGGACAATTTTGCAGTGCCAGCCCTCTCCTCTCTGCCTCCCTGCTTCCCTGCGCCCCACCACTGCTCTCTGTGATGAAAAGCTGTGAGAAGGAAGCAGCTCTTCAGTCAGGAGAGCAGCCATGGAGGCCGTACAGCTGAGGACTCCACAGAGGGAACCAGTCACACGGGGTGAAAGAGCAAAAGCCCATCCAGGGTTCAGGAAGGTGACGGGATCTGCAACAGCAGGAACCAGCAGGGCTGAAGACCTGGGGGAGGGGTTTACCAGAGCCCAAGGCTGGGGCTAGGCAGGAACCGGGACCATGGGGGGAGGGATGGGGGCCCCTGTGGAAGGTGGAGCCTCAGGACACAGTCACCGCAGGAGGTGCTGCCCCAAACGGAGAGACAGGGAGAAATACCCCAGCTTCTCCCTCCTCCCATCTTCCAGTCTCCACCAGGGACTCCCATTGGCTGAACATCCCCAGGAGCAAGCTGCAGAGGATCCTGGGAAGTGTAGTTTTTAGGGCTCAGTCCCTGTGATGTAGAGCAGAGCAAGGGAAGGGCAGGAAGGGAGCAAGTGGGCAGATGACCAGCACAGAGGCCCACGCCACCTACACGCACACTCAGATACACTCACACACACTCAGATACACATATGCACTCTCAGATACACACTCACGCATGCACACTCAGATACACACTCACACACATGCACACTCAGATACACACATGCACACTCAGATACACACTCACACACATGCACACTCAGATACACACATGCACACTCAGATACACACTCACACACATGCACACTCAGATACACACATGCACACTCAGATACACACTCACACATGCACACTCAGATACACACATGCACACTCAGATACACACTCACACATGCACACTCAGATACACACATGCACACTCAGATACACTCACACACACTCAGATACACACATGCACTCTCAGATACACACTCACACACATGCACACTCAGATACACACACATGCACACTCAGATACACACTCACACACATGCACACGCAGATACACTCACACACACTCAGATACACATACGCACTCTCAGATACACACTCACACACATGCACACTCAGATACACACTCACACACATGCACACTCAGATACACACTCACACACATGCACACGCAGATACACTCACACACACTCAGATACACATACGCACTCTCAGATACACACTCACACACATGCACTCTCAGATACACACATGCACACTCAGATACACACACACATGCACACTCAGATACACTCACACACACTCAGATACACACATGCACTCTCAGATACACACACACATGTACTCTCAGATACACACACACACATGCACTCTCAGATACACACTCACACACTCAAATACACATATGCACTCTCAGATACACTCACACACACTCAGATACACATATGCACTCTCAGATACACACACATGCACTCTCAGATACACTCACACACATTCAGATACACATACGCACTCTCAGATACACACACACACATGCACTCTCAGATACACATTCAGATACACACTCACACACATGCACTCTCAGATACACACTCACACACATGCACACTCAGATACACACTCACACACATGCACTCTCAGATACACACACACTTATGCACACTCAGATACACTCACACGTGCACACAGACATGCACGTGTGCACACACACAGACACACGCACACCATACAGGAGTTTCCATTGTGCAAGAGGGCTCACGGCTGACAGTGATGCTAATTCCAGAGGGTTAGCCCTGCAAGAGGAATTCCAAGGGATGCTTCTTCCTGACGTTTAGAATCTCACATCCTCAGTGACTGGCCATGTCATCTCCCTAAAACCGTGGTCGTGGCTGAATGAATTCCTGGCTCAGCAACACTGATGCCAACTGTCCTGAAAGTCCCTCCAAGCCACCAACTCAGAGGGCGGTGTTGCCTGTCTCTCTTGTCTGCACTGGGGGTGAACACGCCTTTCCCCCAACCCCGCTGCCAGCCTGAGTCCTTGATGGCTGGGACTGAGCTCAGGGTCCCAAAGAGCAAAAGCCTCCTTAATGTTTTCCGGAAGAATGAGTGAGTGAATGAATGAATGAGCCAGAAAGCTGGCGCCGACAGGAATGGACAGGGGATCTGATTAAAGCAAAGCTGAACCTCAGGCCCCCCTGCCAATGGGATTCCAAAGGAGGAGACGGTGAGTGTGTAACCCGGGGGATTATTAAATCATGATGAACACTCACTGAGTGCCTATCGTGTGCCAAGCAGCATGGCAGACATGAAGGAACGGCAGTGGACACGGGGCCAGGGCCGTCCTGAGGGACCTGCATTCTGGCCTGGAGAGGAAGGATGCACAGCTGGACAGAGCCCCAGGGACACCCAGAAGTCTGCCTGGAACAGTGGAGCGGATGTCGGTGCATTTTCTCCGATGGGCAAGACGAGGAGGAAATGCGCCTGGGGAGGAATCTCGAGTTTGCTCTGGGTGGCTTAGTTGACAGAGCCCCAGTTATGGTCCTGAGACACATTCAGCAGCCCCGAGGGCCTTGCGGGGATGGAGGGGCGTCCTCTGGAAATGAATGCTCATGGTTTCAGTTGTGTACCCGTGGAATAACACAGGATAACACAAATTCCGTTTCCCAGGCATTGGGAAGCTGGTGGCTCAGGTGGACAGAGCCCACACATAACGCAGGTGTGAACCGTGCATCTCATGATTCTGGGTGAAAAGAGAGAAGAGTCGGCAGAGTCCATTATGGGGAAGGTGCCTCGCCCTCGCCGTGCTGTCCACCCTGACTCTCAGAGAAGACCTGTCAGGGGCCAGGTCGGCTGGGGGGCTGACACACAGCATTTCTCCTGATAAAGGGCTTTGGAGCAAGAGCTGGTGCGGGCGAGGCGCCTTACCTCCAGGCTCTGGGGGCGGAGGAGATCGTCAACAGCAGGCAGGGAAGGGAGAATTATTATTAGAACTTTTATACCAGTGGCTTTGCTCACTTTCTAGGAAGGAAGACGTGGGCTGAGGAAGTCAGAAATCTCTCTCTCCTGCTCTTGCTGGAGTTGAATTCTAACGATTCTGGCTCTGCAGACAACTTTGAGAATAAGAGCCGCTGGGAATGTCATTGAATTTACTTGAATCTTGGTGAAACCCAGTGGCTAACTTGGAGATCTCACATTAAATTACATAAAGAAGCTTTCTTCTGACGTTCTTTGCTACACACAAATCCCAAAGCAGACACCTTCCCACTCCTGTTGCCACATAGCTCAACCCGTAGGCCCTGCTGTGTGAACACTTTTTTCCTAAAAATAGAAACAAAAATATTACATAAAACAATGACTCAGTGAGAATCACGTTGAAGAGCTCTGTGTGATTAGTTGGAGGAGGAGAGGATTTATAATTCATCCACCCGACTCGAACTCCACTCTCAAATCAGAATCTTCCTGGATCAGAGCTGAATTTCCAAGATGACAGCAGTGGAATGTTCCTGCTTCTTCCCGCACTGCTCCCTGTGCGTACAGAGTGTAAATTACCATCGGATGGCTCTAATCTCTGAGAGTAACGTCTGCTCAAGCAGGGTCATCGCAGCATCTGGAAATCTGTCAGAACTGGAGAATCTAATCTTGAAACACTAACGGAAATAAAGCTTGGGTGAGATTAACCCCATAAGCTGCCTCTCCACCTCAATTATTCATGAACTAACTCATTACAATATGTAGGTTGTCATGGTAACAGGTGGTAGGAACAAAATTCTAAAAAGTTTGGTGAAGATATTTTTGTAAGTTAGGACTCTTGGCTGCAGGTGACTGAAAGCTGGTCCTCACTAGATTAAGGAAAAAAATTTTTTGTTTTTTTTTAGGGGGGAGGTAATTGTGTGTGTTTGTACACCTTAAAAGGCTGTGGAGTACTGACCTCTGGCATGGCTGCAATCAGGGATTAGCGTTCTCCTCTGGTCAAGGGTCTCTTCCTCAAGTGTCTCTGCTTTCTGCTGCTGGCTGTCACTGTCAGGCTCCATGTGGTGTCTCCTGGAAGCCCCATCAGAGCATCCTTAGTGTTAGCAATCCCAGAGTCTAAACACATCACCACGAGATGGCCATATAAGCATACATGCCACAAAGGCAAAGTACCAAAAAACAAAGAATTTGATAAAGTCTGGGGGATGTAGGGAAGGTGCCTCTGAAGAAGTGAGGTCAATCCAAGACCTTGGAAATAAATATAAACTGAACCAGAACAGGGTATAGGCAGAGCATGCCAGGTGGAGGGAATTGTACATGTATAAGCTCCAGTTCTGTGAAGATGCCGAACCATGTGAAGAATTGATGCAAGGTCTGAGGCTAGCTATGTATGTGATGAATCTGGGTCATCTTGACGTGCAACAAAGCAAGGAGCTCCCAAGAGCTAATGGAGTTGTGTCAGTGGGTCACAAGACCAGCTGGATGGATCTCTCACTGGACAGTGATGGGCTAATGCAAATATCAAAAAGAATGACTGTAATGGATTAGAAGACGTTAAGCATTTGGGAGATCATGAGTAAAAGACAGAAATGACAGTGTGGGCATAATTATCTACCTTACAAAAATAAAAGGCTTAAAGACAATAGTATGGACAATTGTACACAAAGGAGACAACCTAGAAGAAATGGAAACATTTCTAGAAACATGCAAATTGCCAAAACTGACTCAAGAAGAGATGGAAAATTTGAACAGACCTATAACAAGTAAAGTGATTGAATCAGTAACCAAAAACCTCCCAACAAAGAAAATCCAAGACAAGATGACTTCACTGGTGGATACTACCAAAAATTTGCTTAAAAGAGCAAACACCAATCCTTCTCAAACTCTTCTAAAACATAGAACAGGAGGAAACACTTTTCTAACTCATTCTATGAGGCCAGCATTACCCTTATACCAAAGCCAAATAAAGACATCACGAGAAAAGAAAACCAAAGACCAATATCCCTTTTGAGTATTGATGCAAAAATCAGCAACAAAATACTAAAATCCTAATCTAGCAGCATATTAAAAAGATTACTATATATCACGACCAAGAGGAATTTATCTCAAGAATGCAAGGATGGTTAAACATATAAAAATCATTCAAAGTAATACACAGAATTAATACAATCAAGGGAAAAAATGATCATTTCAATCAGTGCTGAAAAAGTTTTTGACAAAATACAATAGCCTTTCATGATTAAAAAGAATATTCAACAAACTAGGAATGGAAAGGAACTTCCTTATTCTGGTAGAAAGCATTTATGAAAAACCTATAGTTATTACGCTCAATAGTGAAAGACAGAAAGCTTTCCAGCTAAGCCCAGGGACAAAACAGGATGCTTACTTTTGCCACCTCTATTGAACATTGTATTGGAAGTTCTAATCAGAACAACTAGGCAAGAAAAAAAAATAAAAGGCATACCAATTGGAAATCAAGAATTAAAACTATCTCTATTCACAGATGACTTGATCTTATATACAGAAAATCCTAAAGAATTCACAAAGAACTATTAAAGCTAATAAAAGAATTCAGCAAAGTTGTAGGATACAAGTTCAACACACAAAAATTAGTTGTGTTTTAAACACTAGAAATAAACGATCCAAAAATGAAACTAAGAAAGCAATTTCATATAAAATAGCATCAAAAAGAATAAAATACTTAGGAATAAATTTAATCAAAGAGGTACAAAACTTCTACACTGGAAACTACTAAACACTGGTGAAATTCATTAAAGAAGATCTAAATAAAGGGAAACCCAGCCTGTGTTCACAGATTGAAAGACTTAACACTGTTAAGATGTCAAAACTCCCCAGAGCAGCCTGCAGATGCAACGCGATCCCCAGCAAAATCTCTCCCAGAAATTATAAAGCAGATCTCCAAATTCATATGGAATTGCAAGTTATCCCAAATAGTCAAAACAATCTTGAAAAGGAGGAACAAAGTTGGAGGACTCACATTTCCCTATTTCCAATCTAATTGCATTGCTACATTAGTCAAAACAGTGTGGTACTGACATAAGATACACTCATAGACCAATGGAAAGGAAATAAGAGTCCAGAAATAATTCATACATCGTCCATGGTCCATTGGTTTTTGACAAGGCTGCCAAGACAATTCAATAGGGAGAGAACAGTCTCTTCAACAAACGGTTCTGGGCAAACTGGACGTCCGCTCAGAAAAGAATGAAATTGGACCTCTATCTCACACCATGTGCAAAAATTAACTCAAAATAGATCAAAGACTTAAACATAAAAGCTAAAAGAACAAACTACTAGAAGAAAACCTAGGAGTAAATCTTCGTGACTTTGGATTTGGCAATGGGTTCTTTTTCTTGAGGAAGATTAGCCCTGAGCTAACATCTGCTGCCAATCCTCCTCTTCTTGCTGAGGAAGACTGGCCCTGAGCTAACATTTGTGCCCATCTTCCTCTACTTTATATGTGGGACGCCTGCCACAGCATGGCTTGCCAAGTGGTGCCACATCCGCCCCCAGGATCCAAACCGGCAAACCCCAGGCTGCTGAAGCAGAAGGTGTGCACTTCACCGCTGCACCACTGGGCCGGCCCCTGGCAATGGGTTCTTAGATATGACACAAAAAGCATAAGCAACAAAAGAAAAAATAGATAAATTGAACTTCATCAAAATTAAATATTTTGTGCATCAAGGAAAAGTATCAAGATAACGAAAAGACAACCCACAGAATGTGAGAGATTATTTGTAAATCACATACATGCTAAGGGGCTAGAATCCAGAACATGTAAAGAGCTCTTAAAAGTCAAATACAAAAAGACAAATAACTAATTTTTTTTAAAAAATGGGTAAAGGACTTGAATAGTTATTTCTGCAAAGAAGATATACAAGTGGTCGACAAGCACATGAAAAGATGTTCAACATCACAGATCATTAGCGAAATGCACATTAAAACCAGAATGAGACACCACTTCATACCAAATAGGATGATAATTAATAATAATAACAGTAATGGGAAATAAGAAATGTGAATGTGAAGGCAGTGCAACACTCATACATTCCGGTATCTGTAATATGCATGTAAAACGGTGCAGGCCCTGTGGAAAAGTGTTTGTCAATTCCTCAAAAAGTTAAACATAGAATTACTATATGACCCAGCAATTACATTCCTAGACAGGTACCCAAAGGTGTTGGAAACAGGGACTTAAACAGATACTTGTACACAATGTTCATAGCAGCACTATTCACAATAGCCAAACATTAGAAAGACTCAAGTGCCCATCAACCAATGAATGGATGAACAAAAGGGTATCCACACAGTGGAATATTATTCACCCATAAAAAGTAGTGAAGAGCTGACACATAACACAACATGGACGAACCTCCAAAACAATAGACTAAATAAAAGAAGCCAGAAAAAGGGCGTATGTTGTACAATTTAATTTATATTAAATATACAGACTAGTTAAATCCATAGAGACAGAAAGACAGATTAGTGGTTGCCATGCAAAATGCAAAATGTCCTGGAATTAGACAGAAGTGATGGTTTAACAGTTGTGAACGTACTGAATGCTACTGAACCGCACCTTTTGAAATGGTTAATTTCATGTTTATGTGAAATTCACTTTAATAAAAGAGGCCATGAGCCAAAAGACAAGCGTGCGAGGAGGAGTGAAGAGAAGAAATTTGCACAACTCATCGTTTACCCCTGGACATCGCTAAGAGGCCAGCCCATTACTCTGAAAACTGATAAACAAAGGGAAAAATTAAGGATTTATCCTGCTGTTCTGGTAGAAATTCTATTTCATGGAAGATCTTAAAGGACTTGGGATTCTTCATGACAGTTGGAGCACGAAGCCGCGGGGAGGGGCAGAGTCAAGAGCGCACCTGACCTTCACAGACTCCTCATGCAGCTGCAGGTGCACAGGAGCCTCCGTCCAGGACAGTGTCAAATCCACCAGAGCATGTCCATCCTGGTACGGATGGTGAGGAAGGGAAGGAGTGGCAGGAGATGACGAAGAAGGAGGAGGCTTGGAAGGTATTGATGGAGAAAGTGATGAGGACAAAGGAGATGATGAGGAGGGGGGGAGGGGGGAGGGGAGGTGGCCCACAGACTCCATGGATGCAACCTTCCAACCTTCCACGTACTTTCTTTTTTTTTTTTTTTAATTTTTTTTTAAGATTGGCACCTGGGCTAACAACTGTTGTCAATCTTTTTTTTTTTTTTCTGCTTTATCTCCCCAACCCGCCCCCCCCCCCCCCCCCCCCCCGCCGTACATAGTTGTATATCTTAGTTGCAGGTCCTTCTAGTTGTGGGATGTGGGACGCCGCCTCAACATGGCCTGACGAGCGGTGCCATGGCCACACCCAGGATCCGAACCCTGGGCCGCCGCAGCGGAGCGTGCGAACTCAACCACTTGGCCACGGAGCCGGACCCCCACGTACTTTCTACCTTCCCCACCCTCCTGTGCTCACCTATCCCTGAGGTCTCTCTTCTCTTCTTCACATCTCGGCTCTCCACTTACATTTGGAGAAACACCTTGAACAGAACACAGTAGGAAAGGATTTCTATGCATTTCTGTTCCAAGCTCATTTCTATCTTTTCCTGGCTCTCAAACAGGGAAAAGGAATCCATACATCATGTGGGGATAAAAGAAACCCTTCTCCCCTGTTGCTGGGCGGGGTGGAGGGCTCGGGGCCTCACGCAGCCCTGCAGGGCTCATCCTTCCTTGTCGCATGCTGGCTTGGAGATTCCACTCGGTCCGTGTGAGGGCAGGCAGGCAGCCTTTCCCAGTGTCTATCTGTGCACCTCCTTGGGTTCACAACAGGAAACAATAATCTTATGAAACGAGGGTCTGGAAGATCAGCAAAGGGTGGCTTGGCATGTTTGGCTGGCCGAGTGACACCCAACCACGCAGCTGCCCCTCCAGCAAGCTTAAGTGTGACGTGGAGGGGAAACTCCTGCCTGTGAAGACCAACCTTCGACGAGTTCTGGAAGTCGGTGGAGAATGGGCAGAACTGGTTGTGTCTTACTTGGGAGTGACATTCTCCATTGTGTTTTGTTCCTTTTTGTATTTAGATTTTCTTTGTTTTCCTCGGAAAGCTGATGCTCAGTTTTAAATGTTGAAAGTGTAGAATTAAATCCGTGCATGTGCAAGTACAAGCAGAGTTAAATTCGTAATTTACAAAGTAACAGAGGAACTAAATACATTAAACAAAATAAAGCACAGAAACCAAATGCAACTAAAGACGCAAAGTGACTAATCTCCCCACATTAGAACTACCAGGATTTCCTGGGGGGATGGTCCCCACAAGGCTGACTTCACACATGGCTCCAGCAAAGAGGCTGCGAGCCTAGACTTCGGGTCAGTGTGTGGACCCAAGTGCTGCCTGACTCTCTCGAGGCTGTAGGATGTTGCGCAGTATTTGAATTCTTTCCAGCCTCAGTTTCCTCATCCATCACATGGGACAACATATTGGGGTGTTGTGGGGGTTCACTGAGACCATCACAAAAAACACTGAAGATGGTGCTTGCATGTCCGAAGTGCACAGTGGGTGCTCGCCAGCAGGATTCTCTTCTCAAGTTGTGGTAGGAGAAAGCACACGGAGCATGACGTCTGTATCGGCTGGGGCTTTCTTAGTCGTAAGACACAGAATCTGGGGCAAATCGGCAAAAGCAAAGAAGAGACGTGTTGACTCGCATAATTGGCAAGTTCTGAGAAGGACTCAGGCGCAGCTGATCCAGGGCTCACTCACGTCCCGGGACCTGAGCACTACCCTCCGCGGGCTGACACGACTCCTCAGCTCCACGTGGGAACCTCCCTCCCTTCAAGAGGGAGGGGGAGCTGGCACGGGGCCCGGAAGGCTGAGAGATGGAGAAAACCCAGGAAAGCCTGGTTTGCCGAAGTCAAGAGGAAAGAGGCCACCTCACTCTGGTTCTCCCGGTGTGGCTGCTTCATTCCTTTTTCCTCGTAGACTCGATTTCTCAGGACTTCCACCTGCTGGGGGAGGCGGCGCCGCACAGGCCTACGCTCTCATGCTTCTCCAGCTTAGAGGGCAGCCTGGCTGGAGAGGTGGTCTCCTCATTTCTGGGTCAGATTTCCCGGAAAGGGCTCTGCTGTCCCAGCTTGGGCCTGGGTCCACACGGGACAATCGGCTGGGGTGGAGGGCAGAGTCACACTGTCACCCAAGGTGACTGACGCCCAGGTCCTTAGACGCATGCAGCCCAGGCGCGAGGCTCGCAGCTGCAGCAGTGGGTTGACCTCTCACCTGGCAGGGAGCGGTGGGCAGACGCGCCTTCACCATCGTGGCCCCCTAGCACCCCCTGGACGGATGAAGTCGGCCTTCTGAATGCTGGACCCTGGCGGCAGATGGAAAAGGCCTCCCGCAAAGATGTAATTTTTTTGTGTGAGGAAGATTGTCCCTGAGCTAACATCTGTGTCCATCTTCCTCTGTTCTATGTGGGATGCTGCCATAGCATGGCTGCCAATGAGTGGTGCCAGGTCTGTGCCCGAGATCTGAACCTGCAAACCCCAGGCCACCAAAGTGGAGCTCACAAACTTAACCATCACACCACCAGGCTGCTACTGCAAAAATGTTACTTAACTGCCTTTTCTCTCCTGACCCCGCTCCAGGCGGGAAACCTCAGCTTAGAATCACCCTCTCACATCTCCCTTTACTCTGCCCAACCAGCCAGGATGGCACTCTCCACTGAGCGGTTTATTCTTGGCTCCTTGAAAGGGTGGGTGGGACCAGCACAAGCTTCTAAACGGTTTTCCTTTCTAGTTGGTTTGTCCGTTGCCCTGATTCCCTGTGGAAAGAAAACAAAGCAACATAATTAAAACAAAACCGAGATCCTCAGCACCTGGAGGCCAGACAAAGCACAGAGTTTCGAAAATGAAAACAAACCCATCTCAGATATGAATTCAGGGAAAAAGTCTATGTGGGAATTGCCGTGGTATCAATCCAGACCTTCAACATCTTTTTTTGTTGTTCTTTTCAAAGATTGGCCCTGAGCTAATAGCTGTTGCCAATCTTTTTTCTTCTTCTCCCCAAAGCCCCCCAGTACATAGTTGTATATCCTAGTTGTAGGTCTTTCAGTTTCTGCTATGTGGGACGCTGCCTCAGCATGGCCTGATGAGGGGTGCCACGTTTGTGCCCAGGATCTGACCCGGCGAACCCCTGGGCCACCAAAGCGGAGCGTGCGAACTCAACCACTTGGCCGTGGGGCCGGCCCCCCTTCAACGTCTTTAATTCTTCTTTTCCAATGATCCTTGTCACACAAATCTAATAGTTACTTTTCTCCTGTTACTGTTACTACCCCACTGAATTTGGGAAGAAAAAAGTGAGTGTATCGGGGTATGTGAATGGCCATAAATTATATCATAGACTTTTGCAAAGGTGAAAAAAACCTTTACTGCAGCCAAGCAAAAACATAAAAAGACTGATTGCTATGGTCTGCAAGTTCGTCTTGCCCCCAAATTCATATGTTGAAATCCTAACCCTCAAAGTGTTAGGATGCAGGATCTCTGGGAAGCAATTAGGTTGTGAGGGTGGAGCCCACATCATAGGATTGATGTTCCTCTAACAGAGTCTCCAGAGAGCTCTCCACCCATCCCTCACGTGAGGATGCAGTGAGAAGACGCCGTCTACGAACCAGGAAGTGGTCCTCACCAGAGACGGGATCTGCCGGCACCCAGTCTCGGACTTCCAGCCTCCAGAACTGTGGGAAATCAGCGTCTATCATTCATAAGCCCCCCATCTCTGGTATTTTTTTACAGCATCCTGAATGGACTGAGACTCTTCCTCCCCAAATAAAGGCGTGATCGTTGGACGATTCTTTGTTCAGTATGGTAATCATCGCTGCAAGGACCTCTGACGTGATGGTAACTCATCATTCACTGATGCTGGGAACGCACACCTGTCTTAAGTAAACAGGGGAATCACCTTGAAGAATCATAGGGATGAGAGGGACTGGTGAAGGAGGAGATGAGTCCAAACGTGTCGTGACCATTCCAAGGGCCGAGCCACGGCCGTTCCTGTGAGCTGCACGGACGCAGCGTTCCACCAGCCGGAGCGCAGACACTGTTGACGGGGGATGTCTTATGATCACCACACTCTTCACACTTTGAGAAGTGCTACCATCTCAAGGTCGAACAGGATGCTGTCTTGATGCTGAATCTCTTGAGTTTTCTTACACCTTTATAATCGTAAACACTCCTGCTCCATCGTAATTGCTCACACACATGTGGAATGCCCAATAAAATCCCAGAATCCCAGAATTGGGAGGAAACTCCAGGGACAGCTGACTTACTGACCTGTCGGTCAGAGAGAGGAAATCGAAGTCTGTGGCCACAGAGAGCACCAGGCACCAAGATTAATCACCAAAGGATCTCAGATAACCACTCCCTTCCTCCCGTCACCACAGAGCACCCAGGCTCGCAGCACTTTTCATCCGTAATTCATCACGGCGACTCCATCGAGATTAAACATCCCAAGAGTGATCCTCCCAACTGGAACCGGACAATACGGACACTCGATGGGGGGTGATGGCTGGACACGGCGGGGAGTGAAAACTACGGCAAATTCAAGGAAGGTGAATCTGTGGGGTGTGAGCGAGCAGAGGAACGGCCGGGTCCAGCCGGGCCTGGTGGCCCACAGCACGCCCAGCCGGCCACCCAGGACACTGCTGTCAGCAGCACACGTCCAGTTACACACCGGGACCCGAGCTTCACAGACGGGAGAGAAACAGGAGGGTGTTCCCCAAGGTGCTTCCTCCAGCAGAGGACACCCAAGAAAAGTAGTTCAGAAGCTTCTAGTCTGGAAACAAAAAAAGAGGAAAAGGGAAAATCTTAGGATAAAGGCAGAGAAATATTTGATAAAGACTCAGGAAAAAAAAAGAAGTCTGTGGTGATTTCATGTGTTGCTTTGGAAACCGGAACATCTTGACCCGGAAAAGAAGAAACCGGATTTATTGGTCTGGAGTTTGAGTTGTTGTTTTTGATGAAACTTGACTTTCCTTTTTCTGAGCTTTCTTTCTTCCAGAAGTTGCCAACTGGAGAAGGGAAAGGGAAGAGAAGGAAAAGGCAAGAGAGAGCTGTGTGCATCCTCGGGGCTCTGGAGCTTTTGGGGTCAGGAAAGGAACACCCCCGCCCCCAATTGTCAGGGCTTCACAAGGCGGTAACTCTATTCCAACTGGCTGAGGCAAAAGCGGGGGATTTCCTGGCTAAAGGATGGCTTCTGATTTGCCTGAATCCAGGCGCTCGAGTTCTGTCACCAGAGGCATACTCCTGTCTCTCTGCTTGTCTTCCTTCCGCAATAGCTCAGCTTTCAGGTGAGCCTTCCTAGGGATGCGGAGAGGAAGTGGCTCTAAAAGCCTGAGGCCTCCCTTCTGTCCACTGAGCCATCCGCCCTGGTCACTGCATTCTGACCGTCCAGGCCTGGGTCAGCCTGGGGGCCCCTAAACCCCAGGAAACGGGTGGGGAGAGCCGTTCTCAGGAGCCTGAGGATGACGCTGGGCAAGCTGAGGCAGCCACAGGCAGCGGGCCCTCTCCCCAAGGCTGCTCCCCTTCCTGGTATTAGAGATAAAAAAGGGTAGGAGGGAGGCAGGAAAAGTGGAAAAAGAGAAGACAGGGATGACACACTTCAAACCAGGGCCATAGAAACTGGGGTGTGTTGTGCCTGTTATTATTAAGCAGCTTAGAGCTTTGAAAACACAAAGCTCCAATGCAGATAATTGTGCTGTTTACAAGATTCTAAAAAGACTAACAAATCTGTCAATTCATAAGGCTCTGTGGAAGTGTGGTCTCGGAAACAAACACGAGGCTGGAAGCTGCCTGACAGAGATGTCCTCATTCAGTCACGCCTCCGGTACGGTCCCTACACCCTCATTTCGAGATAATGCCAACATCTAAATATGGGGTCCTCCGTTCAGTCAGGCCCCCAGCAAATGGCCCTCCACCTCTCTCCTCCCACCGCAAACAATGCTTTAGGAAACTGAGCACCTAGGACGCAATTCTATCCTGAGAATTAGCAGATTGTGAGTATTGTAAGAAGAGAACTTGGAGAGTCCAACAGAAATCAAGCTGCTCCTGGGTTTCTGTCTTTCATTTTTCTTCATTTTAGAAATCCCTTCCCCACCCTGCCATCTTCCCCTCTTCCTTTCTCTCTGGCTGTCCTCCCAGGCTCTGACATCTCTCGCCTTCTTAGCAGGACACAGGCACGGGGACTGGGCGTCCCCACACCCCAGAGCCTCCCGGGGACACAGGACAAGCCGCCTGCATTGGCCTCATGTGACTCCGAGGACCCGGAGCCCGAGCTCACGGCCATGTGTGGGAAGAGTGAAGGGGAGGCGGCCACTGCATTGTGAGGGGCGGGGCCAGCATGTCCCCTCCCTTCCTCTTCCAGGAGAAGGCAGCTGGGTCTCCTGGGTCTCAGACCTCCTCTATCTCCTTCACCATCTCAGCATGGCCTCACGGCATCTTCACCCTCACGTCAGCTGGCCCTCTCTCAGTTCTAAACTAAAAGAGATGCAGAGCCAGCATAATGGACCTCAGGCACAGGGGGACCCAGGGTTCTGGCCAGGCCATCGGTAATCTGTTTCTGCCTCTCAACTGGCTTCCTCTTGTGGAGATAAGAGGGGATGGGGGGAGAGGATGGGCTGGGAGGGATAAGATGAGGCAGGTGGGTACAGGATGGGGAAGGAGGGATAAGATGGGGAAGGGGGGGAGAGGAGGGAGCAGGAGGGAAAAGATGAGGCGGGTGCGAGAGGATGGGGTAGGAGGGGAGGTGGCTGTTTCTTCATCCTCATGTCCTTCTTCTTGGCGCCCCCAGGATGGCAGGTGGGGAAGGAGACCCCCTTGGACAGGGATGGCAAAGGCCTCTTGGTTTGTGTGTTTGACTCTGTCCCTGTCCATCCCGAGGAGTCCTGGGCGAGTACCTGAGGCCCCCTTTCCTGCTGGAGGGTTGGGCTGCATGATTGACACCCAGAATCTTTGCATCTGCCACAGAGCATCCCTGGGACTGCCTGAGGTGTTGAGTGTGGAGCTGACATGTGGGGACACAGGTCTGACCCTCCTTATGCTCCAGCATCCTGTCCTTGTCCACCTGACCTCTGAGGTGGTGGCCCAGGTGTGAGCACCATGTCCCTCCAGCCCACTGACCAGGATGGATTCCTGACAGCCCAGAGACCTGGCTCTCAGGTCAGTCCCGGCAACCTGTGGGTTCCAGGTCCTGACATGCTTGGTGGCTGCTGACTCACCTGCTGCCGTTTCTCCAGAAAATCCATGTAAATCTCTCTCTCCAAACAAGGTCTGTGGAAAGCCTTAGGACTCCTTGCAGAGGTCACATTCCTTGGGCTTCCTGTGGCTCCCGGAGGCCTCTATCACCCCCTCCCCACACTGGGTCCATGTATCACAGCCACTGGGGTTGACTGTCGCTCAGCCTCAGGGAGCCCAGGTGGCTGGAAAATTGGATGATGCCATGCGGAGCTCAGGAGGGACATGGACGCTCAATAGAAAACGCTGGAGCTCCCCAGGGCAAGGGGCTAAGTCAGTGCAGTTGAAGAGCTTCAATTTGGGTTACAATCCCCAGAAAGCAACACTCTGGAGATACAGAGAGGTGTGGCCCTGGAGCTTCTGCCTCCCTGTTCACCACCCCTGGGGAGTCCTGGCCAGCCCTTCAGGGTCCTCAGTGTGACTCCCACAGGCCTCACTCTGCAATGGGGTTTTGGAGGACGTGTGCACAAGTGCGTGCGTGCACACACACACACACACACACACACACACACACACGGGTACCACAAGCATCGCTGGATTCAGCTGACCTGAGCTGGGAGCCTTCCTGGGACTCACCTCACCCTGGTCTCTGTGGTGAGGGGCACCCATCGCTCAGAGCCTGTAGGACGGGGGCACAGTCTGGCCTGCACCTGCTGGATTTGGTCCACACAGGGTTTGAGAAGGAATGGGGTTAGATGTCAACACTTCACATTTGTTTTCTCTTGAACAAGTGTAAGACCTGGCACTGGACTCGTCCCTTGGCTGGAGCCGAGCAGCGCGTGTCCCCAGTGCGGCCCCTGCAGGATCCTGAGCCTGCGGGCCTGACGTCAGCTGTCTGCAGTAGGGCGCTGGGCTGGGTTCTGGCAGCCTGACGCCTCCATCCAGCTTCCCGTCAGCTTTCCCGTCATTAACTCCGTCAGGCCTCCTGAGCCACGTCCTTCCTTCCGACTGGGTTAGCGCCGGCTTTGGGCCTGAGTACAGACAGTCTGCGGGCAGCTGGGCTCTCAGCCTTGAGCTACTAATCAGGAGGGGCTGGAGGCTGCCCCAGGGCGCGGTGAGGTCACGCTGCATGGACAGCCCCTCAGAGGGAGGATGCTCCCGGAGCCTGGCACCCTGGTCTTACTCCCCTCACACGGTCTGGGAGCGCTGCCAAGTGAACACCTTCCCCCGACCCTCCCTCAGACGCCAGGCCACACCTCATTTAATCCTCACGACAGCATGATGAGGAAGGCACCCATCACCAGTTTCCACATGAGAACCTGGCCCCCCAGAGATGTCCAGCTGGTCCCTGAGGCTGCACAGCTGGCCCCGGGTGGCCCTGGGAGTAGAACCAGGTGTCTGTTGGCTCCAAAGCCCAGGCTTTCCCCTCTCGCTGCCTTCTCCATCCTGCTCCCACACTCCTCATTCTACCTGGGAGCGTTTTCTTCCTAAGAACACACACCCTTGTCTAGTCTCTCTGGCTCCTGCAGCTTGTTTCAGAGCAAGCAGAGAGTGGGCGCCCTCTGCTCAGGCACGCCCTCCGGTCACTGCCCCACTGCTGGACACAGGGATGACACAGGGGACGCAATGGCAAAGTAGCTTCCGTGTTACTTTGGGGTCTTAGGGACACGTGGCAGCTGTGAGTGCAGCAAGAGAACTTCCCGTCTCCACCTCTTTCCTAGGACGGGTGTTTGGGCCGGCTCTGCTGTTTTGCTGCCACTGTCGAGGCTGCAGAGAGTGCCCTGGTACCTAAGTTATTGTGCACACGTGGGAGCCTCTGTAGGACAGATCCCTAGCACAGTGCTGGCTCTTAGGGAGTCCTTGGTCAATAGTCATCACGTGGATGAGTTCTTCTAAGTCCAGCTGCGATCAACAGGGTCACACACGCAGTTACTTATGTTAGACGCATCTGTTGGATTCTCCTCATCCTCATGCATCATCCTCCAGATCCATCACATCATCACATCACTGTGATATCACCACCGTCACCAACATCGTCGTCATTATCATTATCATCATTCCCATCATCCCTGTCATCACCATAACCACCAAAATTGCCACCATCATCACTTTACCATCATCTTCATCACCACCATCGTTGTCATCACTATCACCCTCATCATCACCATCACCAAAACCATCATCTTGTCCTTGTGATGGTTAATTTTGTGCGTCAGTTTGACTGGCCATGGGGTGCGTAGATTAAACATTATTTCTGGGTGTGTCGGTGCGGATGTCTCTGGATCCAATTACCATTTGAACAGGTGCGCTGAATAAAATAGATAGCCCTCCCAATGTGGGTGAGCATCACCTAATCCACTGAGGGCCTGAACAGAACAAAAGGTGGAGGAAGGAGAAATGCACTTTTTTGCTTCTTGCCTGACTGCTTGAGCTGGTCTATATCATCTCATTTCTGGCCCTTATACTGGAACATTCACCTTTAGCTCCCCTGGGTCTTAGGCCTTCAAACTCAGAGTAAGTTTCACCATGAGCTTCCCAAGGTCTCCCGCTGGCAGATGGCAGATCATGGGTCTGTCCAGTCTCCATGATCTTGTGAGCCAGTTCCTCAAAATACATCTCCTTTAGATAGACAGACGATAGATAGAGAGATCATATAGATATACAAATGGATATGGATATGGATATATCCTACTGGTTCCTGTGGAGAACTGATACATTCATCATCATCACCATCACCTTCACTACCATCACTATCCTCCCCACCTTCACCACCACCACCTTAACCATCACCATCATCATCACCATCGTCACCACCATCACCATCATCATCACCATCATCATCACCATCGTCACCACCATCACCATCATCACCACCTTCACCACCACCACCTTAACCATCACCACCATCATCACCATCATCACCACCATCACCATCATCACCACCATCATCACCACCATCACCATCATCACCATCATCACCATCGTCACCACCATCACCATCGTCACCACCATCACCATCATCACCACCATCGTCACCACCATCACCATCATCATCACAATCATCATCACCATCGTCACCACCATCACCATCATCACCATCATCACTTTCATAACTAACACCTGTTGGGCACATCTGATTAGAAGGTGCTGGGTTAGGACTTTGCACACATTATCTTACTTCATCTTCCCAATCATCACTTCTTAAATGAATGAGTTCATTAACTCACCGATGACCAATAGAGATCTTAAGACTTGGCTCAGTTACCTTAAATACCACACATGTGATAATAATTCTTCCTCCCCCACCCTCATCCTCCCACTAGCTTTCACTGAGTGCGTATTGTTTACCAGGAACGATAAATTACTTACTCAGTTTTCACAGTAACCATTTGCGCTAAGGACTCCTGTCACCCCCATTTCACAAGTGAGGCAGCTGAGCCTCAGAGAGGTAAACTTACTCGCCAACACCACCCGGCAATGGAGTAGAGCCTGGATTTGAACCAGGGAGTCTGGCCCCACAGTCGGGATCAAATAGGAGCCTCTCAGTGCCTCCCAGACACACAGGCCACAGCCGTTCTGACCCGGCCCCCAGCCTTACACAGATTCTGTCCCAAGTCTCTGGAGACCCAGAAAGGAGGAGGGTGGTGGAGTGAGTTCACAGTCATCAAATCCTGCTGCGGAAGAATTTTGCATTTATGTGTGGTTAGAGCTGGGGAGAGTGGGTCTGGGCTGCAGACATGCTCTGACTTGGCACAGAGCTGGCTTTACTCAGACGACTCTGTGAGGCTTCAGCTCCAGACGTTTTAGCATCTTACCAGGAAGCAGTTTTCCATTTCCCCTTCAGTGTAATTTCAGATTTTAATCAAGGTAGGACTTGTGAGAGTCTGAAATTGTCCTCCCTACAAAGGATGGCTGGTGCTGTAGACAGAGGGAACAGAAGGGAATGAATTCCAGGTGGACACGAGAAAGCCACATGTGAAATGCTCCGGCTGATCCTGTAATCATTCTCATCTTCGTGGTGGCGAGAGCCGCAGCTCCAGCAGAAGCCTGCAGAGCAGCTGCAGTTGGCCAGGGTGTGGTCCTGTCCCTCCCCTGCGGGTCCTGATGCCCGATGCTCTGGAAGTCCCCCGTGCTTCATCTGCAGAGGGTCAGGCCCAGAGACTCGGCAGGAACCGAACTCCTTAGATCAGTGAATGCCCAATCTCAGTACTCATCAGGAATGGATGCCGGCTAATCCTCGCTCCTCTGCTCTGCTCCGGAGATGGAGGTCCCTGCGCTCTTGGGGTTATTCACAGTATCTCCAGAACCTGGGGCTGGGCCTGTGCTGCGTGCATGGGGTCCTGGAGCATCCACCTGACGGAGTCCACGGGTTATGTTCCCCAAGAACAGGGCCGTCCGCTTCCTCCGGGAGAGGATACATGTGGTCTCGGCTCTTTGCACCCGCTCAGGCCCCAGCCCTGCACCTGGGTCCTTCTCCTGACACTGGGCCCTGGCTGCGGATGCGTGTCAGCTCTAGACCCTGGGCTGGTACTAGCCCTCTTCTGACCATCAGGTTGACTAAGTTAGGTTATTTACCAGTGGTTTCCTGAGATGAGGTAGGAGCAGGTCATTGACTAATAGGCACTTTTTAGTCACGCTGTTATTAGAATAGTAAGACATCAAAAATGCTTTTATGTTAAGCAGACGGAACAGCGGCGATATGTTTGTAAAGCAGGATTGCAGCCACAAAATACATGATTACTGAAGAAATCAGTTCTGAGAGGCAGTGCACAAGTGACACGGGATTGTGTTACGGCCTCGGAGCTTCGGGCACGGTTTCCCCGCACTGCCCAGACTTCCCGAAATGTAGTTGTGCTGCTGACATTTAAAGCGAGCACGTGGCAGAGGAAGCTTCTTCTCCAGGTGATTCATCAGGTGTGACACTCAGGGTCACATGGAGCTGGCTCTGCCACCAGAGGCCCCTGCAGAGGCCCTGCCTTGAGGAGCTCGGGCCTGGAGCCAGGAGCAGCCTTCCCTCCTCCTGCAGCCTGGAGAGGCCACTGAGACTCCCCAGGGCAGGGTCCCTGGTGGGTAGGAGCCCTGCCACTGAAGGTACTAACAGCCCGAGTACTTCCTCAGTGGGTTCCTTTGTCTCCCTCCCTGTGCCAGGGATCTGAGAAATGCAGTGTCCTTGCCGGGAGCCATTTCTCTGAAGCCCTCCTCCAGGAGGTTCGGTGGGTGGAATCAGGGTGGGTCCTTGGCTGTGCCTGCTCCTCGCCCCCACCCTTCACTGCAGGGGGAGCAGAGGGAGAGGCTGCGGGCCCACGGCGCTGCATCAGACACAGGTCCTGAGGATGCCCCGCTTTCCCAGCTGCCACAAGTGGGTTGTTTTCAGAAATAGAACTGGATTCACAGGGATAGGCCTCCAAATGCAGGTGTATGCGTGGAAGTGGAAGAACTTGTATTTCCAGAGTCTGTTCTCCAGAACAAACTCCCCAAACAGTGGGGATGGGAAAGGCTGCATCTCTCACTCCCTGTTTGAGCTTCATAAACACATTAGCTCATAAAAGCCTCTAAGCCACAGGGTGTCCTCAGAAGAGAAAGAGAAAGTGGCCTATGGTCAGCCTCGTCCCCAAAGGTGCTTTTGAATATAAGGCCCTTTCTCTGCAGAATGGCAGAAAGCTCTGGGAAATGCTGATCCAGAGCAAGTTTTAAAACTTTATTCCTAGTGTTAGAGCTTTCTTCCAACTCCCAGTCCCCAAACAGACTCTGACACGGCATTGAAAAACATCAGGCAGGTTATTTTGTCTTAATTCAATCTCAAGTGGCAGAAACACAACTCAAAGCAGCTGTTGCAAAAGCTAGAATTTACTGCTCATATGACAAAAGCATCCAGGTGATGGCTTCAGGCATGACTCGTTCTAGGGGCTCGGATGACATTATCAAGATTTTGTCTTCCTTTTTCCATCTCTCAGATCTGCTTTCTCCATTTGTGCCTTGGCTTTCCCCATGCGGTACCAAGATAGCTGCCTGGATCTGATTCTCTCTAATATCTGCATCTTCTCAGAAAGCTCAGCACTCTTCCTTCTCAACAGTTTCAGTGAAAACTCCAGGACTGAGTCTCATTGGTCCACCCAGGGCTCCATGTCCCCCCCCGCCCCGGGTCAGCCTCTGGCAGGGGATCTAATGATGCAGTTAGCTGAGATTGCATCACACAGCCATCTCAGATCAGAAGAGGAAGCAGTCAACCTGACCACACAGCACGACGAGGGGTGATGGCTCACCAGGGAAAACGCAGGTTCAGCTACTAGAAGAAGGCAGACCGCGTGCAGATCCAGAAACACCAACAAATGTCTGTCAGCCTTCAAGTTCCCGACAATCTTGTCTTCTCCTCCTTTCCTCCTCATGCCTCTGGACCAGCTGATCTCCCCCTTCCCGTCACTGCAGGGCCACCTCTTGCCCAGGTCATCCATGCTGACATGGAAGCGTTCCCTCATTATCCTCATGTGGCATGTGTGTGATATCCGTGTACTAGACTCTGGGCTCTTGGGAGAGCTGTATCTTCTCTCACCCGTGCTCTGTGAGCCCAGCTCTTAGCACGTACTGCCTGCATCTGTCAAGTGCTAAGTTCGAGCTTAGAGAATGGAAGAAGAATGATTGAAAGGAAAGTGGAATCCAGGCGAGTAATTTCCTGCCCTGATTTTTTGCAGGTTCTCCTCTTCTCGTCTGTATCATGTCGATGTCATGTGCCTTGGACGGCTAGCAGGGGAGAGGAAGTGTGGAAAGAGGGTCTGTCTGCTCACTGGCTCTCCTGAGTATCGTGGCTCCCATGGTGGGATCGTGTCAGGGTCTCCATGTCCATTGCCTTGGTCCAGTATGTCATTCCAGGTGAGGGCAGAGGAGCCATATGAGGCTGATCTCCCCAGGCCCTGGGCAGCAAGGACCAGAAGGGTTGAGAAGCAACTCCAGCTCAGCTCTTCCCAGTCACACAGGTCTGGTCACACGTGGAGCCCAATTTTGTGACCCTGTAGTCCATTTTCAGGTGTTCAGCCCAGGGCCTAGCATACAATCACTGCTCAGCAAATTACAGTCGAGTGACTATATGAATGTACAAATGAATATGGTCTATCGTGGCCAGGGAGGTGGGTCTTAGGATTCCCGTTGCTCAGTAGAGGGGATGGAGGTTTGTGTGGTCCAAGATCTCATGTCGCCATTTGAAACCATATCTTACGAATCCATAGCTGAATCAGAAAGAGGATGAGATGGTACTATGGGCTCAAGTCAGGTTTCTAAGTTCCAAAAAGATTATTTCCCCTCCTTACAAGAAAATAGGAAAAGCTTTAGCTGAAACACCTTTAGGAAGCTCCCCTCTCTCCTTAGTGGAGCTGAGGACCCACAGAGTGAAAACACGAAAGGAAACGTCACTGAGAGAGCTTAAGAAGAGAAGTTAAACATTTTCATCACTTCAGGATGAGATGATGTTCTGGCTGAGTTGCTAAATGGGGAGGAACGTAGCCTTTTCGACTTTAGTGTGACAATTCACTGAAAATGAAGCGTTTGAAGAGAGCGTTGTCTGAGTGCATAGTGAAACAAGGAGGATCCAGCAGCAGTCATTCCAGCTCCTTCCTTCCAGTGGGGATGGTTGTGGAAGCTGAGGCACTAATTAAAGCAGCGGCTTCTTCTCAGACAGTCTCAGGGCATCTGTTCCGCTTCATCCTGACTGGAGTGTGCAGACGGGCCCCCCCGCACGTGTCCAGCAGGGTCAGTGTCTGGTGGCAGCCCCTCTCCGCCCACGGCCTGGCAGCAGGTGGCCCAGCAAGGGCTCAGGTGGTGGTGGAGTCTCTGAAGAGGACGGGGCATCAGGAGACCCTCATGGACTGAAAAGTCTGCCTGACAGTGTCAGAACGCGAGCGCTTTCTCTTTGCAGAGGCACCACTCACACTTGCCACGCATGCATTTAAGCACTGCGTCTCGACGGGAGGGGCGCTGTCTTCCCTTCCTGCTCTGGGTGCGCAGGTGGGACCTGTTTCAGGGCATCCAGTGTCTCCTGGTCCAGGAGGTCTTGGGGCAGGAATGGGGGCAGGAGGGTGGACACCTGGTGAGTCGCCTCCAGTCACCTGACCTCTTGGGGCCTCGGTTTCCTCATCTGCAGGGTGGGTGTCATGAGAGCGCCTGCCTCAGGGGGCGCCATGAGGTTGTGAGGTGCTGGGGTCCCTCGGAGTCATCCAGGTCGTGTGTCAGGACTGCCCCACGTGCCTGGCCACATCCCGGCCAACGTACCCAGGCCCCTGGTGCTGTTGCAGATCCAGGGAGATGATCTCCAGGGCTCCGTGGAGATGGGCCAGGCTCCCGAGGTCACGTCCTGAGCTGGTACAGCTGCATTCTGGTTGCTACGGCGCCCTCAGGACCAGGCTCTCAGCAGTTCTGATGCTCTGGAGAGAAAGGAAATAGGAGAGGAGCAGGTTTTCTTGCTGAGTTCCTGCAGACACATCTCATAAACTCTCGATGGTCAGGGCCATTTCATTTCAGACTACATCTGCCAGCCACCCTTCCCCAGTCTAGAAACCCTTCTAGAAGTCCACACAGCAGACTCCCTCAGCGGAACAACATAACTCCATCTCCCAGCTGGTGTCCTCCCCACTTGTTTGACGAGGTGGCATTACTGCCGACAGCCTGGTGGAAAGCCTCAGGGAGCTGGGATGGTTGTGAAGTGACCTAGGCCAGCTTGTTCACGGAAAACTATCAGGTTTTTTTTGGGTACATGACACTTAGCTTCCAGAAAGTCTGAGATGACGAGGGCTAGATGTTCTCATCCACCTCTCCCACCAGGTAATGGTAAAGCTGCCTGGACCAGCTCTGACACGTAGATGGTCATGCATTAAACGCATTTATTAGGAGGCAGACACGGAATGGCCCCTATCACACTCCTCTATAAGCCTGCAAAAATTCCAGGTCTCCTTGCTGAGACGTGATCTGGTTTTGCCCTGCAGGAAGGGTCTCCGTGACACTCCAGAGGCAGGATCTTGGCTTCCTGGTCAGCACCACCCACAGTGTCCTCCCATCCACATGCCGAACTGGGACTGAGAGTCCAGACCAGCCGGCCTTCTGGTGCCTGTACCTGCACAGGTGTGGATCGGGTGAGAGCGTCTCCGGAATATGACAGAGTCTCGTCATCACCAACAGAAAAGCACTTCTAAGGCTTGTACTGGTATTCACCACCCAGAGAAAGTCACTCTGGCTTCACTGTGCTGATAAAATAACAACCTGTCTGCTGATGAGCAGACAGAACGTCAGCAGAGGCTCTTGTGGCGGCTGCTCGGGACTGAGGGACTCGATCATAAACTCTTGACCTGGGTACAAATCCTGAGGGAGCAGGTGGAGACAGCCAGCTGGAGTGGACCTTGAACAGCTTCCAGGTCTCCAGCTGGCAGGGCGTGGCTGAGGCCATCCCTTGGCCCAGGTTTCCTGTTTATAGGTCAGTCCCCTGTCGTGGCTGGGCTTTGACTCCCATGGCCTGGCCGCCGCCCTTGGGGGCTGAGCCACCATCTGGGGATGGACCGTGGACAGGACAGCTCCCTCGGGGGAGAGGAGCTTCAGGTGAGCTGGACGAGGCCAAGAACCAAGCAGGGAGAGTTCGTGCAGGTCCAGGGTGATCGCATACCTGTTCTGTAGGGAATCTCCTTCCAGGAGGGGCGGCGAGGTCAGGAGTGGGACAGGAAGGTGGCCCTGGAGCCGCCATCCTTGGCATTGACAGAGAGCCCTGAGTGCAGGCAGCGTGCTTCAGCTCATCGCTTTCAGCTGCCGGAGATATGCCTCGTGGTGACGTGTCACTGAGCTTTCAAATGCAGGCTGTCCCCTGTCCCCAGGGCCGTGTGAGGCTCGTGTGCAATCACTTTACCCCCCAGCCTTTTACGGGATCACAGAGGCTTCAGTAAGAGACCTGCGGGCTCCCCCTTCCCGTCTCTGGGGTCTGGGAGGACAGTTCACCTGGTCAACCCAAATGCAGAAGCAGGCTCAGCACAGACTGCTGGCCCATCAGTAATTAAACTCTCCTGGTCAGAGCACGGACATTGGGAGGGCTTGAAGGGAGAGTTGATGACAGGGTGACCCAGGGGAGTGACTGAATTTGTAGGCACCATGTCCCCACCCTCTCTGTACTGACTGAACTTCCAGATCCGAGGGCCCAGGCAGGATGTGCCCGTCCCGGACGTTTCCGGGTGAGCTGAGTTTTCCATCTGGCTTTGGTCAGTGACAATTGGGGACCCGGAGGCTGCCCTGCCTGGATCCTTCTCCACCACCCACCACGGGGTAGGGGGCCCAGCAGCAGGACCCCAGCATCCCTGTGTCCTCCAGGCTTCATTCCTGAGGGGGCACCACCTCCAGCCCCACCCCCAGCCCCACACACCTGCTCTCCAACCTGGGACAGTGGTCCTGGGGCTCATTTGCAGGGGGTCAGCAATGGGGAGACAACACTCTGATGCCAGCGCCCACCTCCAGACTCATCTGTCTGTTCACAGGGGTCCGGAGGCTGAGCACGGCGGTCCTCCCTGAACCGTTTGTGGACGAATAATGAAAGGATCTCGTGCCCCTCCTGTGTCTCACTCCCTAGCCCACATGGCGGCAGGGACGCGGGGCCATGTCAGTTCAGACTGTGGGGCCTCTGTGCATCACGGCTCAGTTTCTTCTTTTCACTCTGTGTGATGGTCTCACCCCCTAAGTCCTTTGCTAAATGCAGCTGACGTATTTCAACGTGATCTGTTTTCATTTTCCTGTGTCTGTTTGTGTGTGTGTATATGATGCATACAATTTTCTTGAGACTTCCTCTTTGACTCATGGGTTATTTAGAAATGTGTTTTTCAATTTCCCAATATTTCGGGGTTTTCCACATGTTGATTTCTAGTTTAATTCCATAATGGTTCAAGAATGTGCTTTTACAATCAATGATCTTTCATTTTTATGGCCCAGAGAGGGTCTAACTTGGAGAATGTTCTCTGGGCACCTGAGACGTGCCTTCTGCTGTGACAGTGCCGGGTGTTCTGGGATGTCTGCTCTGTCGAGCTGCTGGCTGATGCTGTCCAGTCATCTGTGTCCTTACTCATCTTCTGCCTGCTTGCTGTGTCACTTACTGAGATGGGGTGTTGAAGTCTCCTACGCTAATCATGGACCTGCCGGTTTTTCCTCTCAGTTCTATTGGTTTTTTGCCTCATGTGATTTGAGTTCTGTGGTAAGGTGCACAGATACTTAGGATCGTCACGTCTTCTTGGAGAATGCACCCTTCTGCCTGTTGCAGTGGCCGCTTGTCCCTGAATCGATCTTGTTCTCAGGTCCCCTGTGCTTGAAGTGAGTGCATGTGCTCCAGCTTTCTCCTGTTTTGTGTTTGCGTGGTCCACCTTCCTGCCTCCTTCCACTCCTAGCAGATCTATGTCTTTATGCTTATTAAAGTGGGCTTCTTGTGGACAGAAGTCATGGTTGACTCTTGCTCATTTTTATCCAATCTGGTAACTTCCGAGTGTTCACTGTTGTGTTTTTCTACTCACATTTGAAATGGTTGTTGGTGGAGCGAGAGTCACATCTGCCACCCTGCTAGTTGTTTCTTATCTGTTCCATTTGTTCTTTGTCTCTGTTTTCCCTGTTTCTCTGCCTTGTCTGAGATTAGTATGCATTTATTATTCCATTTATCTCAATTGCCTTATTGTTGATACCTCATTTTAAAACATTTTTCGTGACTGAACTATGGCTTATATTATTCATTTTTAGATAATCTGAGTCCACCTTCAAATAATGATACACTGCTTCACCTGCAGTGTGAGGACCGTGGAACACTGTACCCCAACCCCTCTCTGTCCTCCCTGGAGCATTGCTGGCGTGTGTTTCACATTCCATGTTATAAATGCACAACTAATTATCACTACTATTCCTTCAAGTAGTCATTGATCTTTACGAGCAATGAAAATAAGAAAGAGACAACATTTTACCTTCCTTTAGTCCGTGTCTTGTGCTAGTCTTCCTTTTCTAGATCCACGTTCCTGACCTACATGACGTCCCCTCCCCCTGCAGAGCCGCCCTTCCTGTTTATGGAGGAGTAGGCCCATCAGATCTTGCTGATGTGGGAAAGTCTTCATTTCTCCTCACTTTTCCAAGATGTTTTCAATGGATGTAGAGTTCTGAGACTCTTGTTTTCTCTCTTGGGACTTTGAAGACATCACTCACTGTATTTCAGTGGCATTATTCCTCTGAGAGGCATCTGTAATTTGTTTTTTTTAAGATTGGCCTTGAGCTCACATCTGTTGCCAATCTTTTTTTTCCCTTCTTATTCTTCTCCCAGAAGCCCCCTAGTACATAGTTGTATATTCTAGATGTAGGTCCCTCTGGTTGTGCTGTGTGGGACACCATCTCAGCATGGCTTGATGAGTGGCGCCAGGTTAGGGCCCAGGATCCGAACCGGTGAAACCCTGGGCCACTGAAGCAGTGTGTGTGAACTTAACCACTCGGCCATGGGGCCAGCTCCTGTATTTGTAGTTTGAACTCTGTCCCCTGTGCCCACCTGGCTGCCTCTGTTTCTCTCTCTGCTCTCATTTGCAGTAAGTTTACTCGCCATGTCCAGGTGTTGTCGTCACTGTTTATCCTGCACGTTCTCTAACGTTTCCTGGATCTGTGATTTGTTATCTATCACTAATTTTGGAAAATTCTGTAATTATCCTTCACACACTTCTTCTGGCCCATTCTCTCTTTCTTCTCCATCTGGGATTCCAACTCTGGGTATTTTAGATCTTTTGATTTTGTTGCACTGTTTTTGGAAGCTCTACTCTGCATGTGTGTATTTTTAAAATCCATTCTTATGTTTTCTCTCTGTTGTGTTTCAGTTTGGGGAATTTCCATTGACTTATCCTGCCATTTGTTGATTCTTTTTGTGGCTGTGTCCCTGTGAACAATTCTTCCCATTACTGTGATTTTGATTTCTAGCACGACCATCTTATTCTCTCTCATACTTCCCCTCTCTGCTGAAATTACCTATCAAATGGTGCAATGACTATCTTTCCCATTAGCATCTGCCATGCTATTTTTAAACTTTTAATTTCCTGTCTGATACATCAGGAACACCAAATTGAATTGCAGTTGGGTCCTGAGAATTACCTTGTCTCTTTGGACTGTTTTATCTTGCCTTTTGTGTGCCTTGTGGTTTTGGTGGAATGCAGGATGTGCTGTATCTGGCAGCAGATACTGAGGTAAGACTTACTTGTGCTTACTTGTGCTGGAGATGAGCACACCTTTCCTTCTACCCGGCCTTCAGCATGAGGGGCTGTGCTGATCCAGGTGGAGCTGAGTTGGGCTGGAAGTGTCTGTTGCCTTGGTGACCCTGCCTCCCCTGGAGACCTCCAGTGCCTCTAGTGATCTTTGCTTTTGTGGCCCCTCAGCTTTGGGTCCCACCTTGTGCTGTTCCATAGAGAGCAGCTGTGTCTCACTGCTGATTTTATCTGAGGGTCCTTAGCAGGGTGCTGGGGTGTGGGGGGGGGGACACTCTCAGACGTGCTCAGGCCGCCATCTCAGGCAGGCACTGTGAACCTGAGTCTGGGGGTCTAGCCATCCTGGGTGTCCCTGTCCCTCCCCCATGGAAGAGCTCCTTTGTTCCCTGCTGCCCCCCGTGCAATTTTGTGGCCCTTCCTTCTCTGCCCTGAGGGTGGAGGAGGCCGAGGGTCTGGGTGGCCCTGCCCTCCCACAGCAGAGCTTCCTCAGCTTCTCCCCAGTCTTGCCTGGGGACACCTGGGGCGGTTCCTGGGGGAAAAGGCTGAGGGAACTGGGTGTGGGCCCCTGTGTCTGTGGACTGCCTGCTTCCTGGTCTCTCATCGGCCCATACTCGGCTTGTAGCAATTTGCTAACATTTCCAGTTTAATCTTCCTACCAGCCTCATCAGACACCATCTGTCCCAATTACCCAGATGTCTGGGTCCTATTGCCCAGGTGCCTGATTCTCCGGGTTTCAGAGTAGCCGTTTGCTCTGCAATTTCAGTTCTCTAACAGGCTCAGGAGAAGTTGCTACTTTGCAGACTGGCCGGCTGTTTGTCCCGTTGTCTGGGTGGGAGACACACGCTTTCCTGCGGCCTCTCTACACTTAAACCACAGATCAGAACATGGTCTTAAAAATAACTTTTGATGAGATGAGAAAACAAAACAAAAACCGAGAATCCTCCCTAGTTTAAATAACCAGATCAGAGAGAAATGTCACATTTTATTAACGTCCCAGCATCCCAAGGAAATGGGGTCTCCATTTTCATCTGTGGGTGCAAAGCGACCCCTGAATTATTCTTCCAGTGATTTATTCCACGTCTGGGATGAGGAGCTTATGCGCAGTCCTAATGGGAAGATGGTTACCAGATGAAATTCCATGCCACTCACCTCCCAGCCTCCCCGGGCCTTCTGACTGGTGGTCGGTCACAGAGACAGCGTCCAGCAGAGCAGAACAACAGAAAAGGCGTGAGGGCCAGGTCTGCTCTGTCTTGAATTTTCCTGAAACTCCAGATTGGTCTCACTCGAAGCCGCTGTCTCCCCTTAATTGCACACTGATGCGGGACTGGAGCCCGGCTTAGCTGCGCCTCCTCTCCAAAGGTCACAGTAGTGTGACTGTCCTCCTGACGTGGAGGAAGTGTGCACGCCAGTGAAACCAGACAGAGCCGGGTGGAGAGAGAGGAATGAAAAGAAAGAAAACACAGCAGAATCTTTGGCTAAATGGGCATGATGATGGATTGTAACAGCCAGTAATGTGAGCAGCATAATAATTATGGAAACGCTTCCTTCTGGGTCTTAAATACAAAGGCCAAGAGATAACAAAGGGCCTGCTGTCCCTGTTAGTCAAACACATTTTCCTGTCTGCCAAACACTCTGCTGTGGTCTATCACCCTCAGGGCCATCACAGACATCTGCGGAAGCTGCTGGCCTCAATTCCGAGAGGCCTGGGCCGTGCACATTTGTAATTACTGGTTGTCATATGAGTCTCTCCTCCTCTCCAGCACTCATCTGTCCGGCCTGGGCAGATGGGCCCTGGTCACCGTTGGTCTGGACTTCCCGTGGCCAGCTGGAGGTCCGCATCTGCCGTGTTGTTCCAGAAGCATCCTTGGGCCTTTGAGACCACGGGCCTGGCTATCCGGTTCAGAAACAAGCTCCTGTGAGCATGAGGGGAGGGGTGAGAACGAGCCAGACTTCCAGGTTCAGGGGACGGAACCCTTGACAACTTGCCCAGGTGAAGACTGCAGAGCAAGGTCAGGGACAGACCGACAGATGCTAGTGGGGAGGACGTCCTTAAATGAGTAAATCAACAGAAAAACAAGTTGTTACAAATGGAATTAGGAGTGAGGAAGGCAGGCCTGAGTTGTTGGGAAAGGACATGGCCCGAGAGCCTCTGCCGTGTTCCTGGGATACGAGTGAGGAAAGGCTCCATTGATCTGAGACCTGACTGCTCAGAGGAAGAGGGTGGGCACAAAGGCCCTGGGGTTCTGGCCCCAAATGGAGGCCCTGGAGGCTGGCGCCGAACCAGGCAGGGAGAGGCTAGCCAGTAGATGGTGTGGGAACCAGCGAGGGGAGTGCCGTCCTGGGCGTGATAGGCGCGGACCCCTGTCCCCAGGACACCAGCCTCCTGGATGCACTCCCTCCGGAGGAAAACTCCGCATTTCCCACAGTGCATGTTCCCCAGACACCTGCCATTCCAGCTCCTAAAGGCAGCCTGGGGTGCACCTGCGCCCCTGTCTTCCTCCTGCGGCAGGACAGATGGGAGTGCAGGTGCTCAGTTCTCTGTCCCCCAGCTCAGACTTCTGTTAGTGTCACAGGAACTGGTGCAGAGGGAGTGGAAACCAGGGGGTCCTCGGGACTGGGGAGCACCAGGAAAGAGGGCGAGCCCAGCTCTGCAGGAGCCCCATCGAACCAGGAAAGAGGGTGCCAGAAACACCTTTATAGGAGAATAATTCTCAGGGATGCCCATAGTCCGGAGTCCAACAATTGAGACAAAAAACTGGGTTGAATCTGACCCTGTGTTGGAGGCAAAAAGTGTTTACCTGGAACACGTCACATAGTCTGGTCCACAGCATAAACATCAATTTCCAGTGATTGCAATTAAATGTATCATTGCAAATCCTCTTCACGCATCAAAGCAACAATGATGTGAGTTATCCAAGCTCTGGCAACCGCTATTCATGAAAGAGCAATGAAGCTATACTTCACAGGTAATACTTCCCGTGTGTGCTGGCTCTCCCGTCAGTGACGGGTTGAGTGCGGCTTCCCTGTAATTATTCACCACAAGCCAGCGCACGCGGGGCACTGGTGTTCCGGACACTCACTGTGTGCAGACGTCTGTGGGGCGGCTGCATCCTTGACCTTGGCTCCCCCTCCCCAGACCCGGGGAGAGAGTGGTAGTACCCTCATTTTACAGAAAGGAAACTGAGGCAAATAAGGTGGATCAGATCTTTCAGATGATCTCTGAGTTTTTCAAAAGGAAGGAAGGGGTCACTAGTCACAGCACAGCCCGTGAATTCAGCTGTGGACTCTGTAGCAGAAGGAAACTGGGGGGGAGTGGAGGGGACAGGCTGTGCTGGAGCCTCTGCCAGAGACCCCTCCCCTTGCCCAGCCCCACAGACCCCAAGGGGAACCTTCCAGCAGGTTCCTAGCAAGGAGGGGTTGTTGGGCAGAAGATGAACCCTCTGCTGTGGTCTCCATGGATCACACAGCCCTTGGCCTGGGGTGAGGGTGGGAAGTGAGAGCCTGGACGTGTGCTAGAGAAACCCCCCAATACACCCCCCCCCCATCAATCCTTAACCCTTTCAACCAGCAGGGTAGAATGTCCTGGTGGCTCTGGGGCTGGTCCATCCACGGGAGGAGCAGGTGTCTCTGGGCAGGGACTCCTCCCACACACTGGCTGTCCTCTGGGGTTTCCTGACCCCGTATTAGTTAGAGCTCTGCTAAACACAAGGGACAGGAAACCCAACACAAACTGGCTAAAGGAAAGGGGGATTTACTGACACGGGTCACTGAAAAGTCCAGACCCTATTTGACAATAAAATCACCAGGACCTTGTTCTCTTCGCATCTCTCAGCTCCACATCCTCTGTGTCAGCTTCAAGCTGAGGTGGATGCCACCTCCTGGTGACACAGGGAGGAACCTCTACCCAACCTGTTCAGGCAGAGGTCCTGAGTCCACGGGCCAAGACACAGGCTGGGCCACATGTCCACCCTGAACCAGTCATAGAGGAATGGAAGTCACCAGTTAACCTGGACCTGAGTCACACGGTCCACCCTGCCTGTGGGGTGCAGTCAGCACCCCCAAACCACAGGGCCAAGAAGTGAGTGGGAGCTGGCTCCCCACAGGGAATTTCGGGCTGTTATGAACAGTTAGGGCATGGACACTGGTGGGCACAACAGATAAATGGATGTCACACCTGGGATGAGGCCGTTCCTTCCAGAACAAGAGGGGACATGCGGGGAAGCTCACCCTGCAGCCAGTGGACAGAGCACACAGGGGACCCTCACCCTCGGATTGGAGTTAGGGGGAGAGGGTCAGGGCAGACAGGCGCCTGAGGCATGAAGACAGAGTGAGACTGCCCAGGGCACTGGCCCTCCATGCTGAAATTTTGCCATGGAGGGTCACTTCCGTTTCACAGATTTTAAAAGGTAATATTTAAAGTGCCAGTAACTTTCAAATTTCCCAAGCACTGACATAATTAAAGTTACTTTAGTTACACTACATCATTTCTGATCTGAAAGGGAAAACAGTAAATATGCCAGCAGCTGATCAATAAGACAATTATTCTGTAATGAATTCCAAACACTGTAAATTAAACAGACAAGAGGTTCCGGCCCTCCTGGGCTCTTTTGGGCTCTGGAAACCGTGGAGGGCTGTGGCCCGGGGGAGAAGAGATGCTCAGGGTCAGGGATCACTTCCTTTCCTCTTCCATCAGTGGGAACAGGCCGTGCTGTCCTGTGAGGCTGGCCCGTCTCCGTCCTCCCTCCCTCCACCCTCAGCTCCCCAAGGCCCGCCCCTGCTCAGGGCCACCAGTCTGTCTCCAGCCCTTCTCTACTCCCCTACAGCCTGGCACCAGCGAGACCACTGCTCTCTGGTCCCCAAACATCCGGGTGCAAACCCCACCCCTGTGCTCTCACTCCTCAGCCCCCAGGAAGCAGCCTTCCTCCACCACCTTGTCTCTCATCTTCTGAGGGAAAGGCTGACAGGGGGAGGTAGGGACCGTGCATTGGGAGCGCATTTCTGAGTCTCTGCAGAACCACAGCTGGTGGCACTGCCCACGGTGCCCTCCCGGGTGCTGCACGTGACAGCAGGGAGTGACCTTCCTGGGGGAGTTCAGGCCGCATCTCTCTGGACAGACACCCTGACTCCGTCACAGAACCCAGCACCCCCTGCCCTGCAGCTCCTGCTCTTTAAGTGGCCGAGCCTGACCCCCAGGACACTCCTCGCTCTCCTCTTGGTGTCATTTGTGTAACCCTCGCCTGCCTGGGCTGGTGCTGCCGACCCAGGAGCTCCGGGAGCCAGGGAGGAGGACAGCATTACAGCGTCCTTGGAAAACTTCTGTGGCTCCTTCTCCTCCTCGTCTCTTGGTTTCAATCTGGTCTTTTTCTTTTGTGCCAAGCAGCTCAGCATCCAGCGACTAAGGGATGAGATGCTTCCTCAGGAGCCCTCAGCAGTGCTGGCCTCCACTTTCTTTTTAATCTATTTATTGGTTATGATTACAAATGCCCCAGAAAGAAGCAGAGAGCATCCAGTTTTCACAGTGAGATCCGGGGTCCTGGGGTGGGGGAGTGAGGGTGAGACCCACATGGAACCACCCACATGAGCCGAGGATGTGGGAGGTGGAGACTCAAGAGGGGCCTGAGCCCGAAGCAGGGTGGGCTTGGGGGAGCAGAGGAGGCAACAGCATTGGGAGTAAAGGGCATCCGGGCCGCATCCCCCACCTGCCCGGGGCCTCCTCCCAGTGCAGTGACTCCTGTCTTTCTGCATGTGACAACGGGACCCTGACAGCTCGGACCGTGTTAACAGGAATCTTCAGAGAGCTTCAACTAGAGGAGTTTTTCCCAAGATCTCCTTTTAGTGCTTTACTTTTTAAGTAAAGATAAACCATCTCTTTAAGAGTAGCGCATTTCATGCCCGTTTCGCAGTGGCTGCTCCTCTCAGACAGGGGTTTTCCAGGATCTAAAGCCTGACGCTGAGCAATTCATGGTATTTCATTTCCCAGACTCAGGGGTTTTATTTCAACGGTATTAAATTCGTGGAAACACTGCAGCTCCCGAGAGCTGCCATGCCGGACAGTCCTCAGTTTTCCAGGGATTTGTGGCCCGGAGCTGTCGGTGCCGGGACCTCGGGCTTCTGACCTGGAAGTTCATTAT
Organism: Equus asinus; assembly: GCF_041296235.1. Classification (NCBI taxonomy): domain Eukaryota; kingdom Metazoa; phylum Chordata; class Mammalia; order Perissodactyla; family Equidae; genus Equus; species Equus asinus. The sequence goes on from NC_091797.1 coordinate 70,368,372, forward strand.
GGCCATGTCACACCTCCTCCTGGGAGACGCTGGATCCACGGGCGGCACTTTCTATGTTCATGCATGTGTTCATCATTCATTCATTGATTCATTCACTCAGCGCCCCTTCCCAAGAGCCCCTGCTCCCTGGCACTGGGCTGCGCTTCGGGGTTGCAGAGATGAAGACAAGTCCAGCCTTTAGGGAACCCCAAGTCTCGTGAGGGAGACAGACTCTGTCACCATGCCCAGCGATGAGGGGTAAACTGAGGCACACCAGGTGCCCTAGGGGAGTGAAGGATCCAGCGTCAGAGCTCCAGTGTGGGAGGGAGGAAGAGCTCACGGAGGAAAGAATCCTGGAGTGACGAGGAGGAGACGGCGCTCACCAGGTGTCGAGTGTTGGTCAAGAATCCCAAAGAATCAGAACAGTGTGACTGCACAGATGAGAACTCAGGAGGGGGCTGCGCTCAAGCCTCCACCCAATCTACAACACAGGGTCTCTTTCATCTTGACTGAAGAGAGGGAGGAAGATACTAGGCACAAGATCCATGAAGCCCCGGCCTTTGTCACTTCAATGCCCCCTTCTTCTCCCATCCCCAGGGTGGGTGTCACCAGGACCCCCACCTCCTCCCTCCCATCCCAACTCCTCAGGGTGGGTGTCACTATGCTCAGCAATGCCCCTGCTTCCAAATGAGCCAACCATGAGGAGGCATTGCTCTGGGACAGCAGGAGATGCAGCAGGGACCCATGGGAGAGGCAGGCACACGGCAGAGAATCCCTGGCCATTGCTCGGGGTGCCCCAGCATGACTCTGACACCCAGGAGATAAAGACAAAGCATGTGACAAAACCAGGTAGAGGGTGTGCAGGCAGGTCAGTCACCGCACACTCACTGAGTGTCTGTAAGTCATGCAGCCCCCTGCCGGGCTCTCTGAGATCATCTACCATCTTGAGACCTGCCCTTTAAAATACGAAGTGAAACCCCAGGAGCAGGACGAGACCAACGGGAATCTTAATTAAAGCAAGAATAGACCTGTCTGAAGCATGGCTGCTTCCCTGAGCAGATGGCCCTGAGAGACTCCCACCAACGCTGAGGGGTGGGGTGCAGCAGCAGCGTCCAGGCTTGTGGGTACCAGAGTTTGGAAGGGTTTGTCCCCCCGGACAGCCACCACCACTGTGCCAGTTTTTTAAGTTTACTTTTAATTTCTTTTACATTCTCTGACTATATGAAGAGGTGGGGTCATCTCTGAGGAACTGCCCTGGCAGAATGTAGCCTCAAACTGACATGGTGGGGGTTTTGCCACACAACCCTGACTAAAACCATGACGATCGAATGGCTTGGACCACATGTCTCAGACAGGTAAGACCCTGTGTTGGGGCCAGTGAAAGGCAGAGGGTGGGAGAGGGACACTGGCCAGGGCCATCTCTGACCACAGGTTAACTTGGGCCACCTCTTGAAGAAACCCTGGGTTCCCCCCTCACTAATGCCTCAGGTCAGTGACCAGCCCTGGAAGGCCTGCTCTTTGGATCTGAATTATATGGGGACGTGCTGAGTACTGGGTCCTGCGCCATCTTGGGATGTTGCTCCTTTCACATAATTCCAGTGTTTCTCAAAGTGGGGTCCCTGGACCAGCAGCATCAGTGTCACCCGGGGACTTATCAGAAACAAGCTGTCAGTCCTGACCTCCAGACCTGCTCCGTCAGGAACTCTGGGGTGGGGCCCGGCCCTCCAGGGGTCGCTCCTGCACGCTGACGTCTGGGAGTCTCTGCTCTAGTAAGTCCTGTCCACCAACAGGAGCTCAGGGCTCTCCTCAGACACCATCAGTGAGCAGGGGGGAAGAATGGGCGCCGGCTGTTTGCCTTTATCTTGGAAGCAATTTTAACTTCGGTTCTCGATGAGAGATCAACCATCAGAATGAGACAAACATACTCTAAGGAAACCAGTAAATCTCCTGGGTTGGGATAGCCCAGCTCTTCTCTGCTAAAAGTGGCTCTATCCTCGGTGTGCAGTTCTCAGGACTTCTTTCTTTGGTGGGAGGTCACAGCCCTCAGTGCTGACCATTGGGGACATCATCCTCCATCACCCAGCACCAACAGCCTTATTAGTGTCTCCAGCACACACAGATGTGGGCTCTATGGACTGAGCGAGGGGCCGTGTATTGAACAACCAATCTGACAGCTCAGTTTGGAACGTTCTATATCATGATTCCTTCTGAGCTGTAGGAGATCCTCTCCCAAAGCTGATAGGTCGCAGCAGCACATTGTTAACTCAGCCACCTGCCAGGTGAGAGGGCTGTGATCACCTGCCGAGAGACTCCAAATTGTTCTGTGTGGAGGTCACAGCACCTCCAGATGGGTGACACATTTCAACCTCGGGTGCCCGTTTCCTGCGTGTGACTCTTGGATGCCTTGGTGTTGGGAGTTGATCGTTTGCATTTGCTCGGTGGCCATCTGACTAAGAAACGACAGCAGCCTCTGATGTGCTGCCCCATCAGCCGCACCTCCTCAGCAGGGGATTTGTTTTAGGCATTTACGAATCCCAAGAGTGGGCCTTTGGAGAGTACTGCCCAAATGTCTCTTGTGAGAGAATGGTGCTCAGTGGATGGAGACTGCCCTGCTTTTCAGTGAGTTGAGACTCGACCTGCACAGGATTCTAGCTCTCTTGGTGTCACCAAATGCCATCAATGACACCCATTTTGTCTGGATACAGATCCAAGAGACCCCTGTATCTTAGTCTTGGATTGGACGTGGGTCATGAGCAGATTTCATGGAGTCAAAGAAGGCACCAACATTCGGTACCTGGATGCTGGAGGGATGGGGCTGCCCTGAACAAGATGGCAGGAGCTGGTACTGAGAGGTCACACAATTGGATCTAGCCTGAGCCTATCAGGGATGTCACATGGCAGGACTTCAGCGGAAGTGGAGTCTGGAGAAGGAGTCAGGGCTGGAGATGCAGAGATAAGAGCTATTCCCATGACACTTGGACCATGGTGGGTAGATGGAATCCCAAGGGAGAGTTTACAAAGAGAAGGTGGCCAATATTGAGTCTTAGGGAATGTCTGTATTTCAGAGTCATGAGGAGGAGAGACAATGATGGAAGCAGATACAGAATCAGAGACACAGGAAGAAAACAAAAAATGCAGTGCCAGACAAAACCGCTGATGATATATCTGGAGGAACTAGTCAGTTATCTAAAATGTTTCAGAGAGAACCAAGATGAAACCAAAGAGAAGCCACCAGTCAGAAAGACCATTTGGGAGAACACTGCTCCTCACTGAGGACAGGGGCTGGGGGTTGGGGGTGAAGCCAACTCATGACCTTAGGGCGGGGAGAGGGTGACGGGCCACCACCTGCTTCCTGGCACCTCCCCTGGATACGTGTGATCATTCCCCCTCCACCCAACAAGCATCCTTAGAGGAGATTTAATCAAGAGGAATGGGCCTAATGGAGTCTGTCCAGATACATGAGACAGTGGCCTGGCCCAGCGCTGTGTAGCCTGCTCACGTAAGCGCGTATCCCAGCATCTCCTCGGCTTCTATCGGGTGAACAAGCTGAGCTTGTCAGTCAGATTGCAAACAGATCTGTCCCTCTGTTCGATTCCTGGTTTGACAGATCTCCTGGGTTTGAGAGATTTTTCCTAAGAGCACCGATTTTCTCTCTCCTCTCCCTGGTGGGTCCTATAGATGGATGCTGGACAGGCTCTTTCCATGGGTGGGTGGGTGGGGGGGTGCGGGTGAGGAGCTCAGGGCAGTCAGAATGCTCATGCCTGGCCCTGCTGGGAGGATTACTTTGACTTCCCCAGGGCTCATCCCAGGATGCAGGCGAAGCTGCCATGGCTTTGTGTGAAGCTGGTCCCCAAGCTTGGAGGTGACTGGAGAAGGTCTGGAGAGTAGAGTTGGGTAAGGACAGTGGCTTGCCTGCCCTGTGCAGCTGGAATGTAGATGTGAGGGCTGGAGCTCAAGCGGCCATTTTGGAACATAAGGAGGGATCAGATATTGAGGACGTCCTAGAAACAAGATAGAGGAGCCTCCTTCCCTTATGACTGAACCATCAAGCCAGCCCTGCACTACACTTCTCTGTGCTCTGTTTTTGTGAGAGAAGTAAACCTCTGTCTTCTCCAAGTTCCTGTGGATTGTGGTTTCCAGTTGCTCACAGCTGACTCTCACCCTATTCGATGCAGTCACAACAGGGGCATTTCTCCCTCTCTGTGCTGTGCTGACTGGAGAGACAGCTGCCTGCTGGCTGTGGCTGAGCCCTGAGCTCCTCAGAGTGCACCGTGCTCATGAGTCTCCTGGGGCTGGTTACATGGCAGATGCTGATTCCTAGGACTGGCTGGGGCCTTGGATTCTGCATTTCCAACAGGCTCCAGGTCCCCCGACCACACCTGGGGTAACAGGGGCTTAGAACTCACCTGCCTGCTGGGGTCCCCCCAGGGCAGCTCCTGCTCTGCTCCTGCCCACAAGAGAAGGCCCAAGGAAGAAGCAGTCAGCAGAGAGGCCTGAAGGAGGATGGGCCAGGTGGGAAGCGAGGGCTCTCAAAGCTCAAGGGGCCTGGGGCCCCTGCGCTACTCTTCACCTGGCTGCCCTGCGGGCTTCATTCCACAGCACAGTCTTGCAGAGTAAATCAGGAAGCTGGGGCATCAGTAGGTGACACTTACCAGCAGCACGGGAAGGATCCAGTGGTGCATTAACAGTCTGGTAGGTGGGTTATCAGGCCACTGGTTTAAGATTCCCTTCATTCAACTTTTCCAGTGCTTGATTGGAAACTGGCGGCTGTGGGCAGCCAGCCTGACTGACCTCACTTGCAGCACTGAGGATGCAAGCACCCCTCGGGACAGCAGATCTGACGTCAGAGGGTCCGTCTCCCTCCCTATCCTCCCATCTTCTCTGGGGCCCTGCAGCCCTCAGTGTCCTCTCCTCATCCCTCTGCTGCCCTGCAGGGCAGGGAGCCTGCCTGGGATCACCTGGCCTCTGGGATCCAGCCTCCGACTCTGCCTGTGCTTGTGTGCTCTTCCTGGCCAGGTGAAAGATTTTTGCCAATGGCCAGGGAAAACATTCCCACACATCATTTGGTTTTTTTGAAAAACGATCATTTAACTTTATGCCAACAGCACATTATTGATTTAAAAATTTTTTTTGAATAGATGCTTGAACAATTCCACAAGCAGCGCATGCACATCGAACCCTACCAGATAGATTTCTTTATAGTTGCTTCAACTCTCACAACTCTCATCAGTTGCCCTGGCTCTAACCAGGGTTTACAGTGGAGTTTTTTGGTTCCAGTATTTTTCCACTTGGGTTGTCCATTCCCTGGTATCCAGTTGCCAACCACTGTGTTTGGAAGGTCATCTGCTGTTTTTAAAAATAACTTTTGGTTACAAAATGTGTATTTACTGTAGAAAAATTTAAAGTGTTATATATATACCCCGCAATAAAGCTGTTTAAAAAATAAAGTATGTAAGTAAAAGGAAGAAAAAAATCACCCATAATCCTCTCATCGAGAAAGAACCACTGGAGCTATCTGGTGCAGAGGGCGCCTGTGTGCGACTGTGTGCGCACATGTGCACCTACACACACAGAAGTTCAGTCTTTTGAATGAAAATCGGCTCACTCTATGCACTTTATGGTAACCCATGTCCTTATTCAATCACATGACGGGCCTTTGTCTTCAAGTCATTAAACATACCCCCCTAAGGATGATGGTTTCCTCTGGGGAAGATCAGAATCACCCGAGGTGCCTTTAACAACAGACAGAGCCCTAGGCGCCCCCTGCAGACTCTCACCGGGGAAGTCTGACGTGGGATCAATAGCATCTTACATGGCTTTTTGAGTTGTTATTCCTTTAACGCCACGTTGTTGAAAATGGAGACATTTCAAATGTCTTCCTATTATAAATAACGTGTCTCATGGTGACTAAAGAGATACTGGCCCTGCTCTTGTGCTGCTCACAGTCTAGCCGGATAGCACTTGGGAGAGTGCCTGCACAGGGTAGGCACCCAGAGAATGCCTGCTGCAGGTGCCCACAGCACACCCTCTTCTTTGGGCCGAGCCCTCCACCCCATTGTTGGAGGAGGTCACAGAAGGATGTGACTGCTGGTTGCTTGACCTGAGAGCTGGCCTGGGCGACCCAAGGCTCCTCACCCATCTCATCCTTGGATTGCATCCCCTGTCCACCGTTCCCACAGTGGAAGCCATGTCCAAAGAAGCGGCCTTGAGAGAGCAACATGTGTTTGAGACCATTTGGATGGCGTAGCGACTGAACTCCATTAAGGCCTCTCTATAAATGATCTGCTTGAATGGCTGTGAAGAGGTAGTCAGTGTTTCTTGAGATTCGAATCGGGAATCAGGAGGATGTTAAGGTTGCAGTTGCTGGACAGAGCCAGCACAGAGGAGGAGAAAAAAGAGTGGGCCCTGATGATGTCACTTGAACCCCTGGATCAAGCCAGGCCTGAAACACACACCAGACATTCCAGGTAAGTGCACCAGTAACATCTCTTTTGATTTAAGCTGGTTTGGTTTAAGTTTGCTGTTGCTCACAACAGAAAGGATCCTGACAGATACAATGGCCTGCAGGCCCTCATGCTCTGGCTCTGGTCCTGCCCACACCCAATCTCTTCACATCATGCTCCACCTCCTCTTAGAGCTCAAGCCACACTGAGAGATCTTAAAGCAGCTCAGCACAGGGAGCCAGATGGCCTGGGTCAGGTCGTAGCCCCGTCACTAATGAGCTGTGTAAACTTAGGCAAGTTACTTCCACAACACACCCCGACATCCTCATCCATGGAGTGGGAATGATGGTGTTGATGTGCTCATTAGCTTGTCTTTACTCCTGAGGCTGGACTGAGAATTAAACGGGGAGGTGTATTCAGAGCAGTGAGCACAGAACCCTATGTCAGTGTCACATATTGGTACAATGACTTCTGTGTCTAAGGGGTCTGCATCATCTCACCCCGAGGCCTTTGCACTGGCTGTTTCCTCTGCCTGGAATGTCCTGTCCTTGACTGCACGTCCTTCAGATGTCAGCTCCCTGACCCTCCCTGTCATACGTTCCCAAAGCTCCCTGGAATTTTGTCCTGATGTCCGTTATAGTTCGCAATTCTGTCTTTACAGTGGTCGCTCCTTGCCTGTCTCCCTCTCTAGAGGGGGAACTTGAGGGCAGGGTGGAGTCTGCTGTGCTATGACTTCTACCTTCAATACCAAGGACAGAGCCTGGTCCCTCTGAAAACACATTTTGAATGCGTGAAGGAAGGAGTGAGTGAGTGAGCTGAACAGTCTGCTAACTCAGGGATGGCTTCTTCCCTGGGAAAATGCCTCCTGACCATGGCCGACACCCAGAGCGCCCTGGTATGCAGGCTGGGAGGTGCTGACTTCCTTCCTGACTGGCCCTCCGGCGGGCCTAGAATACCCTTTGACCTTGCAGTGGTCTTGGGGCTGCAGACAGTCCAAATTCTTGATCACCTGATCAGGAAGGCACCTGCCATCAGATCCTCTCAGCACCTGCAGCTGATGACAAAGCTCCAGCAAGGTCCGTGACAGGGAGGTGGGTTGAGTCACACACTCCCTGGGGTGTAGTAAACAAGCTGTAACAAGCACATAATTATCCCCAAAGGAGAATTCTGTCCTTTTTCCTTCTAAGTACATTTGAACATTATGAGCTTTTAATTAAAGTGAAGGCAGGTGTCACTCTGCACTAAGACAATGCATAACAAATGAGGGTGCAGACGGTGCTAACAGGATTTGGGTGTTTATAACGCAAGGTAATTGTGACGCCGTTCTACGAAATGCATTTTGTTCTTGAAACTGAAATTGACTTTGATGTCTTTTCAAAGCCTTATGCATTTTAACTTGCGCAGAGCCTTCTTTCCCAGCTCTCAGTGCTCTGCCAGGAGCAGTGGGGATCGTGACATTCTGGGAGCCGAGCCGAGGGTGAGCTGGGGCTGAGCTCCCACAATGAGATGGTCCGGCTCCCAAGCCTGTCCCGTGTGCGCAGCACTGGGGCATCTGGAGTCTGGGTGAGGGTCCCGGTCCTGTCACGGTGGAGCTGTGGAAGTCACGGAGGTTTACAGGAGGGGCTTTCACTTCCCCAGGAACCTGAGTCCTGGACACAATCTCTGCCAGGGACGCGTCACGCTGCTCCGGGTCCAAGCTGCAGACCTGGACTCCGGCCAGTGCCAAGCATCAGGAATTTGGAGACAGTGGAAACACAATGGATTTTCACCCAGAACTTAGCACTTCCCCCTTTTCTGACCCCCTGTGCGCACCACGTGGAGGGGAGGGAGGGAGGGAGCTTGGCTCAGAGCAGCCTCACAGCAAACATCCCTGACACAGCCTCCTCGGCCCATCCTGGGTGACAGTCCCCTCTCACCTGGCACAAGACACCAGCTCCCAGGGACAGCGTCCGCCGGCGCCCGCCTGGCAGGTTATCCACGGCTTTGTGAGTGCTGACCCACAGCAGGGAGAGCAATCCCAGGCCACGTGAAAGGTGAACAACAGAACACACTCCCAGGACAGAAAGTCCCAGTGCAGCATCAGTCTCCTCGTTCCACTACAACCTCGTGAGGGTCCCGGCCTCGTCTTCCTCTGGGCTGTCAGCAGTGGGTGCAGTAAACGGGAGTGTTCCCTTGTCTAACAGCAGCTCACCCCGACTCTGGAGATGTCCAGGGCCCCCTACCACCTGGGGGCCTCTCCACGTCCTAGCTCGGCAGTTACCGCATCCCAGCTGAGCCCCACCTCCGCTAACGGGAGGGGCCCACACAGGCCTCGGCAGCAGGACATAACCTGGGGAGATTTATGAAGCAAGTCAACGAGGAACTTCCGCACAAGCTCTTTTTTATCTAAGAGACGAAGCCTTCACTGCAAAACATTTACACACCTGTGAAGGGAGAAGAGAAAGGGAGTCACAAAGGTTATTTAAACATCTTGATTGTCTTCTCTGTGGGAGATCAAGGATAAGCACTGTGACACCCTACCCAAAGAGGACTCAGAGCAGCACCCCATCACCCTCTCAGGATCAAGCCCTGAGGCCGAGCCAACCACCCTTCTCTGCCCCTCACCCTGGCATCCAAACATGCTGTGGTTCCCAGAGCAGCTTTCTCGGGTAGGAAGGGCACACTGGGCCCATAGTGGGTCCTTCCCCGATCTCAGGTCTGAGTCCAGGGCTGGGGTCAGCCTGTGCACGTGTCACAGGTGTGACACCCATGTGGGTAACCTACAAGTCTGTGTCCCGGGGGGGTGTCTGTTACCTGTGTGAGCCGCGTGCGCCCGAGCTGTCTGTTCCTGTGTGAACTACCTGTGGTGTGACTTATGGGCTGCCAGAGTGCATTATCCATGCATGTCCTATTGTGTGTCATTTGTGTGCCATGTATGTGCTGATTCCTTGATCCGTGTGCTACCTGCGTGTGTTCCCAGTGAGCATGTTATCTGCAACTGCTGCCCGCATGTCCTTTGTATGTGCTACATTTCTACTGCAGGGGTCGCAGCCGTGTTAGCTAACCCCTGTTCCCTTTGTGCTGCCTAAGTGTGCACCTCACGTGTGTGTGAGGGCTGCCTCCGCGTGGGCACTACCTGGCTCTGAAGCTTTGAGCGTCTTCTCCTGTGTCACATGTGCTGACTGCCTGTCACCTGTTTGTGTGTAGCCTACATGTGCACTCACTTGGGTGGGGGGCTGGTCGTGTTCGTGAGTTACAGAGTGGGATGCGTGTGTGTCGTCCGTGACACCTGCGTCCGTTCTGTGTTACCCAACTGTCTCCATCTTGTGTTACCCAACTGTCTCCATCTTGTGTTACTTGCATTTATCACGTGTGTGTTGGTGCTGTTTGGTGTCATTGTACGGGTGTGCTCTGCGCCCTACTTGTGAGTGTCAATGTCTGTGCACCACCTCCATAGCACGTGTGCCACCTCCGTGTGACCTGTGCCTGCCGCTCCTGTGTGAACACTGTTACACACTCCGTGTGACGCCCACATGGCCTTTCGGCAGGTGACTCACATTTTGGTCTGTGTGCTGCTGCCCGTGTGTGACATCTGTGTCACACGTGTGCGTGCTGCTGGTGTGGCTCGTTCTGTGCACCGCCTCCATACCGCGTGTGCCACCTCAGCATGACCTGTGCCTGCTGCTCCTGTGTGAACACTGTCATACACTCCGTGTGACGCCCACGTGAGCTGTGGTGGGTGACTCGTGTTTGGTGTGTGTGGCACTGCCCGTGTGTGACATCTGTGTCACCTGTGTTCATGCCACCTGGGCGTCCCCGGGGGCGACACTTACCGTGTCACGCGTCTTGCTGACCGGATCCACCTCCTGCGGCGTCGGGTGTTCCTCCCACCAGCTCCCCGGGACTGTCCGGGAGCGGCCCCGTCACACGCTGCCGCCGTGGGCCGAGGGCAGAGAGGTGGGCCGGCGGAGACTCGGACACGCCGGCCTCGGGCCGTCCCGGGTCGCGGGGACCGCAGGAGCCGCTGCGTCCTCCGCACCCGCCGCCCTGCCCTGTCTTCTGGGGCCGGGCCTCGGGCCGTCCCGCTCTCAAGGCCGAGCCGCCCTCCGACCAGGCGACCAGGCGGAGCAGGGCCCGGCTGCACAGGGCGGAGCTCGCGGCGACTACAGGCCCTCGGCCGCCCACCGGCTGAGAGACGGCCGCGTCCGCCCCGCGGGCCCAGGAGTGGCGGGCGGGGCCCTCGGGACCCCGGATCCAGGGCTCCAGGACGTCACGGACTCCGGTTTGCACCTCGACTCTTCCCCTCGGCCGTCTAGCTTCATGAACGGGACCCCATCTCCCTCACCTGACGCCTCCAGGCCCCTCGACGGTGACAAGATGGCGGCGGAGCGCCGTGCTCACCTCCTCTCACGGCCATGGCTTTCCTGTCAGCCCGGCTGGTCCTGACGCTCACTCTGATTGGATACATGGAGGTCATGTGACGTCTCTGACCCAATCACGGCAGTCAGGACGCAGCCAGTGGAAGGTGTAAGAGCCTTTCCTGTTGGCTGGGGGGCAAGTCCTGATGCTCACTCTGATTGGACACACTCAGGTCATGTGACATCCCTGAACCAATCACTGCAGCCAGGGCCCACCTTTGCTTGACCTGAGCAGATCACAGCGCCCCTGGAACCAAGGGAGCGGGGCTGGGATCACAGGTTTGGGCTTGGGGGTGGGTTCCAGATGAAAGCTGGGGTCTCCTGGAAGAAGAGGGGGATGCTGGAGGCCACCCTCGGTGTCCTCCACAGAGTCTAGGTCACTGTCCCGAGGCCCCGGCTGCCCCAAACAGAGACCCTGACGGGAGGAGAGGCGGGGACGTGGCCTGTGGCCTTTCCTCCTGACTTCCGGTCCTGGACCTGCGGCTTCCAGACCCGCCGACCTCAGCCAGAGCATGAGACCCACGGGACTGAGGCCACCCGGACAGTCCTGGACAGAGCCAGGGACCCGCGGACTGAGGCCACCTGGACAGTCCGGGACAGAGCCAGGGACCCACGGGACTGAGGCCACCCGAACAGTCCGGGACCGAGCCAGGGACCTGCGGACTGAGGCCACCCGAACAGTCCGGGACCGAGCCAGGGACCCGCGGACTGAGGCCACCCGGACAGTCCGGGACAGAGCCAGGGACCCACGGGACTGAGGCCACCCGGACAGTCCGGGACAGAGCCGGGGACCCGCGGACTGAGGCCACCCGGACAGTCCAGGACAGAGCCGGGGACCCGCGGACTAAGGCCACCCGGACAGTCCCAGGCAGAGCTTGGCCACCCAGCCCCTTGTCCTGTGGATTCCCACAGCCCAGCGCCTCTCCGGGTCCACCGTGACGTGCTCCTTAAGGTGGTGCTTTCGTAGTTGGAAGCCTGAGGCCTGAGTGTCTCCGCGTGAAGATTCGGGGTTTGTGCATTGATTGAATATAAAACATACTGAGCTCCAGAACGTCCAGAGGCTCAAAGGGAATTTGAAGTTTTAACCTGCTCTGTGAACTCGGAAGCTGAGAGTCATCCACAGACGTCCCTAGGTGTCAGACAGCAGCAGGCTGTGGAGGTGTTTCTGCCTGGGCTTCTCCACTCGATCTGGAAACCATGGATGCTACCTAATGACACGCAAAGCTCTGGAATCAGAAGGAGAGACTGGCGGGACGTCTCCCAGAAGGAAGGCCTGAGATGGGGTCACAACTGCCCCACAGTCCTGGGTCCAGTGGAGGCGAGCGCACTCCCGTGGTGACAGGTCCGTCCTGTCACCCCCCTCGACCCCACGACCCTGCGGTCCCCCCTCGGTGCTGCTGGGGAGAATCCACACCAGCAGCGGAGAAGCAGGAACCCAAGGCACAGGCTGAGCCCTGCGGGGCACTGAGACCTCCGCACCTCCAGAAACGTCGGAGGCTGGGCCTTCCCCCAGCTCCCCTTCACCTGCAAGGCGACCCTCCCCTGAGACCCCTGGGGAGCCCTCCCAGACCCTGTCTGCCCCTGAGGCCCCCTCCTCTGGGCCTCACAGTGCAGGGCGAGCCCAGGAGAGAACTTCTGTCATTCCCGGGTCTTGGAGTTGGTCTCACCGCCTGGGACGATGGGGTTGCTGACTCGAGGCGGCCCGAGGCACTTCTGACTTCCTTGTCCAGCTCCTCCGCACCCCCCTCCCAGTGGCGTGGTGACTGGCCGCAGCAGCCTGCGTCCTGGAGCCCGTGCTGAGCGGAGCACCGCTGTCAGTCCAGGAGGGATGTGAGGCGCGGGTGAGAAACGCACAGTGGTTTTAAGCCACTGAGATGCGGGGTGGTGTGTGACGGCTGCAGCCCTGTGTGTGCGTTAGTCAGAGCAGCTCTTGTCATAGGACAGGAGTCGGGACAGCAGGCGAAGGTGCCTTCACGACCCTGCTGAGCTCGCCTCCTGCACAGGTTCAGCTGCCGCCCTGTGATCCTGCGTTCCCGGGCTCAGAGCCGGAGCCCACATTTCCTCCAACTTCCTCTTCTGCCAAGGTTGGGGCTTCTTTCTTATTTGCATCTGGTGCATCTCTTTAATGGTTCTGATGTGTTTACTCTTCACATCATTTCCAATCTTAGTGGTCATAACTCTTATTTATGTATTTATTTGTGCCTTAGTGTCTTCTCTTCATCTGAGAGATGTGGAATTTCCTTCTAGCTTCGTCGTCCATTTCTCTCTCCCCTGGGCTCTCAGGGGCATTTCTTCTGTGGTTTTCCAAAACTAATGAACGTAGCTAGAGCGTTTCTGCAGAGTGTTCTCACCTCTGAGTGGAGAGCTCACCATCTCTAAACAGGGGATCTGAGGCTCAGAGAGTGTGCTGCTCAACACGGTAGACCTGCGCTCAGGTCAGTAGACTGGGTGGGGAGCACACGGCTGCTTGATTCAGTAAATGCTCAGAAACATGTACATCTTTAGCAGTTGTTGGCACTGAATGCATTCAAGAGATGACACACATGTTTAAGGACAACACTGTAGAGATAAATTTAGGAGAGATTAAATAAAGCAAACATTCAGAATCACATTCAGACTTTACACAGAGCCACTCCATGCTTACCTCTAGTTGGTGGGTGTCCGGGTTCATAAATTAACATGAGTGGTTTCCACAGATCATAGGATTGGTGCACAATCCCCACCTGGAGTGATCACATGAACACTCGCCCTTCAGACCCTGGGGAACAGGCCTTGGGTTGTTGTGTGAAAGTAACCAGCCCTGGTGAGAGCTTGCTGTGTGTTAGGAGCACCAGGTGCTCACCCGCGGGATCTCTGTCCTCAGCTCATCCTGTGAGACAAGGAGGACATTATCCCTCCTCTGTATGAGGAAACTGAGACCCATCATTGGTCGTGGTCTTGCATTTAATGGGGATATAGGATGGGTCTGTGCTAACACATATCACAAGGACACTGATCAGTGTGGTACACGCAGACTTGGAGAAAGGGTACAGGAGGAGCTTCCACCGTGGGGAAAATGAGGATCTGTTGAATGGGTGTGATCCAGCCCCAACCCAAGTGTTTGGGGTCACTGCCAGAACCTCCTGGACCTTGATGAAGATTAAGCCTCATTTGTCATCCAATATGGATTCATCCAGTGCCTGCCACATGGTAGGGAAAGTTCTAGAAATTGTGGATGAGCTACTGAATAGGTCAGACAAGTTCTTACCCTGATGGAGTGGATGCTCTAGTGCGGGAAGAGGCCGACAATAAGCAAGTATCATGGACACAGTGATTCCAGGTGGTGATGTGTGTTCTGAGGACAATGAGGCGGGGTGGTGCAGTAGACTGTGTGTGTATATGTAAGTATGTAGGTGTCTGTGTGCACACTTTCTAAATGAGGATGCGTGGTCAGGAAAAGCCTCCCTGAGAGTTGAGAGTTAAGCTGAGGCCTTGGGGAAAAGTGACCCAGGATAAAGGAAGAGCAGGAGCAGAGGAGCCGAGGGGCGTCTGGGGTGGGGTGTGGAGAGAAGAGAAGCCTCATAGGAGGACATTGGGAGACAAGGTGGGCGGGGCCTGGTCATTTATGGAGCTGCAGGCTGAATTAAGGGGTTTGGATTTTTATTCAAATTCTCATAAGAATTTCTTAGAACTTTTATAAGCAGTTTTGTTGAGAAAAAGAGAACACAGTAATCTTTACATAATTAAGTGTGTAGTTTGATGAGTTTTGACTCATGTGCACCCCTGTGAAAACATCATGACCATCAAGGTGGTGACCACACCCCATTCCTCCCGAGAGTTTCCTCCAACCATAGCCCACTTTGCTCACTTATGTGACAGACAGAAGGTGCTGTGGGACTGATGCCCCCCAGAAACAGCCCCCACCAATGACTGACAGGGTCTGGTGAATCAGTGTCCCAGCTTCCCCACCCCTTGGGAGAGTGACAACCAGGGGCATGTGTCCTACACTGATCCTCAAGGTCCCCAGTGGGGTCAGGCTCCAGGTGCACACAAAGTCACTGACTTGACAACAGACCATTTGTCACCTTATCCCCTCACTCTTCCACTAGGGCTTCCTAAGATCCCCACCCAAATACATGGTTTGACCTTGAATCTTTGCTCCAGACCAGCTTCTGGCAGACAGAACTGAGACAATGTGTATTGAGGTAAACCTTCCAGGACTTATAAGATGTTAGATGTGGAATGTGAGGCAAAGAGGGAAACCATGGGTGAAGCCTAACCTTCTGGCCGGGATGTGAAGGCAGCTCTGCTGTGGAGACGTGGATCATTTGAAGGAGACGCGTTCCAGGATTGGGGAAAGGCCGGGACAATCTTGATGGTCACACTATCTGAACTCTTCCTCCGCTAGCCCCAGAATAAAGGGCTGTGAGTGTCTATCCAGTATTTCAGTAGCACCAAAGCCCAGATGTCCCCAGTGGATCTTTCTAAGTCTGTCTTAGAGCATTCAAGAATTCCTCTTTTTATCATCTGTCAGTAATGGATTATTCAAATAACTTCCAATGAGTACCATTCATTTGTGTGTAAAATGTCCAGATACTGTCTCAGGGATAATTTCATTAGGCACCTCATTTTCAGCCACATGACTTTATTAAAGATTGCTCTTAGAAGTTAATTTTCCATGCTTGGTTTCCACCTGATGGTGACTTCATCGCAGAGTTTAGTTAAATTTATTTTAGTCCTTTGTGAGTTAATAGAACATGTGCTTCTAACCAGCAAATGGATATTTACAACTTTACGTTTGTACATACCTGGGAATTCTCAAAGGTATTGAGGCTGGGAACTTTAACCCTTTCTTCCTCCAAGTGTGAACACCACAGGAAACAGGGGGCTAAGGTTTGGCAAAAGCTTGTCCTTTTGAGATCTTGCCCAATAAGCTTATCACTGAAAGTCCATAGATTGTTCATTGCATGTCTTCTGTGTTCTTAAGGCACTTGAAGTTCCATAATGCCATTGAGGCAGCCGCCCATCCTGTGGGGTTTCTGTTTTGTAGAGGGAGACCTTTATGTGTGTGTGAGAAAGATTGGCCCTGAGCTAACATCTGTTGCCAGGCTTCCCCTTTTTTTTTTGCTTGAGGAAGATCATTTCTGGGCTAACATCTGTCCTGTGAGGAAGGCGCTGGGCTGTTTTGTTAAATATGAAACTTCTCAGGTCAGAAATTACAAACTGGAGGACCACAGGCTGGGCAGGACCTCTGGGTGCTTGCTTCACCTGCTCAAGTGCTTAAACAGTCTGGATCAGTGGCCAGGGATTAAAAAAGGAGAAGTTTTGACTGAAATTCTGATTTCTGGACGTTCTTCAGCACTTGGGCCGTGGCTGGTGCTGAGCAGTGGATGCTTCCTCCTGGGGCGTCGCTCTCACCAGTATTTCCTCATGGGAAAAGGGGCTTTGCAGATGCGATTGATTAAATTATGGACCTCGAGGTGGGGAGAGCCTCCTGGATTACCCAGGTGAGTCAATCTAATCACATGAGTCCTTAAAATAGGTTAACTTTTCCCAGCTGGGTTAGAGAGCGAAACAGAAGGAGGAAGAGGAGAGATGTGAAACATGAGAGGGTCTCAACCACCATTGCTGGCTCTGAAGATGGAGCACGGAGCTGTGAGCCATGGCAGACACGTGGTCCCTAGAAGGTGGGAAGGCCCTCAGCTTCCAGCCAGAAGGAAGCAGGGATCTCAGTCCTACAGCCGCCAGGAGCTGAATTCTGCCCAGAGCCCACGTGAGCGAGGAAGCAGACCCTCCTCTAGAGCCCCCAGAGAGAGACGCAGCCTGCAGACACCCCAAATTTAGCCCAAGGAGCCCCATGTCCGACTTCTGGCCTGCAGAGCTGTGAGATGAGGAGTCTGTGTTGTCCAAGCCACTGAGTTCGTGGTAATTTTAGACCAGCAGTAGGTTTCGAACACAGACGGCTATGTTTCTGGAAGTAAGAAGCAGCTCACCTCCAGCTTGCACAGACCGGAAGGCTGCTCCCCGAGGCCAGGCGTGTGCTTGAGGTGTTGGGCTGGGACTGACTTGGTTGGTGAATAGAAATAAGACGTGTGAGAGGGTGAGGGCAGCTGCCCAGCGGAGAGTGTGGGCAGCGCTCACCAGTGTCCTGAGAGTTGGGATAGGGGAGTCGGCCCCAGCCCATCCCCACTGCAAACCAGAATGTTGAGAGTTAGTCAGCCACCATCAGAGCCCAATGCTGCCCTTTGCTTAGCAAACTTGTAGAAGAATCAGCAGATCAACCTCCTCGAAATGGTGAGGGAAGGAAATAGGTTTGGAAACTGTGTGATGTGCTGGAGTCCTTTTATTCCTAAAGGGTTGTCATATTTGTGCTTTTTATGTCCTGTGAAAATGATACCTCTGAAGATTTGTTTCGTTAAGAAACCTAGCCTTTATGTTCTGTGCTTTTCTCACACTGTCTAATGGCTCTCAGAGAGGGGTCATTTTTTCTTTCGCTGGCAAGTCTGAACCACACACCATTACTTATCTTGTAGTCAGGGAATTTCTGTCAGCTTCCGTGTCATCACGAGCTGCACCAGCTCTGCCATTGATCCCAGAACGTCTTCTATGACTGTAGCAATGACGGCTTCCTCTAAAGACCCACAGCGAATTCTCGGGATGAGGCTGAGCACTCTCCTGTGGGCCGGAGGAGATGGACCTTCCTGAGAGAGCCGTGGTCTGAGAGTGCAGGGGGGCTGGATGATGGGAGGTGAGAGGTGCACCCAGAGACTGCTGAGGGAGACGCCCTGCTGTGAGGCTGCTGGAGGATTCCTGGAGGGATGTGCCATCACATTTGGGGGCAGTCAAGTTTGCCTTGTGTGAGAGAGTGTGAGAAAGAGATGACACTGGCTGACACAGGAGGCCAAGTGAACACTGGGACAGGCTGAGCAATTTCAATGCTCGCTCAGGTATAACTTAAGACTCATCTCAAGTGTGTTGACTGTAAACTCAGACTCTCTCCTTCTGGAGGAGAAAGAAAGGACAGACGAAGAAATGAAAGGGATGCTCTGACTAAGTGTTAGTAAGCCACAGGCTTGTGTGAAAGGCAAGATTGTAGGGAATCAGAACATGAGTTTTAATCTGAAAGAAAAAATAATACAAGGGTAGTTCAGTTCCTGATATCCTCCTGAAGTCGAGGCTGAAGCAGTAGGACCGAGGTGATATGAAATGTGGGTTGAGGCAGCCAGGAGAGGAACAGAACTGCATTTAACGTGAACAAATATTTGAGCCCAGGGTCCTAGTTATAAGAAAGATGAGAAAGTATTTGATAAAAGTGTTAAATCTAGTACCTCATTCACAAATGTCCTGAAACATTTGGCATGACAAATTTCAAAATTATGGCTTCACCCTTTACTGCAAAGTCTGTCTTGTGAACGTGAAGTTAACCACCCCAGCATTTACTGAGCACCTGCTGAGTGACAGGCCCTGTGCAAGGGCCTTGGGTGGATGCTCTCATTCAGTCCTCTCTCAGTGAGGTAGGTCCTGTGACCATCCACACTAATCAGTGAAGAAACTGAGGCACAGAGAGGTGAGAGGTGGCAAAATGCTACATATCCAGCAAGGGGTGGAGTCAAGGTTCCCACTCAACTGTGTTCAGCTCTGAGCTGGGACCTTAGCATTCAGGACGGTGTGGTTCTGCACCATACATAGGGGCCATGAAAATAATAGTAAATTGAGTTGCTTAAAAATCACTTAAATTGCCCATTATTGAAAGAGATCACTGTTTTTGTTTTTCTGTTGAGCATCAGACAAAGTAGACACCTTGTTTACAAGACCGTGTTGAATGAAAAGCAGTTTCAAACGCAGGGATCACCTCACAATGGTGAACTGTTGACCCCTGGGAAAGACAAATCCCCAGTGGATCCCTATGTCCCATTCCCTCGGCATTTGACGCCTGGAGTCCTTGACTAGAATGACCCACGTGGTTTGGAAATTGCCCTCCCTCTCTCTCCACACACCTCCTCTCCCCCGCCTCGTTGGTGAGTGTACACATTTAGAATTAGTAATTGAATCAGGGTGTGTGGGAATCCCACTGTGTACCTTATCACTAGTAGAAGGTTCTTCGATCAACATAGTGAATTCCCCACATTGACTTCCCACTCCTGCACCCACTGACTGGAGCCTGACCACGTGCCAGCTCAGCCCTTCTCAGGTTCCTGGCCACCTCTGCTCCCATCTAGGGCGGTGCTGGCTGACCAGGAGTCATGGGTCTGGTCCCAAACCTGCGTACTCCTGTTGCGTTAGTGCATTTAGGTACTTGAATAAACCCTCAGAAGACAATGAGGTAAGAGTGCGAAGGTAGCCTTGTAATTTTTGTGAAACCTAATGGAAGCCTCAGAGTCCCTTAACAAAGAGAAGGAGAGCCTGGCTTTAGAGGCTGAGATTTCTCCTTTATGCTTTGATGAGCAGCTCCCTCAGTCGACACTGGGTTACCTCTGACTTCTGCCTCATCCCCACAGCTCTGCCCTCAGCTTCTCCCGTTCCTGATCCCTGGCTTCCATCCTTCTGCTCCCACCTGATTCCAGACTCACCTTCCATTCACCTTGGTGAGCTGTGGCCTCTGCTCTGCCCTCCCACCTCTCCCCCTCCCCAGCTGTTTCATCCTCCATGTCCTGAGACATGGCCATCACGTTTAGTGTCCCCAGTGAGAGAGCAAGTGGCGGAGTGGACAAATGCAGGGAGCACTTGGAGCCCCTGGGATGGGCACTGCCCCAGGCATTCACAGGGGCACCTTTTCATCTCTCTCCAGCTCTCCACGCCAGTCCCCTTATCCCACATGAGGGAGGGAGGGAGCTGCCTCCACGCCCACTGCAAATGTCCTGCCAGAGTCCCAGTGTCCTTCCTGGGGACAAACCAGCTCAGGCATCCCCAGTGCACCCAGCAGACTCCAGAGGATGGCTCTCCCGTCCCTGAGAGAGGCCAGGTGCTGGCCTCCACTCTGCCCAGCCCTGATCCCCTCTGGCTCCTCATCTGACCAACGGGCTGCAGCAGGGGGACTGCACCGGGCTGGGCTGTGCCTTCCTTCCCTAAGAGCGGGCGGGTCCTGGAACATGGGGAACTGAGTCGTGGAAAAACAGAACAGCCTTTCCCTCACCCTCCTGTGGGCCTCCCCCGGGGTTCATCCAGAAAACGGCCCATCTTCTCAACCTCTGACCTGAGGCAGACATATCCCCATCCTGGAGCGTCCTCCCCTCTCTCGGCACCTGCCTCGCCTCCAGCGTCCGTGTTGGCCCAGGGTCAGGCCCTTTAATTTAAAGATGCCATTCGTGTGAGAGTTGAGCGTTCTGCCCTCGACAGCGATGCCTTTTACAAGCTGGGTCTCAGAGAACTGTGAGCGGCTACCAGAAAGCACTGGAGCTAGACCTTGTGAGGAACCCGCGCGCACAGGCGCTCACACCACAAACAGCCTCACCAGCCGGATCAGCTTCATTCCAGAACGTTCCTTCTGGGGGAGCCCTGGGTCTGCTCTGAAGATGCCCTGGAGTGTCTGGCCGGATGGGCCGGGTCACGCGGTCTGGGTGAGTGAAGAGTTGTCTGCCAACGCTGAAGACATTTCATAACCTTGTGCAGAAAGCGGGAGGCAGTGGTGAGCCGTCCCCACGGGTGGTGTCAGTGATCCTGGTCCTGGGTTTGGGTGAGACCTTCTGGAATGACTGGGGTGGGAGGGGCCGTCTTAGGGGGTGGTCAGCGAACACCCCTCTGAGGAGGTGGCGTTTGGGCCCAGGCCTGGCTGGAGATTGGCAGAGAATGTTCCAGAGCTCGAGTTGGGGCTGAGCCTGGTGTGTGAGAGGATAGAAGGCCCCAGTGGGGCTGGGGCGGGGAAGGGACTGTGTGGGAGGAGGTGCGGGGGGGGGGGGGGCGGCACCAGCACAGATGGGGGGGTGTGCATGCAGGCATGCTTGCACACACACACGGTCACATGTACAACCAGAAGCTTTGTGTAGACACAGAGAACACAGAACTGCAGACACTCAGAGGTGGGTGACTTCCAAGCTTCTCGGGGTGCCCCTAGAACTACAGGAAGGAGCCACACCTGCTGGACTTTGGCTTCTCCCCTCCTCTGACTCGACAACTGAAGCTGAGCTTCCTCAATGGGGGCCCCCTTCCATGGGGGCCAGGCTGGGGAGAAGGGATCCTATAATGAGCAATCTCAGCTCCAGGCCAGAGGAAACGCCTGTTCCTCCTCTGTCTGGGGAGTTGCTTGGCTCAGCTCCACACGGCTGCAAATCAATATGGATCAAATGCTGGTGGCTTTTGAGCTGGGGCCGGTGGGGACCCGCATGAACCCTGGGCAGGGTGCTGGTGGGGCACACCTTTGCCCTGCACATGCTGTGACCCCAGGTTGGTGACGCGGCTGTGCCATTTGTGCATCAGCAGGGGGCTTGGACATAGAGAGGATGGGTACATCAGCTTCTGCCCACGATCAGCCATAAACACCATTTAGACTCAGGCAAGTCTGTCCTACTAATCGATTACAGGGGAGAAAATCAGGTTTGAGAGAGAGTCATTGTGCAGTATGTTGCACTTCCATGTATAATTCTATGAAGTCTCATTAAGTCTAGACTGAAAGAGATTGAATTTTGATTATTTAACTGCATTTGCTGCTCTCTCAGGAGGCTGGCTGTGTTTCTAAAGGCCCTCTGCCTCCTGCATTGAGAGTGGTGTTTTCAGAGCAGCACCATCAGGGCTTCCAGGAGTCTCAGGGTTTGCCCTGGAGGGTCATTCTGGAAGGATGCTCTGCCCACCCTGGGCCTCTTTGCCCTCAGACCCTTTCCTTCCCCCTCGTGTCCTCTGTTCCCCAGGCTGACCCCATGCACTGCGTTTCCCAGGCCCTGCCGCAGCTGGGCTCCACCTCGGTCAGCCCCTGGGAGGCAGTGGTGGAGGGTGGGCAAACGGAGAGCCCACAGTACCCCCTGCCTGGATCCACCTCTGCAGTGGCTGCATCTCCCCCATGGCTCCAGCTCTCCCAGTGCCCAAGCTCAGGGAGCCCTACCTCTCTCTCAGTCACTCTGACCCCTGGGGTGGTGGCAGGTGTCTGTGCTGGCTGATCTTTGCCTCAGAAGCCCCTGTTGCCTTCTCAGCTTTTCCACACTGACCCCTGCATTAACCCTTCCTGGGTTGGTGCACTTGCCCTGACTCCTGTTTCCCTGGTTGGACCGTGGTGTAGACATGCTCCTCACCAGGACTCAGGCCTCGACCTCCTCCCGCTTTATCCCCCCATCCCCACACACCCACAGGCTCCCTGCTATCCTCCACACAGGCCCCAGGGCATTTGCTCATGCTGTTGGCTGGCCTGGAGTCCTCACTGCAAACCCAGCCCTTCTGTGAAGTCCCAGCTCTACATGTCACCAGTCCTGCAGTGATGAGATCTGCTAGGTCCTCCCAGAGCCCTTGTCTGTCTCCTCTTGGGTGCTCAGCAAGAGTACATCATGGGATTGTCACATATGTTCACTTTCATTCATTCTTTTATTCCTCAATTATCCACCAAGTGTTCATTGGTGCCGACTGGGTGTCAATCACCTGCCATGATACAGCTGGACAGTCAGGACTTTCTCAGTTGTAAGTGGCAGAAATCCAAACTCAAACTGGCTTAAGAAGGAAAGTTTGTTGACTCACATAAGATAATGGTCCTCATATATGTTGGCTTCGGGCATAGCTTGATCTAGGAAATCAACTCATCAGAATGCTGTTTCTTTCCTCCCCTTGGCTTTACTGTCCTCCATGCAAGTGCTGGAGATACAACAGTGTAATGAGAATTTATTTTCAATTATAAGTGACGGAAACCCTAAACTTGCTTAAACACAAAAATGTTTGTTGATGCAAATAACTTGGATGGTTAATTAAAATAATGGATGGTTAATCTATGGGTAATTAGCTTCAGGCATGGCCGGATCTAGGAGGTCTTCAGGATTCTCTCTCTTCACATAGTACTCTGCTTTTCTCTGTATTAGCTGCATTCTCAGACAGACATTCCTCACTGTGGTGTCACCTTAGCCTCTCAGGAACCCCAGTGGAAGTCTTTGGCTCTTCCGCTAGTTCCTACAGAAGTTTCAAAATTGAGGTTCCTTGTTGCCCAGTGGCTGGCTTCAGTCACATGTCCATCTGTGAAGCAATGCTTATTACAGGGGTGTGCAACATTCTGGTTGTGCCTGAGACAGGCCCGAAGAGACAAGGCACGTATTTGAGGCAACGAAGCTTCTCTCTCTCTGTCTGGTGAGAGTTTGATTTTGAGATGCCTGTAGAGTTGTGAGCTGCTGTAATAGAGAGGGCTCCTGTGCGCCTGTGACCCGAGTTTCTCCAGTGGTAACATTCGGCAAGACTGCAGCACAAGGTCACAGCCAGGGAGGTGACTTTGAGGCCTCGTCAGGGGGAAGAAGTGGTGGTGGTCCTGGATCAAAACATCCAGCAGGTTGACCTCAGTTGTGTATTTCACGTGCCGTGTGTGTCTGTGGGTGCGTCTGTGTGTGTTTGTGAGCACAGCACAGATCAGCAAGGCCCTCCCTCCAGGTGCAGGTGATGGGTCACGAGAGTTGACAGGGAGATTGTCAAAGCTGTGTTAGTTAGGCATTAGATTCACAAGGAGAAGGTGCTTACACGCAGCTGTGTAACTAAAAAGTAACATATCGATTCCCACTGGAGCTTCCCGGAGGTGGCAGACAGGGAATGTGTTCATGTATCACTTGTGCTATTAAGTTAATTTTTAAGGGGCTGGCCTGGTGGCATAGTGGTTAAGTTTGCACGCTTTGCTTTGGTGGCCCAGGATTCGTGGGTTCATTTCCCAGGTGTGGACCTACACACTGCTCATCATGCCATGCTGTGCTGGCATCCCATGTATAAAATAGAGGAATATGGGCATGAATGTTAGCTCAGGGCTAATCTTCCTCACCAAAAAATAAAATAAATAAATAAATAAAATTAATTTTTAACATGGAAACAAAGCAAGATAATCTACACTTGTCTGAAGGCAGAATGTCTCTTATCTACTGCGATGTTTGTTACAAGAGTGACAGAGAGTGAGGGAGCTGGCCGGTGGCGTAGTGGTTAAGTTAGCGCACTCTGCTTTGGCAGCCTGGGGATCACAGGTTCAAATCACAGGTGTAGACCTAGCACTGCTCATCAAGGCATGCTATGGTGGTGTCCCACATAAAATAGAGGAAGATGGGCACAGATGGTAGCACACTGACAATGTTCCTCACAAAAAACCCAGACTGACAGACAGTGTACGATCTTCTCTCACCTCCTCACTCCATCCCTGGAAATAATATTCCAACTCATACAACATGACATCCTACCGATCCACCAGCCCACAAACGGAACGCGTGTCCACCAAGGGTCTGGATGTGGGTGTCTCTGTGTCGTCTTGTCCCCACATGTGGAGGGGCAGTGTCCCCACAGGGACCTAGTGAATATCTATTGACTGACAGGTGCCAGTTAACTGTTCACGTCGCTCCTGTTTGGTCTCTGGGTGCTTCCTTTCTCCTGTGACGTCTCCCTCGCTGCTTGCCCTCCTGGCTCCAGCCTGAAGCGCCCGGTGAGGCTCCAGCAGCTGGTCGGGAGCTGGCGAGGAGGAGCTCCAGCTCGGCCTGCTGAGCCGTGGAGAGGAGTCTCGTTTCCATCAGTTCTTCTCGGGCCTCTGAGCTTGGAGTGAGATGAGATCCGCCCTGGATCCAGTAGCCAGGGCCCTTGCCTCACACGGACACAGGAAGGAAACAAATGCCCACGACCAGCTTTCATGTTTTTTCTCTACTCTTCTGGAAAAGATAGGGTCCTGGCTTCCAGAACGTTCCCTGAAGCCAGGAAGGGCCAGGGCTCCAGTTTCGCCTTTGTCAGCTGCAGACCCATTTGCAGTTCCATCAGAAGGAGGCATCGCCCCCACAGAACACCCCTCCTCACTCCCATAGGACGCGGTCCCTGTGAAGGAAGGACTGTGTTGTCAGAGCTGCTGCCACTCAGCCTGGAACGAGCCTCCCGACTCGGCGTGGCCTGTTTCCATCTACCTGCTCTACGGGGCCTTCGATTCTGGAGACCAGTTCAGTAAATACGTCCGTACCTGTGCTATATATACGTATATCGATATATATGAATAAACGCTCATTGGACTATCGTTTACGACAGGTTAAGACCAGCAACCACAGAGCGTGCCTGGATAGGGGCAGGTAAATGCTGTGTGTTAATCTGATCACAGGGACCTCACTGGCTGTTTGTAGAAATGAGGCTCCTCCACGCCTTGTCCCTGGGGGTTGGGAAGATGCTCTGGGCTTGGCCAACCGGGTCTTGCTGTGGGATTTAGGAGCTCAAGTGAGAGAGACAGAGCTGGAGGTGTCACGTGGCAGTCAGTGTGGTGCATGGGGAGGGCTGCCTGGGTGTGACCTCTGTGGGGTCCCTGCTGCTGGCCTCCTGGGAGTGACCTGCTTCCTAGGTTCCCAGCAGGTCTGTGAACCTGAGAGCTGCGGATAGTTTCCTTTGTCCTTAAGACGGTGTCGGTGTCTGTGGTGGCCCCGAGGGCCCTGGGCACTGGATCTGCTCCGGCCCACATTACTCTGAACTGCAAGGTCACACGTGTGGGTCCCTGGCTCTGCAGCCAGACCACAGGCTCTCAGATGGCAGGGCCACTTCTCACATGTCCTTTATCCCCATGTCACCTCCTACAGGATGTGGGAGCCCCACAAACACCAAGAACCAGCTGCAGGGCTGATGGCATGGATCACCTCCCTTTGTCCACATTGTTGGTCTCACGTGGCAGATGGCAGGAATGACCATGACAGCAGGGACACACATTGCTGGAGCCCTGCCTTTGCCTAGAGCTCGCACTGAGAACAACCATTGCAAAGAGCAGAATGGGTTTGACCTGGCCGACGTGGTGGTCACTCATTAACACGGACAGAAGGGACCTGACGGCAGACGTGGGGGACGGGGAGCCCTCCTCCTGCTCAGAGCCGGTCCCGCTCCAGTACACCTGCCTGTGTCCAGATCTGGGCAGTGGTGGGGTGATGCACGAGAAGTGCAAATGGGGGCATCTTGGGGAGCTGCTGCTGACAAGGATGGTTCCTGCAGAGAGGAGCCTTTGGGAGGTGATGGCAGCTGAATTACTCTGGGTTTGACTCTCTGTCTATTTAAAATTGACTAAACCGTGAATCATGCCTGCCACATCCCATGCATGTTGGTTTCAGTGGATTTGCTGTTAATTTCTGCCTTAGGAAGAGCTGGGCCTCAGGAGAAACTCGATAAGCAAAAGTGAGCAGGTGCATCTTCTGAGAACCGACTGGAGTCATCTTCACCATGTGTTCAGGTGTCTGCTAATTTTGTAAAAACAATTTGTCCCTTGACAGTCCATGAGTGGAAGAAGGAGTGAGTTCAGGTGGGAGGAGGATGAAATAATGTACAAACAAGACGACTTTATGATGACAGTTCCCGCCGGAGGCCTCCTGACATTTCACAGGTGTGACAGGAGGTCCAGCATGCCCACGCTCCTCAAGTCCCAAAGAGACGCTCTCCTGTGCTCAGGCCACACGGTGACAAAGCTCGGCACGGCCTCCTTTCCGTCTAAGCCCTGGCCAGCTTCCTCCCTAAACCCATCTTGGTGTGTCTGCGCCACCTTCTGGGTCTCCATCCTGTCAAAGCCCAGAGCCTCTGGGGGCTGTTCCAAAGATGTAAAAATATTCCAAATATTTACAAACTGGTACAGAAGGAGCTCCAGCTGGAAACAGCGAGAGGCCCACGCAGCCGGTGCTGGCCCTGCACCCTGCCACCTCCCCCGTCAGATGTGCCTCCCTTGCCCCTGGCTTCATCCAGCACCTTAAACACACTCGAGCAGTTCCCATCCTAAAGGAAAGTCTTGCCTAAACCTGTTTTCTCTCCTTCTCCTCTAATTGTCAGCTAAACTTTGGACTATTTTAGAATTTTGATGTTAAATTTGTTTTTACTAGGAAGACTTGTGCTATGAGTTGAAATGAATGTGACTCTTCCTCTGACAGCTACCACTCACGTGTGAATTTCCCAGTTCTCCTCCCCATAGGCAAGTCTGCTTTTTAAGAAGCTTCCAGAGGCATTTTAAACATATCCAGGAAGATGTGTGTGTGTGTGTGCTTTTCACAAAATTGTTGCACCTTACATTCTTGTCTCCTGGAGAATCTTCAGTCGTGTTCCTCCTCTCCTCGTGTGTGGGACGTGCATTCTGTGTGTCTCCTTTTACTCGTCACCCACACTTTTAACCTGTGTGTTTTCTTTATTAAACTAAATCAATTACTATCTCCACCTCCTTTCTAAATTGTTACTTATTAATTCCACTCCTTGCCCTCTGGCTCCTCGGCTCTTCATGTACAGCCCTTGGCGCTGGTTCGTTTGTGTTTCCTCCTCGGGTATCACTATCATTACACAGTCATTATCCAGCGTCACATCTAGTGTTCATTTCCGTTACTCACCATACTTGCAGTATTTCAAACTCTGCCTCTCCACCCAGGACCCTTCTTCTGTATGTACTTCCCTTAGAAATTGCAGCAGGGAAAAGCTCCTGGTGTTAATTTCTCTTTTTTTTTCTTTCTCTCTAAAAATCTGTGGAAGCTCCCATTCTGCCCCTTGAGCATCACCTGCCCTCATTTTCTCTGTTTCCCGTCTGGCCCTTTACAGGAAAGTGTGGCTGGTGCTGGGTCAGATAATGTTGGTAAGGGAGGAAGACTTATCCTCTCCCACCTCAGGTCCTTCTGGCCGGGCTACAAATTAAATTGACATGAGACAGAATAGCAGGAGAGAATCAAACAAGGCTTTATAACATGTATGCACGGGAGAGACCCAGGAAAACTGAGCAACTCGCCAAAATGGCAGAGGCTCTCATCTTGAATACCATACTCAGCTAAAGACAGAGGAGGATGTTGGGGTGCTGGCTTGGGGCTTCAAAGGGAAGGAGGCAGTCCACACAGAGATGGAAAAGCAACTGTTTGGTAGACCAGAGCGGGCTTAGCAAGGACCCTCCCCGTCTACCAGTGCCCAGAGTTACCTATGCTGATGGCCTGTCCTGGGGACGGGCCTTTATTTTAAATTTCTTTTATGCAGTTAGTGGGGGAGGTCAAAGTTTCTTTCAGAGTCTTTTGTTCTTAAAATTAATCAAGCCAAAGAGATACATTTTGGAGCGGCCAATTCTGATCCCCAACGTGGTCCTCCAAGAGGTTTGCTAGAGTCATCCCTACCGGTGCCCCTACCTCCCACTGCGCCCCAGGGCAGGCCCTGCACCTTCCCCAACAGGGACGCCGCCCCTCTGTGAGGCCTGGGGGGCCCCGAGCTCAGGCAGTGCTTCACCTCTCCTGCCAGAGTCCCTGCCCTTTGGCCTTCCCTTTGGGTTGGAGCCTGGGACTGGCTCTGGCCAGGAGAAAGGGGAGGGAGTGGTGGGCCACCAGACCTTCCTGTGTCTCTGTCGCCAGCTCCTCCCATGCTGGACGTCGGAATCCTGACAGTGGTCAAGGGAGCCTGGTCTCTGTTGGGTTCTCTGAAGACTCCAAGCTGCTGTGAGCTGAAGCACTTTACACACTTGACAGGTGATGTACAACTCATTACACGCACAGGATTACTACTTACGGGTGTTTTATGGCTGCAAGATGAGGAAATCTATCTTTGGTCAGAGGATTCTAACAGAAAAATTGTCCCTCCACACACCCCTCCTGAACAGTGACGCTCAAAGCGTTTACTCAGAACGAGTGATCAGATCGCGATCAGCTTTCGCGTAGAACACAGGGCGCGTCTGGAGGACCGTCCTCAGCGGGATGGTCTGACGGAGCTGGTGAAGCATGGGCCGGGTGGGAAGTCGTCGCGCTCCCGGAGAAGAGGTTTCTGATCGTCAAAAGCAGCCTGGACCCCGAGGTCTGGGGCCCCGAGGTGGCAGAGACGGCGGCGTGTTGAGAGGAGCCGACAACAATGCTCTATGCTCTTTGGTCATCGTGGGAGGGCAGAGACGAGACGGGGTGGGTCAGGAATCGCCACGTCTGCCCCTGGATGGGGCAGGGAGCCATGACACGGAGTCCAGCGAGGACAAAGGCGATTCGACGACTTTTCAGAAGTGTTCTTCCCTTCCCGTGCCTGTACTGGTTTACCCTTGAACCTTGGGCTTGGTCATCTAAGGTGCTTTGGCCAATGAATATTAGTGGGCAGAGGCCAACGCAGGCTTGGGAGAGCTGGCACAATCAGCTCTCTGCCTCTGCTGTCACCATGAGAAGAACTCACTGGTCCAGGAGGACGGGTGACGCGTGGGGCAGAGCTGACCACACACCTGGAGGCTGAGGCGCAGCTGCCCCGCTGAGCCTCCTGGAGGTGAGCAAACAGCAGCAGCCCTCAGGTCCCTGAGCGGGCCCCGCTGGGCTGAGCTGAGCTGAGCGTCCCGGCCGCCTGCAGACCCGTGAGAAATCAGTCCTGATTGTTTGCTGCCGCTCAGATTGTGGCTGGTACGCAGTGTGAGCTGGCTGCTACAGCTTCCTGCTGCTCATTCTGCTCCCTGCCCTGGGGTGGCCTCTTTCTCTCCGGGGGCCACGTGGCACCATCAACAGCCAAAAGCCTATCACTGTTTTTGTTCATTGTTTTGTATTTAATAAGTTTAGAGAAGAAAACTTGCTGTGCGTTCACCACAGCCCTTCTCGTCACGATGACCTGATGATCTGTGGTCGTTTTGGCTGATATCCAGAAGACATGCTCCAAACTTCACTTGGGGGCCTTGAGGTCCCCACTTCAGTGGGTTCTGCTAGGCCTCGAGGGCATGCTTTAGCCCACTGCCTGGGGGCTCTGCAAATCAAATCAAAGTCATGAAAAAAATCTCAATAACAAGGCTACTTAAACACACCCTTTTCCCTGGGCTTTGGTATCCAAGAAGTCCTTTTGTGTTTGTTTTTTTTTGGTTAGAGAAACAAGAGCATAACTAGGGGTACCTCTGGATCCCCTCCCTCCAAGTCTCAGCAGGATGGGGCAGAGCCATGGTGCCCACCAGATGCTCCATCTGTCCCCACATGTCCCGCCTCTTTGCCAACGGGCTGGGCCACATGACTAGTCCTGACCAACAGGGTAAGGCAGGAGGGACATGGTGACGCCCGGGGCTGAGGTAGAGAAGAGCCAGCACGTGCCTCTCCCCCCGCATCTGCCTTGCTGCCACCACCCGGGAGGCCACGTGCTCCTGCGAGTGCAGCTGTGAGGGGCAAGCCTGTCAGCCTGGACCTGGGCGACAGCCCGGAGATGATGTCCACGTGCCTGCCCTGTGGATGTGAGTGAGAAACTAACTCAGGCCACGTGACGCTCTGAGAGTTTGGAGATGTTTGCTACTGCCACAGACGCTGACGGTCACAGGGCCACAGACCTGGGCTCCTCCAGCTCAGTGTGCCTCGTACACTCTCTGTGTCATATTATCCTCTTCTCTAAAGTGAGAGTGACGGTGACGGTGATGACGATCCCTGCCTCACTGGCTTGTTGTGAAGGTCAAATGAGTTAACATACGTGAAGTTTTAAGAACAGTGTGTGTCAAACGCAGTCACTGTGTCAGTGTTGGCTGTTATGATGGGAGTCAAACTTTTGAAGGCTGCATTTTACAGACCTGCTTTTTTCACCATGTCTTCTGCAAACACTCATTCTGCAGGATATCAATACTTGTTGCATGAAATCAGTATTCTGTGATTTTTCTTTTTGAGAAACACTAGATTTAACAAAGTGAATGCAGAACTTGTCAGTGCCTTTAATATTAGGGGTGGGCTCTCCAGGAGGGGCTGGGTGACAGGGATTTAACACTCATTTTCGTCAAAGTATTCATCTGGGCAAATACTTTGGGAGAAGGGGGGATGCACTTGGCAGACCCTGCTCTAGTCTCTGTCTGCCCCCGATCTTAGGAACTCCCACTCCCCCATTAGCAGCCATTCTGCTGACCCCACACAGCCCTGGAGGTTTTCTCCTGTGTTGGTGTCTGCATTCTTCAGGAGCTATATGAGGGACGGGCACATCACACCCTAGGACAGGCTCCTAACTGGACGCCATGATGATGAGTGTCGTTCAACAAAATAATACAGAGAAGTTGGAAACGTCAGCCATCTGAAGGACCCCCACCATCTCCCCACAGCGGGAAGGAGGAAGCAGAGGGAAGTGTCCCCACGATGAGACATGCGCCACCCCTGACCCTGGTCCCAGGGCGGGGCCGCGGGAGCCCTCCCAGGACGGTGGGTGCGTGTGTCCACTCCTCAGGGTGGGACGCGCAGGTGGGTCGTGGAGCTGCTGGGCCAGATGCACCGCTGTGTGACTCCAGGACAGACTCGCGGGCGGACACCGCAGAGGGCACTGTGCACTGTCTGAGACCTGGGGAAGAGCAGCCTTCCTGGCCTCGAGCGAGCCCCTGGCTGAGCAACTTCCACAGCCCAGGCAGAGGAGAGGGTTTTCTGAGCAGAGAATGTTCCCGAGGACCTGGAGCTCAGCTCACAGGCATCCCTCGAGGAACGACTCAGATGTGTGTGTTCATTCATTCATTCCTTCCATCAGTCAGTCAGTCAGCCAGTCAGCCAGTCATTTAATTCCTTATTCATCCATGTGTTTACTTCCAGCTGAAGCCACTGATAGGCACCATGAAGCGGGATCTCGGAGGGAACCGCACACGAGTAGGGACGGGTCAGAGCAGGACCCTGAGGCCAAACCTCATGGTCTGAGCCCTGCTCACCACTCAGCTGTGTTATCTGGGACAGGTCGCTTGCCGTCTCTGTATCCGGATCTGTCAGCCGAGGACAGTGATAAGCCCGCCCCATGGGGTGTGAGCTGATGAGTCTGTGTGGACGGTGCCCAGGACAAGGCCTGGCCCCCGCGACCCAGGGCCCTGGGCTCTCTCCACAGAACTGCCGGGTCAGGGGACAATTTCCATCTCCT
Source organism: Equus asinus (assembly GCF_041296235.1). Classification (NCBI taxonomy): domain Eukaryota; kingdom Metazoa; phylum Chordata; class Mammalia; order Perissodactyla; family Equidae; genus Equus; species Equus asinus. The sequence goes on from NC_091797.1 coordinate 70,400,077, forward strand.
GTGGGGACGTGACCTGTGCACCCGCCGGGCAGAGGGTGCGACAGTGTTGGGTGGGGCCTGCTCTCTGCGACCATCCTGAGAGCGAACGACTTGCATTCTCCCCATACCCACGTTTAATTCATAAGGATTCAAATACATGCATTTTGCCAGAAAAAATGAGAAAGCTAATTCAAATTAAACTGTAAAATTAAATTTAACACGTACTATTTATTGTATGCTGTTCATTTCAGTGTGTATTTTACGTCTCAATATATTTGCATCTGTTGTGCCTGCATTTGGCAAAGCCACTGGCTATTGTGGTTTACGGGTGATTTAAGAGACTTTTACTTGTGAAGGCAATTTTGACCAAGCACCCTTCTGTGCCGCGTTAGGACACAGCGCACGTGTGATGTGTGAATTCACCACACAAATGAGGATCCCCTGGTGTCTCAGTGTGAACACAAAGATGTGAATCAGTCTCGGGCAGCGCTCCCTCACCTGTGTGGCGGGATCCCCACCAGCTCTTGAGTCCCCCCGCGTGACTGCCTCTTGGTTCCTTCCTAGGCGAGTGCGGGTATCTGAATTCGTAGCTTAAACGTGGGTGTGTGACCATCTCGCACGGCAACAGCAAGGCCCCTGCAGTCGTCCAGGGAACCTGGGGAGATCAGGCTGGTGTGGATCAGACCTCACTGATGGGATGCGGGGGGACAATCCCTCTGGGCCCATCATTGTCCCCTCCCAGCCAGGAGTGATGGAATGTACCCGATGGATAGCCCCCTTCCATCCTCTGTCCTCTGGGGACCAGACGTTTCCCGCCACCAGCTCCTGTCCCCCTACTTCCCTGGCAGCCCCAGGCTCGTTAGCAAGAGAAGCGTCCACCTTCCCACTGGCCAGGATGGAGTCCCCCGTGGCCACGAGTGCTGTGTGGGATTGCTCACAGTTGGGACACCTCTGGCCTGGAGCTCTAGCCGGGGCTCCTGTGGTGTCTTGGATCCTGAGCAGAACCCGCCCCCTCTGGCTGTTCCTTTCTTAGGAATATGCTCTTCTCTGCGCAACCAGGGCTGGCTTGCTGCAGGAAACCTCCCGGATGGATGGTCCAGTCGGACGCAGACCCCTCTGCCAGGCTGGGAGGCCACTTCCAGCTCCAAGGTCCCATTGGTCCACCACCCATTCACCCCAGAAGTATTTAATGAGCACCTACTGTGTACGAGGCAGTGGGATGAGTGGTCCCAGGGCCCCCAACGACCTGTGTCTCGAGGGGAGAATATTAACCAGACATTGCCTTGTCAGCTGGGCTGAGTGGGAGGAAGGAGGGGACAGCCCAGGGGAGGTGGCCTGGGGGACACCAGGTGAGGAGCACTTCCCTGGGGAGGAGGCTGGAGCTGAGACAGGGGCGTGAGTAGGAGCCGACCAGTGGGGAGCTTTATGGGTAGAGGGGCAGGAGGTCGGGGCCTGGGCGGGGGCATGGTGTCCTGGGGACTAACAAGGTCCAGTGAGGCCCAACCGCAGCCAGCCCTGGGGAAGTGGGGGAGGTGCGTCCCAGGGTGGAGGACAGACCCCCAGGACCCTGTTGGAGAGTCCCTCCAGCTCCCTCAGCTTCTTTGCAGAGCCCTGTTCTCGGGGGTCCAGCCCTGGGTGAATGCCCTTCCCCCACAGCCCAAGCCCCCCAGAGGGTCCTTCTATGGTGGGCGGTGATCCAGCCCAGCCCAGTGCCCAGTGTGCTTCTGAGCTCTGCTCACCCCCATGGCTGCCCGTGACCCGGGAGGGGCTGCAGCTGCTCCTCTCTGCCCATCAGCCTCCTGTTTGCTCCTCCGGACCCCTGTCGTCCCTTCTGTCCCTCTGTCCCTCCAGCTATGCCACCATCGGCGTGACCACGTCTCCACCCTTCTGTGTAGACGCTGCCCTCACCGCATTTGAGGCTGGGTGCAGCGGAAGCACAGAAGGGATTTTAAGTGAGGAAATGACTTTATTCAATTCAGAGTTTTAAAGCCAACTCAGGCAGGAGCAGAGAATGAGGTGGGGGTGGGGCAGAGGCAGGAACAGTTAGACACTGCAGCTCTTCCTTCATCACTCGACAAGGATGACGGTGGCTTGGGGAGGGGCAGATGGACAAAAGCGGACACACTCAGGGGAGGTTAGGACGTGACACCCAGAGCCCTGGGAGGGGAGTTCCATCAGGCCCCTCACACAGAAGGAGAGACCGAGGCCAGAGGACGCTCACCCCCTCAGCATCAGGCCCTGGTACTGGGGAGGTGGACCTGCCTCCAGTCCAGCCCGCACCTGCTGACCCCAAGCCTTCTCTCAAGGCCACCTCCACAGACGGTGCCTCCTTATCTTGACTCTTCTGTTTGAGACAAAATGAAACAAAAATGAGAACTGCAGAAAGAAATTGCTGACCCCACTGGCCTGGCTCCGTCATTTTTACTATTTCCACAGAATTGTCTTTGTGCACAGGATGCCGATGTCCTGATGTTCAGGAAAGCTTCCCTGTGTGAAGTCCTGGGCAGGGCTGGGGGGCGATGGAGAGGGAACCCTGGGGACCCCCATCCCTGCAGGCTGCTCCCCAGGGAGGGGACAGGAGGACTCTGCTCTTCTGCAGGTTCCACACAGGTGGACAGGAGGCAGGACAGCCTGGGGAGGTGGAAATAGGGAGCAAATGCCGGGGTCCCGGAGCTGCCTACCCACCCACCTCCAGAGGGTCTGGGTTTGCATCAGTGAAGGGGCTTCAGACCCCCGGCCCAGGCCTGTGCAGACCCTGTGGAAGCTCTGGACTGCACCCCAACAGACAGAAGGGCATCACACCCATTGCCAGGCTATTTGTGCTCACTACAGGTGTGCTGTGTGGTAAGGTGGGAGCCTGGGGGCGGGGCCAGGATGGAGGGGCGGGGGTAAATCCAAGAGAAAAGAGCAAGTTGGAGGGGAGGGTCCAGGCCAGAGAGGTGGAATCAGGCCAGGGGGGCGGGGCCACACCCAAGGGGCAGGGCCCACATTGTCCTTTAGTAGGAGTGGGACAGACAACGTGATGTCCACTTTGGATGGGTGTCCGTGGGTCTCAGCCCCTCTTTCACTGCTTCCATCTCCACCATCTTCTTTATTGGCCTCAAGAGAAATGGGGTGAATTCATCAAATGCACAGTGCATGACACCTTGTGTATATTTTTTGTCTGCACGTGAATTCCATCTGCTTTTAATTTTGCTCCCCTTTAATCCCATTCCTCATCCCATTCCCCTCCTGCTCTTAGGAAATCATAAAGCTGTGTATAATAGTGTCTGTTTTATTTTTATTGAATTTTCATCTCATTTATTTGAGTGTTTATTGAGACTCTTTTCTAAGATTTCATTCTTAGGAAATCTTTGAACTGTGTTTAATGACTGTCTTTTTATTTGAATGTGTTCTTGCAAAATGTCCATTGCTGTCTTGTGGGCATATAATGTAAATATGCATCGATGGCACTGTGTTATATGTTTCATTCTGTTTATGACAGTTTTTATTTTTACAGATGATTGTGTGTTGTGCATACAATCAGCTCATGTTGCTGAGAACACGGTAGCTCCGTTGTGTCTCATGGCTGCATCATGCTCCGAGGCTGCATCCTCCACATTTTTCCTCTCCAGCCTCCCAGGATGGTCCCCACACCCACGCTCAGAGAGCAGCCTCTTCTGTGTCCCTTATGGACCCGTGAGAGTATCTCCCGGGGCATGTGCTCAGGGTGGGACCCCTGGTCAGACACATGTGTGTCCTTGATTGGACTAAACGGTGCCAGGTTCCCCCCCAGGATGGCGACTCTATCTGCCCTCCCACCTGCTGGGCACGAAGTCCCTGTGTCCCCGTCTCCCTGGCAACGCTGGCAGCAGCCGGCTCCCTAATCGCTGCCCGACCGTTAGGTGTAAACGGCTCTCACTGTGTTGTTTCATTTGCGTGCCTCATTTCCAACAGTTTTGAGCATCTGGGCTCACGTGTGCTCATATTGTGAGGTTTCCTTCCCTGAAGACTGTCTGTTAATATTCCTTTGCCCATTGTTGGGAATTCTGTCTCTTTCTTGTTGATAACAGAGTTACACTGTATATTCTAGGTGTTGATTGTTGGCCAGTTTTAAGCATTACAAACGTATTCTCCCATCTGTCAGCTGTCTGTTAACTTTGCCCGTGATCTCCTTCATTAACAGACATCCTTGGTTCTGATGTCATAAAGTTAATCATTTTTATGGTCTGGTTTATATTTTTAAATTTGTTTAAAAAATAACTCCCAGCCACAAGTTCACAAATATCCTACATATTCTCCTATTTTATTTCCTTTCCAATTTGGTTTTTAACCATCTGGATCCCACCTTCTTTGTGGTCTCGGTGGGGATTCAGTGTCACTCGCCCGCGGATTCAGCCGTTTGGCCCAACCCCACCTTCCACACCGCCCCTCCTCTGCCTGCTGTCTGTGGCCCGATTTCATCATAGTCTTGACGCCATCGTGTGAACAGTTACTTAGTTTGTTGGTTCTACTGAAATGTTCTGTTTTTGTTGACTGTCTCCTCTAGGGGAAACAAACCCAAACCCCGCAGAATGATGGAAACACGTCATCACCGCAGCCCTGATGCTCCTGCTTTCACTCGGGCGGCGCTGGGCTGGGGCTGGCTCTGGCTTTGGGAGTCCAGCAGGCCTGCTGCGTAGACCTGGTCACAGAGGGGACGGTCAGGAGGCTCTCCGGAAACTGGGGAGGGCCCGGGAGCCAGGGCCTGAGGGGATCCAGCCTGGCAGAGTGGTCTCCCCGTGGTCCTCCGTCACAGCCTTGGTGTGACTGTGTGGAGCGTGGAGGGCCATCACATCTCGGTTGTCCTGAGGCAGGCTGGGGACCTGGGGCCAGACCCCACACCTGTCCTGGGTTATGGGGTGCCGGGTGGGGGGTCAGGGTCCTGCTGTGGAGCGTTTAATGCTGGCTCTGGGGGAGTTCATGGCGTGTGCCGGTGTCTGCGGTGGAGATATTTTCACTGTGACTCATGTGAGCTACTACCTGGCTCCTAGAATTCCTGAAAATTCACCACGTAGAAATCGGCTCTGACAGCGGGTAGGGGTGGCTCCAGGGCCCCAGGCCAAGCACCCCCAGCTCCCTGGATGCAGGCAGAGTGCAGGGGCTGGTGAGGAAGGGGAGCCCAGAGGAGGAGGGCCCGGGACCACAGGGGGCCCAGGGCTCTGAGCGCCAGCTCCTCCTCCTCGGCCAGCGTTCACTGGAGAGCGGGTGGTTCCACATCTGCAGGTCCTCACCGCAGTTCCCTCTTCCTGAGCGTCAGTTTCCCCTTCTGTCAAGGGGAAAGAGGACTGGACCCCGCCCAGGGGACAGAGGGGAATTAAATGGGGCCACACCACAAGCTCCCAGCTCAGTACCAGCGAACTGCGTGTAAGCGAGTGTTCATCCGTGATGACCCCATCCTGCCTGGTGCTCAGATGTCCCAGCACAGCCCGCGGCCTGGGGAGAGTGGAGAGACAGTCCACGTCCACAGGGACCATCAGGGCCGAGCAGGATTCAAACCCAGCCCTCTCTGGGTCTGAAGCAGCCACGCATCTCGCTGCCTTCGGGGTCCAGGCTGCTGAGGCCCAGGGTGAGATGGGTGGTGTCCCCGCAGAGCCTGCTCCCTCTGCACAGGGGGACGTGGGGAGGCCACTCGTGCCCTGCAGAAAGGGTGGCTGCTCCTCACCCCGAGGTAAAGGGCCCCTCTGCCTGGAGCCATAGTAAGGGCGCAGGGCAAGAGCAGGATGGAAACAGGCCACGGGCTCTGCCTCACCTTCAGGGATCCAGCCGTGCTCCAGTCCGGGCCCCCACCCGCCACCTGCTCCCCACAGACCCCAGGGTCCCACACACCTGCCAGCAGAGACCCCCGGCTGTGAAGAGGCCCCACCCCCGGCAGCCAGGGAGGGATAGTGCAGCCTCCTCTTTAAAGGGGAAACCCCCCCACACACGCAAGTCTGGTCCAGAGTCACATCTAAACAGGCAGCTGACACTGTGGAGGACAGGAAGGGACAGCTCAGGTCGCTCCAGGTAGAGTTACCAGTAAATAAAGATACAGGATGCCAGTTCAGTTTTAATTCCAGGTAAATAACAAATCATGTTTAGCCTCTATAGGCCCCCTGCTGGTGTGTCCTAAACACTTGGGGGCCTGTGAGGAGGGAGATGGGCCAGGGGCCGCCCCTTGTGATGCTCCCTGAGCCCTGAACGCAGACCACCTGGGTGGGGTGGGGGTGACCCAGTGCCAGGAGACCCTGGGAAGGAAAAGCACTTAGCTGAAGCGTTAAAACATGCCGGTGCTGCACTCCCCTCCCTGGAAGCTGTTCTGCGGGTGGAGAACAAAGAGGAGCTTGCAGTGAAGGGGTGAGTGAGGCAGAGAAATCCTGTCTTTCAGCTGGAAGCGCCTGGGGCAGGTGTCCCTGCTGAGAAGAGGGAGAGAGGAGTAGGGGGAGGGGAGGGGAAGCGCAGGTCTCCTCAGGGCAGGAGAGGGGGGAGGAAGGGAAGGAAGCACATTGAGCAGTCAGTCCACAGTCTCTCATGGGAAAACCTGTCACTTCATCGGGTGCACAATAAGCCGCAGGCATTAGACAGAGCCAACAGCTGAGCTGCCTAAATTCCCTGAAAATTAGTTTTCTTGGCTTCCTTTTCTTGGGAATGAGTGAATCAAACTCTGTGTTTTTCAGAATGTCTCAAGTCTCCGGTCCTCCCAGCTGAGATCCAGACAAGTGAAGGAGAGAGGGAGACGCGGGCTGGAGATTCGAGAAGGTTAATTAAAGTCTCAGATTCAAGGTCAGGGTGACCAGTCGCCTGAGGTCCTGGCTGCCCAAACTTCCAGGGGTAACAGCCCCCAGTCCCGTGGACCAGAACCATCCCTCAGAACAGGAATCTACATTTGACAGCCTTTGCTCATCTGATGGATTCTTCTCCCGAATTCTCCTCTTAGAAATGAAATGGATTTCCATGGAAACGTGGGCCTTGATGGTGCAGGACACAGGCTGTTTTCAGTGGTGCCAAAGCAGTGTGGCCGGTGCATAGACACCCAGGCTGAGCTCATCCATGAGGTTCCACACTCAGGAACCTCAGCACCCGTGGCAGTCAAGGGGCCGGCAGGACCGTGGTGCTGTTATGCTCCGCAGACGAGCAGGAAAGTGTGTGAAACCTGCCAGGAGCACCCGAGAAACATGGGAGGTTGTTTTTGCTGAGGCGACTTGACAGGAGGAAGTGGAAGAGGATTGGAGCTGCTCTTCCCAGGTGAGCCCCATGCTGCACTCCCAGGAGACAAGGAAGTTCAGTCACTGCAGGGGCCCATGTGTCATCTCCAGGGCATCAGCCACACTTGGTCCCAGCCCAGCCCGACTGCCCACACACTGCATTCTGTCGCCCTCAGGTTCCTGACTCAGCCCAGACAGTGTCCTTGCTGCCTGCAGGGCCCTGGAGTGGTCACAGGCCCAGCCTCAGGCTGCGTGAGCTCCCAAGGCACTGCCACGCTAGGAGGCAGAGGCAGGCTGAGGCTGGGGGACTTCTGCGGTCGCCTGCCCTCCCTTTGTTGGGTCTCAGCATGGGGTTCTGCTTGGAGCCCACACCTTCCTCATTAGATGCAGTTTTTTTAAAAAAGTTCACTAAATTTTGCCACAGCAATAGTTATATTGTTTTTGCTCATTTTTCTTCCAAAAGGAACATCTTTTTGTTGTTGAGTTATGCTTTTTGGCGAGGAAGATTTGCCCTGAGCTAACAGCTGTTGCCAATCTTCCTCTTTTCTTTTTTCCCCTCCCCAAAGCGCGAGTACGTGGTCGTATATCCTACTTGTATGTCATTCTAGTTCTTCTATGTGGGATCCTGCCACAGCATGGCTTGATGAGTGGTGTGCAGGTCTGTGCCCAGGATCCAAACCAGCCAACCCCAGGTTGCTGAAGCAGTGCACGCAAACTTAACCGCTAGGCCACCGGGCCAGCCCCTAGATGCAGTTTTGATGAAGCCGCTCCTGCGTGTCTAGCCCTTCCTGACCAAGGGGCAGGCAGGTGACAAGCTGCCCAGTCAGTGCTCTCTCACTTGACTTTGACACTGGCAGTGTGGTAGAGTCTCCAGAGGTGGCCACCCAAACTCCCTGTCCCCCTGTGTACACATGCCACCCCTCCCCCTATCCAGAGGTGGAGTCTGTCTCCTTCCCGTGGGTTGACCTGGTGACTTTCTGTGGCCAACAGAATGCAGAGGAAGAGATATACAGGGACGTTCATGCCCGGAACTTAGGGCAACGGGAGCCTCCCCTTTCCGCCTCCTGGAAGCTCGCTGCCATGTCACAGGGCAACGGTGAGACCTCCGTGCCTGAGGAGCCCAAGGAGTGCCTGAAGAAGCCACATGGAGAGGCAGGCGGAGGGGGCACACGGGAGCCTTCCTGAACCTCCCAGCTCAGCCTGCCAGCAGCTGGTTGCTGCTGAGGGAGTGACCCCAGCCAAGGCCACGGGGAGCTGAGGAGCCCCAGCTGGGCCCTGCCTGAAATACCACCCCAGGACTGCGGGAAATAATGAATCCCTGGTGTTTTCAGCCACGGCACTTTTGGATGGGTTGTTGTGCAACAAGAGATAACTGAGTCAGGGAGAGTGGCACGGACTGGAGAGGCTGCAGTCTGATCAGCCGGGAGAGCCCCCGACACGGCTGTCCACGGTCCCTGGACCCGGATCCCTGCCCCTGCAGTTCTAAGTCACAGGTCCTGTCATTTAGTGCAGCCCGACCCCGTGCACCTGCCGCCCTCTGCATTAGGCTCCTGATCCCCTCCTGGCAGGTCACTCTTTGATTCCTATTCAGCTTTCATGAGTCCCTCTAACCGTGCTGGTGACAAGTACAGATTAATTTCTCGGCCTGACTTGGATGGTTTTCGTCTTCGATTCCTCCGTATCCCCAGGGCAGCTCCAGGCATGTTGGTGTCTTAATTCATCATCTGTGATTTTACAAAGGGATCGCCCAGCGTGGGGACACTTCCACATCACACATCTCACTGCACAGGCCACACCCAGGCCAGGCAGGACCAGAGTTCAGAGCTGCTTTCTAGGGGCCATCGTCACGGACACCAAGGGGCAGGCCCATGTCTCCTCACAGACGTGCAGTCAGTCTGTCTGCAGTCAAATGGAAGTGGCTGCACTCACTGTGGGCACAGGGGCCTGTAGGTGCACATCTTCTGTGTTGACTGTTGCTCATTCCCTCTGCTTCCAAAACCAAAAGGCCGATTTTGTTTTGGGAAACCACATCTTCCCCCCTTTAGTTCTCACAAACCTCAGGAATTGGTTCCTCCGTGACCCAGGCATTTTACAAAGGGCTGAGCCAGTCAGATCTTCATACTCCCCTGGAGAAAGGCAGAGGGAGTGACATGCAGGGTGAGAGCATTTCCAAAGTCAGAGCAACTGCAGCCAGCGAAACACAGCCCTGAGTCACTGTGCTGGGCCATCTGGGGGCAGAGAAAATACACCCAGTGTATGTGACTTCCCCAAATTCAGATAACCCCCACGTGACCTGGGTTGGGGAAGCCCGTCCCTCCCAGGCTGACTCTCCTCTCAGCTAGAAGCCGGGCGCAGGTGTGCTCCAGAACCTCCATTTCCCGGCTCAGAGCGCTGGCCTCCTGGCTGGGGGCCCCTTCTCACCTGGGCTGAGTGCTCTCAGCTGTTCCTGAGCATCTCTCTGGCTCTGCAGCCTGAGGCCTCAGAAAATGTCCCCAGAGAGGATGGATGGAACTTTCCACGGAGTGCTGAGTTAAACCCACCCTGGTGCAGACTTCCTTGTGTTCACAGGGGCTGCCGACTCTCTGGGAGAGACCAGGGGAAAGAGCGCAAGTGGACGGAGCCTGTGTAAGGGACTAACTTGGGAACTAATTCATCCTGTGAGCACACTCCGTCTCGCCTGCTCATCTTGCATCCTGCTCTTCTCCCATCTCTCCCACACCAGCCTCCCCTCTGGTCTCCTTGGTGAGAGCCACCAGGAGGGTCCCCCCCAGTACTGGTGGGATGCCCAGCTGTCTGTACCCACACAATCTGTGCCTGGACAGGGGTGGGGTTGGGTGTGAGACACACTGGAGGGAGCACCGTGGGGTGGGGGCTCTCCAGGGTGGGGGCTCTCCGAGGTGGAGGAATCCCAGGCAAACACCCGCATCGTCCTCCACAGGGTCTGATGATTCTCCGCCCACACCGTCAGGAACGCAGGCACGTATCAACCTCCAGGTGATGTTCCCTGTTATCCCTCAGCACTGATGAGGAAGGGATGACTTCGTCCGTTCGTTATTCAAGCGCTGTAAAAGTTTGACCCCGCACCGGAAGAGCAGCAACAAGACACCAGCAGCAAAGACGGTCACGTGGAAGGGACTGTATCACGCCTCGTGCACCAGTCTGCCCAACAGAACAACAGGTTCACACCCCCCGCCCCCAGCTCAGCTCTGAGCACTGGGGGTGGGACGCAGGACCCTGGATGTGTCCCCACGCCCACACACCGAGGGGGAGGCTGGCTTCCTCAGTGAGTCATTCTTGTCCAGCACGTCAAGCGCAGCAGGACAGCTGAGAGACCAACCAGGGACTTGACAAAAAGCAAGGCCACTTCAGCCCCACCTCCCTGTTCTTCTCAGGCTTCCTCCGGGCTCCGAATCCCAGGCCTCGTGTACAAGTAATCAGCCTCAGGTTAGTCACTGAGTTTAAATCATGACATTTTGAGGATTCAGACCACAGCAGCATTCGCTCACTGCCCGTGTGTATAATCCTAACCCTACGGCAAGGCCAACCTCACTAAGCTAGTTTCTTGAGAAATGCCAAAACGCAACCTCTCCTTCAATTTACTTCTTAACTTTTTTTATTGTTTTGTTTTTTGCTTGTTTTATACAGGCTTTCTCCCTCAAGGGCGGTTGACATAGAAAGACATGTCACCACTCAGGTGTTATCATTGTTAAAATCGGAGGACATTTTTTCTCTTCTATTCCAGCTCATCACGGGTCCATGTTCTCTGTGCACATCCACCTCAGCCTCCCTGGATTCGCCTTTTAAACAACCGTGGACTCTCCTGGGAGGGATCATCACGTTGTGGAGAGCTGTGCAGGGCCTGGAGTCAGACAGCCGGGGTGGAGCCCCGTCCACACCCTCACATCTGTGTGGCCTTATAAAGTCACTTCATCTCTCTTAGCTTCAGTCTCCTCATCTCTGAACTTAGAACCATGAAAGGACACACCACCCAGAGCAGATGAGATGAGTCAGTAGATGTACGGAGTCAGCACTGAGCCTGGAAGGTAGGAAGCACTCAGTACGTTACCTCTCATTATTGTCACTTTTATAATTGCCAAACCTTTTAGCTTTATATGTTTCTTTGCTCCTTCAGCGACATTGTTCCCCAAGACGACGGCTGTGGTGGCTCCTGACTATTTACAAAGATCTAACATGACTGATGTTTAGTCAGACCTGAAAGAAAGGGGGACAGACGGGGCAGTTCCTGCTGAGCAATGATAGTCTCCACATCTCAGGAACCTCCTGTGCGCCAAGCTCTGTGTTAGCTGCAGTTGTGATCGGTCACTTAATCCTCGCAGTAGCCCACTAGACATGGACTACGATCGTCCCCATTTTACAGAGGACGGAAACGAGGCTCAGAAGGTGTAAAGCTCTTGCCCAAGGCCGTGGCTGGGAAGTGGAGGAGCCAGTATTGGCGTCAAGGACAGGAGGAATCTGAAGTCCTCGCTCTTCTTCTCCATGCCATGTTTTCTCTGTTTCATTCATAATTAAAGAGAAAAAGTCAATCCTCAACTCTCTGTAGCACAGTACAAACAGCACAGCAGGAAGCTTTTCCCTTTAACCCAGAGTTTGCTGAACTAGGCGGGGTCAAAGCTACTTTTTAGTTCCTTTTTCCCTTTGTTTTCCAGTTTAATGTCTATTGACCTACTCGTAATTACTTCTTCTGTTCTTAGCTGTGTGTCAAGTTTACAGATAAATCTGTGACAAGTTTCTGCATCTGTTACTATGATTCGTTTTCTTTTACATTAGCATTACAGTTCCCATCTTTCTGTTGAAATTTGTTATTTGTTCATGCATATTCTCCAGATTTTCCATTAGAGGCTTTAGCATATTAGAGTTTTTTTTTTTTTTTTTTGAGGAAGATTAGCCCTGAGCTAACATCTGCTGCCAATCCTCCTCTTTTTGCTGAGGAAGACTGGCCCTGAACTAACATTCGTGCCCATCTTCCTCTACTTTATATGTGGGATGCCTACCACAGCATGGCTTGCCAAGTGGTGCCATGTCCACACCTGGGATCCCAACTGGCAAACCCCAGGCTGATGAAGCAGAACGTGTGAACTTAATCACTGCGCCACCAGGCCAGCCCCTAGTCAGAGTTGTTTTAATTTCAGTGGCTGGTAGTTCTGTTTGTTGTCTGTCGTCATATCTGAGTCTCATTGTGTTGTTTGTCTTGTCTCTTGAATTTTTTCCCTTGTATTTTCTTGTGTCTTGTACTTTTTGGTTGAAAGTTGGACGTGGGAATGGACAATAGAAGTTGAGATAGGGGCCGGCCCCATGGCCAAGTGGTTAGGGTTGCGTGCTCTGCTTCAGTGGCCCAGGGTTTCATCAGTTCCGATCCTGGGCACAGACATGGCACCACTCATCAGGCCATACTGAGGTGGCATCCCACATGCCACAACTAGAAGGACCCACAGCTAAAATATACCACTATGTATGTACTGGGGGTATTTGGGGGGAAAAAGCAGAAAAAAAAAAAGAAGATTAGCAACAGTTGTTAGCTCAGAAGCCAATCTTTAAAAAAAAAAAAAAGTTGAGATAATAGTACTTATATCTGGAAATGTGTATGCCTCTTGTCTTATGAGGCCTTGATTTAGAAGAAATGCTCTTGCCCGCATTTATGGAAGCCCTGGGTTGCTCTCACTCTGACCCAGATAAGCCAGCATTCCATCTCCATCTCTCCCTGAAGGCTCCTGTCTCCCTTAGATTTCAGGTTAGTTGGTTTCCTGCAACCTCACCCCTCTAATGTGCTCAAGGAAAGTTATGATTTTGTAGATCCTCTGGTCTTTTCTTGTCACTAGGGTGTGGATGACGTTCTTTACAGCATTCTACAACCTAAGCAGCAACCAAACAGGACACTTCTCTTTAAAGGTGTATTACTTTTCCTCAGAGCCTATTGGTCAGCAGTTGGTCACATGGCACACAGCTGGAGAGGATACTGGAAAATGTGGTTTGGATTCTAGATGGCAATGTATCCAGATAAATGCTTTATGACCATGGAGGATGTGGAGAATGGTTATTGGGGGTGACTAGCAGGCTCTGCCACACCCTATCATCTTCCCAGTCTTCACGTGACTTCCTCCATTTTGGAAGCAGGAATACTGAAGTTCAGTGAAGTGACATCCTTTGTTCCAGTCACGTGGTTCCAGATCACCCGTGCTCAGGCATGGACTCTGCATTCTGGGTACAAACCCAGTCAGTGGGAACACTGGTGAGGACAGGCACCAGGGTGCACTGCAGCTCCTCCCAGGCCCCTGCCAGGCCCACCAAGCCCAGGTCTCCCTTCTGAGCTGCCGTCTGGTCTGCATTTCTCCACCAGGCTCCACTGGTATCCAGAGGACCTTGTCAACTTCCTGCAAGCCCCCAGGTCATGCAGAGACCTGGAAGTGCCCCAACACAGTGGATGGGCACCTTGAGAGGGCAGCCGGTCCCAGAGAGGAAGGCCATTCTCCAGAGAAAGACCACTGAGGCAGGAGGATGGGGGATGCACCAGAAGATGGTAGAAGACAGCTTCTGGAGAAGACCGTGGGGTCTGGGTCTGACGGAGGCCAACTTCTCAATTGCCTTCCCCCGCCTTGAGGAGGCGGTCCAAACTCTTCACCATGACCTGTGAAGCTGAACCTGACCTGGCCCCACCGCCCTCTCCAAGCGCACCTTGTGGGGACATGCCATCACTCACACCCTTCAGTCCAGCTGCACTCAGATCCTTCAGTTTGTCAAATGCTCCCAACTTTGTCCCATCTTGTGGAACTTTGCATTTGCTCTTCCCTCTGCCTAGAATGTTCTTCCTGAGACATCTGTATGGCTGGCTCCTTCTCTCCTTCCATTCTCAGCAGAAAAGTCACTTTGCAGAGAACGCCTCCAACTCTGTGGAAGTGGCCTCCCTGTTAATCTCCTCTCATCGCTGAGTTATTTCTGTTGTAGCAAACATCACTGTCTACAGTCGTCCTGCTCTGTTACTCATTTTATCGTTTGTTGTCTGTTTCCTAAGAGGGCAGGGAGCACGTCAGCCTTGACCCCCAGTGACCAGCAGTGTCAGGAACGTGGGACGTGACTGATTCAATCTCAGGAGTGAAGGAAGGAAGCAGTGAATCAGAAAACCTTTGAGTCTGAGGAAGGAGCCCTGCTGGGTTTCCTCCTCCCATCCGTTGCTGCCCTCCCCTCCCCAGACCTTGGGCGCCGCTGCCACCCAGTCCCGCCACTGAGGAGAGGGCCAGCGCCTCCCCTGCAGTTCCCGGCCCAGCACCCTTCCCCCAGCCCGGCTCTGCCTCTCTTCCTCCTTTCTCTCTTCCTCCTCGTTCCCCAATCTGTCCTCGGCTTCTCCCATCTCCTCCCAGCTCAGCGACTCCCAGACCTTGGGTGAGGAGCCCCTTTGCCACCTTGAAGTCACTGAATGCCCCCTGAACCCACCCTCCAGACTCAAGATGCTGTCAGACCCAGACCAGCCTCCTCAGCCCTGGGGAAGCCCTACTTTCCGGTGAAGAAAAAAGGTCTTTGTTCCTCCTGGGCCCTGAAGCAAGCTGGACATTTGTTACGCTGCAGGAAACCATGTCCCCCACTGCACGCTCCTAAGTGGAGAGGCACAGATTTCCAGGCCGTCAACTCAAGTGTGTAAAATAACTGGATTCTTTTATAACTAAATATAGTCTGTCTCTAGAGCCCTCACTCTGCCTAATGGCAGAACAAAATAGACTCAATTCCAGGTGAACGGCGCCAATTCAGGGAGGGAGATGCTTTTTCTAGACAATTGAGGATCTCCCCCTCCCCTCTTAGGTGCCTCTGTGTTGTGGGTTCACACGGGGCAGGTGGGACCCTCAGCCGCCCCTCCTGTGCTGACATCTGCTGACCAGGCACAGCAGGGTCTGGTCCTGTAACCCTCAGTGTGCCTGGTGTCACGCCCCCTGACCCAGCACAGCTCTCTCTCCTGGCGCCTGGCCCTCCCTCCACTGTAGGACTTTGTCCTTTGTGGGACCCGGGGCACACTGCACTCTCCCCCAGTATATGGATGTGAGAACCCAAAGGTCTCTCCTGGGTCCTCTCTGCCCTGAGGCCCCACCAGCCTTCTCCTCTCTCCCTGCCCTCACTCTGGCTGTGTGGGTCCCCTGTGGGGTCACTGCTTCCAGAGTCCCAGGTGGGAAGCAAACCCAAGTCCCCTCTGCTTTCGGAGCCCTAACTCATCAGGGGCGGCTGTCACTCTCCCTCGGGTTCAGAGCTGACGTGGGGGAGGGTGTGGGGCGCAAGGCCCCTCCTCACAGACCCTCCTCCAGTCTGTCCTCCTCCTTTTGGGTTCCTTCTCTTGCCCCACCCTGACCTCCCTGGGGGCGGGAAACAAGCGACTGTGAAGCTGTGCTCCCAGGTCTCTGCCTTACAGCAGGAGGCGTCCGAGAAGTCACCCCGCGGAACGGCCACGCGGCTCCTGTCCCTCTGTTCTGGCGGCCGGACTTCCCACCGTGTCACCCGCCGCGGTGTCGGTGACCCAGCCCAGAGGAACGCCCACCGCGGAGGGAAGCTGCTCGGCCGACCCAGCGCCGACCGGGGGCTGAGCTGTCCCTCTAGGGCCGCTTGTCCCTCATGCCCGGCTCAGGGGGCACCTGACGTGCACAGACGAGGAGCTGCCAGAGCGCCGGACGTCGTCCTGAGCCGCGTCACAGCTTAAACAACCAGGGGCTCTGTGTGACCAACTCCAGGCGTGGCCGTAGGGGTCACCCCTATAGACCCCACCGGGCCCAGGGGGACCCTCCGCCCTCCTCGTCACCCAAGATGGCGCTAGCCATCCACTTCCGTCCACGTCTGGAGGGGAAGGGACCGCGGGCTTTAGCGGCATAGCCGGAAGTAGTACGCATCATTTCCTCCCGCATCCCATTGGCCAGCCCTTGGTCATGTGACCACTCCTTGCTGCAAGGGAGGCTGGGAATTGCAGTCCTTATTCTGGAAGAGTAGATGTCCAGCTGTGCACTGTGGGCTCTGTTGCTACAGCAGGAGGAAGACGAATGAACTTTGGGGGCAGAGTCACTGCCCAAGGCTGGTCCAGGGCTTGTTTCCAAGCCTTGAGGCCACTTCCATTTATAGCTAAATAATTCAAGATGAATGAAGGGAATATGAGAGAGTGACTTGAGCTGGTTCAGGTGATCACGGACCAAGTTAGGAAGGGAAACAGTTGGTTTCAGACAAGCTGGAATTTTAGATCCATGAGATCCACACCTAGTCGGATGATACACATTTAAAATTTGAAAACAAAAAGACAAGCCAGTTCCAACTAGAAGGGAGATGGAAATTGCTTGTCAAAACATGTATGCCACGGCAGCCAGGAGAGCCCACCAGGAATGCCTGATGACATTTTAAGTAGCTTTTGTGCTGCTGCACTCTCTCTAACTGTCACGGCTTTTATTATCTGTCACTATGACAGCCACTTAATGCATTTCATGATGGCCATGTGTCAACTGTCCTCCCTTGGCAATGTCACTCCAAACACATTGTTCTTCAAACATCCCTGCCCTTCCGTGCTCTCTGATACCGCCTGGGGAAGCCCGCCATGGGGCAGACTGGCCGCTCTGTGCATCTATCCCCGGAGATCCAATCGGCCAGACACCCCTTCTCAACGTGCACACAGACCCAGACTCCATGAGGACAAGTGCCCTCTGGAGGGAGAGTTGGAATGCACAGCTAGTCTGACTCTTGTCCTGCTGAGACATTTAAAAATGAGCCTTCGCCATGTCTGCACACACAGAAGTCAGTGCTGACTACTGTGGGAGGACCAAGCTTTCTCTCTCTATTTATGAGCGATTTTTCTGCACAACAGCCTCAAACTTGCCTTTCACTTCTAGGAGCAATTGTTCACTGAGTCTCAGATAAAGACAGAATTGTCTCAAAGATACAGTCTGGGGATACAGTAACGTGTTTCCAGCACTCAGACATCTGCTTCTTCTTTCTGAAAGAGGATCAGCATTTGTGCAGCCAGACACCTAAGTCTGTCCTGGAGAGGCAGCCCCTGAAAGGGCCCCAGGAGGCACAGATACACACAGAGCCCTGGGCCCACATCTGGGGTGACGATCAGAAGGTAAATTCCCAGGTCAGTTTCCAATGATATTTCTGGAATGTTGCCCACCTAGTACATCACTCTTTGATTTGAAATGAGGAGATAAATTGCAGAGAGAGAGTCAGCAACACCTGATCTTTTCTCCAGAAAGGTGAGAGGACATCAGAGAAGCAGTGGTGACAAGCCAACTGACACGTGGACCCTGACGAGTGCTCAGTGATCTCTATATACTTCCTCATCAGACTCTCCTTCAAGGTGAAGGTTCCTAAGCAGAGACTGTCAACCAAATGTTGACATGAATGCTGTGACCAGAGGAATCCTTTGTCTCTCCATAGGGGATGCTAGAGCTTGCAGTACTGTCTCCATGAGGGCATGCCTGTAGACCCGAACCTTATGAAGGGAATGCAGGAGCACATTCAGGAAGGGTCACTCCCCAGCTGATGGCCATGTGAGGAACCTGCTCTCCAGGGGTCAGCTGCTCTCCTGGACTGCGTGCCCTGGTGCTCCAGCCCAGCATAGCACAGTTGCCCATGTCCTGTTTAAAGAACTCTGGGGCTCTGCAAGGACAGCCAGGTCTCCATCATGTGGCCTCCTGCAGGTCAGTCAGTCAGGCATGGGAGCTGCAGAGTCCACTCCCTCCCACTGTCCAGGCCAGGCCCTCAGGTGTCCCAAACAGGAGTGCCCACATCCCATCCTGGGAACCTTCCCTTCCCAGGGAGAGGCTCCAGCTTGACTGGGAGGCACCTTCAGAAAGTCCTGGGGGATATGGAGAAGCAGCAGCCATCTGATCCCAAGGCCTTGTCCATGGAATCCAGGGAGGCTGGAGTGGGGGATGCTCAGCACAACCTCAGCCCATTGCCATCATCTGCTTGTCCATGCCCAAGTGAGTTTCCCAAGGTCTTAATCATAATAAGTGTCAGATCAGACCCTGGGCTCATGCCCAGGCAGGCAGGCGTCCATGCTGTTAGGCTCAGTGCTGTGAGGATGCTGCCCTGACCTTGTCTGGGGGATTGTCCCCAAGTCCCATCACTCTCCCCTTGGAAACAAGGCCAGTGCTCCATTTCCCCTATAGGGTCCATCCCCAGACCCTGGCATTGACAGAGCCCACTGACAGGTCAACGTCTCCCCTCTTCTCTCCTTATAAGAGAAAGCCCTCACTCATCAGTGCATTTTACATGTGGCTTCTTCATCCTTTTGAGCTTTATTTTCTATCTTTGCCACAAAATCCCTTCATTTTTCAGCAAAGCTTAACTCCCTCCATTTTTCTCTGGCTCTACACTCCTTCTCTTCTCTCCCCTTCCTCACCAAATCCCTTAGGCAGCCTGGCTAACCCCTACTTATCTTTCAGACTCAATTCAGGCATCATCTACTGAGTGGAGCCTCTGCCCAGCTGGGTTAGAAGCCCTTTCTCTGTCACCACGTGCTTCTCCTCATCATTCATTCAGTAAACATGTACTGGGCTCTCCCTGTGCCGGGCACAGAGGATACAAAGGTGACTGTGGTGTGGTCCTTGTCTGTGAGGAGTTCCTAGTCATGCACCTTGCCACATTCTATGAGCATCTCACAGTGGACACATGAGCCCACCCTCATGGCCACCATTCATTTATCCATAAATGTGGTCACCTGACCAAGGCTGAGCCAATCATAGTCCTTCTCTGAGACCTTCCAAATTGGAACTAATATGGCATATCTTTCTCCAATGGCCGAGGCTCCATGACATGAGGCTCAGGGGCTGTGAACCTCCATGTTTCCTGCCACCTGGAGAAGCTGGTCCACCGTGGGAGAGAATAGAGTCAGTGCAGGGAGTGACGAGGACACGATGCTGCTCCTGAAGCTCACACCCATCTGCCTCTGGCAGTGTGTGGGCACACCTGAGTCAGGTGGGGTCCTGATGTGACCAGATGGCACGCCCAATGTGGATAACTGAAGATAGCTTTTCTATTTATCCTTAGAGGTGCAGGCAGGTGCAGAGGACCCACAGCAATGCTGAAGCACCCCAGGGACTAGCAAGAATGAGGAGTCTTATCCCTGGGCCCGTATAGCTCCCAGCTTTCCCTTGGGAGTCTCATGACACAGTGGCACCTCACTTTGTGATCCCACCCCATCATGAAGCAAACTCGATCTCTAGATGTGAGCCAACTTCAGGCCCTAGACATCAGTTACCTATTTGGATACTGGACAAACCTACCCCTTTGAACACAAGCCCAGCCTGGCCATGTTGCTCCTAAAGCTGTAGAGCTTGGCGCTTGTGCTTGCTGGAGAAGCGCTGCTGGGGGGCTGGAAAAAGAGTGACAAATCAAAGCAGTTTCAGGGTAAAAGCTGGGAGACATTCCAAGAGGCCATGAACAGGGGGCCCTGATTCGGGGGAAGTTTACAACTCTGTCATGGAGGGAGTATTCATCATTCTCAGATTGAGTCTCAGCCCATCAAGGTGTCTGGAGATCCTGGCCCGGTCCTCCCAGACTGTTCCTCTGATAGAGTGGTTGTGTTTGCTATGGGAAATTCTCCGAGCCTGGACAGTCTCACACCCACTGAGCGGGGACACCAATGCACCTGACCCGGTTCCCTCCAGCCCTGCTCTGTGTCAGGAAGGTCGCTTCTCCTGCAGAGGAAGAAACATGGTTTATTCAGTCCCAGCGTATTTCAGTGGGAACTTGCATGGGACGCTCTACCTTTTGTGTGTTAAGCAAGATGGTTTGAGCTCATCACAGAACCTAAAGCTGAGCTCGGCTCAGGACTGACTCCACGAGCTGCTGAACGCTGGGTGTCCCTTTGAGGACAGGTGGTCAACCTGGCAATGCTCCTAAAGCCCCAAATCCTGGGACAGCTCTCCCACCACGCTTTCCTCTAGACTGTGAGCTGACCCAGGGTGGCCTCAGGGTGCCTGGTTTAGGGATGGGCACAGGAGGAAGTGTGCCCCACAGAGCTCCATCCTGAGTTGGTTTTGTGACTGTGAGGAGACAAGCTGCTCTTACAGGGTGAGAACGAGAGAGACAGAGACAGAGAAATGAATACAGAGCTTGCGGACCAGCCAAGCCTCTACTTCTCAGATGCGGTGGCACATAAATCACTTCTCATCCTGACCACAGTCCCCTGTGCTCTGTCCCTTGGGATGCATCCCACTGTGCCCTCTCAGAGAGCCAGTGCCCTGGGTTCTGGTCTGGGTTCCACCTCTGCCAGAGTGGTTTTAGGGAACCACATCTCCCACCAGCCTCATTTTTCCCATGTGTCCCCGAGGGGCTTGGGAGTGATTCTCTCAGGGTCAGAGTCCTGCCCCTCACCCTCTGTCCCGAGCAGCCCAAGAAAGGTGATACTGGAGCCCCTCAGCCCAGACACAGGATGAGGTGCTTCTTCACTGGAGTCCTCTTCTGTCGGGGCTCCGTCTGGGGAGTGAAGCACGGGTTCCTTTGCCTGGTTCCCATGAACACACCTTCAGGCCCCATTTCCCTGTTCAGCTAATCCCAGGGTGGAGAGGATGTGGGGCCCCAGCTACATCTCAGCACACCTGGATCTCAGCTCTGTGCCATCCCTTGGATGCTCCTGCTCCGTCCTCCAGCCTGGGGAGCCTGGGCTGAGGGAGGCGAGCTCGGACAGAACATCCTGCTCGTCTACACTGTTGATCCTTTCTCTCGCCCTCAGACACTGAGTTCTGATGCTCAGTCATAGTGAAGCAGAAGGAAGGAGCTGACTGTGTGGGGATGGCTGGGGCAGGAACACAGCCTCAGTGGTCGAGATGCAGAAGTGCTGCCCTGTCTCAGCTAGAAGAGCCATAGCTTCAGTATCCAGCGCTCAGGGATCAGGGTGAAGCCCAGCTCTGAGCCTGGGGGCCAGTGCAGTGATGGGGCTCATGTGGATGATAACAGGCTGAGAACCCAGGGGTGGGTGTGAGTTCTGCATGGGAAGCAACATCTTGGTAGAAAACTCCCTCCAGGGCACAAGGGGTGCAGGGCACGGGGACAAAGGGGACCATCCCAGGACACCAGCCCAGCCCACCTTTTTCCACAGGCCATGGCCATTCTGTTCTGATCACAAGGATGGAGCACCCACTCCCAGGACGACATCATCGTGACAAGACTAAGGTTAAGTGATCGCTTACAAGGTGCCAGGACAGGTCTGTGAGCCTTACGCGCACTGACTCCTGTAACCCTCGCGGCTCCTTCACGGGGCAGCTCCTGCGCTGACTGTTCTCAGTTACAGGTGGGGAAGTCAGAGGTGCCCAGGCTTCAGTGTGCGGCCTGCCCCCCACCAAGTCCCCGGGGCCAGCACTGCGCCGTCCCTGGGTGGAGCGCGATGATGGCAGGGGCCTCTGTAAAAGGGACCCTTGTTCCCTGAGGAGGGGTCACTCAGTAACTTGTACCAATGGCCAGGCGCAGGTCTGCATCGCAGATGCAGGAATGAGCAGGGCTCCAGAGACAGGGTCAGTTGGGGAAGCTTTGGAGGGAGAATCTGGAAGTCCTGGAATCCTGGACGTGGCTGGGGAGCAAGGCTGGCCCTGGGCGAGTAGAGCCCTGCCTGTTGGGGCATTTGGGAAGGAGAGGATGCACCAGGCAGAGGCCACTGGAGATGCACATGACAGGAAAAGTACTGGCAGTGCACATGGCAGGGTGGGCCCAGAGAGGCTTAACTTGGCCCAATCCATTCACTGTTGGTCTCTGGGCTGGGGACCCTCCGCACCTGCCCAGTGTGGCCTCCACAGCATGCTGGGAGGTAACTGAGCCTCTGCCTGCATGGTGGTCCAAAGATGTCTGAGCCTCCAGGCCCAACCCCACACTTGCCGTAGCAGTGACAGCCAACCCAGTTCCCAGGGGAGGCCGGCTTGGCTGTAAAGTTGCTCTGACTCAGGTCTCCTGGGCCTTGGATGCAAGAGTAATGCCAGAGTGATGGTGCTGGGATGAGCAGGTGTCCCTAAGCCTGTGTGGACATGAGGAACAGTACCTGAGGATGCATTTAATAGAGCCCCACCTCGTCCGGATGGAACGAGAGCTCACCCTGCAGCTGCACCTGACCCACGTCCATTCTCACGGACACTCGGGGGCAGGGACTGGCTGCTGTGGCCAAGCCTGCATCCTGGCCTTCCTGGACCACAGCCAGACCACACTCCCCAGGTCCCAGCTGTTATGTGAGGCCGTGTGACAAGAGCGAGGTCCGGGAAGGTAGGCAGGAAAGATGCTTGTCCTGCTGGGGTGACCCTTAAAACCTCCCATGAACCTTGGTGCTCTTGACCTTCCACCAGCTTGACACAGATGACCACAGAACTTGGAGACCAAACACTGGAATGGTGGAACCACATGAAGGAAGTGAGTCCTGAGAATTCCCTTGGAGGGGACCCACCTTCAAGCAGAGGCTCATATTTTGGACTTTGTGTGCGTGATACATAACTAGTTTCCTGTTGACCGTTATACATGTCGCGGTTGATTAGTGGCTTGATTGCCTCAGCTCATTCATCCCCCCCGCCTCTGCGACCCACACAGCAGGATGGCTTTGTGGGGGCCGGGGCATTACCATGTCCACTCCAGGTAAGACCCGGAGCCAGCGACCTGGCCTGTGTCCTGTCCCATAAGGGAGTGAGTGTCCAACATTGTGTCACAGTAGAGTGTCTTAAGCAGGTCTGAGCAGGAGGTCGCAGGGAGCTTACATTTTACAGGGAAAAGGGTTTCCCTGCAAAAATGGGTTTGCCAGTGGCCCCAAGGGTCTTAAAATGTCTCTGGACTCCACCTCTCTGAGCATGGGTGGTCCAGCCAGGTTCTGAGTGTGGGTCCTCTCTTCCCAGTCCCTGCCTGCTGTTCTCTGATGGAGACACAGCACCTGCTGGATCACAGGACGAGGTGCCACCTGTGGGCTGTAGACAAAGACCACCCACTGCAGGAGGACCTGGGACGTGCGGATCCAGGGGGTGACGAGACACGTGCGGATCCAGGGGGTGACGAGACACATGCAGATCCAGGAGGTGACGAGACACGTGCGGATCCAGGAGACAAAGTGAGACGTGCAGATCTGACAGTCAGTGTGGGCTGCGCTGATCCAGGATATGGAGTGAGACATGCAGATCTGACAGTCAAAAAGGGCTGTGCTGATCCAGGGTATGGAGTGAGACGTGCAGATCTGACAGTCAGTGTGGGCTGCGCTGATCCAGGGTATGGAGTGAGACGTGCAGATCTGACAGTCAGTGTGGGCTGCGCTGATCCAGGGTATGGAGTGAGATGTGCAGATCTGACAGTCAGTGTGGGCTGCGCTGATCCAGGGTATGGAGTGAGACGTGCAGATCCGACAGATGACAGGATGTGAGGCTCTGACAGACAACCTCGGACGCGTGTCCAGGAGGTGACTTGGGGTGGGGAGCTCAAGAGATAACGTGTGGCCTCCAGTCTGGACAACCTCTCGGTCTCACCCTCTTGGGACAGAGCGGGGAAGGTCTGCATCACTGGCACTCCAGAGTGCTCCCCAGAAAGAGTCATTTATCACCAGGTTGTTATGAGGAGGTAGTATCCTTTGGAATCAATAATAGCAGTTAAGGACAAGGCAAAATTGTTGTCCAAACAACTTCACATCTCAGTGGCCACGGTTCATTTCTCCGTCCTGTCCTTGAAAGCGTTGAAATCAATTTCTAGGCCCAATTTCTAGGCTCCCACCTGGTGTGCCACGTCAGCAAACCCAACTTTCCTGTTCTGTCAAAGCTCCACTTGATCAGAAATGCAGTATATCAGTCAGCCCATCCCCAGGCGCCAGGCCAGCCCTGGGCTCTCTGCTCACTTCCTTTTCCTTGACCTTTCTAAACGAGGTCAGACACGCACCCCAGCCACCCAGGCCCTGCTCCCACGGTGCCCCTTTTGACACTCTATAAAACCTGCTTTCGCCCCAAATCACCCACAAGGCTGCTCTGCTGTGATGAGGCTCTGTACTCCCCAACACATGGAGAGTCTGCCCTTGAATAAAGGACGTCCAACTTGTCACTAAGTTGTTTCAGTTTCATAATTTGACAAAAGAGATGTCTTGGTTGTCATCCAACCTCAAGCAAATTCCATAGAATTTTGAAAACTTCCATCACACATGTGCACACGGTTCACACCCCTGTGTGCTGAGCATCTGGTGGCGCCAGTGTCTCACGGCGGAATTGATAGGTGGCAGAGCAGCCACAAGCACAGTGATTGTCCTCACACTGTCCTATTAGCCTGGAGCGTTAAACAGCCTGTCACAGGCACTGCTCTCAGTGGGAAGGACGGTCCCTGACTGCAGGCTTCAGAGTCACAGCACAACAGGGTCCACTGGTGAAGGAGCCCGTGCGTCCCCTCTGTTATAAATGACCAGGCCCAACAGTGTGCTGAGCTCGGGGTTATTAACCCAGAAATGCTGGCAAGGAGACTGTCGCACACGCTTGAGAGGAGTTCCTGTAACCCCGAGGGGAAGAGAAGGTCACCCAGGAACCTGGCACAGAAACCAGTGTCCAGACGCCAGAGGAGGGAGAGGGGAGGCGAGCACCCGCCCGGGGCGCCCAGAGTGGGAAAGTCGGCTCCCCACTGCCTGTGCCCCGTGGTCCCCGCCCTCAGGACCTGGGCAAGATCCTGCAGGACCCCCATCCCACCAGAGCTGTGGGAAGGTTCCGGAGCCCATGCCCAGCGCTCCCACAGGACTGGGCACCCGCCCCGCAGCCTGCTGGCAGGTGTGATCTGTTCCCCATGACCATCCTCGGGCAAGTGTCCCGCTCACCACAGCGAAATGCCAAATACAGCCACACCGGCTCCCCTGAACGTTCCACCTGTGGTCTCCTTCCAGGCCCCCGGTCGTGGAGATAGTCGCAAAGGCAGATCTGCAGGTCTGTCCAGGACCCTTCTCCTACCGGGGAGCCCATTTCAGACCAAGTCTCATCCATCAGTGAGGACAGCAGCACAGACCCCCAAATAGGTCGCCTGGGCACGTTCATCACCTGGAGCTGAAGGCACTTGACATGCAGCAAACGCGGGAGAGGCTTTCTCTGAGCTCCCTCTTCTGCCTGCAGACAGACCCTCCTGAGGGAGCTCATTGTCAGCCGTCCCCCTGGAAGTTTCCTCAGCCAGGAAGGTCCGTGCCTGTCCCAGGGGAGGAGACTGGAAGTGGACCCCACACCCAGTCAAGACTCGTCACAAACACCCCTCCCACCTGTTCCTCCCAGGGCCCGGCCATCTGTCCTCAAGATCATTCCTCTGCCTGAGCCCACGCCCCCTCCCGTCTCCTAGAGGATGGTATTTAGTCTGAGATTCTCATCTTCCTGGTGTCTCCCGTGTGTACTTGAGGGAGACATGTTAATAAACATCTGTGTGTTTCTCTCTTGTTAATCTGTCTCTCACGGCAGGTGTCTCACCAAGAACTCAGCGGGGAGAGGGGAGAGGATTTGTCCCCCCACATCAGCAGCATAATGAGCTGCCCCTGCTCCCACATCAAGCCCTTCAGATGACATTGACTCTGCCATTCAGCCTGTGGAGGGAGCGCAAGGCTGCCTGGGCCTGGAACACGGCCGGTGGGGGCACTGAGCTGAGGGAGGAGGCCGAGCTCTTCTTCTAGGACCTGGAGAATGACCCCCTTTCTCCATGAAGGAACCTCAGTGCCCACATCCAGGTGAACCCTGGAGACCGGCCTGGATTGAAGAGGAGTGAGTGGGACCAAGGGTCACAGAGAAAGGCCTGCCCGTGTCTCAGACACCCCGCCCTGCATCTCAGGCCACAGCCAGGAGGGGTTCAGGCACCTCCCACAGTCAAGGCCTCCGAGGCCCCCAGGTGAGGCCCCCCATGAGCTGCCCAAGGGGGTCAGAGCCCAAGGACTTGGTGCGGGGGCAGGCCTGGGCCGTGGGGCCAGCTGGCAGGGGGTCTGCAGTGTCCCCTGCTCTCCCTTCAGCCTGCTCTTTGCCTGTGGGAGGGGGCTGCACCTGCTCCTGCACCAACAGTCAGAACCTGTCCTCTGTCCCCTGGGGAACTCAGGGCTGATGTGGGGTGGGGAGCACGCTCCGTCCACGGTTCACACTGCACGACTCACCAGGGGAGCGGCTTTGCAGTAAGTGCACCTGAGTGTGGGGGAGCCGCCCAGGGCCACTCACACCTGCTGTGTGTCACCTGCAGCTCAGCCCCAGGAAGAAGGAAGGCGGGTTTGCTCTGCTCTGTGGCTGTAACTTCAGGTCTGAGCTACAGAAAGAGGAGAGTGGACATCACACCTGCTGCTGCCCAGGGCTGCCCCAAGAGCCTCTGCCTGGGTGGCGAGCTGCACCTGCTGTTTGTGGACAGGACCCCAGGGCGCTGCTCTGGCCTGACTAGGAGCCAGGACTCAGCCCCAAACAGCCCTCCTGGCACTTCAGTAAGCTCCGGGTGCTCCAAGGGCAGACATCCTCAGAGACCCCGGCTGGCCCCACGTGGAGTCCCCGTGGACCCTCCAGTTGGGAAAGCCGCTGTGACTTATGTCAGAACTTTGCTGAATCATCCCAAAGTTGCTCAAAAATATGATCTTCCCAGAGTTTGCTGAATTTCAGCAAAACAGGAAGATCGTGGGTTTTGCATAAAAATTTAATATGAATAAAAAGGTTGCTAGAATTGTTAAAATTAAGAATATTTAGAATACTAACAACTGAGCAATCTTAATTTAAATGATTCAGTAGGAAGGTAGAAATCAACCTGGAGATGTTCTGCTTGAGGACAACACATTTAAAGGCCCATGGATTATTTATTCCCTTAATTTCCCCTTGAATGCAATCCTCAGTCTGTATTATTAGATTTTTAATGAATATTAATTTCTAACATGAAATACCTGGGTTTCCGAGTTTTCACTGAAAGGCCAGGGGCCGGAGGGAGGCCGCACTCCTCCGGCACTAAAGGCCAGATTCTCCCAGAGCCCCCTGCGCAGGAGGACCTGCTCCCTCATTGTCGGCGGGCCTTCCGTCCCCTCACCCAGGAGGAGCAGGAGGCAGGACCCGGCGGGGCTGAGGCTGGCAGATGCCCCCACTGGGCGCGGGCTCCACGGGGCGGGGCTGCGCAGGACGAGCGGGCGGAGGGTCCAGCCCTCCCGCGTGGGACTGAGCTTCCTTCCCTTTGCGTCCCACATGCCCCTGCGCTGTGCTGAGAGGCTGACCTCCACGGACAGGGTCCGCCACCCTCCTCCTCTGGCTGCTGTCCGGTTTGGACATTGGGGCGCCAGCAGGACATCAGAGGGAGAGAGGAGAGGGAGGTGGGCGTTTATTCCGGCCCCTCCCTGCTCAGGGCTCTGGGCTCAGGCAGGCCCCCTCCACCCGCCCTGACGTCCCCACAGGGCCAGGCTCTGCTGATGTGAAGTCCTAGGACCTGGGGACCCAGAAGTGAGACGTGCTCAGTAGAGACTGCAGGGGGAGGGTGACGGGAAGGGAGGGGCCACTTTAGACGGAGAAGGGGGGTCAAGAGGCCGTGTTACTTCAGCTCAAACCAGTAACGGGGAGGCTGGGAGAGGCCCCTCCGCCCACAGCCACGTCCTGGAGAAGAAAGCTGTGGTGTGGAGCCTCAGGGTCAGCGTTTCCTCTGGGCTGCCAGGTGGTGATTTGTGGAGGCGGGACCACGGGGTCCCCATTCTGGGGAGGCTGCTTCAGTCCCTGATTAAACAGCAGTCCCAGCTGGGGGCTGGCTTGATTGCGGGCTCTCTCTGACACTTGCTGATCCTCCTTTAAACAAGGAGAGAGGGGTCTGAGCCTCAGAGCCCTTGGCCAGTGTTTGACCAGCATTTGATAAAGTGGAGGTATTTCCATGCATTTAGCTAAGTGAAAAAATGTCATTATTTTAAAATACTTTATGCTTTTAGAGCAGTTTTAGGTCCACAGCAAAACTGAGGGGGAAGGTAGAGAGATTTCCCATGTACCCCCTGCCCCAGCACGTGCACAGCCTCACCCATCATTGGCATCCCCACCAGATGGGGTATTTGATACGACTGATGAACCGGCAGGGACTGTCATCATCACCCAGAGTCCACAGCCAACATCAGGGTTTGCTCTCATGTTGGACATGCTGTGAGCTTGGACAAATGCATAATGACGTGTATGCATCATTATGGGATCACACAGAGTAGGTTCACTGCCCTAAAAATCCTCAGTGCTCCTGCCATCCCTCCTTCCCCACCCCCTGGCAGCCACTGATCTTACTGTCTCCATAGTTGTGCTTTTCTGGAATGTCACAGAGTTGAGATCGTACAGTATGCAGCCTTTTCAGGTTTGGGTTGGCTTCTTTCACGTGGTGATGTGCATTTAAGCTTCCTCCATGTTTTCATGGTGTGGTAACTCGTTTCCTATTTTTCCAGCTTTGAGATATAATTGACATAACATTGTGCAGGTTTAAGGTGTAAACGTGTTGATTTGAAACACATTTGCAAAAGCTAACACCTCCACCACATCACATCGTTACCATTTTTTTTCCTGGTGAGAACATTTACGATCTACTCCCTTAGTAACCTTCAAGTATGCAATACAGTACTGTTAACTATGGTCACCCTGCTGTATGTTAGACCCCAGAACTTATTTGTTTCATAACTGGAAGTCTGTGTCCTTTGACAACATCTCCCCATTTCCCTCGCTCCCCCGCAGCCTCTGGTAACCGCCATTCTACTCTCTGGTTCTATGAGTTTGTTATTTTCATATTCCATGTATAAGTGAGATCATACAGTACTTGTCTTTCTCTCTCTGATTTATC
This sequence comes from Equus asinus, assembly GCF_041296235.1. Classification (NCBI taxonomy): domain Eukaryota; kingdom Metazoa; phylum Chordata; class Mammalia; order Perissodactyla; family Equidae; genus Equus; species Equus asinus. Next base: position 70,428,993 of record NC_091797.1, read on the forward strand.
TCACTTGGCATGATGCCCTCGAGGTCCATCCATGTTGTCGCAAATGGCAGGACTTCCTTCTTTCTCATGGCTGAATACTGTTCCGTTGTACATACATACCACTTCTTCATCCATTCATCTGTTGATGGACACTTAGGTTGTTTCCATATCTTGGCTGTTGTGAACAATGCTGCAAGGTACCTGGGAGTGCCGACATCTCTTTGAGACCTTGTCTTCATTTCTTTTGGATGTATACCCATAAGTGGGCTTGCTGGATCATACGGTAGTTCTAATCTTAATTCTTTGAGGAGCTGCCATACTGTTTTCCATAGCAGCTGCACCAATTTACATTCCTGCCAACAGTGCACAAGCGTTCCCTTTTCTCCACGTCCTCGCCAACACTTATCTCTTGTCTTTTTTCTGACAGCTGTTCAAACAGGTGTGAGGTGATATCTTGTGGTTTTCATTTGTATTTCCCTGATGATTAGTGATGTCAAGCATCTTTTCATGTGCCTGTTGACCATTTGAATGTCGTCTTGGGCAAAATGTCTGTTCAGTTCCTCTGCCCATTTTTTAGTCAGATTGCTTTGTTGTTGTTGTTATCGAGTTGCATGTTCTGATGTATTTTGGATATTAACCCCTTATGAGATAGATGATTTGCAAATATCTCCCATTCTATAGGTTGCCTTGTCATTTGTTGGTTGTTTCCTTTGCTGTGCAGAAATGTTTTAGTTTGATGTAGTTCCACTTGTTGATTTTGCTTTTGTTACTTGTGTTTTTGGTGTCATGCAAAATCATTGCCAAGATCTATGTCAGGGAGCTTTTTCCCTATGTTTTCTTCTAGGAATCTTATGGTTTCAGGTCTTATGTTGAAGTCTTTAGTCCATTTCAAGTTAATTTTTGTGAGTGGTATAAGGTAGGGTCCGATTCCAGAAACTGGTGTTGTCAGTGTTCTGGATTTTGGCCATTCTAATGTGTGTGTAGTAGTATCTAATTGTTGTTTTAATTCCCTGATGACACATATCGTGGAACATCTTTTCTTATGCTTATTTGCGCAGTGAGTATGTCTGATTAATCCCTCTGAAACATAATTTGCACTCTGTTGCCTCAAAAAGCAGAAAGTGGCATCAAGAATGGAGCAGTAATGCCAGCCCTGTGGCTGAATGGTTAAGTTCACGCACTCCACTTTGGTGGCCCAGGGTTATAGGGTTTGGATCCTGGGCATGGAGATAGCACCGCTCATAAGGCCACGCTGTGGCGGCGTCCCACATGGCAGAACTTAGAATGACCTACAACTAGGATGTACAACCACGCACTGTGACTTTGGGGAGAAAAAAAAGAGGAAGATTGGCAACAGATGTCAGCTCAGGGCCAATCCTCCTCAAAATATATATATATATATTCAATCATTAAGAGAAATAAAAAGAGAATGGGGCCATACTCAGCAGACTGTGTGAGAGCAGGGGAGCTCATGTGGGGTCCTGCAGGAGGGCAGTCCCGGGCTCCCAGCTCAGTGAGGGCAGCACAGGTCAGCCTAGGGGAAGGAGCTAGTTACGCTGGTGCCTGTGATTGTGAGAGAGTCAGACGATGGGTCCATCACAGGAAAGCTTTGGGGACTCAGTTGCAAAGTGTGAGCATGTCATGCTGGCCTGATAAAGTGAAGTGTACCGGAGGGAGTAACCCTCCTACAGCGGGGGGACTGGAATTTCTGGGGCCAACCACATAAATTAATGGCGCACCTCGGGGCACTGCAGTGGTGAGCGGACTTCTCGACTGCAGCAGACTTCCAAAAATAAAAGGCACCCCTGGCAAAGTTGGAGGGGGTGGCCATTGGAAAGGGTGTCTCTGAGGACCTGGGGATGCAGACACTCAGGGGTGGACCTGCTGCCACCTGCCCACAGTCCGACCCCACCCTGCAGGGCACAGCTGAATCCATCTTCAGGGACACCCGATGCAGCCAGCCCAGCCAGCCCCGAGCATCTGGCCTTGCAGTCCAGAGATTCCCGTCTGGGGCTGAGCCCACCTCTTAGATGGGGACGGTGTCACATCGTGGGGGCTGGGGGTTTCTTCTGCTTTGCGGAGGGAGGTGCAGAGAGAGCCGGTCGTTGTCGCCAGAAGGAAGACAACTCCTGCCACAGAGTAGAGGCGAGCGGCCCTTCTTACTGAAACCTCCTGTTTCTTGACTTTTCTATCGTTAGGCTTTCCTGGTTTTCCTCCCATCCCCTGGACACGCCTTCTGGACCCTTTGCCAGCCCCTCCTCCTCCTCTGAGTGACATCTAAATGCTGGAGTCCCTCAGGTCTTAGGCCCGCTCCTCTTCTCACCTCTGTGTACCGTCTTGCTTGGTACTATAATCCAGCTGTTGGTGAGCTTTGTTCTGTGAAGGGCTGGATAGTAGCTATTTGAGGCCTGTAGGTAATACAGTCTCTGCTGCGCTCATTCCACTTCACCGTGTGAAATGAAAGTGGCCGCAGACAGTACGTAAGTGAACAGGTGTGACTGTGCCAATAAAACCTCATTCAAAAAATCGGGCAACCAGCCAGATTTACTCAGTGGGGCATAGCTTGCCGACCCCTGATCCACGTCCATGGCGTAAATATCATGTGGGTCATAAACATCCATCTCTACTGTGGAGCCCCATGGCTGTATGTCCAGTGGCCTCCTTGGCATCCCCCCCAGGATGTCTCACATCATCATGATGACATTACTGAGCACTTACTGGGTCCTGAGCACACTGCAGAAGTGAGCTCATTTAGTTTTCTGATACAGATTCTACACCTTTATCCACTATTCTACACCGCCTCAAATTGATCCAGACTGAAACCTTCTCTACCGCTGGCTCCTCCAAAGCATTCCTGGGTCATTCAGTGGTGCCAAGTCTCTCATGCCTGCGATCTGAGGGTCGCCCTGATTCCTCCTCTCACTCTCACCTCTAATGCAGCATCAGGTGCCATCAGATCTACTTCTGGGACATTTCTTACCTCTTTGCACCTTTCCATCTCACTGCCACCCGTGACCCGAGCCACCAGACCTCTCCCAGAGACGGCCTGGCCGCCTCCCGATACTTCTCTCCAGCCCCTTGTTCATCTAACAGCCCACATGTGGGTCTCCCAGTGCCAAGCGGGGGTGATTAGCAAGACTGATAGATTGTTGAGAGAGTAGCGGGACCCAGCCATCCACAGTGAAACTGAAGGACTGGCATTGTTTTTGCTTTGGCAATGAATATCACAATTTTATGTAACAACTCTATTTCTAGTTATTTACTAGAAAACTCCTCACAAGTAATAAAAACCATAGTTAATATTTATCATGCATTTACTATGAGACAGGCATTGTTTTAAAATGCTTGATGTACATTATTAATTTAATCTCATAATACCCCCACTATGTAAGTACTATTACTAATTGTCCCCATTGTGTCTCTCCGAGACACAGAGAAGTTAAGTCATTTGTCCACGGTTACACAGCTATTAAGTATTTGAGTCGGGATCTGAACCCATGCATCTAATTCTCAAGCCTGCTCTCAACCAATACAGACAGTGTCTCTTTTATAACTACACAAATGTGTGTTTTTAGGATTATTCATGGCAAAATTATAAGAGAAACAAAGTGAAACAAATATATAAGAGCATCAATTTTACCAACAGGGAACCTGTTAAATGACAGCACAGTGTTACCATGAATGCTGAGTACTGGTTACTGCTGTGCGCACTGAACGACTGCGCGTGCGTGTACATGTCTCTGATTCACGTGCATGCAGACACAGCACACACGCAGACCCACCTTCATATGATTCTGTCTGATGTGAATATAGAGTAACTCTGAAAAACTAGGCACTGATCTCATTTTTTGCAATTTTTTAAATCGTAAAATACATCAACATAAAAATTCCTCTCTCAATCATTTTTGAGAGTATAGTTCAGTGGTATAAAGTACATTCATATTGTTTTGCAACCATCACCACCATCCATGTGCAAATTGAAAGTGTCCCCACTAAACAGTGACTCCCCATGGCCCCACCCCCAGCCCCTGCTAACCACCCTTCCATGTCACTACTCGTGCGTCTTCTTTCTTTAGTCCCATGTGTAAGTGAGATCACGCAGTGTGTGACTCTGGGTCCAGCTTATTCACTTAGCACATATCTCGACTATTGAAAATAATGTTGCAGTAAACATGGGAGTGAAGATGTCTCTTCAAGATACTGATTTCATTTCCTTTCAATATATACCCAGGAAGGGATTACTGGATCACATGGTAGTTCTATTTTTTATGTTTTTAGGACCCTCCATGCTGTTTTCCGGAGCGGCTGCACCAGTTTCCAGTCCCGCCAACCGTGCACAGGGCTCCCTTTCCTCCACCTCCTCCGACACTTGTCATCTTTGGACTTTTTGATGGTAGCCCGGTGTTTTCATTGTGATGCTAATTTCAAGAATGGAGACAAGGGTTAATGATGGCTGCTCAGCAGATGTTGTGAATGTGATTTCGGAAAGAATGTCGCTCATTTCGAGCAGTCAGTTGTGTCTCGGCTCCCAGCCAGCCGTTCTTGTTATCCCTAGCAACTGAGCTCCCGTGCAGAACTGGAAGGGAGTCTGCAGGACTCGGAGCTTGCACACCGCTCCAGGGTGCACCAGCAGCAAACGACACGCAGGAGGAAGGCTGGCACCCTGACCCGGCCTCTGCGTCTGTGCAGCCCCGCTCTCCCGGACCTGCTGCAGTATCCGTTAGCGCGGCTCGGGAAGCGGAAGCGGGAAGCGGATTGTGAAGGACGCGTGTCTGCTCTTGCTTTGATTGAAGAGTTCCAGCACCATCTAGGGGGCTGTCTTCTAAAGCAGCTTCCCAGAATATCTGCACAGTAAGAATCGGGACGTGTGATTTAGGCCACCCCAGACCTCCTCAATCACTGTCTCCAGGGGTGGAGGCTCAGGGGCTGTGTGTTTAAGGTTGAACTCGGCTGTAAAGCAGTCTGAGATGTCAGTGGAACCGTCCCCTGGGGCTTGTTCAAATACAGATCCCAGGGCCCTGCACCTGGAGTCTGATTCAGGGGAGGCGCTGCCCTGGGGATCACATTTTTAAAACATCAGAGCGATCCTGAGTGGGGTCAGAGGTCACCAGAATGCTTTGAGAAGGGCTGTTCAAAGCACAGGGCAAGTCTGCCTGACTTCCTATTCAGAGCTGGCAGAGATGCACGGGTGTGTGGGTCCTTTGATTTTTGCCCTCAGACCCCTTCCCTGACTTTCTTCGCTGTCCTTTGTCCCCCAGGGAACTTTTCTCTGGCTGCCTTGTCCTGCGCTTCCAGGCAGCTTTGTCCAACGGGAAGCATTCTCAGGACATGGGAAGGAGGGAAAGAGAGCAGCCAGACCCGCCCCCTCGCCCCAATTTTGCACGTCTGGTCGGCTTCCCTGCTGGTGTCTATCTTTCCTGAGGTTCCAGCTTTGCCTGCATCTTTCTCCCTCCAACCCTAGACGGTCACAAGCGTAACGGCTTCCTCTATTGCCACACTCTGGCTTCCTCCCCTGTTTGGTTTCTAAGTTCTTCCACCACCAATTTCCTGGATGACACTTCCTCTCTGTGAAATATCTTGAGGCAGTTCCCTTATCCTGACTGGACCATGACGGTGCAGTATTTGTCTTATTCAGCCAGGAGGTCCAAACATTACAGAAGGCCTGTGCTACACACCTGAGGGGTGCTGGTGCTCACAGGTGGGATGCCAGACTAGGATCCCCAACAGCCTTCTCCAGATACAGTGGAATAGTCCACAAGCGGCTCTTTTCCCCCTTCAGCTTGGCTACCCTTCCCACCTTAAGGATTTAGCAGCTGAGGTCCCTGGGAGGTGCCATGCTCCCCAGATCCTGACACTGAAGCTGTGGTCGCTGACTACAGGTCATTGCCTGTCACTTAGGGTCTCCTACATTCCTCCAGGGAGCCCCGTCTTCTCTCCCACCCTCAGCACCCCTTTAAATTCTGTGCTCCAGCTCTGTCTGAATCATGGGGTTATGGCCCCATGAGGTACAATCCTGGGAAAACTGGGAGCAGATTTAGAGGGAGAAACACACTGAAGAGTTGTGTCGCACGGACATGTGACTTACAAATGCTTGGCCAGATAAATACAACCTGGATAGCACGGGTTCTTCTCACTGCCGTTCTTCGCAAGGAGGGCATGCCCCGGAGTGAGGGGGAGATGCAGAAATGAGCCTGCTCACCCTGCTCCGTCTCTGGTCCTCGCAGTGCGGGTGGCTCACAGTGTGGATACTGCGCTCTGCTGAGCGTGCTGGTAGCATGGAGATCTGTGTCTTTCATACAACACGGCCCCTGAGTGCAGCTGCCTCCCTTGTCTGCTGCTCAGCTGGAGAAACAGGGATCTGGTCCATCGCTGCAGGACAAACCGCCCATGGGGGTGGGGGGGGGGTGCACTGAGAATGCCACGTCCTTACGCTGTAACTCAGGGGCCAGGAAAGGTCTGCTGTCAAGGGCGATTTTGACTATTCATAATTTCATCCTAGGTACTGACTGTAGAACTTCGCTTCGGAAGAAGATGTGACTGCCCTGTTCCTTTAAAAGAGTGTGAAGTGTTTTTCAGGGACCCACTGCCTGAGGGAACCCTCTGTAGTTCTGGGGTCGCGCGTGGAAACTCACGCCAAGGGGTTAGGCATAGGAAGAGCTTCTCAGCAGAAATGATGCATTTGTGAAGGAGACGTCTGTGAGCTCCGTGTTCAAGGACGGAAACGTGATAATAACACGGGGCACACACTGTGCCAGCACTGTTCACACTGAGTCCACACAAACGCCCGCTCTGCAGGTGAGGAAGTCGAGACCCAGAGTCAGCAGCTTCCCCACTGCCCACGGCCATAGACCACAGAGCAGGGGTAGGACCCAGCTGCTGCCTCCAGGATCCGTGCCCTCGACCACTACACGTCCTGCCTGTCAGAGCAGAGCCCCCGATTGCTAACTTACAGTGTGAAACACAACTGCCAACCAAACCAGGTGGTCACCTTGGCCGACCTGAGTAGAATCTCCTCCCCCCACGGATTCAGAGAGGGCGGGTACTGGAGTCTCAGAGTCTCAGCAGAGGCGCTTTGCTTAGGAAGCAGTCTCCTGGGCGAGGCTCCGTCTTCCCACATCTACCTCTGGGACCCTGGGTGGCTGAGGGCCCACTCAGGCGCCCCTGGAGGTACAGAGATTTCACTCACAGCACTGATTCTGTTGGGTGAGGTGCACCCTTCAGAGCCACACTGGACCCTGGTGCCCACGTCTGCCTCCATGTGCGCATCCCCAGGCCTCTCGTTCTTACAGTGAAGGAGGCATCTGAGCCCAGGATGGTTCCCTACCTAATTCCCTCGGCGTGTCTACACTGACAGAGGGTGTCTCCTTCTATCTCCAGGTTTGTTTCCTTTTACCTGGATTGCCTCCTTAAGAACCCAGGTGTATCCCCCAATCTGGAATGTCTCTCTAATTTCCCAGATGTCTCCTTCTTCACCTGTAATCTCGTCTTCATTCCCAAGTATGCATACTTGACCTTATATGTCTCCCTAAATTCCCAGGTGTGCTTTTCTGATGTGGGATGACTCCCTAACTCCCAGTTGTGTCAACACTGACCTAGGATGTCTCTCAAAAATACCCTGGCGTGTCTACACTGACCAGGGATACCTCAGTTATTCCCCAGGTATGTCTAAACTGGCATTTCCCCCTAATTCCCCCGTGTGTCTTCTCTAACCTTAGCAGCCTCCCTGGATCCCCAGATGTGTGGACTCTGACCCGGGATGTTTTACTAAAGCTCCAGGTATGTCAGTATTAACTTGTGATGTCTCCCTCTCTCCCATGTGTCTACTCTGACTTTGGATGTTGCCCTGTTTCCCCAGGTGTGTCTATATTGATATGGGGTGTTTCCTCGATTCCCTTTGTGTCTACCCTGACTGGCATGTCTGCTTAATTCCCAAGGTGTATCTTCCCTGATGTGGGATGTCTTCCTTCTCCCCGGGCATGCCTACTCAGACCTGGGAAACGTCTCTAATTCCAAGGTATGTCTGCCCTGCCTTTGCACGTCTCTCTAGTTCTCCAGTTGTGTCTAACCTGACCTGGGACATCCCCTAGCTACCCCGCTGTGTTTCCACTGAAGGGGGCGTCTCCCTACTCCCCTAGATGTCTCTGCTATGATCTTGGACGGCTAACCTGGGATGGCTCCCTGGATCCCCAGATGTGTGTATTCCGACATGAGATGCTACACTGGTTCTCCAGGTGTGTCTGCACTGATGTTGGATGTTCCTAATTCCCCTTGTGTGTCTACACTGACCTCGGTTCTTTCCATAATTACCCAGGTGTGTCTATCTTAGCCTCGTATATCTGCCTAATTCTGTACATGTGTTTACACTGACCTGGGATGTCTCAATTCCCCAGGTGTGTCTACTCCTACCCGGGCTAACTTCCTAGTTCCCTTGTATTATTCCCTAACCAGTGATGGCTCTCTAATCCACAGGTGTGTACTCTGACATGGAATGGCTACCTTATTCACCCGGTGTTTCTACACTGATCTAGGCTGTATATCTAATTCCCCAGGTGTGTCTACCCTGACCTAGGATGTCGCCTTAATCCCCAAGGTACATATATGCTAGCATGGGATGTTTCCCTCATTTCTGAGTTGTGTCTACCCTGACATGAGATGTCCCCCTAATTCCCCAGGCGTGTCCACACTAATCTTGGATGTCTCCCTATTTCCACAAGGATACTTATCCTGACCTGTGATGTATCTCTAATTCCCCAGATGTATCTACTCTGACCTTGAATGTCTTCCTCATTCCTGGGGGTGTCTAACCTGATACAGGATGCCCGCTAATTCCCCAGGTGTGTCTACTCTTCCCTGGGCTGTCACTAATTCCAGTTGTATCTACCCTGACCTCGGATGCATTCCTAGTATCCCAAGTTTGTCTACTCTGATCTAGGCTCTCCTTCCTCCCCAAGAGGATATGGAGTGAGATAGTGATCTACTTTCATTCCTTTGCATGTGGCTGTCCAGTTTTCCCAGCACTACTTATTGAGGAGACTTTCCTTTTTCTGTTGTATGCTGTTGGCTCCTTTGTCAAAGATTAGGTGTTCATAGATGTTCGGTTTTATTTCTGGGCCTTCAGTTCTGTTCCATTGACCTTGTGTCTGTTTTTCTGCCAGCACCATGCTGTTTTAATTGCAATAGCTTTGTAGTATAATTTGAATTCAGGGAGTGTGATACCTCCAAATTTGTTCTTTTTTCTCAGGATTCTTTTGGCTATTCTGGGCCTTTTGTTGTTCCGTATAAATTTTAGGATTCTTTGTTCTGTTTCCATGAAGAATGTCATTGGGGTTCTAACTGGGATTGCACTGAATCTGTAGATTGCTTTAGGTAGTATGGACATTTTAACTATGTTTATTCTTCCAATCCATGAGCATGGAATGTCTTTCCATTCCTTTATGTCTTCTTTGATTTCTTTCAATAATGTCTTAAAGTTTTTACTGTGTAGGTCTTTCATCTCCTCGGTTAAATTTATTCCTAGGTATTTTATTATTATTTTTGTGATTGTAAGTAGGATTATATTCTTCACTTCACTTTCTGCTAGTTCATTTTTAGTGTATAGAAATGCAACTGATTTTTGTATATTGATTTTGTGTCCTGAAACTTTACTGTATTTGTTGATTATTTCTTTCTTTCTTTTTTTTTTCTTAAAGATTGGCACCTGGGCTAACAACTGTTGCCAATATTTTTTTTTTCTGCTTTATCTCCCCAAACCCCCCCTGTACATAGCCGTATATCTTAGTTGCAGGTCCTTCTAGTTGTGGGATGTGGGACGCCGCCTCAACGTGGCCTGACGAGCAGTGCTATGTCCACACCCGGGATCCAAACCCTGGGCCGCCACAGTGGAGTGCGCGAACCTAACCACTTGGCCAGTAGTTAAGTTGATTCACGGAGCCAGCCCCTGTTGATTATTTCTGGTAGATTTTTGGTAGATTCTTTAGAGTTTTCTATATATAGAATCATGTCATATACAAATAGTGAGAATTTCACTTCTTCATTTCCAATTTGGATCCTTTTTATTTCTTTCTCTTGCCTAATTGCTTTGTCTAAAACTTCCAGTACTACGTTGAATAAGAGTGTCAAGAGTGGGCATCATTATCTTGTTCCTGTTCTCAGAAGAATGGCTTTCAGTTTTTTTCTGTTGAATATGATGTTGAATGTGGGTTTGTCATATATGGCCTTTGTTATGTTGAAGTACTTTCTTTCTATACCCATTTTTTGAGCATTTTAATCATAAATGGATGTTGGATTTTGTCAAATGCTTTCTATGCATCTATTAAGATGATCATATGATTTTTATTCATTTTGTTAATGTGGTGTATCACATTGATTGATTGGCAGATGTTGAACCATCCCTGCATCCCTGGAATAAATCTCACTTGATCCTGGTGTATGATCCTTTTAGTATATTGTTGTGTTCAATTTGCTAATTTTTTTTCAGTATTTTTGCGTCTATGTTCATCAGTGATATTGGACCATAATTTTCCTTTTTTGTGTTGTCCTGGTCTGGTTTTCATATCAGGGTAATATTGGCGTCATACAATGAGTTAGGAAGCTTCCCTTCCTCTTCAATTTTTTGGAAGGGTTTGAAAAACATAGATATTAAGTCTTCTTTGAATGTTTGGTAGAATTCACCAGGGAAGCCGTCTGGTCCTGGACTTTTGTTTTTTGAGAGGTTTTTGATTACAGTTTCAATCTCTTTCGTTGTGATTGGTCTAGTCAGATTCTCTATTTCTTCTTGATTCCGTTTTGGGAGGCTGTATGATTCTAGGAATTTATCCATTTCTTCTAGGTTATCCAGTTTGTTGGCATATCGCTTTTCATGTTCTCTTATAATCCTTTGTATTTCTTTAGTTTCTGTTGTAATTTCTCCTCTCTCATTTCTGATTTTATTTATTTGAGTTTTCTCTCTTTTTTTCTTAGTGAGTCTGACTAAGAGTTTGTCAATTATATCTTCTCAAAGAAACAGCTCTTAGTTTCATTGACCCATTTTATTGTTTTTTTGTCTCTATTTCATTTATTTTTCCTTCCTTTTACTGACTTTGGGCTTTGTTTGTTATGCTTTTTCTACTTCTTTTAGGTATAAGATAAGATGTTTATTTGAGATTTTTCTTGTTTGTTGAGATAGGCCTGTATTGCTATAAATTTCCCTCTTAGTATCACTTTTGCTGCATCCCATAATCTTTGGTACATTGTGTTTTCATTTTCATTTGTCTCTAGATAGTTTTTGATTTCTCCTTTTATTTTTTCATTGATATAACAGTTGTTCAATATGTTGTTTAGTTTCCACGTATTTGTGACTTTCCCAGCTTTTTTCTTATAGTGATTTCTAGTTTCATAGCAATGTGGTCAGACAAGATGCTTGATATGATTTCAATCTTCTTAAATTTATTTAGGCTTGCTTTGTTTCTCAGCATATGGTCTCTTTTTGAAAATGTTCCATGGGCACTTGAGAAGAATGTGTATTCTGCTGGTTTTGGATGGAATGTTCTATATGTATTTATTAAGTCCTTTGGTCTAGTGTTTCATTTAAGGCCATTGTTTCCTTGTGGACATTTCATCTGGCTGATCTATCCACTGATGTAAGTCGGGTGTTAAGGTCCCCTACTATTATTGTGATGCTGTCATTTTCTCCCTTTAGGTTGGTTAATAGTTGCTTTGTATACTTTGGTGCTCCTGTGTTAGGTGCATATATATTAAGAAGTGTTCTATCTTCTTAGTGGAATGTCCCTTTTATCATTGTATAATGCCCATCTTTGTCTCTTATTATCTTTTTTATCTTGAAGTCTGCTTTGTCTGATATAAGTATGGCAACACCCACTTTCTTTTGCTTGCCATTTGCTTGGAGTATCATCTTCCATCCCTTCACTCAGAGCCTATGTTTGTTTTTAGAGGTGAGATGTGTTTGCTGGAAGCAGCATATTGTTGGGTCTTGTTTTTTAATCCATCCAGCTACTTTATGTCTTTTGATTGGTGAATTCAATCCATTTACATTTAGAGTGATTATTGATATATGAGGGTTTAGTACTGCCATTTTATCACTTGTTTTCCGGTTCTATATTTCCATTGTTTCTTTTCCCTTGTATTTTTTCTTTTTTCTTTTTTTTTTTTAAGAAGAGGACTCTTGTGCTTCTTTCTGTTTTTTTTTAGATTTTTTTTCCCTTTTGGTCCCCAAAGCCCCCCAGTACATAGTAGTATATTCTTAGTTGTGGGCGCTTCTAGTTGTGGCATGTGGGACGCCACCTCAGCATGGCTTGACGAGTGGTGCCATGTCTGCCCCCAGGATTTGAACTGACGAAACACTGGGCCGCCTGCAGCGGAGCGCATGCATTTAACCACTGGGCCACGGGGCTGGCCCCTCCCTTATATTTCTGTCTACCATTTCCATTTGGTGGTTTTCTGCAATGGTTTTCTCTTTATTTATGATTTGCGACTCTGCTCTGATGTTTTGTTTAGTGGTTACAATGAGGTATGTATAAAAGATCTCATAGATGAGATAGCCCATTTTCTGATAGCCTCTTATCTCCACTAGCCTAAGCAGATTCCATCCCTTTCCTCTTCCTCTTCTATGTTTTGTTTGTCACAAATTATTCTTCTTTGTGTTGTGAGTTTGTGACCAAATTGAAGTGTTTGTAGTTATTTTTTAAGCTTTATTTCCCTTTATCTTTTATGTTATAATTAAGTGTTTGCTAACCTATTCTGATATGGAGCTGCAATTTTCTGATTTTGTCTGTTCATCTCCTTGCTCAAAGCTTTGTAAATATTTGCCTTTTTGTTTCAGGTAGAAAGGCTCCCTTCATCATTTCTTGTAAGGCAGGTCTAGTGGCAATGAACTTCCTCAGTTTTTGTTTGCCTGGGAAAGATTTTATTTCTCATATCTGAAGGATAATTTCACTGGATAGAGTATTCATGGCTGATTAGTTTTTGTCTTTCAATATTTTGAATATATCATTCCACTCTCTCCTAGCCTATAAACTTTCTGCTGAGAAATCTATTGAAAACCTGATGGGGGTTCCTTTGTAGGTTATTTTCTTCTCTCTTGCTGCCCTTAATATTTTATCTTTGACATTGACTTTAACAGATTTAATATTATATGCCTTGGAGAGCATCTTTTTTCATTGATGTAAATAGGAATTCTATGGACTTCATGTACTTGCATGTCCCGTGCTTTCCCCAGGTTGAGAAAGTCCTCAGATATTATTTCTTTGAATAAACTCTACTCCTTTCTCCCTCTCTTCTTTCTCTGGGATACCTAAAACCCTTATGTTACTTTTCCTAATTGAGTTGGATATTTCTCAGAGAATTTCTTCATCTTTTGAAAAATCTTAATTCTCCCTCCTCCTCCTCCACCTGAAGCATTTCTAGGTTTCTATCTTTGAGGTCACTAATTCTTCTATAATGTCTGCTCTATTTTTTATGCTTTCTACAATATTTTTTATCTCATTAATTGTGTTCTTCATATCCAGAATTTCTGTTTGTTTTTTTATAGAGTTTCAGTCTCTTTGGTGAAGTATTCCTTCTGTTCATTAATTTTATTCCTCAGCTCTTTGAACTGCCTTTCTGGGTTTTCTTGTAGCTTGTTGAGTTTCTCTATGACAGCTATTTTGAATTCTCTGTCAGTGAGATTGTAATCTTTTGTGACTTCAGCTTTGGTTTCTGGAGAGTTGTCATTTTCCTTCTGTTCTTCCACATTACTGTAGTTCTTTGTGGTGCCTGATGAATTGATCCTTTGCTAGTGCATTTGTGGTAGTAATAACTTTTCTTACTTGGGTATGGCTTTGTTTACTTTGGCTCTGCTCACCTGGGTCTCGCATTCCTCTACTGGCTCTCTGTAGGCTCAGATGCTGCTTTCCCATGTACCACCTGTGCTGCTGTTCCAAGGTTGTGTTGCAGTTCTGCCAGTGGTGCTGGGTTCATGGGTGTTGCTGACGGGGCCCGGGGCCCTGGGGCCCTGTGCACTTGTATGCAGCTCCTGCTGCTGGTGGAGCTGGTGTCAGGGTTGCTGCCACTGGGGGCTGGGTCACCAGTTCTGCTGTGGTTCCTAATGCTTCTGGTCACAGATTCCACCTGCCTCCTGGGGGGGAGGGGCTGTTTTTTCTGTCCCCGCCTGTCTACTCATAGCTGTGCCAGTCAGGCTGCTCCTCATTCATGCGGGTGGGGCCACCACCCCTTAATAGGTACATTTGCACAGGCCGGCCTGCTGCTGCTTGGTGGAGCAGAATCCACCATCGTTTGGCAGAGTGTGTTCACCTGGGCTGGGCTGCCATCACTTTGCAGGATGATTTGCACAGGCAGGGCCACTGCCACTCAGGTGCTTTCGTGGGCTGGGCTGCCTCCACTCTATGGGCATTTGCACATGGGCTGGGCTTCCCCCACCTCCACTCACAGTTGCACTGGCTGCTGCATGAGTATCCACGTCCTGGATTGCTGCCACCAGGGAGGGGGAGGGAGCTGCACACCTAGTTCCACTGCTTCCTTGGGGTCCAGTCCACCCACCTTCCAAGGTGCAGCTGCATGGATCTCTCAGGTATCCTGCTGTGCTGTGTAGGGAATCCTTTGTTGGTCAATAAATGTCCATTTGGTTGTCACTTAGGAGGGAGAGACAAAGGGAACAACTCACTCCACCATGAGGCTGATGTCAGTCCTGTCAGGTGTGTCTACTCTTACTAGAGATGTCTTGTCAGTTCTCCATGTGTACCTTGACTGGGGATCTCCATAGTTTCTCAGTTGTGTCTACTTTGAACTGTTCTGTCTCCCTAAAGCCACAGCAGTGTCTACTCTACCAGGAATGCCTCCCTAATTCCCAGCTGCATCTACCCTGAGCCTCCATGTCTCTCTAGTTCCCCATGTGTGTCTATTCTGACAGGAGGTGTCCGCCTATCTCCATGTGCCACTATTCTTCCCTGGGATGTCTGTCTCATTCCTCAGATGTGTCTACCCTGACTTGGGAGACCTCCCAAATTCCCCAAAATGTGTTTACTCCTTCCTAGCAAGTCATCCAAATTTCCCAGGCATGTATTTTGACCTGGGATGTCTTTCTTGTTTCCCCAGTAAATCTACTCCTACCTGAGATGTTGCCTCAATTCTTCTGTGGTATCTACACAGACTGGGGTATTTTCTCTAATTACCTAGGTCTGTCTAGACTTACTAAGGATGTCTCTCTAATTCCCTAGGTGTGTCTACCTTGACCTAGGATATCTCCTTAATTACCCAGATTTGTCTGCATTTACCTGGAGTGTGTTCTTTATTCCTCACGTCTGTCTACACTACCTGGAATGTCTCCTTAATTCCCCAGTTGTGTTTACACTGGCATAGGATGACTCCCAATCACCCAGTTGTGTCCACTGTGACCTGAGAAGTCATTCTAATTTCCCAGGTGTGTCTAATCTGACCTGGAATTTCTCCCTAGTTCCCCAGTTGTGTCAACATGAACCTGGTATGTTTGTCTAACACCCCAGGGCTGTATACACTAACCTGTGGTGTTTCCCTAATTTCCCAGATGTGTACACCCTCATTTGTGATGTGTCTCTAGCTCCTCAGGTGTATCTACTATGAACTGGGATGTCTTCTTAGTTCTTCAGATATGTCTACCACTGATGTCTCTCAAATTCCCTAGGTGTGTATACACTGGCCTCAGATTTCTCTGTAATTCCACAGTTGTGTCTACACTGACCTAGGATGTCTAATTCCTCATTCGTTTCTACTGTATCCTGGGATGTATCTCTCCCTCCCCAGGTGTCTACCTTCACCTTGGGTATCTCCCTGTTACTGCAGATGTGTCTACATTGACCTGGGATGTATTTGGTTACTACCCCAAGTATATTAACCAAAAACTATTATGTCTGTCTAATGCCCCGGGTACACTTACATAGAATTAGGAGGTCTCTCTAAATTACCAGCTTATATCTACAGTGCCCTTGGGATGTCTCCGTAATTTCCCAGGTGTGTGCTCTGATCTGTTGTGTCCCCACTTCTTCCTGTGTCTACTCTGATGTGGGTTGTCTCCCTAATTTCTCATGTGTGTCTACAGTGATGTGGGTTACCTCCCTAAGTCCTCAGGTGTGTCTGCACAACCTGGGACACCTCCCTAATTCCCAGTTGTGTCAACACTGCCCTTGGATATCTCAATATTTCTCTAAATGTGTCTGCTATGACTTGGAATGTATCACTAATTCCCAAGGCATATCTACATGGATTTGAGATGTGTCCCTAACAACCCAGGTATGTCCACACTGACTGATAATGTCTGCCTAACTCCCCAGGTGTGTCTATTATTACCTATGATGTCTACCTTATACCACAGGTGAGTCCTCACTGACTCAGGATGTCTCCCTAATTCCCCTGGACATGTCAACTCTGACTTAGACTGTCTCCCTAACTGCTTGATAAAGTAAATTTGGAAGTGTTTCCTCCTCTACAATTTTTGGAAGATTTTGAGGAGAATTGGCATTGATTCCTCTTTAAATGTTTGATAGAATTCAGCAGCGAAGCCACCTGGTCCTGGAGTTTTCTATGACGGGAGGTTTGTGACTACTGATTCAATTTCCTTACTCGTTATTTGCCTGTTCAGATTTCCTACTTCTCCCTGACCCAGAATTGGTAGGTTGTATGTTTCTAGGAATTTATCCATTTCTTCTAGGTTATCCAAGTTGTTTGCATATAATTGTTCATAGTAGTCTCTTATCCCATGTATTTCTCTAGTATCAGTTGTAATGTCTCCTCTTTCTTTTCTGATTTTATTTAGTTGTCCTCTCTCTTCTTCTTAGTCTAGCTAAAGTTTTGTCAATTTTGTTTATCTTTTCAAAAAACCAGCTGTTAATATTGTTGATCTTTTCAATTGATTTTCTGGTCTCTATTTCATTTATTTCTTCTCTGATCTTTGTTATTTCCTTCCTTTTGCTAACTTTGGGCTTAGTTTGTTGTTTTTGTAGTTCCTCGAGGTGTAAAGTTAGATTATTTATTTGAGGCCATTTTATTTTCTTAATATTTGCATTTATTGCTATAAACAACTCTCTCAGAACTGCTTTTACAGCAACCCCTAGGTTTTGGTGTGTTGTGTTTCCATTGTTATCTGTTTTGAGATAGTTTCTCCATGCTTGTAGACTTTTCCAGCTTTCCTCTTATTGTTGATTTCCAGTTTCATACCATTTCAGTGATAAAAGATACTTGGTATGACTTCAGTCTTCTTAAATTTATTAAGACTTGTTTTGTAGGCTATTATATGATCTATCTTGAAGAAAGTTCCATATGCACTTGAGAAAAATGTGTATTCTGCTGCTGTGGATGGAATGTTACATAAGTGTCTGTTAGGTCCATTTGGTCTTATTTATGGTTCAAGTCCAGTGTTTCCTTCTTGACTTTCTGTCTGATCTATCTATTGCTGAAAGTGGGAGATTGAAGTCTCCTACTATTATTGTTTGTTGTGTATTTCTTCCTTCAAATCTGTTAGTGTTTGTTTAATATATTTAGATGTCTCAGTGTTGGGTGCATATATATTTATGATTGTTATATTCTTGATGAACTGACCCCTTTATCATTATGTAATGACCTTCTTTGTCACTTGTTATTGTTTTTGGCTTAAAGCCCATTTTGTCTGATGTCAGTATAGCTACCCCTGCTCTCTTTTGGTTTTCACTTGCATAGAATATCGTTTCCCATCCCTTCACTCTGAGCCTGTGTGTAACTTTAAAGCTGAACTGAGTCTCTCATAGGCAGCATATAGTTGGGTCTTTTTTATTTAATCCGTTCAACCACTCTATGTGTTTTGATTGGAGAATTTAGTCAATTTATACTTAATGTGAACACTGATAGTTAAGGGCTTACTATTGCCATTGTGTTGTTTTCTGATTGCCTTGTATTTCCATTCTTTCTTTTTCCCTCTGTTTCTGCCTACCTTTGTAATTGGTGATTTTCCATGGTGATATGCTCTGTTGCCCCTTTTTTTATCCTTTGTGCACCCATCTAGGTTTTTGTTTTGTGGTTACCATGAGGCTTACAACAGACATCTCATAGATAAGCTGACAGCAACTTAACTTTGATCACCTACAAAATCTTTACCCCTTTTTATATTTTTGATGTCACCCTTTACCTCTTTTTATATTGTATATTCTCTAATAAATTATAATAGCTATAACTATTTTTAATAGTCTTTCCCCTTAACCTTTATACTATGGTTAAATGGTTAACACACCACCCTATTGCAGAACTAGAGTTTCCTTAGTCTGACTGTATTTACCAGCATGTTGTATACTTTTAAATGTTTTTATGTCACTTATTAGCATCTCTTCATTTCAGCTTGAATAACTCCTTTCAGCATTTCTTGCAAGGAAGGTCGAGTGGTGGTGAACTCCCTTAGCTTTTGTCTGGGAAAGTCTTTATTTCTCATTCATATCTGAAGGATAACTTTGCCAGATAAGAGTATCCTTGGCTGGCAATTTCTTTCTTTCAACATTTTCAATATGTCGTTTCACTCTCTCCTGGCCTGTAGAGTTTCTGCTGAGAAATCCACTGATAGCCCAGTGAGGGTGGGTTTTAGGTTACAATCTTTTTTTCTCTGGCTGCTTTTAGGATTTTTTCTTTATAATGAAACTCTCAAAGATAATGTGTCTTGGAGAAGGTCCTTTGTCATTGAGATAATAGGGTGGTCTATTAGCTTCTTGAACTTGGATGTCCAAGTCTCTCTGCAGGTTTGGGAAGTTTCAGCTACTGTTTCTTTAAGTAAACTTTCTGCCCCTTCTTCTCTTCTCTTTCTGGAACTGCAGTTTTACTAATATTTGCACTTTTGATGGAATCCCATAGATCATGTAGCCTTTCTTCACTGTTTTCCATTCTTTTCTTCCTCCTCTGATTGTGTTATTTCAAATTCCTATCCTGTAGCTCATTGGGTCCATCTTCCATTTTATCTACTCTGCCATAGATGCTCTCTCCTGCATCTTTCATTTCATTCATTGAATTCTTCACTTCCAGAATTTATTTTTTTAAATGATTCCAACTCTGTTAAATTTCTCATTTTGTTCATGTATGTTTTCCTGATTTTTGTTGAATTGTCTTTGTATGTTTTCTTGTAGCTCATTGAGAGTCTCAAGACAGCTATTTTAGATTCTTTATCAGCTACATCACAAATTCCATGCCTTTGTGTTTTGTTATCAGAGGATGATTATCATTTGGTGACAACACATTTCCTGAATTCCTATGTTCCCTGTAATTTGGTGTTGCTCCTCTCACATGTGGAGGAGAAGACAGTTCTTCAAATCTTTGCCAGTTGCCCACAGGTGGAAGATACTGTCCATTGGCTGTGTTATATCTGGGGTTCTCTCTTCCCTGTATGGATACATCTGTGCCACACTTCTTGCTCCCTCTTGTGGCAGAATTCTTAAGCTTTTATGTCTTCTCAGGTCCGTACAACCCCCTAGGCTGGCTGTTGGAAACCTCTCTTTTGTTTTCCAGAAATTGGTGCTACCGCTCACATTTGTGGCTTCTCCCTTGCCTGCAGACCCTGATCTATTTTTTTGAGAGCACTCCATTTACTGGCGTGCTCACAGGAGCCAGCTGCACAGTGTGTGTGTGGAGGGGTGTCCTCAGGTGAGGTTCTTCCAGAGGCTCATGGGTGGGCTTCTCGCTGAAGTCCTGAGTGCAGTCAGCAGGGACTGCATCCTGATAATGCCCTTTGATATTCCTATTGGCCTCTTTCCTCATCTCCTCCCTCCCCCCAGTCATGGAGTTCCCTCCTCAGTACTCTGGGCACTCTGGAGAGAAAACTGTTCCTCTCCAGCAGCATCCTGCACAGCTGAGGAAGTTGACCACTCACTCACTGTTCTCCCTTCCCCCGTAGGAGAGCTTGCCTCCAGCTAGCCCACTCAGTGTCACCTTGGGGAGGGTGGTGCTGGCCAAGTTCCTCTTACCCTCTCCATTCTGTGGATTGTCTTTTAACTCCCTTGATGCCCAAAAGTTTTTAATTTTGTTGAAGTCCAATTTATCCATTTTTTCTTTAGTTGCCTCTGCTTTTGGTGTTATATCCAATAAGTCATCGACAGATGCAATGGCATGAATCTTTTCTCCTATGTTTTCCTCTAAGAGTCTTATAGTCTAGCTCTTACATTTAGGAATTTGATCCAATTTGTTCATTTTTGTGTGTGGTGTGAGGTAGGGGTCCAACTTCCTTCTTTTGTATGTGGACATCAGTTTTCCCAGCACCATTTCTTGAAAAGACTATCTCTTCCTCATTGAATGGTCTTGGCTCCCTTGTTGAAGATCACTTGACCACATACGTGAGGGTTATTTCTGGGCTCTCCCTTCCATCCCATTGGTCTGTACCTTTGTTTTTATGCCAGTGCAACATGATTTTGGTTACTGTATCTTTGCAGTAAATTTTGAAATAAAAAAGTTTGAGTCCTCCAACTTTCTTCTTCTTTTTCAAGATTGCTTAAGATATTCTGGGTCCCTTGAAATTCTGTATGAAATTTTGGATGTGTTTCTCTATTTCTACAAAAAAAATGTCTTTGGGATTTTGAGAGTCATCACACTGAATCTGCAGATCACCTTGGGTAGTACTGACATCTTAGAAATATAAGGTCGTCTGATCCACGAACACAGGATGTCTTTCCACGTACTGACACCTTCTTTATTTCCTATCAGCAACATTTCGTAGTTTTCAGCGTACAAGACTTTTGCCCCCTTGGTTAAGTTTATTCCAAAATGTTCTATTCTTTTTGATGCCATTGTAAATGGAATTATTTTCTTCATCTCCTTGTTGGATTGCTTATTGTTAGCACATGGAAACGTATTTTTGTACGTTGATTTTGTATCCCGCCACTTTCCTGAGTTCATTAGCTCTAACAGTTGTTTTTGTTTTCAGAGTCCTTAGTTTTCTACGTAGAAGATCATGTCTGTGAACAGAAGTAACATTACTTGCTCCTTCCCAGTTTCTACACCTATTATTTCGTTCTCTTCTCTGCTGGCTCTGGCTGGAACTCGCACATTGTGTTGAATAGAAGAAGCTAGAGCAGGCGTCTTGTCTTGCTCCTGATCTTAGAGGAAAGCTTTCTCTCTTCACCACTGAGTGTGATGTTGGTTGTGGGTCTTTGATATACGACCTTTATTGTATTGAGAAGTTTCCTTCCATTCCAAGTTTCTTAAGTGTTTTTATCATGAAACAGTGTTGCATTTTGTCAAAGGCTTTTCTGCACCAGTTGAGATTATCATGGTTTTCTTTTTCCTTCATTCCATTAATGTAATGTATTACACTGATTTTTGTATGTTGAAGCATCCTTGAATTCTCTTTACCGACTCCTCCTCTTTGGGGAGTGCTCCCCGACACAAGGCCTCTGATAAAGGCTAGAGCGGGGTCCTGTCCCCAGGGCTGACCTACATCTCTTAGTTAACCCCCTTAGATGTGCCATTGGCTCCCTCCGGATAGTGGGAAGGGTCCTGGTGAGTGTCCTGTTACACACCCTTCTGAGGATAAAATATCAGACAGCATGTTTGAGTTTTGTAGTTTCCAAAGAAGTGACAGTCGTGTTTAATGCAGTGGGGCTAGGACGGGAATCCACACCGTCTAACCCTGAGCCTCCCGTCTCTGTCCCTTTACAGGAG
Organism: Equus asinus; assembly: GCF_041296235.1. Lineage (NCBI taxonomy): Eukaryota > Metazoa > Chordata > Mammalia > Perissodactyla > Equidae > Equus > Equus asinus. Next base: position 70,450,599 of record NC_091797.1, read on the forward strand.
CAATGACGCATGTGAAGCGATTTCTCCAGGTCTCCATTCCTTCTCTGAGGCTCTTAGGATCCAGGCCCTGGGTCTGGTGCTAATGTGCTCGCTGGCTGAGCTGTGCTCACCTGCCCGGCTGCCACTGAGTTCAAGGTCAGATGTAGTGAAGATGATAAAGGGGCCCCATGAAGTCATTCTATGAACAGATGGAAGGAGTGTGCACAGCACCTAATATTTCTGTTCTTACCATGTGCCCAGGCAGCTTCTCTGGGCCTGACTTCAGGACAGTGCTTCTCCCCTCCCCACCTCCCTTTGCCAGAACCCAAAGCTGAAAACTCGGGTTGGAGGGTGGATGGGATGATCTGCCCCCGTCCCACTGTCAATCACGGGCTCCAAACGCGAATATAAACTTTTAAGGAACCTTCGCACAGATGCCTAAACAACTCACCAGCCCCTAGAATGTTCCCATGGATAACCCTGATTTCCTGTCACTTGCTCAGCTGTTCATTAAACGTCCAGATGTCTTCAGGGCCAAGGAATCGGTCAGGAGGAAGGCAAATTGCCCATTTTCCAGGCCCTGCCTCCCTTTGACCATCAGTTTGTCTACTGGATGCCAGGCAGCAAACCAACAGGCCATCAAACAGCAGTGCCCATCATAGCAGTACCCATCACCCCTGTGCCCACCACAGCAATGCCCACCACAGCAGTACCAACCACAGCAGTGCCCACCAGAGCAGTGCCAACCACAGCAGTGTCCACCACAGCAGTACCAACCACAGCAATGCCCACCACAGCAGTGCCCACCACAGCAGTGCCCACCACAGCAGTGCCCACCATACCAGTGCCCACTACAGCGGGGCTCGATTGTCACTGGTCATGGAATCTGAATTAATGAGGATAAGTTAGGGACCAACCTCCTGATCTGTGTGAGAGGACAGGACATGGCAGATGAGAGAGAGGGCAGGGACCCCAGGGAGACAGGAGAGAGCAGCGTTGGGAACCATCCTGGGTTCAGATGCCTCCTTCACTGTAAGAACGAGAGGCCTGGGGATGCGCAGATGGAGACAGACGTGGGCGCCAGGGTCCAGTGTGGCTCTGAAGGGTGCAGCTCACCCAACAGAATCAGTGCTGTGAGTGAAATCTCTGTACCTCCAGGGGCACCTGAGTGGGCCCTCAGCCACCCAGGGTCCCAGAGGTAGATGTGGGAAGACGGAGCCTCGCCCAGGAGACTGCTTCCTAAGCAAAGCGCCTCTGCTGAGACTCTGAGACTCCAGTACCCGCCCTCTCTGAATCTGTGGGGGGAGGAGATTCTACTTAGGTCGGCCAAAGTGACCACCTGGTTTGGTCGGCAGTTGTGTTTCACACTGTAAGTTAGCAATCGGGGGCTCTGCTCCGACAGGCAGGACGTGTAGTGGTCGAGGGCACGGATCCTGGAGACAGCAGCTGGGTCCTACCCCCGCTCTGTGGTCTATGGCCGTGGGCAGTGGGGAAGCTGCTGACTCTGGGTCTCCACTTCCTCACCTGCAGAGCGGGCGTTTGTGTGGACTCAGTGTGAACAGTGCTGGCACAGTGTGTGCCCCGTGTTATTATCACGTTTCCGTCCTTGAACACGGAGCTCACAGACGTCTCCTTCACAAATGCGTCATTTCTGCCGAGAAGCTCTTCCTGTGCCTAACCCCTTGGCGTGAGTTTCCACGCGCGACCCCAGAACTATGGAGGGTTCCCTCAGGCAGTGGGTCCCTGAAAAACACTTCACACTCTTTTAACGGAACAGGGCAGTCACATCTTCTTCCGAAGCGAAGTTCTACAGTCAGTACCTAGGATGAAATTATGAACAGCCAAAATCGCCCTTGACAGCAGACCTTTCCTGGCCCCTGAGTTACAGCGTAAGGACGTGGCATTCTCGGTGCACCCCCACCCCCCACCCCCATGGGCGGCTTGTCCTGCAGCGATGGACCAGATCCCTGTTTCTCCAGCTGAGCAGCAGACGAGGGAGGCAGCTTCACTCAGGGGCCGTGTTGTATGAAAGACACAGATCTCCATGCCACCAGCACGCTCAGCAGAGCGCAGTATCCACACTGTGAGCCACCCGCAGGACCAGAGACGGAGCAGGGTGAGCAGGCTCATTTCTGCATCTCACACACTTTGCTGCTGAGTCTCCCAGCACTTCCCTGTGATGGACCAATCGTCTGGCTCTCTCATGATCACCAGCGTAATCACCTCCCTTCCCGTGTGACCTGTGCTGCCCTCACTGAGCTGGGGGCCCGGGACTGCCCTCCCGCAGGACCCCACACGAGCTCCCGTCCTCACACAGTCTGCTGAGCACGGCCGCGGTCCTGATACCACTTTCCACTTTTTGAGGCAACAGAGTGCAATTTGTGTTCCAGAGGTTTTCCTTAGACGTACTCACTGTGCTCAAAAATGGACTGTGGTTTGCATTTTTCTTTCCAGGCTTTCTGGTCTCGAACTGTCCGAGCTCACCACTGTCCACTGGAATTCAGGGCTTTCCTTGCGGATTGAGTGTGAACTGGGACAGACCCTGAATTCCCTGAGGAGGCCACTGAAACGTCTGTTCGTATTCTCTGCAAAGATGCAAAACGATGCACCCGCAGGAATCTGGGACACACTGTCCTGTCCCCGCAGAGATTCAGCGCACGAGTCATGAGGCAACACTTCGGTTTGCCTCCCACGAAACACGCCTCAGACGACGCGCCCGAGACCATGCAAGTCCTGCACCAGGACAAACCCCCCGAAGGGGGACCTGATGGAGCAGAAGCACCCAGCGCTGGGACAAAAGGACAGCAACCGAGGAGGGGGCTGCATTTAGCATAAGTGCTGCGTGTTTCCACGGAAACAACACAAAATCTGACCCAGGAAATGGATGCTGAATGTAAAGTGTTTGTTTAATTTTAATGTGAGCAGACGTTAAGCTGTTTATTCCCAACGCTATTGAAATGTAACAGTAAATGCCTTTAATCTCTTTTAGTTTTTAATTGGTTTTTCTGGTGGGCTGATTCCTTGTGAATAAAGGGGAGACATGAAGCAACGGAGACAAAGCCCAAATCACAAAGAATGAAGGGCCGATGGAGACAGGGCTCCAGTGGGTTTGTAATTAGCACCAACCGCCTCAGGCGCGGACCCAGGAGACTCCAAGTGCAGAAGCGCAGCTCTGCTCACGGACGCCCTGCAACAGGTCGAAGCTGTCACTTTCCGTTGTATGTGTCCGATTGACCAGTAGTTTCTCCAGTTAACCTGCCATCGGCTGGATGTCAGAGAGAGGAGCGAGGGCAGGAGGGTCCTCTGCTCCCCTGGCCAGGCCGTCTCCTGGTTGAGCGCACGTTACCCGGGTGTGTTCACCTCGTGAAAATCTGCTGGGCTGTGCACCCGCAATTTGTAAATTAAACTTAAGAAAAGGAAAAAATAGGGTGTCCCTTGAGGTCATCAGGGACACTCTCCTTTAAGAAAGGGACTGTGCTGGGTCCCACTGTCTTCAGTAGCTTCTCATCCCTGGGAGAGGACCACGCATTCCCCACCCGCCCAACCCAGGAGTGCTCAAGGGCTAGTGAACTGGCTTTGGCCAAATAAGTGCGGGAGGGAGTTCCGTGTGTCACTTCCGACCAGAGCTTTAGGGGCCCTCTCTCCCTCCATTTCTCTCCCTCCTCACTCCCTCCCTGTCTCTTCCTCCTCCTCTGGCTGGTCCTTTGGTTGGTGGTGTCTTTGACCTGTGCCACTGGATGGCATCCCATGGGGAAGGGGCAAAGGGGAGAGACAACAGCAATGGGGTGTGTTAGAGAGGGCCTGGACCAACAGGGCGGGGGGAGGAGGAGGGGGAGGGAGGAGGGGGAGGAGGGGAGAAGGACAAGGAGGAGGAGGAGGGAAGAGGAGGGAGATGGGAGAAGTAGGGGTGAAGAGGGAGGAGGGAGGCAGGAGGAGAAGAGAGGAGGAGGGGGAGGTGGAGGGAAGAGGAGGAGGTGGAAGGAAGAGGGAGGGAGCCAGAGCCACACAGTGAGGAGCTGGGGCTCCTGCTGGGAGGGAGAGCCTGGGAGTGAGGGAGTCGGGAGGAGGCGGGTCAGTGAGGTGATGGACTAGTTAGGGATGTGCTCACCACATGGATGTGTCCAGCGCACTCGACAGGTGGCTGGGGTGGGATGAGACGATCGCACATCTGCATCCTCCTCAAAGTCAGACCAGCCTCCCACTTGCATACCATCCCTCATGACTGCCTTTGCTAATGCTTTCTTTTCACTTTTCATAGAAATGACTCACTTTTAACAAGTGGAATTTGAAACACAATATCATTTACATTAGCAACCAAAAAGTGGAATATTTGGGTATAAATCTAACAAAATATGTACAACATATATATGAAGAAAACTATAAAACTCTGACGAATGAAATCAAAGAAGAACTAAATAAATGGAGAGATGTTCCATGTTCATGAACAGGGAGACTCAACATGGTCAAGATGTCAGTTCTTCCCAGACTGATCTATAGATTCAGTGCAATCCCAGTGAAAACCCCAGAAAGTTACTTCGTGGATATTTACAAACTGACTCTAGAGTTTGTATGGAGAGGCAAAATAGCCAACACAATGTTGAAGGAGAAGAACAGAGTTGAAGGACTGATGCTATCTAACCTCAAGACTTACTGTAAAGCTACCGCATTAAGACAGTGCGACCTTGGTGAAAGAACAGACGAGGAGGTCAGTGGAACAGAGCACAGAGCCCAGACACGGGTCCACATAAATACAGTCAACAGATCTTTGACAAAAGAACACAGGTGATACAATGGAGCAAAGATGGTCTGTTCAGCAAATGGTGCTGGAACAACTGGCCATCCACATGAAAAAAACTGAATCTAACACAGACCTTACACATTTCGCAAAGATTAACTCAAAAAGGATCATAGGCCTAAATATAAAATGAAAAACTCTAAAACTCCTAGAAGACAACGTAGGAGAAAACCTAGATGAACTTGGGTATGGCGATGACTTTTTAGATGTGACACCAAAGGCACGATCCATGAAGGAAATCATAGATGTGCTGAACTTGATTAAATTTTAAACTTCTGTTCTGTGAAAGACACTGTCAAGTGATTAAAAAGACAAGCCACATCTGATACAGGACTGTTATCCAAAATATACAAAGAACTCTTAAAACTCAACAATAATAACAATTAAAAAGTTGGCCAGAGACCTTAAAAGACATCTCATCAAAGAAGATGTACAGATGGCAAACAAGCATATGAAGAGATGCTCCCCATCATGTGTCATCAGAGATGTGCAGATTAAAACAATGAAATACCACTACACACCTGTTAGCGTAGCCGAAGTCCAGAACACTGACAACACCAATTTCTGGAGAGAATGTGGAGCAACGTAAACTCTCGTCCATTGCTGGTGGGAATTTTAGAAGACAGTTTGTTCATTTCTTAGAAAACTAAATATACTCTCACCATAAGATCCAGTAATCAAGCTCCTTAGTATTTACCCAAAGGAATTGAAAACTTATGTCCACACAAAAACCTGCACAAGGTGTTAATAGCAGCTGTATTAGTAATTGCCAAGACTTGGAAGTGATCAAGCTGTCCTTCAGTAAGTGAATGGATAAGTAGACTGTGGTACATCTAGAAATATTTTTCAGAGCTAAAGAGAAATGAGCTGGAGGGTGATATCAGCATTGTGGTGGCCTAAGATGTCCCCCATTTTTGTCCCCCTCCAACACTAAAAATTAACAGAGACAAACAAAAATCACAAATCTTTAGTTAGACTAAGAAAAAAGAGAGAAGAGTCAAATAAATAAAATCAGAAATGAAAGAGGAGACATTACCACAGATATACAAAAGATCACAAGAGACTACTCTGAATAATTATAAGCCAACAAATTGGATAACCTAGAAGAAATGGATAAATACCTAGAAACATAAACTACAAAGAGTGAATCAGGAATAAACAGAAAATCTGAACAGAGTAGTAATGAGTAAAGAGTTTGAATCCGTAATCACAAACCTCCCAACACAGGAAAGCCCTGGCCCTGAGGCTTCACTGATGAATTTCACCAAACATCTAAAGAAGAAATAACACAAGTCTTTCTCAAACTCGTCCAAAAGGTTGAAGAGGAGGCAACACTTCCAAACTCATTTGACAAGGTCAGCATTACTCTGATAACAAAGCCAGATCATCTTTGGGATGCAAGGATGGTTCAGTGTCGCAAATCAATCAATGTGACACCACATCAATAGAATGAAAGACAAAAACGAGATGATCTTCTCAACAGATGGAGAAAATGCACTTGGTAAGATACAGCATCCTTTCATGATAAAAACTCTCAACAAATTAGACATAGAACAGACCTCAACATAATAAAGGCAATAAACGACAAGCTCACAGCTAACATCATACTCAGTGGTAAAAGGTTGAAAGCTTTTCCTCTAAGATCAGGAACAAGACAAGGGTGCCCATTCTCACCACTCTTATTCAATGCAGTCCTGGAGGTTCTATCCAGAGCAATCAGTCAAGAAAAGGAAATAAAAGGCATTCAAATTGGAAAAAGGATGGACCACAAACCCCGTTGACCAGGTAAGGTTTTCTCCCCTGTAATTATCCCATCAAGGGGGAGCCTGGGGGTCAGGTTCCTTCTGAGGTGAGAGTCCCAGAACCCTTGGGCAGGCGATGACCTTGACCCCTCAGGTGCACTTGAGCTGGGCATCCCAGGAGCTGACTCTCCCAGGGGTGACAGCCACCCCACCTGCTGCTGCCCTGGGAGCCTCTGCCTGGGAGCGGGGCTGGGGCTGTACCTGTAGTTTAAGCTAATTTTAAATGAGGAGAGAGGGCCTGAGTCTTAGAGCCCTTGGTGCGCTGACGTATTTAGTTAGCTTTTAATAGCAGGGCTCCTTGGGGGGCATGTCCATATACTTATCGAAGGAAAAAATATATCATTATTTTGAAATACTTAATTTTTTTAGAGCAGTTTTAGGTCCACAGCAAAACTGAGGGGAAGGTACAGAGATTTCCCATGTACCCTCTCCCCTACACATCTGGAGGGCTCGATGCAGGAGCAGGGGCAGCTCATTATGCTGCTGATGTGGGGGGACAAATCCTCTCCCCTCTCCCGCTGATTTCTTGGTGAGACCCCTGCCGTGAAGACAGATTAACAAGAGAGAAACACACAGAAGTTTATTAACATGTCTCCCTCAAGTACACACGGGAGACACCAGGAAGATGAGAATCTCAGACTAAATACCATCCTCTAGGAGACGGGAGGGGGCGTGGGCTCAGGCAGAGGAATGATCTTGAGGACAGATGGCCGGGCCCTGGGAGGAACAGGCGGGAGGGGTGTTTGTGACGAGTCTTGACTGGGTGTGGGGTCCACTTCCAGTCTCCTCCCCTGGGACAGGCACGGACCTTCCTGGCTGAGGAAACTTCCAGGGGGACGGCTGACAATGAGCTCCCTCAGGAGGGTCTGTCTGCAGGCAGAAGAGGGAGCTCAGAGAAAGCCTCTCCCGCGCTTGCTGCATGTCAAGTGCCTTCAGCTCCAGGTGATGAACGTGCCCAGGCGACCTATTTGGGGGTCTGTGCTGCTGTCCTCACTGATGGATGAGACTTGGTCTGAAATGGGCTCCCCGGTAGGAGAAGGGTCCTGGACAGACCTGGAGATCTGCCTTTGCGACTATCTCCACGACCGGGGGCCTGGAAGGAGAACGCAGGTGGAACGTTCAGGGGAGCTGGTGTGGCTGTATTTGTCATTTCGCTGTGGTGAGCGGGACACTTGCCCGAGGATGGTCATGGGGAACAGATCACACCTGCCAGCAGGCTGCGGGGCGGGTGCCCAGTCCTGTGGGAGCGCTGGGCATGGGCTCCGGAACCTTCCCACAGCTCTGGTGGGATGGGGGTCCTGCAGGATCTTGCCCAGGTCCTGAGGGCGGGGACCACGGGGCACAGGCAGTGGGGAGCCGACTTTCCCACTCTGGGCGCCCCGGGCGGGTGCTCGCCTCCCCTCTCCCTCCTCTGGCGTCTGGACACTGGTTTCTGTGCCAGGTTCCTGGGTGACCTTCTCTTCCCCTCGGGGTTACAGGAACTCCTCTCAAGTGTGTGCGACAGTCTCCTTGCCAGCATTTCCGGGTTAATAACCCCAAGCTCAGCACACTGTTGGGCCTGGTCATTTATAACAGAGGGGACGCACGGGCTCCTTCACCAGCGGACCCTGTTGTGCTGTGACTCTGAAGCCTGCAGTCAGGGACCGTCCTTCCCACTGAGAGCAGTGCCTGTGACAGGCTGTTTAACGCTCCAGGCTAATAGGACAGTGTGAGGACAATCACTGTGCTTGTGGCTGCTCTGCCACCTATCAATTCCGTCGTGAGACACTGGCGCCACCAGATGCTCAGCACACAGGGGTGTGAACCGTGTGCACATGTGTGATGGAAGTTTTCAAAATTCTATGGAATTTGCTTGAGGTTGGATGACAACCAGGACATCCCTTTTGTCAAATTATGAAACTGAAACAACTTAGTGACAAGTCGGACGTCCTTTATTCAAGGGCAGACTCTCCATGTGTTGGGGAGTACAGAGCCTCATCACAGCAGAGCCGCCTCGTGGGGGCTTTGGGGCCAAAGTAGGTTTTATAGTTTTATAGCTTTATAATTTTCTTTTCCAAGACCATTTCGAGGAGGTTGATGTGCTGATTCTTCCCCAAGTTCGCTAAGCAAAGGGCAGCATTGGGCTCTGATGGCAGCTGATTAATTCTCGAGATTCTGGTTTGCAGTGGGGATGGCCTGGGGCCGACTCCCCCTGTCCCACCTCTCAGGACACTGGTGAGCGCTGCCCACACTCTCCGCTGGGCAGCTGCCCTCACCCTCTCACACGTCTTATTTCTATTCACCAACCAAGTCAGCCCCAGCCCAACACCTCAAGTACACACGTGGCCTCGGGGAGCAGCCTTCCGGTCTGTGCAAGCTTGAGGTGAGCTGCTTCTTACTTCCAGAAACACAGCCGTCTGTGTTCGAAACCTACTGCTGATCTAAAATTACCACGAACTCAGTGGCTTAGACAACACAGACTCCTCATCTCACAGCTCTGCAGGCCAGAAGTCAGACATGGGGCTCCTTGGGCTAAATTCAGGGTGTCTGCAGGCTGCGTCTCTCTCTCTGGAGGCTCCAGGGGAGGGTCTGCTTCCTCGCTCATGTGGGCTCTGGGCAGAATTCAGCTCCTGGCGGCTGTAGGACTGAGATCCCTGCTTCCTTCTGGCTGGAAGCTGAGGGCCTTCCCACCTTCTAGGGGCCACGTGTCTGCCATGGCTCACAGCTCCTTGCTCCATCTTCAGAGACAGCAATGGTGGTCGAGACCCTCTCATGTTTCACATCTCTCCTCTTCTTCCTTCTGTTGCTCTCTCTGACAAAGCTGGGAAGGGTTATCCTATTTTAAGGAGCCATGTGATTAGATTGACTCACCTGGGTAATCCAGGATGCTCTCCCCATCTCAAGGTCCATAATTTAATCACATCTGCAAAGCCCCTTTTCCATGTAGGGTAACACAGTCACAGGTTCTGGGATTAGCGGGTGGAGATCTTTGGGGCCATTATTCTGCCAGCCACACTGTCATGGACTTGAATCCAGGTTCTCCCACTCCGTGTCCCTGACCAGATGTTGTACTGTGATTTGCTGAACTGCTTGTCTGTCCACCTCGTCTGACTTGAGGGTCAAACCTTCTCAAGGTCAAGAATGGTCTCCAATTTCCAAAGGTCCATTCAGTGAACATGACTTGATGCCAAGTCCAATCTTCAGGACACCCCTGGGCAGGTGGTTACAGGACACAGTGGACCAGGAGAAGGGGCACTAGCGAGAGGTGCCCCCGTGAGGGGTGTCCACTGCTCCACACAGTCATGGCTGCCATGGGGGATGGGGCCCAGGGCTGCCTGAGAGCTGACTGCTCAAGAACGTCCAAGAATTTCAGGCAAAACTTTTCCATTTTTAAAGAATTTTAAAGCCCATGAATCCAAATTCTTTTAAGCACTGACCAGGTTAAGCAGACAACTTAGGCCTTCCCAGCAGGCGGCCCTCCAGTTTACAATCTCTGCCCCGGGAAATTGCTTGTTTAGCAAACCAGCCCAGAACCCCGTCACTGGGGCCACATTTCGAAGGTCAGATGTGTTCTGGCCACTCATGTCAGTGGTAAGCATGGAGTGGCTCTGGGTAAAGTCTGAATGTGATTCTGAATGTTTGCTTTATTTAATCTTTCCTAAATTTATCTCTACAGTGTTGTCCTTAAACATGTGTGTCATCTCTTAAATGCATTCAGTGCCAACAACTGCTAAAGATGTACATGTTTCTGAGCATTTACTGAATCAAGCAGCCGTGTGCCCCCCGCCCAGTCTACTGACCTGAGCGCAGGTCTACCGTGTTGAGCAGCACACTCTCTGAGCCTCAGATCCCCTGTTTAGAGATGGTGAGCTCTCCACTCAGAGGTGAGAACACTCTGCAGAAACGCTCTAGCTACGTTCATTAGTTTTGGAAAACCACAGAAGAAATGCCCCTGAGAGCCCAGGGGAGAGAGAAATGGACGACGAAGCTAGAATGAAATTCCACGTCTCTGAGATGAAGAGAAGACACTGAAGCACAAATAAATATATAAATAAGCGTTATGATCACTAAGATTGGAAATGATGTGAAGAGTAAACACATCAGGACCATTAAAGAGATGTGCCAGATGCAAATAAGAAAGAAGCCCCAACCTTGGCAGAAGAGGAAGTTGGAGGAAACGTGGGCTCCGGCTCTGAGCCCAGGAACCCAGGATCACGGGGTGGCAGCTGAACCTGTGCAGGAGGCGAGCTCAGCAGGGTCGTGAAGGCACCTTCGCCTGCTGTCCCGACTCCTGTCCTATGACAAGAGCTGCTCTGACTAACGCACACACAGGCCTGCAGCCGTCACACACCACCCCGCGTCTCAGTGGCTTAAAACCACTGTGCGTTTCTCACCCGCGCCTCACGTCCCTCCTGGACTGACAGCGGTGCTCCGTTCAGCACGGGCTCCAGGACGCAGGCTGCTGCGGCCAGTCACCACGCCACTGGGAGGGGGGTGCGGAAGAGCTCGAGGAGGAAGTCAGAAGTGCCTCGGGCCGCCTCGAGTCAGCAACCCCATCGTCCCAGGCGCTGAGACCAACTCCAAGACCCGGGCTCGCCCTGCACTGTGAGGCCCAGAGGAGGGGGCCTCAGGGGCAGACAGGGTCTGGGAGGGCTCCCCAGGGGTCTCAGGGGTGGACCGCCTTGCAGGTGAAGGGGAGCTGGGGGAAGGCCCAGCCTCCGACGTTTCTGGAGGTGCAGAGGTCTCAGTGCCCCGCAGGGCTCAGCCTGTGCCTTGGGTTCCTGCTTCTCCGCTGCTGGTGTGGATTCTCCCCAGCAGCACCGAGGGGGAACCACAGGGTCGTGGGGTCGAGGGGGGTGACAGGACGGACCTGTCACCGCGGGAGTGCACTCGCCTCCTCTGGACCCAGGACTGTGGGACGGTTGTGACCCCATCCCAGGCCTTCCTTCTGGAAGACGTCCTGCCAGTCTCTCATCTCCAAGTGTCGGCTAAGCTGCGGCAGACGGGCCCAGCCTCGCCCTGACATGCGGTGTTCACTGGTCCCTTCGGTCTGGAGTGTGGGTGACAGTACAGATCAGCACATGACAAACGGTGGCTACCTGTGACCCTGTGACCAGTTTCCAGAATTCATCCACGTCGATGTATGCAAAAATACATCCTCAAATATTTGATGTCCTTATAATGGCAATTATCCCCATATATACTCATAACGGCAAAAATCTCCCAAGTTCCTGACAACCTGGACTTGATTAAATAGGAACTTGGGCGTCCTGGGCACCGTCTGCTCCTTGTGCGGCTAAGGGAGAGGACACCCTTGTGCACGCGTCAGCCTGGCTCAGTCAGCCTCCTGGGTGCACCTGGGGACCACGGCCCCTCCTCAGGCCCCTCAGGGGACTCCTTCAGCCAGTGGACCACTCACGCTAGAGGTGAATGACTGACATCACTCAAATACAGTTACACTCAATTGGTACATCGTGCTGTTAAGAAAAAAACCACAAGAACAACAAAGTGAGTGTAGTATGAACCCATTTTCATGAAGACAGAACTCGAGCCCACGTAGGTGTGAACACACACCTTTCACACACAGGGAGGGGCCACGAAACGTTCCCCACACTTCTCCCAGGGCCACCAGGATGGGTGATTCTTTTCCTTCCTTTGACTCAGAAATAATTAACACATTTTCTACAATAATTATGTATTTTTATAATAAAAAAGGGTAACATATTAAAAAATGCTTCTAATCTTCCAAGCACAGTTGCGGGCACTCGAACACTTGGGGATGGATATACGAGATGATGGTGATAAATAATACTAATAAATATCACAAAGGAGAAAACTGCAGACCCCAAAGAGCAATTTTAACCCTGAAGTTGATGAGAGTTGGAAATTAATTTAAATAAATTTGTATACCTGGAGTCTAATATTCACTGGCTAATTTTTTCCCCTGTAAAGTTGCTAAAGAAATTGCTGTTTAAAAATTAATAAATGTACACTTAAATAAATAGATGAGCTCCCTAAACCTTGATTCACTGTTAAAAAAAATGCCGTGTGACATTCCACTCATGAAGCAGAAGAAACCTTTAAGCCAGGAAGACAGCACAGGCAAGGCCGAGGGTCTGAGGAGTCACCACACGGCCAGGTGGCCCCAGGTGGCTCTGTGCAGGGCAGCGGGGTGACAAGGACTGAGGACTGTAGACCCCCAGAGAGAGGCTGCGGTGACAGCTCCTCCAGTCCAGCCCCCTGAGCCAGGACCTGCACCGCCCCTGTCAGCATTGACAGTGAGTGTCTGCGTGGGACGCAGAGGGAGGATGGGAGGGGGTAGAGGGGAGGGACCCTCTGATGTCGCTCAGCCTGCTCCGTGAAGGGGGCTCACGTCCTCAGGACAAGTGGTCAGTCGGGCTCCCGGGCTGCAGCTGCCAGTTTCTGACCAATCTTTGGACGAGAGAAGGGATCTGAAAACCCAGCAGATGGCTGATGAAACCTACCTCACAGGCTAACAAAGCATGAATGGAAACTGTTTACTCCTCCTCTGGATCCTTCCTGGGCCTCTGATAGCACAACAATGCCCTGATTTCCTGCTGTGGAATGAAGCCTGCAGGGCAGCCAGGTGAAGAGTAGTGCAGGGGCCCCTAGGCCCTTTGAGCATTGAGAGGCCTCACTTCCCACCCGGCCCATCCTCCTTCAGGCCTCTCTGCTGACTGCTTCTCTCCGGGGGCTCCTCTTGTGGGCAGGAGCAGAGCAGGAACTGCCCTGGGGGGACCCCAGCAGGTAGGTGAGTTCTAAGCTCCTGCTACCCCAGCTGTGGTCGGGGGACCTGCACCCTGGCATCCCCTGGGAGCCTGTTGGAAATGCAGAATCCAAGGCCTCAGCCAGGCCTAGGAATCAGCATATGCCATGTAACCAGCCCCAGGAGACTCATGAGCACGGTGCACTCTGAGGAGCTCAGGGCTCAGCCACAGCCAGTGGGCAGCTGTCTCTCCAGTCAGCACAGCACAGAGAGGGAGAAATGCCCCTGTTGTGACTGCATCGAATAGGGTGAGAGTCAGCTGTGAGCAACTGGAAACCACAATCCACAGGAACTTGGAGAAGACAGAGGTTTACTTCTCTCACAAAAACAGAGCACAGAGAAGTGTAGTGCAGGGCTGGCTTGATGGTTCAGTCATAAGGGAAGGAGGCTCCTCTATCTTGTTTCTAGGACGTCCTCAATATCTGATCCTTCCTTATGTTCCAAAATGGCCGCTTGAGCTCCAGCCCTCACATCTACATTCCAGCTGCACAGGGCAGGCAAGCCACTGTCCTTACCCAACTCTACTCTCCAGACCTTCTCCAGTCACCTCCAAGCTTGGGGACCAGCTTTGCACAAAGCCATGGCAGCTTCGCCTGCATCCTGGGATGAGCCCTGGGGAAGTCAAAGTAATCCTCCCAGCAGGGCCAGGCATGAGCATTCTGGCTGCCCTGCGCTCCTCACCCGCCCCCCCATGGAAAAAGCCTGTCCGGCATCCATCTATAGGACCCACCAGGGAGAGGAGAGAGAAAGTCGGTACTCTTAGGAAAAAAAATCTCTCAAAACCCAGGAGATCTGTCAAACCAGGAATCGAACAGAGAGACAGATCTGTTTGCAATCTGACTGACAAGCTCAGCTTGTTCACCTGACAGAAGGCAAGCAGATGCCAAGATATGCGAACGTCAGAAAAAGAAGAGAGAGACTGGGCCAGATGGAACATTGAAATAATAATGGCTGAGAACTTTCCGAGATTAATGACAAACACCAAACCACAGATTCAGGAAGCTCAGAGGGTAAAAACAAAAAAGAAAGACAACCAAGAAATATCACATTAAAGTTGTACAAACCAGAGACAAAAAGAAAAGGTTGAAATTAGCCAGAGAAAAAACCACCTTGCCTAAGAAGCAAGAGCAAGAATTACAGCAGACTTCTCATCCCAACCACACAGCAGAGTCAAACATTCAAATTGTTGAAAGAAAAATCTCATCAACCTAAAGTTTATATAATATCCAGCAAAATTATCCTTTACAGGTGAAGGAGAATAAAGACACATCAGAGAAACAAAGCTGAGGGACATCATGACCAACAGATCTGCCGCAAGAACCGTTAAAGAAATTCTTCAGAGAGGAAGAAAGCGACACGGGCATAAATCTGCATATACCTGAAGAATGGAAGAGGCTCAGAGAAGAAATAGTGAAGGTGGAATAAAATCTTTTCTTTTTTTGTTCTTAGTTGTTCTAAAAAAATGGCTGTTTAATTCCAGCAACAATGCATGAGATGACTCTACCATATGGACGAGTGCAATGAATGACAACGAGGCCGTAACGACGGAACTAGGATTCAAGGTCATGGGCGCCTGCAGAGCCCGTGCTATGCCCTATGTGAAGGTGCATTGCGATTAAACTCTATATTGCAAACTCTAGGGCAATCACTTAAAAAAAAATCAGTTAACACAACACATATTGAAATCTGAAAGCCAATCAGTCTGAATTCTACCAACCATTTAAAGAAGAAATTAGACCTGTTCTAAAGATCTAAATAAATGGATAGATACTCCATATTCATGAGTTGAAAGATTCAATATTGTTAAGAAATCAACTGTTCTAGATTGATCTATAGATTCATCGCAAATATCAATCAATATCCCAGCAAACTATTTGTAGATATTGACAAGTTGATTCTAAAATTTATATGGAAAGGCAAAATATCTAGAATAGTCTACACAACACTGAAGGAGAAGAGCAAAGTCTGGGGACTCCCACGTCCCAATTTCAAGACTTACTATAAAGCCATAGGAGTCAAGATAGTGTGGTGTTGGAAGAAAAAAACAGACACGTAGATCACTGGAACAGGACAGATCCCAGAATGAGAACCTGCAAATACAGTCAACTGAACTTTGACGAAGGAGCCACCACAATTCAACAGTGAAAGGACAGCCCCTCAATAAATGTGGCTGAGGCAATGGGACATCCATAAGAATAGCCACAGGCAAAAAGAATGAGTCTTGACTTAAACCTGAAACATTATACAAAATTTAATTTTAAAAGGATCATATATTTAAATTTAAAGCTAAAACTATAACATCTTTAGAAGAAAATATATGGGGAAATCTTTTCAATGTAGAATTCATTGCAGATTTCTTAGACATGACACCAACAGTATGACTGACAACAGAAGAAATACACTGAATTTCCCGAAAGTGAGACATTTGCTCTGGAGTGACATCATCATCATGGCTGACTGAGGTTTCTACCGTCTTCCCTCCAAAGACGCCAATGTAGACAATGAGCTCTGGATGAGAGGGCCTGTGCAGGAGTCCAGCAGAGAAGCTCCAACACACCGTGGGAGCAAAACAACCTGAAGTTGGGTGCACTGAGAAGGGTGAGAGGCCAGCTCACGTTCCCCAGAGAAGCACAGCTCAGGGCCAGGAGAGACCTTCCCGGCCTGAGGTTCCTCCCATGGGGTAAAGTGAGAGCATGTGAGGCTCGCCTGGCTTCCCCAGTGGGGTGGATGCTGCCAGAGACCGAGATCTTTCTCATCCCATCCAGGATACTGAGGGTGCTGCATGACCAGTGCGGGAGCAGCTGGGAGAACAGCAGCCAGGGCTCTCTGAGGACAACACAAGGTCACAGTCCTACTAACTGGGGTGCAGACTCCATCAGGAAGCTGGACCATGATCTTGCAAACTGGCCCACAGGAGCCCCCAAGACTCTGTGCATCTCACCCACACACACAGCCTCCCCTCCCCGTGGCCAGTCCCCTGTGTGCGCTCCTGAGGGCAGTGGGAGCGAGCCTTGAAAGATGACCAGTGAGCATATGCACAAAGCTGGCCGACTCCAGGCGTAGGAGAAACCACATACATCCGAGCGATAGGCACCACCTAGGGAAAGCTGGGGGAGGCTGTCTGTACTCGGTCCGCTGCTTTGCAGGATCCATGGAAGGCGGATGAGCTTAAGGATTCTGCCACAACACGGAAGAGGAAGTGTGGAGCAGGTGCACCCATAGAAAGGCCTGAGGAAGCCTCGGAATCCTGAGCAGGCCTGAGAGAAGGCATTCACACACAAAGATAAAGGAGTCAAGGAAATAATCAGAAATGAAAGAGGAGACACTACCACTGACACCACGAAAAGACTAGAATCTTAAGAGAGTATGTCATATAATTATATGACAACAAATTGGAAAACCTGGAGGAAATGCATACATTCCTAGAAACATACAACCTGCCAAGACTGAATCATGAAGGGACAGAAAATCTGAAGAGACCAACAGAGAGTAATGGGACCAAATCAGGATCACATGGCTCACTGGTGAGTTTTATCAAACATAAAAAAAACTGACACCAATCCTTCAAACTCTTCTAACACACTGAAAAGGAGGGAACCCTCCCAAACTCACCTTACAAACTAGCATTACCCTGACACCAGAGCCAGACAAGGACACCACAGGAAAAGAAAACTACAGGCCAATACGCCTGATGAACACAGATGCAAAAATCCTCAACAAAATACTAGCAAACCGCCTCCAACAACACATTAAAAGGATCATACACCACGATGAAGTGGGATTCATTCCTGGGATGCACGGATGGTTCAACATCTGCAAATCAGTCAATGTGATGCACCACGTTAACAGAATGAAAGACAAAACCATATGATCGTCTCAGTAGATGCAGAAAAAACATTTCACAAAATTCAATATCCTCTCGTGATTTAAAAAAAAAAACCTCTCAATATAATAAAGGTCATATATGACAAGCCCACAGCTAACATCATACTCAATGGAGGAAAACTGAAAGCTTTTCCTCCAAGATCAAGAACAAGACAAGGATGCCCACTCTCACCACTCCTATTCAACATGGTACTGGAAGTCCTAGCAAGAACAATCAGGCAAGAAAAGGCATTCAAATCAGAAAGGAAGAAGTGAAATTATCTCTATTTGCAGATGCCATGATCTTGTATGGAGAAAACCCTAAAGATTCCACCAAAAAACTGTTAGAACTAATAAAGGAATTCAGCAAAGTTGCAGGATACAAAATCTGCATCAGTGAATGAATGGATGAAGAAAAGGTGGTAAATACACACAGCAGATACATGTACACTCTACAATGGGATATTATTTAGCCGTGAGAAAGAAGGAAAGCCTGCCATTTCAGACAATACGGATGAACCTCGAGGGAATTATGCTACGTGAAATAAGTCAGGCAGAGAAAGACAAATACTGTATGATCTCACTTGTATGAAGAATCTAAAAAGGCCAAACTCAGGAACAGACAGCAGAGTGGCGGTCGCCAGAGGCGGGGCTGGGGGGGGGGGGGGTGGGTGAAAAGGGTGAAGGGGGTGAAAAGGTACCAACTCCCAGTTATAAAATAAGTAAGTATCACAAGAAAATAAATTCTGTAACTATACATGGCGATGGATGTTAACCAGACATTTGGGTGACCACTTGGCAATATATACAAATATCGGATCACTATGTTGTACACCTAAAACTACTATAATGCTGTGAGTCAATTATACCTTAATAAAAATAAATAAATAAAATTTTAAAAAAAGAAAGTAGAGAACTGGCCAACGACATGAACTGAACACCAGCTCTATCTCCCCTCAGCCCAGCGCTCACACCCAAACTCCCTGAACATGGTGAGAAATATTTAAGAGGCCTAATCAAGCCCAGAAAAAGAATGACCTCCACGTGTGGACCCCAAGTTCTGAGGACTCTCTGCAGGAAAGAAGACACTAGAAGACGCCCTGACAGGTGGGGCTGCAGCTGGGGCTCTGACAGGAGGCAGCAGGGACCAGGCAGGCATCTGGGGATCCACCGTGGAGCGGCCTGTCAGTGGCCCCCAGGTCCTGGCCCCACAACTGGGCTCAGGCCTCGTAGATGACGGAAGAGGGACAGCCCTGCACCCCACCTCCTCTGACATCGCAGGAGTGAGCAGGATCCAGGGCCCAGGGGCTGACCGAGCTCTCCAAGTCACACCGGACACCTGGGAGTGACCGAGGCTTTTCCACAGAGCAACCGCAGCAGTGATGATGCGCAGGCTGTGCCAGCGGTCTGCGGGAAGGGGGTCCCGGCCCGTCACTGCGGGCTCGGGAGGACAGCCTCCTGACTCACCAAAGTCCGTTCCTCATCAACCGAGGGGAACGTGCGTGAGACGAACTCAAAGCACAGGAAGTGAGAAAACGCCGTAAATAAATGCTTCCCTATCTATTCAGAATTTTCAGCCCCCTTCTGAGAGAAAGAAGAGAAAAAGTAAAGATGCGTATGAAAAACCGCTCAATCTCAGTACCGATCAAAGAAGTGCAAATTATGACAGTTTCACATATATTAAATAGGTAATAAAAATACTAATAACACTCTTTGCTGGTAAAATTTTTGAAAAGCAAGACTATCAGTGAGCTCTCACTGGCAGTGGGAATGGACCCAGTAGCCATTTTGGCAGCAATTTGGCAAAATGTTTCAACAGTCATGGAATTATTTACACTTTCTAGATGCAGAAACCCAGTTTTCAAATTTTAAATGGGAAAATAATCAATGCAAGGAAAAAAGCCAAAAGCAGGAAGACAAAAAAGACATCAATACCTATTGATTGATCATCCCATATTGGATAGAGCCCAGATTAGATAGATAGATAGACAGACAGACAGATAGACAGATAGGTGATTGATAGAGATGAAAATAAGAATAAGAAGTTTTCACATATTGAGGTATATGGGGAAGCGATTCTGGTTTAAATCTGATTCGGGCTGGAACTTGTTTTTCCCGCAGCAGCCTGACTTACGGCCCCCAGACCGTGCATCGTACATGTGCTTCAAACGTTCTCCCAGAGCACGGAGTGCACGCTTTAAAGATAAGGATGAATAGCTTCCTTTCTCTGACGCGGATACCAGTGCCTCTTTGAAGATTAGCTTTTCTTCCCAGAGAACCAAGGTCAAGCTGACCTGCTGTGCATGTGCTAAACTGCTGCAAAGCCTCTCCCTCGACTTTGGGAAACAAGTGCATTCCCGTCACGCTTGCTCTATGTTCTCCGCTCTGAAATGGTGTATAACCGTGCTGTTGACCACACTTCTCCAGACCGCTTTCTTCCCTGGGGGAGGGCGCGCTTCCAGGCTAGTCCTCAAATTAGCTCATTAAATATCTTTCTTATCTGTAGATTGTTGTTATTTGTGTTGACAATAGTATAGATATAAAATATTAAAATATGTATACAGTATGTATATCAATAAAATATATATTATATATATTATATATATATATATATACACAGGAGCATAGAAATCATCTAATTGCAAAATTGTGGAAGGTTTCAGTAAAATACACACAACTGCATGTTTTATGTATACACATTATAGTTACAATTATGAGCAATAGATGCAACACGGAAACGGCTTAGGCGCGTGCACTAGGTTTCCCAGCAGACGGCTGCACAGCAGGGATGGGGTAGGAGCACGCCAGTCACGGCCGCCCGTGTACAGGACGCAGGAGCAAATGAACGAATACAGCTGGGGCAGGGCGTGTGAGTGAACCTCCTGTCACCTCCTGGGAACAAGCTTCAGTGTAGACAGATGTAGACAAATCCTCTTCCTGTCCCTTCTCCACATGCCTGCGGGCCCAGGCCCCCACCCCCAGCCCCGAGAGGGAGGCTCCTGCCAGGGTGGGGCTCATCCACCAGGTGTCCCCAGGCGAGACCGTGCTGGGAGCAGAGCAGGCACCAGTAAATGTGTGTGGAGGAATCCAGGCTGGGATTCCTTCAGGAATTCTTTAGGTTTGATCAGGAGACTCGTGGTCCTGCTTGCCTCCCACTAGCAGAAGACTTTAAAGACTACACTTTATTTTAAGGACATTAAGATTTTATTTCATAAAAATCACAACAATTTTCACTACTTAGTGGCATTCATCATCTCTCCTGGGCCAGAAACTCCTTTAAACACACAATCCTTTCCCATTTCTCATCTTTGGCCAATTTTGTGTCAATAATCAAGTACTGCAGAAGCCAAAATACACAGCCCATAAATAAAGTGCGCGACGGGCATTCACAAGAAATACAGAGTTCGTCCCTCACTTCCTGTGATGTATCAGCTATTACCGTGAGTATGCTGAGAGTTAAAGAGGAAGAATTCCGTCTAAACTAAAGATAGTTCCTTCCTCGATTTGCTTCACCAGAAACTAAATAAGAAAAACATCCAAGTGTAACTGTTAGGGATACAGTGTTCTCACTTCTACGAGCTCGTGGGCAGGACAAGGGTCTGGGCTGTGTGACGAGTGGTCTGATTTCTGGGATCACAAGGACAAGCCTGGGCAGGCTGGGCACACACGCACTGTCCACCACACAGGGTCTGGGCAGTGGTCTCCGCTCACATCAGCCAGTTTACCCCACAGCACGTCCGGGGGCCGCACGGCAGGCAAACGGCCTCGTCACCCGTGCTGAGTCGGCCGGTGCACTTGGGACCTCGCCTCGGTGGAGGAACAAGGTGATCCCCTGGGCATGCTGCTCGGTCGGACCCCTCCCCACAGTGGGGGTCGCCTGTGGTGACCATTACACTCATTGCCATCGGGGGTGGGTTGCATTAAGCAGGTACCCGATGAAGAAGCAAAAGGCCCACAGAGCTACGCAAACAACTCTCTGAAACAGCAGGTGCGTGGAGGGGGTGGGGGTGCTTAATGCTACGTGGTCACAGTGTTAAAGGAGGATTTTCCAGTATCAAAAACAGGTTTGAGTTGACCCACACATCTCACATCACACCATCACAGTACGATCTCTCTCGGCCTGTTTCCCAAATTTCCACGGCGTTCAGCTCACATCCACAATCACAAACCTTGTGTTCCACAGGATCCTGCCAGACGCGGAGCCGAAACAGTGAATCCATTTCCTAAGGGCTGAGTCCGAGTCCATAAATTAGCTCAGAAGACACAGCCATTGCCAGGCCTCCCCGTCAGGCAGGACGTGAGTCCCATCCCTCCCTCAGGGCTGTTGGCCACACGGGACGCAGGCAGCCTCCGTTCAGTGTGGTCAGAGGCCGGGCCCTCTGCGGCGACATGAGCTGCCGTGCTGGCGCCCATCCCTGTGATCCGCTTGTCAGAAACCCAGCGGAGGCTGCAGGTGACGAGGAAAGGACTCTGGGGGAAGTCAGGCCTCGGGCACTGAGACGTCTAGGCAGGGAAACCCAGCTGCGGGCGGCAGTCAGCTCCGGGGCTGCTGGGAACACAGGAGGAGGCTCAGGTGCCAGAAAAGGGGGTGTCTGAAGGCCAACTGAGTCTGAGGAGTCAAGACTTGAGGACCGGCCACGAGGCCCCCCCAGGCAGTGGCACCGTCAGGTGGCCTCCAGGCCCAGCTGCTGCATGTGGCCCCACCACCTCTCCTCCTGGGCGAGGCATCCGCCACCACAGGGCCAGAGCAGCCAGTGTCTGCAGCCCAGCATCACGGAGGCACCACAGAGACCACAGAACCAGACCGCGGGGTTGGCCACGTGGCCTCACCCTGTGCAGAGACCCGCACAGCAGCTGGCGCCTGGCTGCCGGGGACTTGTTGTTGGGTGAAGTCAGCAGGTTGAAAACATGCCCCAGCTCTTCCCCACGCGCCCCCATCTGCCTCTGCTGACCCTGCAGGGTGCAGAGGACCGTGACCTCCCCTGCAGGGCCCGCCTCTTTGGTCCTGAGGCCCCAGCGTGGTGCAGAGGCTGAGCTGCAGCCCCGGGGCCCATGAGCTCAGGTGTCGTGAGTCTGAGGCTCTACAAGTGCAGGATGAAGGGAGGTTCAAGCGCACATCACAGGGGCCACTGAGCATTCAGGGTGCCTGGAGGGCAGGCACTCAGCCCACAGGAGGACTCAAGCCAGGAGGTCTGCCCATCGCTGTGTGTCAGGCTGCAGGCTGAGCAGTGGGCACTGTCACACAGGGAGGGTCACAGGTGAGGACGCTGGCGGGGGGTCGGGACACCCATGTCCAGACAGCCATGAGGAGAGGGTCCCACTGGGGAAGGCAGATTGCTCCTTGTGTTTTGTTTGTGGGGTGGGGGTGTTCCGAGGGCAGGCGGGTCAGCGGCTCTCTGCTCACACGGCGGACAGGTCCACACGGTGGGTGGACTGGCTGCTCTTGTCCCAGGGGCTGAGCTTGGTGGAGGCCGTGCCTGGCCGGGTCCCGTTCATCTGCAACCACAGAGCAGTGAGGACCCCGCCCCGAGATCAGAGACCCAAACCCTACATGGGTGCGGAAAGCATGGGGCCAGAAAGCCGTGTGGGGACACTCCCCTGAGAAACGAGGATCCTGGACCCGAGCAGGCACTGCCCTCCCCTGCTCTGCGCTGAGCCCCCTCCACCGTCTCTTCCAGGCTCTGGGCACACTCATTCATCCATCTATCCTTCTATTCATCCATCCACTCACTCGTTCACCTGTCCCTCTGCACATTCCCACATTCCCTCCACGCCTGTCACTGAGCACACTGTGCACTGGGTACTGGTCATGCAGGCTCATGCAGTGAACAAAGCCAACAGCTCCTTGGCCCCAGGGCCCTCTTGTCCCTGTGATGTAAACAGTGTTTCCATCCCAGGGGGACGGCAGACAGTGGTCACTGCAGAGAGTGGCAGGAGCATGACTCTGAAGTGGCAGGGTCCAGGGGGACACGGAGAACTGCTGTCCAGGAAGGACTTCCCGAGGATGCAACATCTGCGTGAGGACCTAAATGATGGGAGGAGGCAGTGGTGCGGGGAGAGCACAGGTACCATCTGCGCCAGGCTGCTGGGGGCCTGCCTGGGGGTCTGAGGGACAGACTGATGACCACGCGCCACAGGAGGAAGGTGAATCAAGTCGGGCACTAAGATGACAGGCCTGTTTAGACCCCAAGCACGGAGTGTGGAGACCCGATTTCTCAGGTGCCCGTAGAAGGAGACCCGGCATGGAGGACAAGTTGGAGGCAGGGCTGGGCCTGGTGACTGTGCCTCCATGGGACCCATCAGAGGTCCAGCGTCTGCCTCGCTGTCAACTGATCTGTACGTCCCTCCGTCTCCCTAAGTCAACAAAGAAGTGTTGCCCCTGGAAACGGGGCAGGAGAGAGGGCTGTGGATTTTATCAGGACAGAGGACCCTGCTGGGCAGACAGCCTGTAGCCTCCATCAGGCATGAGAGGGCTGGACAGGAAGCCAGCACGCAGCCTCGCCTTCCCCACCCAAGCTGGGCAGCTGCCTGCACGACACTGAGCTGCAGGGGCTGCAGCCTGGGGAGGAAGGGGGGGCCAAGGCTCGGGGTTCAGAGACCGGGCCCCAGCACCGCGGGCACCACGTCCTTGCTGAGGCAGAGGCTGCGGGCTGCTCAGCAAGGCCGGAAGGCAACTCCACGGCCAGGGGCTGACGAGGGCTGGCTCTCCAGGTAACAACTGACAACAGAGACCCCGAGCGCTCGAGCGCTCGGGCCAAGGATGCAAGGCATTCAGAATAGGATCAGCTGGCGCAGACAGGGGAACCTAGACAGCACACCACACTCACGATGTCAGAGCTGAAGGGCTTCACGTTGGCGCTGCGGGAGGAGCTGCTCGTGAGGGACCAGACCTTGGTTTTGTGCTTGAAGGCAGCTCTCACCTTCGGAGGCAGAACAGAGGGCTCATTAGAAGCAATTTCAGAGGTTGAAATGTTAACAATCAGAGGTCATTCTAAAAGGTGTCTAGGAATCTGTGCTGATAGAAGGCCCCAGGACACTGGGCGCAGGGCAAGGACAAGATTTGGACACATCAGATTCAAACAGGGTCATGATTCATTTGGCAGACAGACTGCGTCCCCGCCACCGTCCCGGCCCCGGCTGGGGAGAGAGGGATCTGGAGGATGGGCTTTGTTGGCTTCCCCACAGTTCTGGATGGGAGACGGGACACAGTCGGCAGTGAAGGGTGCAGAGGGAGAGTGTGTGACAGCGGCGGGGCCAATATGGAGGAGTAAACCAACTAACGCACAGGTGGGGCAGGCCACGCGCGGGCTGAGGCCCATCCCCTCTCCACCGTGGACATCAGGCTCGGGCCCTGCCTGGGCTGCTCCGGGGTCTTTGCCATCATGTGACCCCTCCTCCCCTGGCCACCCCACCTCCTTCCTCCCTGCCTACCTCTCCTTGTGCAAAGGGACGGCTCTAATCAAAAGCTCCTGCCTGTTCCCATCTCTACTGTGGAGGCATTTCCCCTCAACCGCAGCCTGGCAGGGCTCAAACGTCAACCCCCAACTCCAGGGAGCACTTCCTCCCACAGGACGGCAGGTGCTGAGGGGCAGGGCTGTGTCCAGAGCAGCCTCCACCCTCCCCATGGTCAAGCACATGGCAGGTACATCGCCCCAGGCTGCACAGAGGGGAACAAGCCGGCCCCAGCTGCCCCGGTGCCCCGGAGGGCCAAGTTACAATAGTCCCCTCTGCAACCCCTGCAGCAGGAGATCTTTCTTATAGTGCAAGATGGATTCCCTAAGCCCTCTGGGGGGACCGCTGGGAGCACACCCACATCTTACTCTCCCTAACATGCCAGACACCAGAAAGGTCCTGCTCTCCATCTCTCCTTGTCCTCTGCGCAGACAGCAGTGCCCACAAGACATCAGAGAGGGAAGATGCTTGGAGGTTGCCTAGCAACCAGGAAGAGTGAGAAAGGGCTGCAGGGGAGCATCCCCCCCGGGCGCAGCTTGTCCCCAGTACCAAGGCTTATCTGGGGCCACGCTCCTGACACCAGCCTGACAGGGCAGCACCACTCCTGTCTCTGCCCTTTCAGAAATGGAAAACCAGCTTCGTGTGGTCAGGAAGGAGAGCAGCCGTACCTCAGAATTCAGGAGACAATGGAAGAGGAAGATGAAAAATCCCTGGGAAGGAAGGGGAGGAAAACACAGAATTAGAGCCACTTGCATTTCGTGACACAAACTTTCTAAGGGTCCTCTCCAACGCCACACGTGGGCTCTGAGAGTGGACGGTGTGGTGCACTGCCAGGGAGCTTGCGAGTGAGCTGAGGATGAGGATGGAGAGGGGTCCGGCATGCCCCCCTCTAGTCCAACTACATGCAGGCAGCCACTGCTGCCAGGGTGCGGAGGTGGCAGGGCTGCGGGAAAACATACAAAGACAAGTGGGCTCCCAGCCGGCTAACCCAGGAGAGGAGCAAAGTGCTGGGGATGGACAGAGGGGAGGACACTAGACTGTCACCTAATTTGAGCCTTGGTGTCCTCATCTGCAGACTGAGAATGATGACAACAATAAGAGACACGAGAATGAGGATGTCACCAAACATGCGTCAGGCACTAGGCAAACTTCGTGTGAGTTATCTCATTTAGTGCTAAAAGTAGCCTCGCGAAGTGGGGCCTGTGACTGCTCCCACGTTATGGACGAGGAAACTGGGACACAGAACAAACGAGGAGCCCCAGGGTCTGCAGCGTGTGAGGGCTGCAGCCAGGACAACTACCACACCTCACGATAAACCACCAGAGGGAAACTGCGCAGAAGCTTTTGACAAACCAGAAGCCTGGCCCACCCCGTAAGACCCGGTCCTCCGTCACGAAGACCCACAGGCAGCAAGGACAGCACGGCAGGGCTGGGGTGGGCTGTGGTGACACTCGCCAGGATTCAGCCTTAGGCTTGGCTATGTGGGCTGTCTACGGTGATGGGCACCCACCTCCGCCCTCCCTTTGGGGGGCTCGTGGGTCTGGGGACCCAGACTCTGGGCACCTCACATCTCCGGTTTCCAGGCTGGCAACCCTTCTGGGCCCCTCCCCGCAGAGGGCATACACCAGCTCAGAACCTCAGGCACCCCCATCACCACCTCTCCACACCCGGCACTCTCAGGAGCTGCCCACATACTGACCACCTTCCCTCTCAGGCCTGGACGTGCCTCCTGCAGACACAGGCCAGGAGGACGAGGCAGCCCTGCTGTGAACGGGGTCACCATCCTAAGGCCCTGTCTGCCCAGAGACCTGGTGTGGCTGGATCCATGGATCCATGCCTCTGTCCTCGGGCCTTGGCGACACCCCCATGCTATGGGCTCACCAGGTGTGTGCTGGTAACAGAGAGGGGGTCTCCCTCCAGCCCTTGTGTGTCAATCTGCTCCTTGCACATCCACTCACAAGCTCACAGCCCACCTCACAACTCGCCCACGTGCCAGCGCCATGGCTCTCACCTGGAAGGAGTTGAGAATGGCAAACACGTACTGGAAGGCCACGGCCTGCTGGTTGACAGCAAGCACGCCAAAGACCCACGAGGTTCCCAGGATGGGCAGCAGCACGGCCACAGCTTTTGCTGTCAACCTGAAAGAGAAATGGGGATGGCCACTCTGGGTGGTGGGAGGACAAGGGTGGGTCCAGAGGCCCGGGCTCTGGATGCGAGGCTTCTGAGGGGAGCAGACATAGGCCCTGCTGGGAGCGAGTCAGGGCTCCCCACTGCAGGTGACCTGGGGTGAGGAGTTGACACCCGGGATGTATGAGACAGGGTCCCCACCGGGCTGGCTCTGGGACAAGTCAATGGTGCTGCTTCTGCTCTGCTGTGGCCGGCACGGGGCACCCAGGAGCCAGCAAGCCCTCTGCACACACTCAGGCTCACCACCCCACCCAGCCGGTAGTGATGCTGGATGGACACGCCAATCCCAAGTGCCCACAGAGGAGAGCAGAGCTGAGGAGCCCAGTGGGGTGGGAGAGTCACCCAGCACAGGGACAGCTGCACTAGCCTCGTGGGCTCACCCTGAACCCCAAGCTGCTGAGCCCCCAAAGAACGATTAGACTGAAACCAAGAGACGAGGAGGAGAAGGAGCCACAGAAGTTTTCCGAGGACGCTGTAATGCTGTCCTCCTCCCTGGCTCCCAGAGCTCCTGGGTCGGCAGCACCAGCCCAGGCAGGCGAGGGTTACACAAATGACACCAAGAGGAGAGCGAGGAGTGTCCTGGGGGTCCGGCTCGGCCACTTAAAGAGCAGGAGCTGCAGGGCAGGGAGTGCTGGGTTCTGTGATGGAGTCAGGGTGTCTGTCCAGAGAGATGCGGCCTGAACTCCCCCAGGAAGGTCACTCCCTGCTGTCACGTGCAGCACCCGGGAGGGCACCGTGGGCAGTGCCACCAGCTGTGGTTCTGCAGAGACTCAGAAATGCGCTCCCAATGCACGGTCCCTACCTCCCCCTGTCAGCCTTTCCCTCAGAAGATGAGAGACAAGGTGGTGGAGGAAGGCTGCTTCCTGGGGGCTGAGGAGTGAGAGCACAGGGGTGGGGTTTGCACCCGGATGTTTGGGGACCAGAGAGCAGTGGTCTCGCTGGTGCCAGGCTGTAGGGGAGTAGAGAAGGGCTGGAGACAGACTGGTGGCCCTGAGCAGGGGCGGGCCTTGGGGAGCTGAGGGTGGAGGGAGGGAGGACGGAGACGGGCCAGCCTCACAGGACAGCACGGCCTGTTCCCACTGATGGAAGAGGAAAGGAAGTGATCCCTGACCCTGAGCATCTCTTCTCCCCCAGGGCACAGCCCTCCATGGTTTCCAGAGCCCCAAAGAGCCCAGGAGGGCCGGAACCTCTTGTCAGTTTAATTTACAGTGTTTGGAATTCATTACAGAATAACTGTCTTATCGATCTGCTGCTGGCATATTTACTGTTTTCCCTTTCAGATCAGAAATGATGTAGTGTAACTAAAGTAACTTACAGAATCCCCACTCCCCAGAGTCCATGGCCTGTTTTACATAACCGAGCGAAATTCCCTGTGAGGAGCCGGCTCCCACTCACTTCCTGGCCCTGTGGTTTGGGGGTGCTGACTGCACCCCACACGCAGAGTGGACCGTGTGACTCAGGTCCAAGTTAACTGGTGACTTCCATTCCTCTGTGACTGGTTCAGGGTGGACATGTGGCCCAGCCTGTGTCTCAGCCCTGGACTCAGGATCTCTGTCTGAACACGTTGGGTAGAGGTTCGTCCCCGTGTCACCAGGAGACAGCATCAGCTTGAAGCCGACACAGAGGATGCGGAGCTGAGAGATGCAAAGAGGAATTGGGTCCTGGTGATTTTATTGTCAAATAGGGTCTGAACTTTTCAGTGACCCGTGTCAGAAAGTCCCCCTTTGCTTTAGCCAGTTTGTGTTGGGTTTCCTGTCCCTTGCGCTCAGCAGAGCCCTAACTGATATGGGGTCAGGAAACCCCAGAGGACAGCCGCTGTGTGGGAGGAGTCCCTGCCCAGAAACACCTGCTCCTCCTGTGGATGGACCAGCTCCAGAGCCACCGGGATGTTCTCCAATGACAGCCCTGTGGGCCAGTCCTGCTCTCAGCCCCACATCACAGATGAGGAAAACAAGGAATTGAGGGGTTAAATAACCTGCAAGGCCCTAGCAGATGGCAGGGGCCGAGGCAGGACTGACCCTGGCAGGGCAGTCGGGCTCTAGAATCTTCCTCTTCACTCTGCTTCATGCTGCCTCCCACCCTGGGGGTCAGCAGTCCCCAGATGACATCTATTAAACCCCCTCTTACACAATCAAGGGCGTTGAGGCTGAGAAAGGACAGGTCCTGGTCATAGGGAGTGAATACAGAGCCAAGTGAGGATGCGAGCCCAGGGCTCCCCCTGGGAGATGGTTGGGACACCAAAAGAGGTGGGGTACATGATGACAGCCCCTCCTGCTCCCTGAGCAGCCCTCTGTGGGCAGGGGCCCTGCTCACAGCCCCTGTGCCAGCTTACTTGAAGGCGCTGGGATCTCCATGGACCTTGTAGTTGTCGGCGCTGATCTGTGAAATGACCCTGGTCACCGCGACAAGGATGACAACGTTGACCTGCACGAAGAGAAACAATGGAGGGAAGATGAGAGGCCTGGAGCTGCGCTTCCAGGAAGTCTGAGTCCACCTGGCAGCCACCCACTCCCCACATGCCACCCACAAGACTGCCCCCCAGGAGCTCACACAGAGCTATGGGGTCTGGTCCCCAGCACATCAAAGAAAGCCCATGGGTCAGACCTCATCTCAGCTTTTTCTCACTGTGTGTGACCCTGGTAACTCACTTCAGTCTCTGAACCTCAGTTTCCTCATTTGATGAGAAAGAGCAATATCCACCGTGCAAAGTGATCAATGACAGGATAAGAAATCCTATCGGAAGCCCTGGCACACGTCCAGGCTCTCACTTCCCACCCTCACCCCAGGTCGATGGCTGTGCGATCCGTGGAGGCCACAGCAGAGGGTTCTTCATCCTCTGTCCAACCCTCCCTCCTTGCTAGGAACCTATTGGAAGGCTTCCCTTGGGGTCTGTGGGGCTGGGCAGGGGCAGAGGGGTCTCTGACAGAGGCTCCAGCACAACCTGTCCCCTACTGTGAGCAGCTCTCCAGGGTCCTGAACAGGAACCTGACAAGGTCCCCCAGTTGGTTTCCTTCTGCTACAGGGTCCACAGCTGGATTCATGGGCTATGCTGTGGCCAGTGACATTTCCCTTGGTTTTTTTTCCTTTGATGAGGAAGACTGGCCCTGAGCTGACATCTGTTGCCAATCTTCCTCTATTTCTTCTATGTGGGATGCCGCCACAGTGTGACTTGATGAGTGGTGTGTAGGTCCATGCCCAGGATCTGAGCCTGCAAACCCCAGGCAGCGGAAGTGGAGCTTGCAAACCTAATCACTACACCACCGGACTGGCCCCCCTCTTCCCTCATTTTTGAGAAACTCTGAGGTCATTTAGAGAGTTGGTGAGGAGTCCAGCTCCAGGCCCAAATCCTATGTGTGGACTTTCAGGCTCGACTCCAGGCAATGACACAGGCTTTACCTGAGGCCTCCCCACACCAGAGATCACCGCAGGCTCTGAAGAGACTACAGGCAGGGACCCAGGACCCTCCCAGCACTCCCATCGGGCTGGACATGCCACGCACACAGCTGCATTCCCAGCCTAGGCACCTGCCTTCCGAGGCCTCCTTATGGGGACCCCAGGCTGAGGCCTTCCCAAAGCCACTCTGCCGACACCACTGACCCGGGGCCTCCACCTCAGTGCTCAGAGCTCTCCACGCCCAACCCTTCTCCCTCCTTCTCTCCCTGGGAAGTCAGCAGGAGCCATCTGTCCAGGGCCGGTCCCGGGATGGAGCCCTGGGGGAGGCGGGACCTCGTCCTGTGAGCCTTATGCTGTTGTAATAAGGGGATACAGGCTCGACTGCTGCTTCCAGGTCAGCCTCTTGTCTTAACTGATCACCTGGCAGCACAGCTCCTGGCAGGCAGACCTGCCTTACTTGCCCTCATTCTCTCACCTGTAAACTCAGGGCAACAATGGACGTCTCCCAAGGTCAGGAAGATGGAAAAAGGCAACAGCATGAATGTTCAGTCACACAAGTGACTCCCCCCTCCCCCCAGCTCACTGACAAACTGGGTGACACCCACAAGAACCCGATCAGATCAAGAGAGAGCCGGGCCAGTGCAGATGATGGGTTATTGGTCTTAGAATGCAGTGACATTCCATTCAATCTGGACAGTGACAGGAGGGAAATGTAAGTGCAGTTACTGCTTCAGGGGTGGAATGTCAACCCCAGACAGTCGAGGTCATGGAAGTCTGGGAATAGCGACTTCCCTGAAGTCAGGCTGGCATCGCACACTCGCCTGGAGCCGTTCCTGCCTCCAGCGGTGCATCTGCGTCCCAGAGCCAGGGGCGGGGGCAGGGAGAAGCCCAGCAGAGTGCCACTGACCCTGCCACCCTTACGGAGATTCACTAGTTTTTCTTGAATAAATGCTTTCAGTTTTTATACCTTTGGGTCACTTCTCAAGTTCTGAGATGCTGTGTTTCTCACCCGCAGGACTGCAGGATTCTTCCGGCGGTTCCCTTGCATTGGGGAGAAGCTTTCCTGAGGCCCTCTGTCTGCCATGCTGCCAGTCCCACCTCCTCCACTCTGGGAATTTATGTGCTGGCAAAAGCTGAGGCCTTGTTTGCAAGAAGAGATTGGAAACCACCTGAAAATCCACCAACAGGCAGTGATCTGGGGGCTACAGTGGCCCCCACTCCATGGATGTAGCATGGACCCAGGCAGGTCTCAGGTGCTGACAAAGCTAGAGGTCCCATGTAGGCTGAGTGGAAAAGGCATGGGGTGAATATACGCCTATAGTTCCCTGTATCTGCATAAAGCCCCGGGACACACAAGAAACAAGCACCAGGGGTTGCCTGTTTCAGGGGAAATCACGGAATTGAGAGAGAGATGTGGGAAGAGACTCTTCATATATATTCGTTTTTTTTTTTTTTTTTAAAGATTGGCACCTGGGCTAACAACTGTGCAACTGTGGCCATTTTTTTTTTTTTCTGCTTTATCTCCACAAATCCCCCCTGGTACACAGTTGTATATCTTAGTTGCAGGTCCTTCTAGTTGTGGCATATGGGACGGCACCTCAACGTGGGCTGATGAGTGGTGCCATGTCTGCACTCAGGATCTGAACCAGCGAAACCCTGGGCCGCCGCAGCCGAGCGCGCAAACTTAACCACTCGGCCACGGGGCCAGCCCCTTCATGTATATTCTTAAGTGTTTCTTTCAAATGTTTAACCACGTGTGTTAAAATTCAAAAATTAAATTAATTAACTAAATTTCAGTTTACAAGAATTATCAATTAAAAGGGAAATAACGTAATTCCCTTTTCCTGTGAATGTCTCAGCAGTGTCCTTGGGGTCAGGAAGAAAAGAGACATAACCGTGCAGTGTTCTAGTGGTTCAGGGAAGGAGATGCAGAGACCATGGAGCCTGCCACCTGGGAGAGGGACCCAGGGAGCCTCAGGGGAGGAGCTCAAACAGCCCATGTGAGCCCAGGAGACTCAAGGAACACCTTGCATGAGCCCAGAGGACCCATCATGACCAACAGCCCGCGTGAGCCCGGGGACTCATCATGGCCAACAGCCTGGGTCAGCCCAGGGGACTCCTCATGACCACCCCCCTTCGCTGCTGGGAGGCTGAAAAGTGCTTTTCCACACCAGCCCTCTCAGCAGGGAAGCTGAGAGGCACACAGACTGCTGTCCACAGACATCCATGACAGGGCCACCGAATGGAAGACGGAATTACCGCAAAGTGCTTCACAGACACAAAAACGCTACAAGTGATTGATTTGATTTCAGGTCCTTGGTTCTTCTAGCCTCTGTACTTAGAACCCAGAAGGAAGTGTCTCAATACGGTTAAGCTCCTCACATTACTGGCTGTTACAATTCATCATCATTCCCATTTCTCCAGGGATTTTGCTGGGATTACTTACTTCTCCCTCGCTCCCCTTCAGCCTGGGCCTGTCTGGTGGCATCTGGTGCTCATACTCCCTCCACCCCAGTAGGACAATGGCATTTGCTGCGGCATGATGGGAGGAGGTGCAGCTGACCTCCGACCCTGCAGCAGTGGGCAATTAGTGGGGAGACAGCAGCCACGAGTGAAACACATGCAGCATCTCCTGAAAATACAAAACAGAAGCAGGCCTGCCCCTCACTCTGGCCCCTTGTCCTCTTTTATGTCTGGCTGCAAGCTGGGCAAGGCCCTGGCCAAGGCACATGTCACATGGACACCAGGTACTTCACCACCCAGACACCTCCGCTCAGAACAGCCGAGAAGCTACTTAGGACACCTGTCACAGGGATGTCTCAGGGGCCGAATTTCTGCAAAAAACAGGGGGGATACACCCTGAAGATCACAGCGACCTCTGGCAGGAGGGGGAGTGACTGTACAGGGCTTCCGGGGTTCGGCCATTTCTCGATCTGGTCAGGGCCATACAGGTGTTTGTTTGTGAAAACTCACTGTGACTACACCACTATTTTACAGTGAGAGAGTTACACATGCACACACACGTATGTGTGCAGTGACACTGTAGTGTGCCTCTGCGGCCATCTCTACATCTGTGTCCTCCCTGTATCTCTCTGCATCTATGGAGCGGTGTCTGTATCTGTGTCTGGGACTCTGGGTCTGTGTCTACATACCTGTGTCCTCTCTGTGTCTGCATCTCTCTGCATCTATGGAGCGGTGTCTGTATCTGTGTCTGGGACTCTGGGTCTGTGTCTACATACCTGTGTCCTCTCTGTGTCTGCATCTCTCTGCATCTATGGAGCAGTGTCTGTATCTGTGTCTGGGACTCTGGGTCTGTGTCTACATACCTGTGTCCTCTCTGTGTCTGCATCTCTCTGTATCGATGGAGCAGTGTCTGTATCTGTGTCTGGGACTCTGGGTCTGTGTCTACATACCTGTGTCCTCTCTGTGTCTGCATCTCTCTGCATCTATGGAGCAGTGTCTGTATCTGTGTCTGGGACTCTGGGTCTGTGTCTACATACCTGTGTCCTCTCTGTGTCTGCATCTCTCTGCATCTATGGAGCAGTGTCTGTATCTGTGTCTGGGACTCTGGGTCTGTGTCTACATACCTGTGTCCTCTCTGTGTCTGCATCTCTCTGCATCTATGGAGCAGTGTCTGTATCTGTGTCTGGGACTCTGGGTCTGTGTCTACATACCTGTGTCCTCTCTGTGTCTGCATCTCTCTGTATCGATGGAGCGGTGTCTGTATCTGTGTCTGGGACTCTGGGTCTGTGTCTACATACCTGTGTCCTCTCTGTGTCTGCATCTCTCTGTATCGATGGAGCGGTGTCTGTATCTGTGTCTGGGACTCTGGGTCTGTGTCTACATACCTGTGTCCTCTCTGTGTCTGCATCTCTCTGCATCTATGGAGCGGTGTCTGTATCTGTGTCTGGGACTCTGGGTCTGTGTCTACATACCTGTGTCCTCTCTGTGTCTGCATCTCTCTGCATCTATGGAGCAGTGTCTGTATCTGTGTCTGGGACTCTGGGTCTGTGTCTACATACCTGTGTCCTCTCTGTGTCTGCATCTCTCTGCATCTATGGAGCGGTGTCTGTAACTGTAACTGCGTCTGTGTCTCTGTCTGTGACTCTGGGTCTGTATCTACGTACCTGTGTCCACGTACCTGTATCTATATCGACACAGCCGCAGTGAGAGAAGGATTTAATCTCTTAGAGACTCTTTCTCTTCCCCAACCTGGAGGCCCTCTCCCCAGTGGGGCCATGATAGAACAATTCCCTTTGGGGGGCTCAGGCTAAGGTGACACTGCCACCCACAGGGTCCCCACTCTTGGGGATCCAGACTCTGTGGCTTCTGTACCATCCGCTGGTCCCATAGCGTGTCTGCATTTAGCCCACCTGGAGTCACCTGGAGAATGGCGTCCTCTTCCCCTCACAATCGGAGAGAACCATTTGTGAGGGGACAGTCGGCGGGGG
Organism: Equus asinus; assembly: GCF_041296235.1. NCBI lineage: Eukaryota > Metazoa > Chordata > Mammalia > Perissodactyla > Equidae > Equus > Equus asinus. Next base: position 70,485,288 of record NC_091797.1, read on the forward strand.
TGCATTTGGTGGTGAGGTGACAGGGTGGGCTGTGACTGGAAGGGGCTTGGATCGACCCTCTTCTCCCCAGCACTGGGCCCCACAGGCCCCACCGTGACCCTTCACTGTCCCCAGATTCCTGCACCTGCAGGACAAACCTCACCAGGATACACAGAAACCACACATCCCGACACAAACATGCACCTTTCTAATGTGTCTTACTGTAAAATTTGCAAGCGACATTGGGCGTTCTCAAAGCCGCAGCCTGCTGAAGCAGATACGCGCCAGGCCCAGCCCTCTCTGGGGAACCACCATTCCGCCGGCACTGTCTAGGCATTCCTTTCCCACGTACGAGACCGTACTGAGCTCTCGACACTTTACACAAACTTGTCAGGCCGTGCTTGTTACTCTGAAACTTGCTTTCTCCAGTTGCAAACTGGGCAGAGGTCCTCTGGGAGGACAGGGGCATGACTTGATGGCAGAACCATGGGTTCCCAGAAGAGATAAAAGGCCCAAGGCCCCCTGCCCGACCAGGCCAGGGTGAGGCCTGACAAGGTCAGAGAGGCACGGGGCCAGTAGGACCCCACCGCTGAGTTCCCTGGCCCTGGGCCCCATGCTTTTCTCTGTCAAGGGCTAGGCCATAAATATCTTTGGCTTTGTGGGCATATAGTCTGTACTGCAACGATTCAACTCGGCTGCCGTAGATGAAAGCCACCACAGCTGACACACAATAAATGGCTGTGGCCATGCACCAATGACACTCGATGTACAAAAGTGGGCGGTGGGCCACGTCGGGCCACAGTTAGCTGTCCCTGCACTTGACTGTGAAACCACTGAACCCTTCAGCTCACACCTCCCTCCCCACCACCCCTGTGCTCTCAACGCCCCCTGAGAGCACCGAGGACCTCAAGCCAGCTCCACGCTGGAGTCACCTCAGAGCTCTGAGAGGCCCTGGACGGAGCCCAGTTCCAATAAACCAAAACGTCCAGAGGTGGGGCTCGGGCAGGATGTGCCCCCAAGCTCCCTGGTCATTCCATCAAGTGACAAGCTCCAGAACTGCTGTCCTCGAGGGCTGACGGCTAATCTCGAGGAGCGGGGCTGGGGGTGGGGCTGGATGTGGTGCCCCCTCAGGAATGAAGCCTGGAGGACATGGGGATGCTGGGGTCCTGCTGCTGAGCCCCCCACCCTGTGGTGGGTGGTGGAGAAGGGTCCAGGCAGGGCAGCCTCCGGGTCCCCAGCTGTCACTGACCAAAGCCAGACAGAAAACTCAGCTCACACGGAAACATCCAGGATGGGCCCATCCTGCCTGGGCCCTGGGATCTGGAGGTTCAGTCAGTACAGAGAAAGGACGGGGACATGGTGCCTACAAATTCAGTCACTCCCTTGGGTCACCCTGTCATCAACTCTCCCTTCAAGCCCCTCCCAATGTCCGTGCTCTGACCAGGAGAGTTTAATTACTGATGGGCCCGCAGTCTGTGCTGAGCCTGCTTCTGCATTTGAGTTGACCAGGCGAACTGTCCTCCCAGACCCCAGAGACGGGAAGGGGGAGCCCGCGGGTCTCTTACTGAAGCCTCTTGTGATCCCGTAAAAGGCCGGGGGGTAAAGTGATTGCACACGAGCCTCACACAGCGCTGGGGACAGGGGACAGTCTGCATTTGAAAGCTCAGTGACACGTCACCACGAGGCATATCTCCCGCAGATGAAAGCGATGAGCTGAAGCATGCTGCCTGCACTCAGGGCTCTCTGTCAACGCAAAGGATGGCGGCTCCAGGGCCACCTTCCTGTCCCACTCCTGACCTCGCTGCCCCTCCTGGAATGAGATTCCCTACAAAACAAGTGTGCGATCGCCCTGGACCTTCATGACCCCCGACCACCGCTTCGTTCTCGGCCCCTTCCAACTCATCTGAAGCTCCTCTCTCCCGAGGGAGCTGTCCTGTCCATGGTCCATGCCCAGATGGTGGCTCAGCCTCCAAAGGCTGCAGCCAGGCCATGGGAGTCAAAGATCAGCCACGACAGGGCTCAGGAATGTCTTCCCACGTGATCCTCCTGACTCCATACCCCCTTCACCTGTCCTACTCAGGATGTGCCCCCAAGCCCACTCTTGTCCCTTTCCGGGAAAGGCCATCCTGGACCCAGGGGATTCTGGGAAGGCAGCAGCTGGGATGCACCTCCAGCACCTTGGTTCCTAGGCCGCTCTGCTCAGGAGAGGGCAGGCAGGGCCTGGAGGGCAGGGTCTTAGGGACAGGCACCCTGGGAGGACCAGAGCCTGCTGGCCGGGGACACCTGCCCCAGCAGCACCTGCTGCCCCTTGTGGACAGGGAGGCATGGAGGGGCTGCTGGGAGTGGAGGGGACGGATGTGCAGACCACAGTGCCCCTCCAAGTGCAGCGGTGACAGCAATGTGATTCTGACCATGGTGGACAAAGAAAGAAAACATCCAGGTGCCACATGGGAGCCAGAAACCAGAGAGCTGCACAGGGCTCGCAAGGTGCCTGGGACGTGGGCTCCCATGAGACAGGAGGAGCTGAGGGCAGAGGGCAGCAGCGTCGGGGATGGGAGCTCTGGGGCCTGTGAGGACGGAGCAGCTCCTGCACCACAGCCACATGAGGAGCCGGGGTGAGCACCTGGCATCGCCTCCTCCTGCCCTCTGGTCTCCTGCTGGTGCCTCCAGGGCCAAACCTCCCGAGGCCAGGGGGCAAGGAGCCTGGTCCCTGTCCATCCAGACCAGCCCCTCCTACCCCCCGGGCACAGCAAGGGCAGGAGGGGGACGGCATCCACACAGCCTTCTCCCTGTCGTCCACCCTCCCCCCACCCCGGGGACCCTGCAGAGAGCCTGGTGGCCACAGAGCCCCACAGAGCTCGGAGCAGCACCAGCCTCCAACGCCTCTTGTCTTGAAGCAGCCCGGGCTGGGCCACGGAGGACCTGGGAGGCTCAGAGGGCCACCGCGTGCTTGTCCCTATGGACACCCCAGAGCACCTGTCACCGGCAGGAGATGGGCGTAGAAGGGAGTCGAGTCGAAGCAGCTGGATGATGAGGATCATGTGCAGGGCTGGCACCCGCCCCTCTCCCATCCCAGACAGACAACGACGACACCACGACATGTCCCCTCACGCTCTGTCCTCTGGAAACCCTTTACCAAGGAGCACTGCAACACCTCCCTGTGGCACGAGGAGGGGCTGAGTAGAGTGTTAATTAAGACGGAGGAAGCAAGTCTTTCAGCATCTTCCCTGGGACTCATTTTGATCAACCACCAGGGCCCACGTCGGCGCCATCGAATTTGGCAGAAAGTTAGACGAGCTTTCAAATTAGCTGCTGGGGGCAGGAACAGGGAGTGAGAAGGAAGGGCTGGCTGCACGCTAAGCATGAGCTATCCCTGTGGATGGAGGAGCGGGGCTGGATGTCAACGCCCACCACGGACCCTCCCAGCAAGTCCATGCTGACTGCCATCACTGGTGACATAGAAAGTGCGACTGTCATCAGACTTAGAAGGACAGTTCACGATGCTGTCACGGCAGGCTGAGACACCCAATGGGGCAGGCAATGAATGAGGACACTAAGGAACAAGTCCCCTGCCTGAGGGAGGACTCAACACCCAACACCCTTCAAAGGCAGCAGCTCAGAGACAGTGACCCCTGGAGTCCCTGCCCACGGCTGCATGCACAGTGTGTCCTGCTGTCCCGGCAGGGTGTGGAGAGCTCGTGCTGGGGTCCCACCCAGGCCCGTGGAGAGCATGTTCTGCAGATTCACACAGGGTGGGCAGGAGGGATGTGAGGGGGCTCTTCCGTGGACCATCCCTCCCTGGTGTCACCTCACACCTGTGGGGAGGGATGGCTGGATGGGGTGGCACAGAAATGCCCTGCCCCTGACCAGGCCCCAGGCCAGGCTCAGCACCCAAGTACTGACCAGGGTGTGAGGGTGCTGGTACCCCCTTCTCTCATAGCCCCCCCACCCAGGGATTCTCCAGACCCCTTACCCTGCCCCCAGCCCTGGGATTCAAGGGGCTGGCCTAACAAGCCTCACGATGGGCAGTCACGTGATGCAGGTCTGCCAGTCATCCACCTCCACCTCATCCTTGGTGATGGGACAGACACGTGACCCACAGTGACTAATCAGAAGCTGACCGGGAACAGTGCCTCCCTCTCCACCCTGGACTATAGAGCTGGAGGACATGTGGGGGCACTAGCTCCACTGTGTCCCCCCTCGGGGGATGGGGCCTGAGATAAAGCCAGCATGGAGTCAATGGGGCCATGGGGTAAGCAGAAGACGTCTGCTGACATCACTGAGCACCTGGAACCAGCTATGCCTGACTGCCCTGTACTTCCCAGGACTGAGCCTTTTCTAGGTAAGGGAGTTCAAGCTTGTTTGTTATCACCTGTGAGGGAGGGGGAGGAGAGACAACAGAGAAGGAGGAGGAGGAGGGGGGAGGGATAGGTGGAGGATGAACACAACTAAACCAACACAGCTGCCATGACAGACCAGGATTTTGTCATTCTCCCTGACCCCTGTACCTTGACTGCCTCTCTATAAAATAGAAAGCTCCATCTCTTCAAGTAGCTATTTTAGGGGGAAGTAAGAGACATACTTAATGTAAGAATACCTCCACATCTTAAAAAAAAGATGCTCTATAAATTTGAGGCTTTGTTGTAAAGCTAAATAACTTCATGGGAAACCAAGAGTAAGGACACTCTAGAAATTTCCTTCGAATAACAACAGGGAATTGGCCAAAAATGCCCTGGTCAGTGTGATCTCAGTAACGCTCAGTGTCTCCAGGACTCAGCACTGTCTGCATTTCCTAAGCACTTTGGGTGGAACCTGAGCCCAGATCCAGATGATAGGATGCGCCCGGAACGGCTGGGGACAGACTCGGGACTGCTCCCACGAAAGGGCATGACCTGCCATCCCTGACCTCGAAGAGACACCCCACATCCTCCTGCCAAGTGCATCCCCTCCTCCGGTAACAGCATCCTGATTTTCTCCGGGAGCTTCCCCCGTCCTCTGAGTCCACGGGGTTTGGGGGAGGGGTGACCGCCCACTCTAGCCCAGAGTTAGAGCTGTGACCCAAGCCTGGCCAATTAGAGCATTCCACTCCTCACGTCAATCGGAGCATTCCGCTCCTCTGGCCAATCAGGACATTCACTCTTCTGCCCTCAGGGAGGTCTGGCCAATCAGAGCATTCCGCTGCTCTGCCTCAGAGGGGTCCCTGATGGGCAGAGTTCCAAGCCAGGCCCATCGCGAATGAGGACAGTCAGTCCCAGGACTTTTGTGGGGAATGTGGGTGGAACAGTAGTAATGACGACAGAGGAGCTTCTCCCAGGACAGCAGTTAGCATTTGTGTGGTCCTAATTTCTCAGCAGCACAGGGGCCACCTGCTTGAGGATGCAGCCGCCTGTAAGAAACGCTGGAGGCGGAGCCCCGAACCCGGGCAGCTGGCCTTGTCAGCTGAGCCCGGACCCAGCGGCACCCAAGTGCTCCTACGACCAGCCTAGTAATCCCAAAGAGTTCCAGCTCCTTGAGTCGAGTTGTCTGCCCCTTGTAACCACAGGAAGTCTGACTGTCAGGTGTGGTTCCCAGGAGCTTTCAGGCACACTCCCGAATCCTGGAGCTCCTCGACCACCGAGACAGAGCCGGCAGGAGAAAATCAGGGAAAAGAGCCGCTTCGTGCGCAGCCCCTTGTGCGTCTGCACCTGCGCTTCGGGCCGTCAGCAGGTCTGCATCCAACCTGAAAGCACGCCCCGTCCTCCCGAGGATCGTTCGGGAATGAGGCCGGTAGACGCCCCGAGAGGGGCTGTGGCAGGACGGACGCCGCACCAGCTCGGACAGGATCCCACGGGCCCGAGCCCTGTCCACACCGCCCGGCTCCGGCTCCCTCTCCCCCTCCTCCCGGCCCGCTCGGTGCCCACGCAGGCAGGAAACGTACCACAATGACGAACAGGGCAGGGGCCACGAAGGCCCAGATGGCGCCACTCTCGAGCAACAGCCAGCAACTGGGGGGGAAGCAGAATGGTTACGTCAACACCTCCTTCCTCCCGCCTGGCGCCCAGCGTCTTTATCAGCTATGGAGTCAACCGGGGCCCAGTCATAATAACATCGTTACTCCCAGCATTTATGCTTGTTTCTATCCATGATGGTCTCATGTCTCTCATTCTCGGAAGGGATTTTCGAGGTTTGCAGACCAGCTCAGGGAAAAGAAGGCTTCACAGGCCCCAGTTAGAGTAAAAATTCACCACCTCTGGAGAAGTTAGGCAAAATCCTAGGCAGGTTTTAATTTTATTATGAAAAATAAATAAATAGAGCTTTGCCAGGGGCTGGCTTTCTTCCAGAGCATTTCAAATACTAACTGGTGGCTTCTGTCACGGATTAGCGGATCAATGAGTCACCATGTGACACCATTCATCTGCTCCTCAGCTGTGGGTCCATCACACCTCCCAGCCTCGCCCCACAAGCAAAAGAAAAGGTTCCAGTCGCTCTGACTTCCCGAGAAGCCTCATCTAGGAAGCGGGGTCCAGCTTGAGGATGCGAAATCCCACGTGGCTTCCAAGATGTGACTCGAAGAACTCAGGCAAGAAAACCCGCTCCTCTCCTATTTCCCTTCTCTCCGGAGCATCAGAACTGCTGAGAGCCTGGTCCTGAGGGCGCCGTAAGAGGAATGCAGCTGCACCAGCTCAGGACGTGATCTCGGGAGCCTGGCCCATCTCCACAGAGCCCTGGAGATCATCTCCCTGGATCTGGGACAGCCCCAGGGGCCTGGGCACGTTGGCCGGGATGTGGCCAGGAGTGTGGGGCAGTCCTGACACACAACCCGGATGACTCCGAGGGACCCCAGCACCTCAGAATCTCACAGCGCCCCCGAGGCAGGTGCTCTCATGACACCCACCCTGCAGATGAGGAAACTGAGGCCCCAAGAGGTCAGGTGACTGGAGGCGACTCACCAGGTGTCCACCCTCCTGCCCCCATTCCTGCCCCGAGACCTCCTGGACCAGGAGACACTGGATGCCCTGAAACAGGTCCCACCTGCGCACCCAGAGCAGGAAGGGAAGACAGCGCCCCTCCCTTGGAGACGCAGTGCTTAAATGCACATGTGGCAAGTGTGAGTGGCGCCTCTGCAAAGGTCGCCTCACGCCCGGGCTCCCGCGACAGCAGACGGTTCTGCAAACAGAAAGCGCTCGCGTTCTGACACTGTCAGGCAGACTTTCAGTCCACGAGGGTCTCCTGATGCCCCGTCCTCTCCAGAGACTCCACCGCCTCCTGAGCCCTTGCTGGGCCACCTGCTGCCAGGCCGTGGGCGGAGAGGGGCTGCCACCAGACACCGACCCTGCTGGACACGTGGGGGGGGGGGCCCGTCTGCACGCTCCAGTCAGGATGAAGCGGAACAGATGCCCCGAGACTGTCTGAGAAGGAGCCGCTGCTTTAATTAGTGCCTCAGCTTCCACAACCATCCCCACTGGAAGGAAGGAGCCGGAACGACTGCTGCTGGATACTCCTTGTTTCACTATGCACTCAGACAACGCTCTCTTCAAACGCTTCATTTTCAGTGAATTGTCGCACTGAAGTCGAAAAGGCTACATTCCTCCCCATTTAGCAACTCAGCCAGAACATCATCTCATCCTGAAGTGATGAGAATGCTTAACTTCTCGTCTTAAGCTCTCTCGGTGACGTTTCCTTTCGTGTTTTCACTCTGTGGGTCCTCAGCTTGGCTGAGGAGGGGGAGGAACATCCTAAAAACATTTGCGGTAAAACCTTTTGTCTTGTAAGGGAGGAAATCACGTTTCCGGAACTTGAACGTCGGACCTGCCCCCACAGCCCCATCCCAACCCCTCCTGATTCAGCCATGGGCCCTTCAGCTGCGGTTTCAAAATGGGGGCATGAGGCCTCCAACAGCATGGCCGTTCTTACTGCCAGCCTCCTGCAGCCCCCTCCCCAGGAGAACCTGGGGTCCCCTCATGCACTCATGTCCCATGGGAGTCCTGCCACACGAGGGATGCGTCCCTGTCACTTACTTGTTACTCATTCCGTAACTGTCCGTGGCCGACGATACTGAAATGACACAGATCAGGAGAGGGAACCCTGTGGAAAGCGAGAGCAGAGGATCCGTCAGTTTGCCCCCACCGCCTTTTATTCATCAGTCATTTCTTCGATTTGTACCCGATATGTACAAAGAACTGTGTGCTACGTGCTGGACACAGAGCAGCCTGTGTCCTCCAAGAACGTACAGTGTAAACACAGAGATAACTCACACTCACATGAATGTTAAGACAGGTCTGTTATAAATCTGATTCTAAATTTGAAAGCAACCCACTTGTGGTGGCTGGGAAAGCCGGGGCATCCTCAGGGCCTGTGTCTGATGCAGCGCCCTGGGCGCGCAGCCTCTCCCTCTGCTCCCCCTGCAGTGAAGGGTGGGGGCGAGGAGCAGACACAGCCAAGGACCCACCCTGATTCCACCCACCGAACCTCCTGGAGGAGGGCTTCAGAGAAATGGCTCCTGCCAGGGACACTGCGTTTTGCGTATCCCTAGACTGGAAGGGCGGGTGGGAAGGGGGACAATACATTGAACACGCAGCTCTTTGTGCCGCCCTCCGTGGCTGAGTGTGCAGGGCCCCCGGGAGACCTCTGCTCAGAGGAGGAGAGGGCAGCTTGTCCTGGCTCCAGGCCTAGCCGCCTCAACGTGGCAGCTCTCCCACGACCTCTAGCGCAGTCAGCTCCAGGCCCGCCCTTCTGAGGTCAGTTGTAAATAATCTCCTGGAAAAGGCGTTTCCTGGAGAGCGGTCTCATCTCTGAAATACTTTGTTCTGATGTCAACATAGTTTAAATGCCTCACAGAACATCTGGACAAAAAAGCTGCCTGGCTCACAAAGGAGACCAGGTGGCCCCTGGGGAGAGGCAGACAGATGGGGTGACGTGCCTGTCACGGTGGCCCCTTGACCACATTTGAGCTTTCTGTATGCGAGCACAACCTAACAGAGGGTGAAGCTTTGCTCTGGTGTCTGGATGCCTCCGGCTGCGCGCTCCTGCCTGGACGGGCCCAGAGCCACGCAAGACGAGGATGCACTGGGATCCGGTTCAGGCCCTGCTGCCCACTCACTGGGGGCCTTGGTTTCCTCAGACAGCACGGAGAATCCTCACTGCCTGGCTCATGTGGGGTGGGGAGGTCCCATGGGACCTGAGATGTAAGGGCCTTGGGGACATCAAGCCCCAGACACTGTCAGTCACCACCAGAGGCCCCAGTCCCGACTGAGGAAGCCCACGCCGCAGCGGGCAGGAGGAGCTGACACCATGGGGCCATCGTCCCTTGCCAGGAGCACCGGGTCCACAGGATGGCCACCACAGGCCACATAGGGGCCCCTTTTGGAAGGTACGGCAAGGCCTAGGGGGCCCCCAGGATGAGTTTTCCTACTCGGTGGTGGAGGCCTTCGCTTTGAGCCGATGCTTGCGCCCCCCCTTGCCCTGACCCTGGTCGTGATGAAGACCCGAGTCAACGGCTGGCATCTCTTTGCTGCTGAAAGTTAAACGGAGGAGTCGAAGATTCTTTTTCTGTACTCACAACTGACACGTTTCTCGTACGACCCTAAAGCAGCACCAGAAGCTCCTGTGCCGTTTCTCCCCTGTGTCCTCACCTGTGACCAGCAGAGGCCAGGCCACGAGGTGTGACCGGAGGGCGTGCCTGAGCAGAGGGCTCCCACTCTCTGCTTTCTCTGAAACAAGCTGCAGGAGCCACAGGGACTGGGCGAGGCTGTGTGTTCTTAAGAAGAAAAAGCTCCCAGGTTGAATGAGGAGCGTGGGAGCAGGATGGAGAAAGAAGCGAGAAGGGAAAGCCTGGGCTTTGGAGCCAACAGACACCTGGTTCTATTCCCAGGGCCACCGGGGACCCGCTGTGCAGCCTCAGTGGACCAGCTGGACCTCTCTGTGTGGCCACATTCTCACTATGGAGATGAGATGATGGCACCCTCCTTATCAGGCTGCCGTGGGGCTCGCACAGCTGCGGCCGTGTGTGACTGGTGAGGAGGTCGGTGTAGGAGGCTGATAGGTACAACACTCTCCACCATCAGAAACCAACGCAGACCCGTCCACTCTTCCTGTCAGCTGAAACTTAGGTCCCAGTAACCCATCAGACACGTCACAGGCTCCTGCAGACAATGGGGGTCCCTCCAGTCCTGTCACATGGACACTTAGGGAGTTAAGGGGTGCTCTCTGTGGCATGCAGTGGGCTTCCAGAGGGACCAACCGGTGCTTGCACAGCTTCTGCTTCTAAGACCCAGCGAGGAGGATGTAAGGTCGACTGTGAGGAGTGCGTGCCGGGAAACACTAACCAGGACAGACAAAGACTTGAGAGGATGGACAAAATGACCCTGACGGGGGGGCAGGCGTCTCCACAAAACAGGGCAGAGAGACGACAACCCCAGAGACAAAGGGCCACCCTCCTGTGACGTCACCGGTGCTGCCTGCCACACAGTTCCAGGTGCCTCCCTCTGGGCGCAGGGGAGGGCTGCCCTCTGGCACCTGGGCTGTTGGGCTATAAGGCTCATCTGGGCCATGAGCTGTGAATGGAAGTGACACACACGTCCATTGGCTGAGCATTTAATTTCCAGCGCGAGGTCCTCTCGTGTCCTCTTCTCTGCAGCAACCAGCGATGGCTCCAGGCGGTGACTTCTCCATGACCCCGGGCTCCTGAGCCATGGCCATGAGCAGAACCCCTCCCAGCACCACCGGCCCCCGTGGACAGACGGTGCAAACAGGAAATGAACATTTATCACAGCATCGCCTAACCTAGCCTGCCCGGATGGACATGCCGCCCAAGCTCACGCCGCGTCAGCCCCCTGGAACACAAATGCACCTTCAGAGAACGGAGGGGTCCGGAATTAACTGTGGGTAAGTTTTCACCCCCAGATGAGTGGGAGCTCACGAAAGAAATTAAATTGTAATAGAGGAAAATAAAGCGAGTTACGCGTCTTTCACTTCTGAGTTTGTGACCAGAGCTTTGTATCCGCTGCCCCGCCGCGTGACCCTCAAACATTCCTCACTTCTGTCCCCTCGTGGCTCCCACACGGACAGAGGTTAGGTTCCACTCACCCGCGAGTCCTAGCCTAGAGCCTGACATCCAGCCAGACCTCAAGGTATGCTGTTGATCTGATACCTGCAACCCCCGACTCGCTTCAGAACAGTTCCCAGGTTTCAAAAACTGGTTCTGTTCCAGGGTCGGAGTAAGACGAGGGTGCCAGTCTCCAGGAGCACCCTCCCTCTGAGGGGCTGTCCATGCAGCGTGACCTCACTGCGCCCTGGGGCAGCCTCCAGCCCCTCCTGATTAGTAGCTCAAGGCTGAGAGCCCAGCTGCCTGCAGACTGTCTTTACTCAGGCCCAAAGCCAGCGCTAACCCAGTCGGAAGGAAGGACGCGGCTCAGCAGCCCTGATGAAATCAATTAAGAGAAAGCTGACTGAGACAGACGTGGCAGGCCTGCGGGAAGGCGGCCCAGCGCTCTGTCTGCAGAGCCCACGGCAGGCGCTGCAGGCTCAGATCTACAGGGACTCTGCTAGTGTCAGACACCACACAGTCCCAGCCAATGCTGTCAAGTAAGAAGATAAACTCAGGGTTCCCAGATCTCCTCATTTTTCAAAAGAACTCTGTAAGCTTATGTAAAATCTCTCAATTTTAAAATACTGGCAAATAATTCAGTTTTTATCTCCACACTGTACAGACAAGATAAGACATCCTTCAGGGCTAGATTGGACTGGATTATGACACACCCCCCCATCTTAGGCCGACAGAGACAAGGCCACTCACCGGTTCCTCTCACTGTTCAGACAAATGCCACAAACATGTTTAATTCATTGCAAGCATCTTTGCTGTGCCTTATGGTGTGTGTGTTAGCGTGTGTGCACGCACACATCTCTAACCCATGTGCCTGTATCTATAGAGAAACAAGTAACTGGCAGTTGGACACACATCGTCCTGGCAATCCTTACTGTCAGTGAAGTCGGAAGTGACAAGCAGAGCAACCTTCCTCTCGGGGGGAGTCATGGAAGGGTTCAAGGAGCAGGTCCCCCTTGAATCTCGCTCTCCAGGGGAGAGTGGAGAGGAGAGGACTTGCATTCCGAGGGCCCAGGGCGGGCAGAGGCCTCAGAGTGGAAAAGCCCATCACCAACAGCGAGCCGGCGCACACGGCTCAGGGGGACCCGTGGGGGCTCCCTGCATGGCCACAGCAGGTGCGGCTGCCGAGTCTCCTCTCCCCAGGGAAGCAGGAGGGGTGCACAGTCCACCTCCACCGCTCCCCAAACGAACGACCTCAGCCAACTCGAAGCACAAAACAAATGTGTGCATCTGCTCCTTACACAAGGAGGACTGTGAAAGGAAATCTAGTGAAGAAAACCAGAAACAAGGGGCAGGTCCCTAATGTCGGACTGATGCTATATAGCAAAGGCAAGAGCACCAGGTGTCACCACACAGCCCACGACTCCTGCGGGAAGCAGGCCTCCTATGCTGGCGGGGACTCCTCCGAGGGGCAAGAAAGAAGTTAAACAACAAGCCAAGTCAGTGAGGAGGTGGCTTCCAGAATGACAGCATGATTGCTCCACAGACCCACTCCCCAGTGAGACAACCATAATTGGGGAAAATCAGCTTAAAGAAAAACCACCACCATTTAAAGTCCCAGTAAATTTTCCTAAAGGCATACAGCAAAGTAAGAAAAATTTATTCAAGGAAACCTACTAAGACTTGGTAAGAACAGAGTCTGTGACCCTTGAACCAGCCCCTGCTCCAGTCCAGGCAAGTGTGGCTCAGAAGACCCGGCTCCCTCCCGCAGGGCCTAATCACAGCTGCGCATCTCCTGGGCAGGCCACCTGCATTTCCCATTCTCTGCAGCTCCCAGGTAACAGCCACTGAGAGACCAGAGCTCCCAGCCTCCGTCCAACCGCGGCCACAGTGTGCGGGGTCTGTCCCAGGTGTGACTGGCAGGGAGTCCGGGCCTGGACTGCCCTCACCTCCGGGCACTCAAGCAGCAGAGGCTCCCCCAAAGGCAAACTGAGGCTGGAGGCTGCCTCCCCTGCGTGAGAGCTGGGGTGTCAAGCCAGGAGGAGTGGGCCACCGCCCCTGCCCCCAACTCCAGGGATTTCCCCAGATAGGGGAAGCAGGCCATCAGAACAGAGAATGCCAAAGCACTCCCCACGGAAGCGACGTTTTCTGAAACAGCGTGTGGGGAAGTTCAAGCCTGAGGGTACCTGGCCTCTTCTGGGTGTGTCATGTGAGGACGAAATCACACCCGCCTACCCCACCCGCCCCATCTTATCCCGCCCCACCTGCCCCTCTCCCCACCTACCCCAGCCCATCCCATAGTAGTAGAGGTGCTTGCTGTCCTCCGAGCCGAAGACCTTGATCACCATGCTGTAGAGATGCAGCCCCTCCACCAGCATCCACGCGAAGGCGCTCAGGAAGAAGTAGTGCAGGAGCACGGCCAGCACCTGGCACGGGGTCTAGGAGCAGAGCAGAGGGGACACCTCTCTGGGCGTGCGCAGCGGGCTCCGCCAGTACCCCAGCCTACCCGCATCCATTTCCGGGGCATCTTCGGGTCACGGGGCCTCACCCCCTTCTGGGGACCCACTCCCCTTTCTGGTCCTGGGGAGTTGGGTGCAGCACGTGTCTGACTGCCCTGTGGCCCCTCCCAGGCACAGTGATTGGCTCAGGAGAGGGCTGGAATCAGGCCTGGCCAATCAGCATAAACATCCCCACCCTTGCAGCAGGATTGGCTAAAGGGCTGGCACGTGACCCGCCTGGTCCAATGGGGTGGATTCTGGGGTGGGCGGAGCCACCAGGGGGCAGGTTTTCCTCCTTCCTCTGGACAGGAGGACAGGAGCCTGGGATTTGGGCAGCGGTCTTGGACCCAAACATGAGGCCTGTGCAGAGCCGGGCCCCTGAGAGAAAGGGAGTTGAAGACAGAGAGGGCAGCTTGTGACATGGCTTAAACCCCTAGGTTCTGGACTTTTCAGTGACACTGGACTTCCCTAGAATCGTCCCAACAAGGGTAATGAACAGAGATGCGCAAACTATCCTAACGTCCTTATTTCTGGGTGCTGGATGCTGGCATCCAGGCCCCCCTGCCTTCTCTCGGATGAGCCCCAGAGGTCAGGGCCTGCCCAGCACACAGGCTCAGTCTCCAAGGGTCTTCTCTCCCTTCTGCTGCTGTTAGTCTCCTGGCCCCACCTAGAGGCTCAACCTGTGGCCTCCGATGCCTCTGGGAGCCTGGATCAGAGATGCCCTGTGCTCTGTGAGTCCACAGTCGCCGTCCCTAAGCTGGGACAAAAGGTCCAGGGGACCGGGAGCCCAGGGAAGAAAAGAAACATGAAAGCCAGGAGCGACCATCTCTGCTGGGGGCTCCAAAGTCCTGTCCTCCTGCGCCCCCCACATCAGTTAATTTTTGGAGAAAAAACGTACGAGTTGCTGCACTGTTGTGTTTCTTGTCATCAGGAGCTGTTAAATTTAGATACAAACTTGGGACACTCCTATTGCTTGTGTGGTCCCAGCACCACGTGGCCCTGCATCTTCTAGGACCCGCTGCCCCTTTCCTATGGGGAACAGTCCCTCCCCACACAGAGGCTCTAGTGAGATTGGCCACCACAGTCACCTCTCCTGCTGGCCACAGAGGTCATCCAATGGGCCATCACTCAAGCAGGACCACTCAGAGCTTGCCGTGGGATTCGTCACACAAAGGCTCTGGGAGGGAGAAGCCCTCCCAGCAATGCCAGGTGGCCCCCAGGTGTCACCATCTGGGGTAATGGGTGCCTGGAGCTGCCACCACGCAGTGGGACCTCACTCCTCACAGTGTGGCCTGGACAGGTAGCATCAGCATCCCCTGAACGCTTGACGGAAATACAGAATTCTAGGCCCTGCCCGGAGCTCTGAACCCAAACCCGAATTTTAAGAAAAGCCCCATGTGATGATTCACGTTGGAGCTTGAGAGAAGTGCCCATAGGAGAGAGTGAGGCCGGTGCACACCTCGTTTGTCCACAGCACGTCCGGAGCTTCTCAGATACCCCCTGAACCCCTAAACCTGCAGGGAGGCACCTGGAACAGAGGAGGGTGGATGGCTCCTTAGGCAGCAGCCCCAGGACTGGGATGTGGGGGCCACGGACCCTGCTGGCAGCGAGGACAGGAGGATGTGCTGACCCTCACTCGTGCCAGATGGAGTTCACCTCACGTTAGCCAGTCCTGACGCATCCTAAGACCACCGACTTACAGCTTCTCCTGAACTGTCATTTCCTTCCCTCCGGCGAGCAAGCAGTGTCAGCTTCTCCTTCCACCAACGGGGTTGTAACCCACATCTCCCAAGCCTGGGTCATCTCCGTCTCAGCTCTGAACCTCCTGGGAGGTCTAAGACTTCCTACTCCTTGGAGAACCCCACCCCACACGAAGTAGGGGTGGGGGAGAAGGTAGGAGTGGGTCTTCACAGCCCCTTTGTTGAGAGTGCCCCCCCCACCCCCAGCAGGCAGAGGGAGCGCGGCTGTTTGCTGTCAGCGCAGGGATGGACGGCAGAGTCTGCAGCAAGACGGCACGAGGTCAGACCCTGGTTGGCCGCTAACCAGGGTCATCACCTTGGGCGAGTGGCTGTACCCTTCATGCCTCAGTGTCCGTCTCTGTAAGCAGGAGGTTAGCACCTCCTTGAGAGCTTGTTCTAAGGATTAACCTTGCTGATCCATGCAAGCTCTCAGCACAGCGCCCAGCGCGCAGTCGGGGCTCATCAGTGTGAGCTGACATCTCATCAGCAGCATCTTCAATACTGAGATGGATGCTGCGCGGAGGCCGGCACGTGCGTGTCATCTTCTCTGTCTCTCCTGGAGGAAGCCTGGCTATTGGGGGCTATTGGTCTGAATTCTGAGTTGAAGAAACTAGCAGGGGAAGGAGCCAGCCCTGTGACATCAGAGAGAGGAGAGGAGGAGAGAGGACAGCAGCAGGACCGAGGGGCCTACTCACGGTGCCCGGCTCCAGGCGGAAGCTGATGAGCAGCAGGACCTGGGCCACCAGGACCGCGAAGGACAGGTTGGCGTGGATGTGGTAGCGCTGGTTCCGGATGGTGCTGACCGAGCTGAGGGCAGAGAGGCAGGGGTGAGGCCCAGGCCCAGTACTGGCTCAGGCGTGGCTGTTCCATACCACTCCACCAAGAGCCACCAAACAGGTCTTTATAAAGCCTGCCCAGATGCTGTCACTCCCGGCTGTGAACCCTCAATGACTCCCTATTGCTCTGAGAAACAACCTACTCCTTCAGGCCCTGCATGGCCTGGCCCCTGCCTGCTGCTCTGAGCCCTTTCCTGGTCACGATGCCGCTTTCTGTTCTCAGACACCCTGAGTGTGCTCCAGCCTCGGGGCCTTTGCACCAGCCGTTCCTCTGCAGTAAACTCTCTTCCCAGGTCTCCACATAGCGGCTCAAACGTCTGCCCTCAGAGAGAACTTCCTGGCATGAAGGAGCTCCGTCTCCTCACTCTAAACCGCTATCTCATGGTGCTGAGGGCCGTGAACTGTGTGCTTGTGCCTTTGTGTCCTTGCTCATTGTCCGGCCCCTTCTGGACATGTTATCTGTCTTGGGCACAGCTGTGTCCCGGAGCTGACTACGCCTGGGCACAGGGGGCTTGCTGAGGAGTAGCTGAGGAGCAAGGGAACCCAAGAATAAATGTCCTGAGCACAGTGCCAGGGTCCCTCTAAGCCTGCACCTGGCTCCCATCCTCACGTGTCCCGTGCACACCCCGTCCCTGCCACTCAAAGCTCCTGGGTTCCCAGATGACAGTGGGAAGTCAGGGGAGGGAAGCCACCAGCCTCTCCCTGCGGATCTTGTTGCAGCCCCCGACCACCCAAGCCCGGGACCCCCCATCCACAGAACTACCCAGATGACCGGTGTCCTCAGGGCACCAGAGCAGGTGAGGAGGGCACTGGACTCCAGGACGAACCCCCAGGAGTGTCATCTCCCAGCGGAGGAAGGAGGGAGGGGGCCACAAACTCCCAAGCGACCCAAGAGAGTGAGGCCCCCCAGGGGAGTGTGAACGCGAGCCGTCTCCACAGCTGGCTGCCCAGACTCACATCTCTCATGTGATCTCTCTGTCCCCGGTCAGAAAGGGCCACAGAGGAACTTGGGTCCCGCCCTCCACTCGGAGGAGCTGCAGAGGTCCCTTGGGCTCTGACCAGATGACACAGCTTCAACGGGATGGTGGGGCAGCCCTGCTGGGAACATGCCCTCCTGCCCGTCCAGTGCTCTCCCTCCAGGGACCTCCCACGCCCTGTCCCACAAGGAGCTGGCCGCTTTGATATCACTGCAAGGGTGTGTTGGGGGGGGGGTCCTCAGTCCTGCTCTCACCTGGCCAGTCAAAGGGCCAGAAAGCTGGGGGCTTTCTGTGGGCTGGGGACCTTTCCAGAACTTTACAGCTTAGCTAAAGCTGGGTGCCCTCCAATTCCACAGACTTCCTCTCTCCTCTCTCTTTTCCAGCACCCACGGCCCCCTCCCTGCACCCCAGATCTCAAAATGAAAAGCAGTTGAGGGACAGCCGTCCAGCTGTAACAATGATGTGCAGAACTAAATAGGGGCAGCATGTCACCTCACAGGGGAAATCGAGGAGGGGCAGGGGTGACATTATCGTTTCCATGAGGCCACCAGCCCCCACCCCCCGGGGAGAGCAGAGGATGACTCACGAGAGCACGGCGAAGGTGACCAGTGTGACAGCCAGACAGAGCACGGACAGGGAGCAGCCGATGTAACTGATGGACGAGAGCGCCACCTGGTGACCGCGCGTGAGCTGCGGGGAAGCAGAGCAGAGGGGTCAGCTGGCCGTCAGGTCCTGGAGGGGCACCGGCCCTGCAGTTGGTGTGGCCCAGGCCTGATGGGCACCTCAAGCTGGACAGGGTCCAGGGCTAATGCACAGCTGAGTATGAGGCTACCACTGTCCCATTGTGGATGTGGTAGTGACCACTAAGCTCTGTGTCCACCCCAAAGGCCCTGCGGTCAGCACCGATGGAGGTTCAGTCCTTGGAACTAGCCCTTGCGTTTGTACATTTCAAACACTCCAAATGGCACCAAAGTCACTCAGATCCCTCCTCCATCCACTTCTACACTGCTACTGCCTAACCCCTCCCCTCCCAACCGGGACACCCCCTGCTGTCCACCTGCTGGCCAGGCCACGGGCCCCGTGTCTAGACTGCACATCCACAGCTGCAGAGTTTGCTTAAGAGGATGGACCCAGGACCCATACACCGGGTTCAAGTCCCAGCACGACCACGTGCCAGCTGATGACCTGGGACCGTGACTCAGTGACGCTATGAGGGTCCAATGAATTGACATCTGTGAAGTGCTTGGAGCAGGGCCAGGGAGACAAGACGCGCTGCAGGAGAGTTTGTGTAAGAGTTCGCTGTTATCCATGTCGTCCTCCAGCAGAGCATAAACAAGTGTGGTGAACTGAGCGCCTGCAAAGCCACAAAGGGCTGTAACAGAAGCCACAGCTCACCCAACAGCACAACCTAAAATGGCAGCTCCCTCGGCTCCATGAGCTGGCATCTCGAGGTCGGACACATTTGACCCTGGGCTCTAGGAAGCTCCCTGCTCCCTAAGCCACATGCCTCAAAGACCAGCTTCCTAAAGCTTGTTCCTGCAGAAGGTGCCACTGGGTGCTTCCTGCTATGGTTTACGGCCAGGTCTACAGCAAAGGCCCAGCCTGGAGCTCACTCCGCATCACTGCCCTCCACGTTCTGCACCAGACACCAGACATCAAGGTCCCTCCAGCTTGCCCAGTACACCCTGGGACCTTTGCCTCGGCTAAATTGCCTTCTCCCTGCTTCACTGGGACATAATCACAGCAAAAGTAGGCAACTCTAATGTCTGTAACAGTGCTGTTGGCAAGGACAGTGGAAATGCTCCAGACCCAGGAGGCCCCAATTCTGGAGCCCAGGAAATGTCAGTGGATCCAGGGAGCAATTTGGGAGCCAGCAGGACCGTGCCTGAGGATGGATAACTCAATGGATTTTACTACTTTCAGATGTGTGAGTCACTGCCAGTAACTCATTCCCGGGGCTACGAACACTTTAGTCCCAACTGAGTGGGGGGAGGGGAAGGAGAAGGCTGGACCCAGCAGCCTAGATGCGGGAGGGGTGGGCCCTCATTAGTCACCTCCTGTGTCTAACCATCTAACTGTTTACCAAAACAAGTTCCCTAGACAGGTGGGGCCAGCAATGTGTTCCTACAGCAGCCTTCTTGGAGATATCCCAAGATCTGGACCCCAAACTTCTCCACCTGCAGATAGACGGCCCAAGAGGTGTTCTGATTCAACAAGTACCCTGGGTGGGTGAATGAAAATACATTCCTGGAGCCACATTCCCATACTTTCTTCCTTGACACTCTAGCTCCTACAAGATATAGTTAGCGGGTCTTCCGTGAAACGATGTTTCTGGTTTTAGACAAGTTCAGAGAAAGCTGAGTTCTCTATCCCCCTTTAAAGACTTTTGATCAATATAAGAAATTTAAGAGTTCTGAGGAATCCTGCAGGTAACAAATATTTAGCTATGTTAAACTTGGCGTTTCTCAAACTCTTTGGGGAAGTAAAAGAAGAGAACACCTCTAGACATGTAGTTTGGAGGTGCTGTTATAGAGGAAGTGACATCTTCCAGAAAGTGGACTAAAATCAAATACAGAAAACACTAATATTATACCAAAAATGTAATCTTTCTTTGCTGTCTCATAAGACAATTGAAAAGTCTCGTTGTCACCATTACAGTGATCTCTGCCTAGAGAGGTACGGAGTATCGGTTACAAAAGTTAATGGGCATCAGCACACTATCAACTGTTCTTGGAAGTGAAGGTCCTTCTCTGCAGCACTCACGAAATTGAGCCAATGGAGATGTCAGCAAATGAAGGATTACAACAGTGCCTGTGTCCCAGAGCCAGCCTGGCTCCAAGGACATCTTCACTCCAGTGCCACCGGGAAGCCCTCTCCCTAGTCTGGCCCTGAGCCCACGTGCTCCACATGAGTCCTCCTCCTCCCTGTCCATCTCTATACTGCCTTAGTCATCTCACATCCCACCGGTGGGGTGCGTTCCACTCTCTGATACCACTGTTCTGTCTCATGGGGGGGTCTTCTTTCTCCCAGAGAGATGGGCTCTTTGAGGATGGAGATCACTTTAAGGAAACTGTGGGTGTCTCATCACCCACAGCCCTGAGGACAGCAGGGTACTACTGAGAACGATGGTTCTCCAGAGGTATTTGCTGAAATATACCCCAGCAGGGTAAAAAGAGCCCTCAAGTCTACTCCCTGACTCCATTACTGATTCACCATTAAAAGTTTACTTAACCTACATCACTGTTCATATACCTCTTACAGAGAGAATAAAACTTCACCTCCTCCATTCACAGATTTGTAGCGAGCTTCCAGCGGCCTAATGTTAGAGTTCACTGCACAGTGCAGAAGCTTCCTGGGTGTGAGGGCAGAAACTGGTCAGCCATACTCACTGAAATCTTTGACCCCTGTTTTCTACATACCTACTCTGCCTGGAGCTTCTGATAAATGAGATTTCAGCCCTAGCCTCAGACTCACACCTACCCAATCCTGTGCCATGCACCCTACAACCCTACTGTCAACCAACCAACCTTACAACCTTACTTACAATCAACCAACCTTACTACTAGAGTCAACCAAATCTACCATCAACCAACCCCACCACAAACCAATTCTGCCATCAACACACCCTGTCATCAATCTACCTTAATATCAACCAACCCCATCATCAACTAACCTTACCATCAACCAACTCTACCATCAACTAACTACCATCAACCAACCCCACAATCAGCCAACTCTAGCATTAACCAACCCTACAATCAACCAACTCTTTATCACAACTTTTACCAAGCCCACCCAAAGCTAGCCTCATGCCAGGCACAATGGAGAACACTAAAATGAATGAGATATGGCCCCTCCTTGAACATAGCTAACAGCCTGGCCAGGCAGCCTCGAAACGGTTATACAGGACATAAGGCAAACTGTATTGGAGGGTCATATTTCACCCATTAGGTGAAAATGGTAGGTGATCTAAAGGAACTTGAAAACCCCCGAGACCCCCTAAAACTGGAGTGTCCATAGTTTGCGCATGTAACCTCATTCATGGCCCCTTTGCACAGGCGTCTTGACTAACACTCAGGAAGACCACAGAAGGGGCCAAGAGGAACCTGCATGCAGCAGTCAGGGTCTTCAGAGCTTTCCAGTTTAAGACGGCTGTCAGACCTCCAGGGCAGAGCAGGGTGGGAGGTGACCCTTGGAGAGACCCCGCTTGCCGGCAGGGTTCACCCCCTTCTCTTTTATATAAGGGCTTTATCACTTGAACACATGTCCAGCCATTGGTTTGTCAGTGTGAGTATTAAGTGAATGTGTGTCCCATGTTAGCTGCAGCTCCACTGTGACCTGCAGACAGCCTGGCCCTAAGAGCCTGGAAGCGAGGGAGGGAGGAGCATAGCGAGGAGGGCGGGGCGTTCACACAGCTCAACAGGTGGGCAGGAAGCCGACAGAGAGGAGAGGAGAGGGCCTCTTAGACTGGAAGCAACGTGAGCTCTGGATAGCGAACTCCCCGAAGACAAGGGTGGTTGGTCTGACGGAGGATCCGGCAAGCTAGGTGCTCAATGAAGGAACAAGGATCAGAACACAACACCAGTCAGAGGTAGCGGGGCAGTCACAAGAGCGGAGGGCTAGGACAGGAAGAAGGTAACTGCCTTTACTCGGCACCTGCTGCATGCAGGCTGTGAATCCTCAGAGCAGCCCTGTGAATGGGCATCGTGGTTCTCATCTGCAGAGGAGGAAATTGCTTCGGGAAGTGACTGCCCAACACTACACAGCCAGAAGGGGCAGTGCCGGGACACCCCAGACAGCCTGTCCTTCATCTGCAACAAGCACGTGTTGAGCACCCACCGGGTGCCAAGTGTAAAACTTACACTGCAGTGAGGATAATAGATGAGAAACGAAGACACAAGCAGATAAACACACAAACGAATAAATGAGGCCGCTGGCTCCGTGCTTTGACGAGGCCACGCGGGAAACAGACAGGGGCCCTGGCAGACGTGACCTGCAGAGGAGGGTGAGGCGGGCCTGACAGCGTTCACACAGCCACAGACCTGAGAGTGGTTCTAGGTCCTTCGCTCTCCCCTCGGAGCCCACCCATCACCGAGTCCTGCTGGGTCCTCTGCCAACACGCATCCATACATCCCTCTCTCTCCCCAATTTCCAGAGCCTTTGCCTTAATCTCCTCCACCCCTCGGACCTCCTCCCTTCTCCCTACTGCACCCCGGGCCATCTTCAGTCGTCTCCACTCAGCAGACAGCGCTCGCAGACCGCCACCCCCACCACGGGCGCCCTTGCATCTGGAAGGAAATCCATCTTCCTCCACGGCCCTGCCTGCATCTCTGCCTCCTCACCACCTTAGTCACTCTCAGGAGGTCCAGACAAGAAAGCAAGACCCTCCCCGTAATTCAGGAGGGGGCACTTAACGAGGGAAGCTGGTTACAGGGGTGTGGGAGACCCTGGAAGAGCGGAGGGCAGAACACCAGAGAACAGCCCAGCAAGAGCCTCTGCCCTTGCAGATCGAGAAGGACGACAGGAGGAGGTGACGTGAGCGGAGCGAGCAGGGCCCCACAGAGCTGGAATCAGTCGGGACAGGCCCGCCCAGGTGAGCTGGGGTCAGGGAAGGAGGGACGGCACAGTGAGCAGGGACGGCAGAGGGGCCACGGCCAACACCAGCGAGCACCTCAGCAGAGGTGGATCACTCCAGTGCCCCCCTCTCATTGGCTGGAGTTGGCAGGAAGCCAGTTGTCAAGGGAGCCTAAGGCAGAGCAGGGCGAAGGACAAGGGGGGACACATCTGAGAGCAAGCTGGAACATGCAGCCGCTCCCTGGGTCAGCCTCTGGCCCTGAGCACTCAGCCCCTCGCTGCTCCTGGACCCTGCACGCTCCGCTCCTCTGTCTCTACCGCCCGCCCCGGGCTCTTTGCAAGGCTGGCTTCTTCCCGCCTTCTGGCCTCCCAGCTGCTGGAATCCAGGCTCTGGGGGAGCCTGCCCTCCCTTGGGGCTTCTCTCTGACTCTCGCTGAGCCATGCACCTTCCTTCAGCCCCTGGCCAGCAGGAGCATGCAGCTCCCTGGGCAGCCCGGGTTTGGTGACAGCCCCTGGTCTTAACCAGCTGTAGCTTTTGTCAGCAGCAGCAGCCAGCCTCCCCTGTGCCGAGTCCAGGCTGCAGGTGCGTGTTGTGTTCCACTGAGGGAAGTGCATCACCAGCCGAGGGCCTGCGGAAACGAGCTCCTTGGCTGCTTGCTGGCTGCTGTCGGGGGCCAGGACTGGCACCCACAGGCTGCAGCATCCAGCAGGTGGGATTTCTTCCCACTGGATGCACAAAGACTTGACTCCCATGGCTTCAAAAAGACGTCAGCGACTTGCTTTCCTCAGGCTACTGTTACCTCATTGAAGGAGTCAGCTGGGGGCCGAGGACTGAGCCATTTCACCCCCTGGTTACCCAGGCCAGGCCCCCGGGCATGTCTCACCACCTCCCCTCAGCCACACAGCTTGTGTATCAGTCTGAAGCCAGCTGGGAAAACAGAAACTACTCTAGCCTTTCAAAGAGTGGAAATTTAATTCAGGGAAGCATTTACAAAGGGGAGAAGAGAGCTGAGATGCCACAGGGATGATGAAGCCAGCGACCCTGGCCCTAATCACAACAGGAAGCCACCTCCCCTGGCGGGAGGACCAGAGCCCAGGGCTCATGGTCACCTGAGGAAGGCCACAGTCATGGGCTTGATGAGCGGCCCAGCAGGAGCACCATGAGAGAAGACGGGGCACCCAGCCTTGCCTCTGTTCCTCCTCTGTTGGGGGAGGCACTGGACAAGAGGAAGACGTGGACCCAACCTGCAAGCCGCCCTGACACCCACTGGCATGGCATTGGGGCTGGAGCAGACCCCCGACAAGTGGAGCTGTAAGCTCTGTGAACACTGAAAACCGCACAGTGCTTGACCCAGCCGTCCCACTGTAGGAATTTATCCTACATACTCGCAAGCGAAGGCAAGGATGTCTGCACAGATATCTACTACTTGCAGTGGCCAAAGACTGTCGTCACCTAATTCCATCCACAGAGGCTCAGAGAAGTTGTGGGGAGACCCTGCAGGGGTTAGAACAGAGGTGGATCCTTGCAGACTGAGGTGGAACAGTCCCCAGGCCCCAGCGATAGGTGTTCAAAAAGTGCAGGACAGTCTTTCCTCTGCACGGCCTTTGTCTCGAGAGCAGAGGGCTGCACAGGCAGACCGTCTCTGAAGGGACAGAACCAGCCGCTGCTTCCGCGGGGGACAGGGAGACAGCCCTCGGCGGTGCTGCACCTTCCCACGTGCACACATCATCTTTAGAGAGAACGTAACTTAGAGAGTCCACAGGTTTCCTGTCACGTTGCTCCCCGACGCCCTGGCTTCATCTCAGTCCTGGAAAGAGCCCTCAGGCCCCTCAGGCCTGACACGGCGGGTTGGCAGCTTCTCAGAGATGGTCCGGCTTTTCCCCCTCTGGCTTCCACCACATTGCAGAGACCTATGATGCTTATGACAAAAAATGTGGACTTTACCACATAACTGGACCATAACACACTTCAATCCCTCAGCCTCCCAGCCCAGAGCTGACCGCCCTGAGCCGACACGGAGCCCTTGGCCTCCCTGTCCCACAGAGGCCGGGTTGTGCATCAGTGCTGTGGGGCCTCCGGGGTGGAGACACCCCCTGCTCCAAGCTGGTTCATCGCCTTGCGTCCCCACTCCCAGCCACCACCCTCACTGCAGACCCTGGAATGAGGTCTCGATTCTGAAGACAGCCCTGAGACAGGAGCCCACAGGATCCCCCCGTCAGCTTCCCTCTGCAGAGTAGCTCAAACCCCCACACAGCCCCAGAGCAGATGCTTCTTCTGGAAGATTCCAGAACAAATGAAGCAATGGCTGCTTTTCCTCTAAAAGTAGCAGCCGGGTCTGGTTGGAGGAGAGGGGATAAGTAAATTAGCAGGAGCGGATCCTGACCCCACGGTGAGGAAACTCTCTCACTGTCTCTAGGATGGGACCGGGCCAATGGAATCTGAGCTCTCGACAGCACCTGGCCACTGCCTCTTGCACCCTCATGTCCTATCCCACCTCCTGGGCCTGTGCCATACATCCCGGGTGAGCCCGGAGGCTGCCCTGCGAGCCTGGGGTTCTGAAGGGACAGAGAGGGCAGCAGGAGTGGCCCTGCCCCAGAGCTCAGCAGACATACTGACATGCGGGCCCCATGGAGCTGACAAGGCCCAGTGCAGGGGAGAGCCCGGGAGCCCAGGGGAGACCTGAGGAAGAGAGGTGGGAGGGGGCAGGGCAGGGAGGGAGGCAGGAGGCACCATCTCCCCATCCCAGGGCAGGGCTGGGAGCACCCAGCTCTCAGGCCATCTCAGGCTCTTAGGCCCCGGGGAGGGAGGTGGGTAAGAAGAGAAAGTGCCAAGTTCATGGCCTGGAAGGGCTCTGCTGGTGAATCAGTACAGTATGGAAGAGCGAGTGTGGAAGTCAGAGCCCAGAGGACGGCCGGGACGCAGCAGGACCTTGTCTGCGACCCTTTTCCTAAACAGCTGCACAGACCCAGGAAGTCAGAAGCAATGTGGGGGGTTTCTGGGTCTGTAAGAGGAAGGCATTTAGGACAGGCCCCTCCGGGGCTCACACACAGTGAGCCGTTACATTCTCGGGACAAGAAAAGGGCAGAACAAACCGACTTTTCTGCAGGTGGAGTTCGCCTCTGCCCCAGACCGGAGGAGAGTGGTGGAGGTGGGGGCTCCCCTGAACCTCCATAGGACCCCCATCTAAAGGGAGATGGGTCACCCCGCCTCTGTACCCATCAGCCAGAGGACTCTGACGTCCTTCAAAAGAATGAACAGAAAGGGGGATGCCTGGCCACGAACTGACACGCAGTGCTGGGAGGTCTGAGGGCCCCAGACTCAGGCCCCCGGGGGGGAGGGGCCAGCCCCACTCCACCCCAGCCCATTCCCTACTCCTCTCTCATGTGGCTCCTCAGCTGTCCTGACACCTCCAGGGGCCTCATGCTAGTGCTGACATCACTGCGACCTCAGTCAGGCTGGGTGCTCAGAGCTCAGTACTTGGGGCTGGGTGTTCGGGGCAGGGAGGCATCTGACGCCCAACACAGCTCCACGAGGAGAGGGTCCCCACTTACATCCCAGACAGGAAACTGAGGCTCAGAGCGGGCACTTGCCCCAGGCCATGCAGTGTGACAGGGGAGGGACCCTCAGTACATGGTTGACTGAAGCAGGAACAGAGCCACGCAGCAGGTGCTCATCAGATGCCTGAGTAAGGGAGAAGCACATGAGGAGCCCCGGGCAAGGAGCCTGTCTCCCTACGGTGCACCGTGCCCTCTGCCAGCACCATCTACGTGTTGGCCTGGCCTGTTTGTGACACACCCACGGGGACCACAAATACAGCTCAGAGAGTGGGCATTTCACCAGCCCCCAGTGCTACCTTGTAATCAGGCTCCCACGCCCGCCTGGCCCCCCTCCCTGGCAGCCAGAGCCGGCTGAGTGGCCTCAGGCGGCCGCACCTGGCCTAGCCAGGGAACTGCTGAGTGCGGGTCCTACAACCATCGGCCCAGAGTAGACGCAGCCCCAAGGGATGGGGAGGGGTGCTGAGATGGCGGGCCCCACTGCAGCTCCTGCCTGGGAAGGTGTGTGGGCCCCGACAGTGCCCTGCTCTCCCGCCCGTGGCTGGATTTAGAAATGCCAAGAAAAGCCTAGAGTTTGCTTCAGGACATGGATTCCTCTGAGTCACAGACCACAAACTCCAATGCCTCCAGAGACACATTTTCTATAAATTCACGAGGCCAGCTGTGAGCCTGCGTACATAATAAACAACAGGGACTATTCTTCCAGAAAGATCTTTTCCATTATTTTTTAACAAAAGTCCCTCTTAGTAGAAACATCATTTTCCTACCCTAGGAAAGAACAAGAAGCATTTTCCTGTCCTCCAAAAGGAGAACAATGATGTGAATATGATGCTGAGTGGCCACTGGCCCAGAGCATGAGGAAGGCAATAGGGAGTGCTGGGGACTGTGGTGAGCTGAAGCCCACACTGCTGCCTGCAGGGGGCAGTGGCTGCTCAGTCAGGAGTGGAAGCTGCGTGTGGCCGTATCTCTTTTTTTTAAGAAAACCAGAAATCCAAAATTTTAAGTAATATATATGGGTTTCGAAACATTGTCAACTTTTTTTTTTAAATTTAAACCTCTGTGGGTTAAATGGAACACGTCCACTGGCCAAAGTCAGCCTCCAGACCACAATGCGAGACTGTCTTACTGACTTGCTCGTCCCCTGTGACTGCCAGGCCCCTCCCCTGGGCTCCTGATGGGAAGGCGACAGGTCCCTGGGTACTCGCTTTCCCAGGCCGCACCTATCCTGGCAGAGAGCTCCTGCTGCCCCCTCCCCAGGACAGGTGCCTGTGCCCAGGCCGCTCCCAAGGAGCCCAGGAGGAGCTGAGGACGGGCCAGGGGGCCTGTGTGGGGCAACGCAGGGGAGCAGCCACACGTGGAGGGTCAGCCACCTGGAGAAAGTACAGCGGCACTGCGTGGGCCTCTGGTGCTTCTGCCAGCTAAGGGACGGCACCCACCACTCCCTTACCTTGGGTGTCGCCCTCCCCACCGGGGCAGCCTTGCTGGGAGTGTCCGTCACTGCGTGGAGCTTTCCCACGTTAGACAGCCAGACTGTCCCCTGGAATGCAAACCTTGGGGGAGGGCCCCAGAAGCAGGAGGGACTGCACCACCCCTGAGGCGGCCCTAGTGTCAGCCCCTCGGCCAGAGCCTTCCTGTCCTCACCCCCTGACCCCTCCAAACCCTGACTGTCCTGATGTCCCTTCGTATACGTCCTGTTATGTTGGCCCCCGTGGTTACTGTTGCTTCCACAGCAAATCCAGGGGGACCACCTCCTGGGACCCTGGCAGGGCAGCCCACCACTGCAGCCACCGCTGCGGGACCCTCGCTCCCTGGCGCCCCCCGCTGGTCGGTCCTGAGGATGACAGAAATTCAAGTACCACCTACCGGCCCTGGAGCAGCCCACAGTCCGCATGCCTGCCCAGTGGTGTCAGCGAGTCCGGTTTACAGACTAAACGGCTTGCACGAGGCATTCTGGGCTCCAGGGAGAACGCTTCCTTATTTCCCCAAGCTCCTCTCCCCTGTGGAACTGACTCATTCGTCCACGCACTCTTTCAGGCCATAAACACTTATGCAGCACCTGCTGCAATGCCAGGCTCTAAGCCACTGGGGGTTGGGAAGGAGCCGTGAAGGAGATGCGCTCTCCAAACCGCCACACCTAGGAGCAGACCTCGGAAACCGCCTCTCCAAGCTGCTGATTTTATTATCCAGTCATTTTACGTAATTCCACACAAACGCATAAACGGGAGGGTATCACGCAGGCCGGGGTTTCAGTCTAGTCTCCCCGGACCCTTACTGGGCTCGCCCCCCACCTCCTGCCCCTGCTGGACACACGTGGCCCCTCTGACACTGCTAGCAACCTAGAATGCAGCTTCTATACCTTCCACATCATCATACAATCATATAACAACAAGTAAATTCACATACACGAACACACGCACACACGGGGATCCGACACCATTTCATAAAAATGGGATATTTATGCACTCTGTTCTGTGTCTTGCCCTTTTCACACAACAATACCTTGGAAATCCCTCCAAATCCGTTGGCATAATTACAATTCCTTCTCTAGTAGCCACATTTTATTTCTTGATTAATCGTTCCCCCTGCTGACATGGAGGTGCATCCCATTCCTTGGCGTAGATGTGTCAGGATTTACGCACTCATCTGTGTAAGCTTCACTGATGCTTCTGCTATTTCCGCTACAAATAAGGCTGTAAAAGTTATTTTATTTTATCCTTTTGCGTATTATCTTGCTTTCTGATTGTTTTCACTCTTTGACGTAGATTCTCGGGGGTGTGTTGATAAGTGACAGGGTCTGTTCTGGATTCTCTGCTGTTCCGATGGCTGCCTCCCTGTGCTGACGGCAGCCCCATGCTGTGGGGTCACAGGAGCTTCCCCGTGTATTCCGGTCCCTGTCGCAGCAACCCTCTCCTCCAGCTCTTTCACTTAATATCCTTGGCTACTCTCGAAACTTCCCGTTCCAAATTAACTTGAAGATAATTTTATCCAATAGAAATAAGTTAATTTCTTGGGAGCCAGACTGGATTTGAGCGCGGTAATTTTAAAGATGGAGAATGTGCATCTAGGGAGGTGCCAGCTGGCACTACCAGTGACGGACCCAGATCTACCAGCATCAGTGCCCAGGTTCGTTCCCCTGGTCTGAAATGCACTTATGGCAGGAGGCTGAAGCCCCAAGATGGAGCTGGGTTTCTGTGATTCACATTTAAAATAAAGATACCCATTCTTGTCCACTGTTGGAGGAGGTATAAGTTGGCACAGCATCCCCAGAGAGCAACGTGGCAATGTCCTTGAACACTTGAGTGCCCATGCCCTTTGCCCACAGATTCCCCTGCCAGGAATTTAGGCCAGAGAAGTGTGTACAAGCCCGTGCACTGAACCGGCAGAACAGCCAAAGCCTGGGGCTGCCGTGGTGCCGACGGCGGGTGAGCGGACGCAGCCTCAGCGCAGAGGCTCCTCGTCTCGCAGTGACGGGCGGCGTGACGAGAAGGAGGCGGAGGCATGGGCACAAACCACGAGGGTGTTGGAGCCACGGAGCAGGCAGGGAGCCTTGTTTGCGGCATGACAGTCCGTGTGTGAGGGCACGCACTCCTGTTTGGAACCGAGAACGGTTCTGGGAGGAGACGCAAGACGCCGGTGACAGGACTGTCTTCGCGGGAGTGGAGTTAGGACGCCAGGAGACCGTGGAGAAAGTTATTTTTCACTCAATACTCTTTTTCCTCCTTGATTTTCTTAAACGTATGTATGTATTAGCTACTGCATTAACTAAAACTATTTCCAATAAAAGAAGAATATCAGGACGATTAACTAAAAACGGTCACAGTCGGGGTGACCAGATGCTCTGGATCAAGGGGGCCCTACTGGTACCACGGTCTCCTGGATGGTGACTCTCCGACCAGCCTTCAACAGGAGGTGGTCCAGGCCTGTTTCCCGCTCACCTTGGCAGGAGCACAAAGGCTGGTGCAGTCTTACCTGCTTAGGGAAGGCCCACCCTCCAACGCCCCCCTCCTGGGGTCTTTTGGTCAGATGAGCCCTCACTGCTGGTGAGCAGAGCCGTGGCCAGGTTGGAGTCCATGGCACGCTCTCACCAGGAAGAGACAAGCAGAGTGAGGCTAGAAACAGCCAGGTGGGTCCGGTCCTGGGAGCCTGGACTGTCCCTTGAGCCCAGCCCACTGTCTGAGTCACCATGGAGGGGAAGCGCCAGCCGATGGATTCTAGAGAATCCCTCGGGTATGCTGGCTTGCCATGCCCCTGACAGCTGAGAGGCTCTGCTCACTCGGGGGGAAAGGGGCCCCTGACAGCAGCCCACCGAGGGCAAGCTGGGTGGTTGAGGAGCCAGGAGAAAAGGGATGCGTGGACACGAGCTCCGAGGAGAGAGCCTGGAGGCAGAGCCAAGAAGACCCGGGTTCAGGTCACGGAAGTGGCTGCCCAGCTGTTTTCATTAATCCTTTAAAAGTGCCACGGCTTGGGTTTCTACTGGTAATAACTGCCTTAATTCTTCTCACATTCATTTTTAGCATGGATAATTTTAAATCATTTTCAAATCAACCTTTCCTGGCAACGAGTAGATATGATTTGCTTCCATGAAGACACCCACAGACAATCTAAATCTGGTGTCACCTACACTGAGTGGTGACAGATTTGTCATCTTACGTGCTCTGTGACCCCGGTGTTTTCAGCTTGCTGGACTGTGCTGCCTCCCTTCCTGCCTCTCCGCCAGCTCTCACGACACAGCTCGTGGTGCTTCAGCCCCCTCTGCCCTGCCCTGCCCAGAAGAGCCTCCCAGGTCACAGAGGGAGACGGACGGGATTAGTCCTCAGCGTGTAAAGGACCCAGAGGAGGGAGCCCTGCCCACAGGCCATCCCGGGCCCGGGCCTGTGCCTGAGCTCTGGGATTCCGAGGGCTCTGCTCCCTGGGTGACCGTGGGGAAGCCCGAACCCTCATGTGTAACCTCGAGGATGACAGCCCCTCACTCACACAGAAGGAGGGAACACACGCTGTGCGAGCACCTGACACAGGGCCTGAGCTGTCCTCGCTGTCACTGGCAGGTGGTCTGCACTGTGACCGCCAGGATTACAGCCGCCCTCACTGACCGCGGTGCCTGCCCTCCAGGGCCGCCCCGTGGGCTGAGCTCCTCGTAAACCATTCTTTGTTTCCCGGGCCTCTGGAACACCTCTCCTAAAAGGCGGCCCGCAGGTTTCCCACTGCAGCTGGCCTCCAGGAGGATGACGTGTCTGAGGCCCTCCCTCCAGTCCCCCAGCCAAAGTCCGGTGTCTACAGGCTTCTGATGCACATTCGGGGCCAGACGCTCCTAACTCACCCTTCAGATCTGTAACAGTCGGCCCGGCTGTCTCCACAGAACGGGAACAGAAACCCGATCTGACTTGTGCAAACCAGTGCCTACGTCCAGGTCTATTCAGAGAGCGGCCCGGGGCCAGCAGTGCCTGGGCATCCCCTGAGCCTTGTTAGAAATGAGGACCCTGGCCCACCTGGACCTGCTGAATCAGAGCCTGCATTTTCAAAGGCCTGGCTGGTTCTGAGCAAGTGGAGGGAGGGCAGCTGGTCTGGGGACATCGGGCTGGGCCAGCTCATGGACATACCTCTCACTCATGGCCTGGAAATAAAGATGACACATCTAAAGCTCAGGAGATTTCACAGCGAACCAGATCTCTAGCTTTTCTCCCTAGGAGATGGCGCAGCACTGGGTCTCATCTGCAGTGGCCGCCCCATCGGCAGAGAGGACTCTCATTCACCACCACCCCACCCTCCACGACGGTCCCCCACTTCCATCCCTCTGTCACCTCTCTGTCCCCTGACATCCGAGTCTGAAGCTCCTGCCTCTGAGCCCCTTACACTTCCCTGGGAGCCACAGCAGCCTCAGGCCTTTGCACCTGCTCCTTCCTCTGCCTGGAGTCCCTTCTGTCCATGGGGCTCCACTCCCACCTTCCTGAGGTCTCTAACCCATTGCCACAGCTGTCCTCTTTAAAACAGCACCACCGTCACCCAGGTCATGTTCTCTCGCCTTACAATATTCTCTTCATCACCCTCACTGCCACACACATAGCATGCTTCCATGGCTGAGTGTCTGCATCCCCCCCAAGACCGTGAGCACTGTGATTTTTCCACTGCTATCTTCCAAAGTCCAGACTAATGCCCAAAAGCCTGGGGTCTTCACCTAGAACTCAGCAATTGGTTGTTGAATGAATGAAGGACCACAGGCAAAACCATCCCTGTCTCTGGGCCTCATTTTCTCCACTTGTAAATGAAGGGACTTGGCCACAGCATCACTCAGACCCTCCCAGTTTTACTGACATATTGTGTTCTGCGTGGCAGCAGCTCAGTGCCTTTTCCTCTGGAATGGCAAGGTGAGTCACTGGACTCTCACTGACACCAGAGGGATGCGTGAATGAGCCGTGTGGGCTGAGGCCTGGAGGAGCGAGGAGAGGAGGATGTGCGGCAGAGGAGACAGATGGAGGCACGAGCCTCACGGAGGCCAGGCTGCTCACCTCCTGGGGTCCGACCGTGGTGAGAAATATTTGTGATATCATGACCCACAGAACAGGATAGGAAAGGATGACGGAGAAAGAAATGGAATGGATGGGATGGGACAGAATGGAAGAGAAGGGAGAGGATGGAATGGATGGGATGGAATGGATGGGATGGGACAGGATGGAATGGATGGGATGGGATAGGACGGAATGGATGGGATGGAAGAATGGATGGGATGGATTTCAGGGGCATCTCCTGCAGTCAAGGTCATTGACACCCAGGCTCACAGCACAGACTTCCCCTTTCCACTTCAGTGCACTCTGGTATATTGCACTTTATTCTATTTCATTTTCCCTTAAATTGCTAGCAACGGCCCTCCCTAGCTACTAATGGTTCACAGCCTCCTGTGCACAGCCCTGATTTAGGAGCAGTGGAGGAGGATAAAAGAGCTGAGGGATAATGAGAAAGGGGTTTTGACAGAGTGCGTGGGAGGAATGGAGAGTAAAAGGGAAGGCGACCAGGTGCAGTCGCCTGATGGGCAGCTGCTCCCTAGACGTCACACCCACTGGGGTTGTCTGGGGGTCACACCTGCCTGAATAAACATTTACCTCTAAGGGTGCTCTAAGGGCAAACAAGTGGGCGCACACCCCACAGGCCCTATGATAGAACCACCCTTTGGAAACTCAAAGTGCACAGTGTGAAGGACGCCTGGCCTGTAGGTGCCTCGGCTTCATTTCATGCCCGGTCAGGGTTCCCAGACATAACCCACGCTTTCTTGGCAACTCCGATTGATGGGATTGCTGAGGAGTCTGCACACTCCACTCTCTCACTTGAAGTTTCATCACAAGCAGGGCAAAGGGGGCCATTTGTCCAGGCTCCCACACATGGCCAACGTTGGGTGTGTCTGTGCATGGGGGGTGTGTGGGGGTCGGGGGTGTGGTGCCGACCCCATGTCCTCTTAGGGCTAGCAGGGAACTCCCCGCTGGATTCTCCACAAGCAGATCATGTTCTCGATGCAAAATCCATGCTGCATTTCTCAAACAGAAAGAGCCACCGCACGCTCAGCGCCCTCCATCCCTGACTCCGAGCCCATGTCTGCCTCCTGCCCTCTGCGCTCGCTGCTCCTTAACCTGGAACAGTCTTCTCCCAGGCCTTCAAGAGACTAGTTTCTTCAGCCATTCAAATGTCCCTTCCGCGGAGACACCTCTCCGGACCACACCGTCAGAAGGCCATCTCCTTCCCCCGCCACCTTCTCCATTGCTCTCTTCAGTGCTCTTCCTACACTTATTGCTATTTGAAATTACCTATTTATTTGCTAATCTGTTTATTTTCTGTCTTTCCCACTAGAATATAAGCTCCTCAAAAGCAGAAACTCAGTATTTTTCTTGTTTGCCACTGAACCTCCAGGGCCTGCCCCATCGTAGGTGCTGACAAGTACGTGTTGAATGATGATGGATGAGGTCCTTACGGGGCAACCAGTTGCAATCTTGGTGTTGCTACAGGAATCACACATTCCAGACAGAACTGATCCAATCAAGCACTCCTCAAATATTTGCTGACGCCCGATCTACGCAGTCCCTGGCCTCCAGAATCCCAGAGAATGGAGCCTGTTCCTAAACAAACAGATCCCGGTGGAGTGGATGTGCCCAGGGAGGGCGGGCCACCCCCGTAACAGGAAGGGGGTTTGCCGGAACGCCTGCCAGAGCAGGTCAGGACAGCAAAGGTCACTTTCAGCAGGTGCAGACATCCCAGCCCCCAGCTCATTTCCCAGGCTCACCCGCCTCCCTCCACTCAGGCACAAGGAGCAGGAGCTCGAGCACCTGCCCAGAGGAGGGGAGGGGCTGCTGAGCCAAGCTGGGTGGAGAGCACAGCTCTGCTGAAGCAGGGAGGCTCTGCTCAGCTCCAGCCTCCCTGTTCTGAGCAAGAACTTGGGCGCAGCATCGCCAAACCCTCTGAATCTTCAAGAGGAGCCAGAATTTCAGAGTCGTAAATAAAATTTTTCAATTTCCAAAACACAGTTTGGGATGAAACAAAATTTGTCTATAGGTGCCTGGCTTTGGTGGACCTTAGGAGATCCTTAGGAGGAACAGCCCCACCTCCTCCTGCCTCTCCTCCCCCACCGTAGAATTGGGGGCCTAGAAGCCCATGAAGTCATTCACACACAGGTGTCAGAGACTGAAAACAGGTCCAAGGATCCCACCCAGGGGCATCTGCATTTTTAAAGAGCACTTTTTTCTCTCTTACAAGCTATGCTTGCCTTGAACCAAAGAAATGAATCTCTAGCCCTTAGGGCTGACCATGAAGCCCAGTAGGAAATAAAGATAAAATATTCTGAACCAACCAGGAGGCCCCCTCCATCCTTAACCTGAGGCTCCAGGGAGGATGTCATGGTCCCATTTAGAGAGAAGGAGACCAGAAGGTTGTTGAAAATCACTTCGCCCACCACAGGGCTTGCTAACTCTGGAGCTAGAAGTCAGGTCTCTCAGAAACAGGCCCAGTGCCCTGTCCAGCCCAGTGTCTCCTGTCTCACAGCAGCAATGCTCAGAGGATGTGGCGTAGGCACACTGTAGACATAGGCACCTGTGTCTCACACTGGGTGACTCCGCTGGACACTCACACACACAGGTTACAGCCCAGGACCTCACTCAGCTGAACTGGACACAGCCCTGACACCCCGCAGCACAGGGAGGATGTCACAGCCCAGTGACAGAAGGCAGAAAGTGCTGGCGTGACCATCTTCCAGTCTGTACGCAAATCTTCGGGAGGGAGCAGGGTCTGCACAGGTGCGGCCTGAGGACACCTGAGGCAAAGATTTCTTCTGCCAAAAAAAGTAGAGCCTCGCAAATGTCCCTAATCACAGAGCCTCCCTGACCAGCCCCCCTGGACAGTGATGGGTAACACAGGCCACCCTGCCCCCGCCTGCAGCCCAAGGTAGGCAGGGCACCTCCTCGAAGCCTGGGACCCCTCGACGCCCAGCTCTTACCTCCAGCGGGACCACCTGCATCAGGATGGCGAAGTTGGTGAGGTGCGTGCAGCGGCAGATGGAGTAGCTGAGGTTCCCCTCCACGAGCGCACAGCCCTGGTTCGACCAGATCCCGTCCCCGGAGCTGAGGACAGGACATGGGAGAAATGGTCAGCGGGAAGCACCAGACCACCCTTGGCCAGTGGACTCAGAAAGGCTTCTCATGCATCAGGCTGACAAGAGCAGAGCGCGGCTGGTGTTGATCAGGCCACAAGGAAACAGGCCTCCTTCTGGGAGAGGAAAGTGGTGGGGTCACTTTGGCACAATGGCTTTGAAAGCACCTGGACCAATAGCCACCAAAAAATGAGATGTATAAGTCCTACCACCCAGCAATCCTACTTCTAGAGGATTCTGAGGTATATGCACAGGGGACACGTCAGGGTATTTACTAAGTGATGGGTGACACTAGAGAACATTAAAGTAATCTAATGTCCACCTTGGGGAACTGGATAAACTATAATATATACCAATATGACAAAATACTACACGTCAGTCAAAAAGGTGTATCGAGGGGCTGGCCCCGTGGCTGAGTGGTTAAGTTCGCGCGCTCCGCTGCAGGCGGCCCAGTGTTTTGTTGGTTTGAATCCTGGGAGCAGACATGGCACTGCTCATCAGACCATGCTGAGGCAGCGTCCCACATGCCACAACTAGAAGAACCCACAACGAAGAATGCACAACTATGTAGCGGGGGGCTTTGGGGAGAAAAAGGAAAAAATAAAATCTTTAAAAAAAAAAAAGAATAAAAAGAAAAAAAAAGGTGTATCGATATGGATAAAACCCAAAAACGTAATGTATAATGTTTCATGTGTCACAATGCTGCCAGGGGCACGACACACAATGAGATCCTATTCTTCACATTTTCCGTGCACACGAACATCAACTGTGTATAAACTATTGAGACAACTCCCCAGCGGTTACCTCCAGAGAGGGGAGGAGCTCAGGATAAGATGTAAAAGTCAAAGAGACGTCTGCTTCTTTATAACATTTTCCTTTTTTAAAGAATAACGCATCAACACAGTACTTGTATCATTTCTTAAAGTATAAACCTAGACAGAAACGACTCAAAGGTTAACTGTGGTTCATTCTTCTGGTGAGAATCTCGGCGATTATAATTCTCTTCTCCGTCTCTCTCTATATTTTCAAATTCCCAAAGAGATGCTTAAATGGTTCTTCCCGGACATTGTAACTTTGAGTTATCAGCAAAGACAGATCTTTGGCAGGGGCCTTGGCAGAAAGCTTTCATAAAGCTGAAGAAATTAAAAGGCTCTAGTTTCTCTTTGCTTCATCTTCAGTTTGACTGTAATGTCAGCAGCGAACGTAGCAGATGAGAAATGTGCCTTTGGGGGCGGGAGTGACTGATAAAGACTCAGTCGTGCCCCTGCCCCACCCCCGCCCCGAGAGTGTGCCACGAAGCAAGCACAGCTGGCAGCATTTTTATTTCCATCCCTGAGGCAGAGGGTGTCCCCGTGAGGATGCGACGCGGTATGACTGGAACTCTGTGCTCACGGGCGACACAGAACCTGAGGGCCAGGTGGGAAGAGTCATTTGGAGACAGCTCAGGCGGGCATTGAGCCTGATGGCCGAGACTCGGTCAGCGGCCTCAGAGGCACTTTTCACGATGCAGGGTCTGCCCTCCTCGGGAGGTGGGGGGCATTCAGCAGAGACCAGAGGGCACAGC
Organism: Equus asinus; assembly: GCF_041296235.1. Lineage (NCBI taxonomy): Eukaryota > Metazoa > Chordata > Mammalia > Perissodactyla > Equidae > Equus > Equus asinus. The sequence continues at coordinate 70,522,652 of NC_091797.1, forward strand.
CAGCAAAACCCCACTTCAGAAGAAAAGGGATGGAAAGATTGGGTCATATCCTCCTCCCTCTACCACTGGTTCTGGTCTAATGTCTCCAGGACCTTGAGGAGAGTCAGTGACATGGGCTGTCAGGTTACGTACAGCACCTCTGTCTGTCCACTGAATGTATGAAAGCCACCTTCAGTCAGAGTGTGGCCCGAAAACTAGCAGGCACTGAATTAGGTGAACATGGCCAAGGGGACAAAAACTGTGCTTCATGGGGCCGGCCCCGTGGCCGAGCGGTTCAGTTCACGCGCTCCGCTGCAGCGGCCCAGGGTTTCTCTGGTTCGAGTCCTGGATGTGGACATGGCATCGCTCGTCAGGCCATGCTGGGGCGGCGTCCCACATGCCACAACTAGAAGGACCCATAACTAAAAATACACAACTATGTACCGGGGGGCTTTGGGAGAAAAAGGAAAATAAAATCTTTAAAAAAAAACCCAAAAACAAAAAACTGTGCTTCTGCTAACACAGAGGGTAACTGGGAATTAAAACCAGGAAAATCACTTTCCCAAATGGAGCCGTGAAGGTGTGACAATGGCCTAATACGCCAGGGGAACTGAGCCCTAATGGGCAGCACCTCCTCCCGGGTGTGAAGATCCCTTTCCAGGGTGCCAGGGAACACAAGACAGGCGGACTCCCGGCTTCCGCACAGATAGTCTGCCCTGCAGGCCAGGCTGGGCGATGTCAGACATCAGCAAAAGGTGCACAACCCTGTGACTCAGGAAGTCTGCGTGCAAGAGAAAAACGTGCACTCACACGCATAAATAAAATGTGGTGCATGTATAAATAGGAAAAAAATACTACACATCGTTAAAAGAGATGAGCACAGAGCACAATATGGGCAGAACACAAAACAAAGTGTCATGAAATGATGTGAGAAACGTGAAACTAAGCAATACCACTTATTGCCTTTCAACAGAAGTATAAATCATACATAAATGATTGAGAAAACACCCACAAAGATCTCCCTGCTGTGGCTCCTGCTAGAGAGAGGCAAGCAGATCAGGATAAGATATAATTGTATTAAAGGGTCGTCTGCTTTTATACAATGTTTTACATTTTAAAAGAACAATGTATTGACATATTGCTTACGTCTTTTTTAAAGTGAAAGTCTAGAAAAAATGACCCAGAATTCTAAGCCCAGTGAGAATATCTTTCAGAAATAAAAGAGAATGCTTTCTCAAACAAAAAACAAATTTATTGCCAGGAGACTCACACACTACAGGAAAAGTTAAAAGCATATGATGCCAGATGGAAACTTTGATCTACACAAAGAAATAAAATAGCTGGAAATGGAAAAAGATGAAGGGAAATATGCAATTATAATTTTCTTATTTTTAATTGCTCTAGAAGATAACTAATTGTCTAAAGCAAAAATACTATCACCATATTGTGCATTTGGGGCATCTGTAAAGGTAAAATGTATGACAAGCAAGCACAAGGGATGGGGGGGGTAACTGTGAAAAGATTAATGTCTTAGGACACACGTGCAGTGACAGACGGTTATCTGAAGGTGGACACAGACGACCGAAAGGCATACACTGTAAGCCTAAGGGCAACCGCTGCAAAAAATTAAAAAGAGAGTATAAACTAAAATCAAGAGTGGAGATAAAATAACATCATACACTAGCCCCCAAAATCCAAATGAAGTGAGAAAAAGAAAACATAAGAAACAACGAAAAGATAGAAAAAATAGCAAACAGCTAGCAACATGGCAGGTTTAATCCAACTACATCAATAATCACATTGAATATAAATTATCTAACATGCCAATTAAAAACAGAAATGTTCCGATTGGATAGAAAAGCAGAACCCAGTCACATGCAGTCTATAAGAAACTTGATTTAACTATAAAGATATAAATAGGTTAAAGTAAAAGGATAGGAAAAGATACAGCGTGCAAACACTAACTATGAAAGCCAGAATAGCTAAATCAAAGTTAGACAAAGTAGACTTCAGAGCCACAAATATTTCCCAGGATGGACAGGGACTTTGGATAATGACAAAGGGGTCAATTTCCAAGAAGACATAAGAATCCTAACTATACGCACTGAGAAAGAGCTTCAAAATACATTTTTTTAAAAAACTGATAAAACCGAATAGAGAATTCACACTCCTCTCTTATTAATCGATAGAATAAGTTGACAGAAAGGTAATAAAGTTACAGAAGATCTGAACACTATCAATCAATGTGACTTAATTGACATTTATAGAACACTCCATTAAGAATACATTTTCTTGGGGGCTGGCCCCATGGCGCAGTGGTTAAAGTTCCTCCTGCTCTGCTTTGGCAGCCCGGGTTCATGGGTTTGGATCCCAGGCACGGACCTCCTCCACTCATCAGCCATGCTGTGGAGACGTCCCACACACAAAGTAGAGGAAGACTGGCATGGATGTTAGCTCAGGGCCAATCTTCCTCCAGCAAAGAAAAGAGGAAGACTGGCAACAGATGTTAGCTGAGGGCAAAGCTTCCTCACCAAGAAAAAAGAAAAAGAAAAGAATACATTTTTTCTAAGTACATATGGGACATTCACCAAGAGTAAACATATTCTGGGTCATAAAACAACTTTTTTACAAATTAAAAAGAATTGAAGTTACATAAAAAATGTTTTCAGATCAACAAAAATTTTAATTAGAAATCAATAGCAAAAAGATCTCTGGAAAGTCTCCAAATATTTGGAATAAACAACACACTTTAAAACAGTATATGGGTTGAAAAGGAAGTCATAAGGATAGTTAGAAAATATTTTTAATTTAATGAAAATGAAACAACATATCGACATTCATGAGATGCAGCTAAATCAGTGCTTACAGGAAAACTTATAACATTAAATGTTTATATTAGAAAATAATAAAGTTCTCATATCAATAATCCAAAACTCCACTTTAAGAAATTAAAAAATGAAGAGCAGATTAAACCCAAAGCAAGCAGAAAGAAATAAACTAAAGACAATGAGATGGGGATAAATCAATGAAATTGACAATAAAAACACAATAGAGAAATAAAAAGTTGTTTCTTTGAAAAAAATCAATAAAATTGGTAAACCTCTAGTAAGAGTGACCAAGAAAAAAGAGAGAAGACACAAATTACAGATATCAAAAATGAAATAGGGACATCACCACAGACCCTACAGACATGGAAAAAAGCTAATTAGGGAATACTACAAAAATCTCCGTGCCCAAAAGTTAAAGATAATTTGGACAGATTCTTCAAAAAACACAAACGGCCAAAACTCACTTACAAAGAAGTAAATGACCTAAATAGTTCTGTATCCATTACAGAAATTGAATGTGCGTGTGAAAACCTACCAACAACAAAAACTAAGGTTCAGATGGCTTCACTGGTGAATTCTAACAAATATTTATGGAAGAAATAATATCAGTTCTATACAAACTATTCCAAAATGCATTCTAAAATATACCTTTTACAAAGATACCATTACCTTGCCACATAAACCAAAGACATTACAAAAAGAGAAAACTATAAACAAATATCCTTCATGAACATAGATACCAAAATCCTCAACAATTCTAGCAAAACAAATTCAACAATATATAAAAAGATAATATATCATGACCAAGTGCAGTTTATCCCAGGAATGCAAAGCTGGTTCAACCTTCAGCTTTATTCATAATCCCTCAAAAGTGGAAACAACCCAAATGTTCCCCCACTGGAGAACAGACAACAAACGATATGGGACAGCCATGCAATGGACTACCACTCAGCAACACAAAACAAAAATGAACTGTTGACACATGCAACAATGTCAATGTTATTACACTAAATGAAAGAAGCCAGATTTCAAAGGGCACCCACGCTATGATCCATTTATATGATTGAATATATATGGCATTCTTGCACAAGCAAAACTCCAGGGATAGAAGACGAATCAGTGGTTGCAAGAGCCGGGATCAGAGCGGGGGATGATGGCAAACGGCCAGGAAGGAATCTCTGAGGGTGATGAATTGCTCTACATCTTGATGACGGCAGTTACACAACTGCATTCATTTGTCAAAACTCACAGAACTGTATAACAAAAATGTATTCATTTTTCTGAATGCAAATTGTATGCTAATAAATAATAATTGGGAACACAGACAGGCAGATTACATACACTGTATTCACATAGTAGCTGCCTCTGGGAATTGAGGGGAAAGAACAGGAGGAGACAGCGTTCTTTAGCATCATCTATGATGTTTTTGTTGATTTATTCTTAAAAATAGAAACATGTTAGTAATTGAAAATTTGGGGCAATGGGTACCTGGATTTGTTATAATATTCTTTGCACTTTGCTCTTAACATTTCTTCAAAAATAAAAACCAACATTTCATTTGGTTCTTACTAAACTCCATCTCTCCTTTCCATCCATAAATTATTTTCTACTGGCAGTACCCCCAAGATCGGGGTGACTTTTTCTAGGAGATTGTGCTTCTGAATTTTCATAATTTACAAAGAAATGAATAAAGGGATGCAACTGGCTGAACTTGGCCAAGGCAAAACCACTCAACTTCCAGAGCCGTCAATCCATTTTTCAGATGGCACGCAGGTGCACTGCTGAAGGCCACAGCCAGAGAAAAGCACCCCCACGAGATTATACATACATATATATATATATATATATATATATATATATTTGCTGAGCATTACAGGGACCTGCTGCATTTTCCTCACTGTTCATGGAGCAGAGATAAACTGGGATCAAGCCAACCCACCACAGCCCGACCCCAACCCAGCTCAGCATCTTGAGTCCCCTGGTCCTCTGAAGGCAGGGAAGCAGACTGGCTTTCTCTGATGAGTGAGGCTGCACCAGGGAAGGCAGCAAGGCCCTGGGAGGATGCTGGGCTGGAGGGACCTGGGGGCGTGGGTCCAGGTACAGGGAAGATGCTCAGGTGTGGGGAGCCCTGACAACATGAAAGGTGAGCAGCCATCAGGTTGGGTGTGAACCGGAGGCCCCAGATGTGTTCTTTTTACCTCTATGGTGTTTCAAATTTCACATAAAAATCCAACCTCGGACAATCAGAAGATCTGAAAACACGGGGCCTGGATCCCATGGGGAACACGCCACAGGGGCCCTAGCTGAGCAGCTGAGAGGGTCTGTGACCCTAGCGCCATGCCCCTACCCCATCCACTCCCAACTGTCTCTTATGCTCACTGATGGCACCTCCCTGGCCCTGTGGGAATCCGTTTTCAATCCCTGTTTTGACCATGGGGGCCGTTTGTGGTGGGCTCACGTCCAGAGGAGCATCGCGATGAGAATGACATCAGGAGAAGGCCCCCCCAGCCCGTGGGCAGGTGAGCCCAAGGAGGTGAGTTGGGATGGTGTCCAGGAGGGAGGGTAAGAGTGAACCTCAGAGGTGTGCACAGGAGATGCTGAGAAGAAGGATACCCCTGAGTCCAGGGCTGAGCGGTACAGGCCGAGGACTCACAGAGCTGAGGTTCAGCTCACCCAGTGTGGTCATCAAGGTCTTAAAATCCTAAGATGCTGACATGTCAGCCAGGAAAGAGCTGCTTCCTGAGCCCTCCTCCCGACCTCAAGACCCGCAGTCCAGCACCTAACTCTGACACAGCCAGGGGCGCCGGGAGCCTGTCCACCCAAACAGCATCATCCATCCTGAGGTCCTGGTGACTCAGCTGAACTGGGTAAGTGTCTGAAGACCACCCTGGGCTCTAAGAGACGGTGTCCTGATAAACCTGGCTGTGTCCAGAGAGGAGCCTCTCCCAGCTCGTCCTCCAGGTCCTGCCCCTGTCCTGAGTCCTCTCCAGCCCCCGGAAGGTGATGCAACTGTGCTGGCTCCGGACATGGGGACCCTGGAAGTTTACCCGGGCTGGCATGTGATGGAGCATGGGCCTGGACACCCATGTGGCACCAGCCCCTTCCCCCACCCTCCCCCCACTCTCCCGCCCTGTCCTTGCCCGGGGACCTCAAGCAGCAGTACCTGAAGTCCAAGAAGGCACAGTACAGGAAGACTCGGTTGCTCTCATTGGTGGCCTCGCTGTACTGCCTGCGAGTCTGAAATGAGAGAGAATGGATACACGTCAGGACACAGCTGGAGAACCAAGTCCCCAGCACTGAAGTCAGAGCAGCACCCTCACGGCCCAGGGGGCCTTGGGTGGTGATGCACAAAGCCATTGACTTTCCATCCGGATCCCAGTTGTGGTCAGAGAGGGCCAGGTCACCTGGCCTGCCTCACTCTCTCTTTGCCCATACCAGCCCTCAAGCCTGGTCTCCCACCTCAGGGCCTTCACACTTGCTGTGTCAAACCCTTATAATGCTGTTCCCCCAAGACAACCACCTGACTCCCTCCCTCACTTCTTTCTGGTCTCTGCTACGTGTTAGTTCCTCAGAGAGACCTTCCCTGCCTATTCAAAACAAGACTGCCCCCCAGCCCGCCAGCCCCTTCCTTCCTCTTATTTATTTTTTCACAGCGTTGACCACCACGCAGCAGGTTACATATTCCCTTATTTATGCGTTTGCTGTCTTCCCCTCTAGAAGGTGCATATGATGAGCAGTGCCTGTGTCGTCTTCTGCTGGTGTTTACTAAACATTTGTTGAATGAATGGATAAAAGAATGAAGGCAAGTAGATCAGTCAACGACCCTGTTCCTGGGACTCTCGTTCCCTCCCGAGAGAGAAAAAGTCTAGCGTCCGGGCTTCCTGGATGCCAGCTTGGGGCATGTGGCAGCAGCTGCTCTGCCCTAAACGAGGTGCCGGGACTCCTCCAGGAACTGTCACTGGGAAGCTCAGGACGCCAGCAGCTCCCTCAGGAAACTGGGGCTGCTCAGGTTGGGCTCCCAGGACAAACGGCGTCTTGCTGATTCCCCATCAGCAAGTCCCGCACCTCTCATTGATGCCCGGCGCTCACTCCATTCCCTCCTCTGCCAACGCTGCCATTCGTGAGCCTCTGCGGCTGCAGTGAGACCCCTCCCTCATCTTGGGGCTGCATCAGCTACCGATCGATTGAGCCCCGCTTTCTGCAGGAGAGACAGCAATGGTGACGCCTCCCTCCGCTAGCGCCATTCTAACGCCTTACACACAGCATCTCTTTCCCGGCGGGCGGTAAGCGCCTGCAGCTACACTGATGGGCACCCCTCTGACAGGCCCCCTCAACCCACTGCAAAAACCAAAGGGCTCATCCATCATTTCCTGCATTCTAGAATTTTCTCTGATGGTCTCTGTGGGCACAGTACAATTATATTAATGCTGTTTATTACTGATCTTTTGGCAAAAGGGAATGTTTACTCCTTTTGCTCTCTTCCCCAAGCATCTTAGGGTTATTTTAACATATTATGGCATCCCTAAAGCCAACTGTGCCTGGAAATGCTGCAGGCCTGTGGCCAGAGCATTCTCCTCCAGGCTATGCCTGTTTCCTCTAATTGTTCATCTTCTCATCTTGGAGGGGCCTTCCCTGTCCTCTCCATCACTATCTCCTTCTACCAGTTTTATTTTTTCCACAGCACTCAACACTGTCTAAAACATTCAGCGTCTGTGCCCCCATGGGAATAAAGCTCACAGGGCAGGGACCCTCTGTCTTCACGCCTGCTGTGCCTGCACACGTGGAACCTTCAGAGGAGTCGCAAGCACGAGTTACCGTGGAAGTGCGAGCTCACCGGCAGGCGGGTGTCATCTCCGATTTCTGAGAGGAGCTCCTGAGGGGCCACCCACCCAGACAGCATGGGCCACCACACTGAGCTGCAGGAGAAGCTGCAGGTCAGAACCCACAGGGCTGTCCTCCATCTGCACACGCGGGTTCCGGAGAGGACCCAGGACTCAGGGAAATGAGTTTAACTGAACCCCAAAACCTATAAAGAAACTCGGGAAGCCCAAGCAACACAACATCAGGCTCAAGAAAGTCAAAGGGGAAAAAACCCTAAAAATCTCAAGCATTCTTTTTCTCACCCTGTTTTTCAAGGCTGTGTCCAAGATGCCTGACCTTGTCCTCAATGGCACTGGGGACACCCTGGCTGGCACCCCTTCTCGTGTTCACAGAGGAGAGTGATTTTCAAGGTGTGGTCCTACCAGCAGCCTCAGCATCACCCGGGAACCTGGAATGGCCCAGCCTAGGGCCCCAATGCAGAATCAGGAACTGGGAGTGGGGCGGCCCCTGGGACTTCTCAAGCCCTTCAGAAACACTGAATGCTACAGACGCTTCCTCCTCCGTCCCCTCGTAACATCTCTGCCTGCTGTGAACTTTGTGCTCAGACAGAGGGCCCTGCGTCTGCAGCCACTTAGGACCACAGAGGTCATCAGTGAGGGGGACCTTCGACACACAAAACCCACAAAATCGAGAATACAAATAGGAAGCTGGTGTGATCACCGCCCAGCATCGGCGAGCTTTCCTCGGGCCCGGGCTGCCCTGGGCCCACACCCTCCAGGATAGCACTGTGTCATTTCCAAGCATGGAGGTGCATTTGTGTGTTACCAGTGTAAGGTAAAAGAAATAGTAAAGGCGGCCAGGACTGGAGGAAGCCAGCAAGCAGGCTCGCATGCCTCGCCCGAGGCTCCTCCTCGAGGAAGCGGTGGTCCCTGCCCTTGTGGCCTCTAACGTGGGGCCAGCGTGCTGCAGCACCTCCACCGGGCAGCGCAGAGGCCGGAGTGGCCACTACAAGGCCTGACCCCCTGACTCCATGTCTAAATCACTCTTCAAGCGGAATTTGAAAACCAGCCACAGCGGCAACAAGCCAAGCGCGTGTGTGGCCCGGAGGGTGGAGGGGCAGACAGCAATCACGCCCGGGAAACTCCTGCCTCCCTCCGCCCGCCGTCTGAGTTTCCTCCCAGCTCTGCTCCTGCAATGGGAAGAGCAAATTGCCTCCTCCTGTGTTTGGAGTCTGCAACCCAACTGGAACAAAGGCTCCCAGCAAGTCTCCAGGAAAGGAGGCCCCAAGAGTTCCCAGGAGCGTGATTTGGAGCGGGTGTGGTGCTCACATATGGGCTGGGGAGCTGCCAGAGAGAGGAAGGTGAGTCATCTGTGCGAGGCCCACTTTCCTGGAGAACTGCGGGCGGTGTCAACTAGCCGTCAGCCTCCCAAGCGCCTGGGAGAGATGGAAACCACTCCAGTTAGTCACCTGGTGGCCAGGGACCGGGAAAGGGGGGGTCCTCGTCAGGATGGAGGGAAACAACGTACACCTTGAAGGCCCCCCAAGCCCTGAAGCCGAGGGGCCCAGCCGAGCTCCGCCGTCCAGAGGGAAGGCCTTCGCCAGAGAGCCGGCACTGCCTCAGGGAGCCTGGCCCCACCAGACCCACTTTGCTTCAGGACGACTGCTCGGGAGAGCATCTCCTCCTGGATCGGAGACGTCCTCAGACAACACAGGGGTTTGCCATTTGGGGATAAATCAAGTATGCATTGCCTACTGTGCATAATCAAGGTACAGGAGGGTGTCTCCTTCTGGGAGATGCACGTCAAGAGAGGGATCATCTCTAACAGCCTGTTAATGCTCCGGGCTTAGAAATTTGCTTGCTTTTCATTCAAGTGTATACTTCTGCCTACAAATAAGTTGGGGAGACACTTGCCTATCACTGCTCCACCAAACACAAAGATGGCACCCTGGCCCTTAATTCTGACCCCTCATAAAGCAATGGAAGGGGTCAAGACGCCCGCTCCCAGAGCGCAGGCAGACGCACGTGGATGTCAGGGGAGGTCTGGAGCAGCCCCCTCTGCTGTCCACCGTCCTCTCCAACCCGCTCCTCTCACAGCAAGCCAGGGGCCAGGACTCCGAATGGTTTAAACGTCCCACCTTTGGGGGAAGCAAGAATAAGAGGAGAGGTGGGCCGTGTCTGGGACACTGAGGGTGTGCATACGCCTTCACTCACACCCCCACAACGTCCCATTCACCCCAGGCTGCGGCTTGAACCTCAGGCACCCTTCTTCCAATGTGCCAATCAAGTCATCTGAGGACACCGCAAAGGCCCTGACACATGGCCACCCACACCCTCCTCCCCTGTCCAGATGATGCCTGCCTCTCCACCTCCCCTTGCCCTTCCAGGCCCACGAGCCAATCGAGGCCCCTTTGGGCTTGATGGGGCTTGAGTCAGGGCTGTCCCATCGGCGGACATGTCCTGACCACGCGATGCAGACACCGTGTGCGTGACAGGCTCCTCCTTACCTCCAGGTGACAGCCAGGCCCCAGTCCTAGATCAAGCCCCAACCTCCCCACCTGCCTCCCTCCACATGCACTGAGCGCGGAGGAGACACGCGGGAGGGGTCTTCTGCAGAACAGCGGCACAGCCATGGCCACTGGGGACCAGGGTCGGAGACGCCCTCTGAAGGCCTCGGGACTGTGGTGTTCACACAACTCCAGGGACCTGGAGTTTCTCTGTCTTCACGGTCAGTGTGGGATTCGGGGACCCAGCGGTGGGTCTGGTGACAGAAGGGAATTCAGTCTAAGTTGTGATCCTCTGTGGTTTCCCAAACCCTCTCTCATCTCCTAAACCCCATGAGTCCCATTTGAGAGACGGCCGAGCCTGCAGACTCCTGATTACCATGCTCATGGCTTGTATTCAGCCTGGAAACCCGCCAGGCAGGTGAGGCAGACACGCAGAGGAAATTGCTTTGATGTTTCAGGCCAAAAACAAGGAAAAACAACTGAAGTTACATGGGGATCTGGAATTAGAACAGCCTGCCTCAAAATTGAACAGAAGGTGTTTTCAGATCGTCCCCTGGCCAGGTAACACCTAGTCACCAAGTTCTCAGTGGAAAATGTGCTATCACAGGCTGGCCTGGGACCCATGACTGTTCCTGCATTTGGCTTTTCCAGCTGCAGCTCTCAGAGAACAGAGAGATGGGGACAGAGGGAAGGTGAGCATGGAGCAGAACAGGGAGATGCAGAGAGGAGGCAGGAACAGGCGAGGCGAGGGCCACTAGGAGTTCATTCCCGCAGCGTTAGAGGTTGGGGGTTATTTCCAGAAGTATCCATCCCCATTCCACATGAATGAGCTGCAAAGATTCTTGTTTGAAAAAAAGAAAAATCTTGTGTTGAGCCACAAACTTAGGACGATTGGACGCCAGACGTTTTATTTATTTACTGGCTTTTCATGAGTCTGGGCTTGTCACGCAGCTTTGCTTCCAGTTTGGTTCAAATAGAATCAAGCCACCTGTCCTGGCCTCAGATTCCCAACATTCAACTCCGCCTGACCCCCCTCCCCCTCCCCCGCAAGTTAACCACAGAGACATCAGGTGTCCCCAGAAACTCCCCAGGGAAGAGGCCCCAGCCCAGGCCAGCAGGACCTGAGACGGGCATCTCAAAACCGGAGAACTGACGGCTGCCCAGGGCGACTCTCATCGCCTCTCCTGCCCAACCCGAGAGGCGAGGGTGGAAACCACATTAGCGTTTGTCTGAATTAAGACAAAGTCACTCGAGTAGCAAAAATGTCTTTTCCGTGGAAAACCTGGGATCCTCAACTCTGTGGAATGATCTCCTCCCGTCCGAAAATACGCTCCTCAAAAAGACAAGTGCCATGACTTCTGTGACGGTGCTTCATAAAACACATTCTGCGCGTGTTCACGAGGCCCACAAGATTGCCCTGATACACAGGGCGAATTTTTAGAAAGAGAATGAGTTATAAAAACACATCCTGACAGTCTGCAAATAGACCAACGGAACCCAGACACAGCCCCACACAAGCGCGGTTAGCCGACTTCTGACAAAGGAGCAAAGTCATCCAGTGAAGGAAAGAGAGCTCTTTGACGACAGTGTCAGACAATTGGACACCCACAGGCAGACAGACAGCTCAATACCTCAACCTAAACCTCACACCTCACACAAAAGTTAACCGCACGAGGATCCTAGACTGAATGTTAAACATAAAACTATAACACTTTTAGAAGAAAACATAGGAGAAAATCTTTAGGACCTAGAGCTCAATGGAGAGTATTAGCTATGACACCAAAAATATAATCCTTGAGATTAAAAAATCAATAAATTGGACTTCATAAAAATTAAAAGTGTCAGCTCTGTGAAAGACCCTGTTAAGTGGATAAAAAGACACGCTACAGACTGGGAGAAAATATTTACACACCACATATACGACACAGGAGTCATGTCTAGAATATATAAAGAATTCTCAAAACCATAAAAAACAATGATTCCAGGCAGAAAATGGGCAAAGGACATGAAGAGACGCTTCACTGAAGCGGATGTACAGATGTCAAGTAAGCACAAGAAAAGATTTTCAACATCACTAACCATCAGGGAAATTCAGACCACAATGAAAACAATCAAAACAGAAAATAGTGCCTATACCAAATGCTGATGAGGACGCAGAGAAACCAAATTGCTCATCTGTTGGCGGTGGGAATGTGAAATGGTATGGCCACTCTGGGAAAGTTTGGAAGTTTTTAAAAATATTAAAAATACTTACCCTAGGCCCCTGTAAATGGACTCCTGGGCATTTATCCTGGAGAAATAGAGACTATTTCCACACAAAAACCTGTACACGATTGCGCACAGCAGCTTTACTTGCAACAACCGAAAACTGGGAACAAGCAAACATTCTTCAGTGGGTGACAGTTCAAAACACCGTGGTTTGTCCACAGAACACTCCCAACAACAGGAAGGTATAAACTGCGGACACACGCAACACCTTGGATGGCTCTCATCACGTTGAGTGATAGAACCAATCTCCAAAGGTGACACGCTGTACGATTCCATTTGTGTATCCTTCTTAGAAGGACAAAATGATCAAGATGGAAAGCAGATCGGCGGCTGCCAGGAGTTAGGTATGGGGGCGTGGGGGGAGGATGTGCAACAAAAAGGAGATGTTCTTGGTGGTAAAATCCTAACCTCAGCAGTGGTTCCAGCAACCTCGCCTGTGCTAAAATGACGCAGGACTATACACACACGCACCGTGCCGATGTTGGTTTCCTAGTTTTGATACTCACTCTAGTTCCATCACCTGTAACCTCTGGGGGAAACTGGGTCCAGGGGACACAGAGTTCTTTCTACCATCTTTGTAACTTCCTGTAAATCTATCATTACTCCAAAATGAAAATGAAAAAAGAGTGAAATCAGCAGCAGATCAATTATAAACAAGCAAAGTTTTCTACCTGGAGGAAACACACACTTGGGCAGTAGACAAAAGGACCCTACCATTAAGCCAGGGATTTTAATATTTAAGTCTCATTTTGATCAGCTGAATCCTGCACAGGAACATGGAATTAGTCAGTAAGCCAGCTAAGGGGGCCACAGGTAATGGATTGTTACTCTCATCATTGCAGACTACACTACCATAACTAGTGATTATCCTTCCCCTCAGCCCCAGCATCTCAAATCTCAAGTATTTGTCCACTGTCACCTTGTGAGAGTCCCAGACAATCCCAGCACACTCTGATCCACAACAGTCCCATAGGACACTGGTGCCCCAACTTCTTCCCAGGAGTCTCCTTCTACTTCCGGGGCTGTGCTTGTTCCATGAGCATCCCCATGTGTATCCTGAGGTGTGAGCATCCCCATCTGCATCCTGAGGTGTGGGCATCCCCATCTGCATCCTGAGGTCTAGGCATTCCCATCTGCATCCTGAGGTGTGGGCATCCCCATCTGCATCCTGAGGTGTGAGCATCCCCATCTGCATCCTGAGGTGTGGGCATCCCCATCTGCATTCTGAGGTGTGGGCATCCCCATCTGCATCCTGAGGTGTGTTTTGGTCTCACTCTGAAGTGCACAGGTCTCTTGTGTGGTCCAGGGCCAGAATCAAGGGATGCATTCATCCCATGGAGGGTCCATGCACAGCCTTCTGCCCCTCATCAGACTCTATCCTCCACCTCCCACAGGGGCAGCTTTTGCCTCTAGGTCCCTTTCTGGATTATTTCTCTTCCAAGAAGCCTCTTGCTCATGGAAAATTTGTGTCATAAATTATTTTTCCCTGGACACTTGATGTGAATTTTTCAAACATGTTCCACAAACTTCATTTTAATGTTATCTGTACTGTGATATAAGAAGAAAAAAAATAAGAAGCTAATCTTAAAATATGGCTTCCACGATGATCCATTTGGTCCTCCCCAGATGAATCCTCCTCCCCTCCTGTCCCTGAACCCTGTGGCAGAGCCAGGACTCCAGTGTGGCTGGGCCTGAGCTTTCTGAGGACGTTCTTTAGGGAGGTAAAAGGAGAGGGCAGTGGTCCCTTAATCAATCATCATAATGGCTTCTGGTTTCCAATGCCATATGCTGGGATTTTTTCCTATTGCCAGAAAACCTTTCTGGATTATAACCTCTAATGTACATCTGAAAAAAGAGTTTATAACCAGAACACGTAAATGCTGCCTCTAGGTACATCAGTGTCCTCAACTGGGAGGAAAAAAAGATTGTTTTCATAGCACAAACTACAAAACAGAACTCTCAAGATAAACTTTTAGGCTGGAGGATTTGCAGATAATTAGGAAATTTCAATTATAGGTGTTCCCTTGGGGGCCATATCAGAATGTCCCAGGGAGAGTAATGCTTGTATTTCTATGCAGATGATGGTATGGGTTTGAAAGTTTATAAAATTCTGATCTATTTTACAGCCTGGTTCTGTGGCTGTTAATAATAACAAATCATGTTTGTGGTCTCAAACCCCCTTTAAATCACATTAAAAATGATTTTATTTTCCATGAAAGATGAGCAATTTTACTTATAAAAGAAAGCAGGAATTTAGAAGCCCACAATTTGCATTCTAGAACTTTCTACAGAGAAACATGCTAAGTGGGCCCGTGACTCTCACTGGCATGTGCTGTGACACAGCCGACTCTCACCCTTGCCTGCTGTGACACACATTTCTGTTAATCTCTGTTTCTCATTTTCCTGTGTTCGCCACTCTATTTTATAAGTTTATAGGTAAAATAGTTCGATTCAAATTTCGCTAGGCCTGGGCCGGCCCGTTGGCACAGCGGTTAAGTGCACACGTTCCACTTCTCGGTTCTGACCCCAGGTGTGGACATTGCACCACTTGGCACACCATGCTGTGGTAGGCATCCCACATATAAAGTAGAGGAAGATGGGTATGGATGTTAGCTCAGGGCCAGTCTTCCTCAGCAAAAAAGAGGAGGACTGGCAGTAGTTAGCTCAGGGCTAATCTTCCTCAAAAAAAATGGAAAAAAAAATTTCCCTAGGCCTTAAACATACACATGCAAATTTTTAAAAATCCTTTTCTTAAGACAATAGAGAATATTAAAGACTTTCCCTTGAAATTCTCTTCCCACATATTAAAAGACAACTTTTAAAAAAGGTAAAATTGTGACTCTCAAGCAGATATAAAATGAACACATATTAAAGAAACTATTTTGCTCATTAATGAATGAGGCAACTCTAAGATGTGACTCACTTCAAAGGTAAATTCGAAGACCCATACAGATAGGAGGGCAACAGGGATGCTGAAATCAATCTGCTTAATAGACAGAAAACTGGTCCATATCCACAGACCCTCCATCTCTGCCAGACAAATTTACATGTCAACGGACAGAAGTAAAGACATGATTTTGAACAGTAGAAGTAAACAAGCAATAGGAGAGGATGTTGGAGAACGTCTCCCGACCTTGGGGATGAGCTGGATCCTGAATGACACACGAGGCGATCACTTCTGAAATGAACCCCTGCCGCTCCGGGGGCACAACCAGCACCCCAGACCTTCCCAGCCCACTGTGTTTCCTTGTCTGAGAAAGGTTTAGCTCAAAGACACAGCTTTCCTGACCTGGCAGAGCACTTCAGCAGAATTAAGCCGCCTTGAACAAAGACGGGTTTCCAAGAAAAAGTAAATAAAACTTGTATTACATGTAGTGGCACAAACATGAAGAAAAGGAAGGTGCAAATGAGAGAGCACAGAAGGCGAAGCAGAAAGGAGCAGAGAGAAAGCACAGAGAGCGCAGGGTCGGTCAGCGAGCATCCTGGGCTCTGTCAGGATGCTGGCCTGTGCTGGCTCCATAAAGGCTGACAGAGGAAGCAGTTACAAGAGAGACATGACAGGGGACCACGTGGGAGGTCTCCGGGCCTGGACCTGAGGCAACAGCCCTTGGCTTTGTGCAAGTGAGGGGACTGTTTGGCCCTGTGCACGGGTACAGTCGCGTCATGCTTTCTGGGGCCAGTAGAGTCCCCAGATGTGTTCTGTGCCATAAACAAGGGCCGAGTGCCTTGGGATCCAGCTCCTGAACACGCTCGGCAGACAGCCGCCTGCCCACTGCAGGATCGACTGGACCACCAGCAGGTCTAGTTGCTGATGCTTACCCTGTCCCTCCCCTGGGTCCTCAGAACTTCAGAGCCACCTATGGCTCTGACAGAGCTCGTGAAACCACACACATCTCCCCTGAGTCTGTTCCAGAAAGCCACCAGGAAAGATGGGGTCCTAGACTTTATTGTTTTGGCTGTTCAGAATCCGTCCATACTTCTCTCAGTTTTACCCTAATTTCACTCTGATGGATTTCACTCTCTTTTTCTCTCTCTCTCTGGGGACCACTCTAGATTAGCTAGGTCTAAGTAATCAGGACAGATTCATCTCCTGACAACTCCTTGGAAAGAGCAGCCTGTCACACCTCTGGAGGAGGAAGCGGGAGTCACTAGGCAACATCATGTCGCCTTACCGTAACCATGAGGACAGCCCTGGAAGGCGTGCTTTGATTCCCTGCCTGAAGACTGTGAACAGGAGCAGTAATTCTGTCCTCGGGAGACCAGCACTCCTGCCCCAAATGGAAGGTGTACTGGTGACAGAAGAGCTCCCTTTGGGGCCGAGGTCAGGAGCAGATGAGAAGCCACAGACGCGTGAATGTGGAGTGACCTATGGCTGGTCCGTGGACTGGCGGAGCCCACCCGGGACGGCTCAGGACCCTGGCCTCTGCCCTGGGTCTCGGAGCCCTCCTGCTGCCACAGCCCACTCCACCCTCCTCCTGCGTCAGAGCCAGCCTCACCCCTGAGCCAACGGCTGTGACAGAGGGTCATGCTGCCCTAGACGGAGAGGGAGCTCCTGGCCCACAGCGGCCACACCCAGAGAGCAGCCCTGGTGGGCAGAGCTTTTCTGGTCTGTGGTGTGGGCAGCAGCCCCCTCAGCTCTGCTCCTGTGAGCCCCTCCCTCCTGATCACTTCTCTTTCCTGGTCTAATACAGGCGTCTCCCCTGTAGACAGACCCCAGAGGAGTCTGGAAGTTCTCAGATCAGAGCTCACTGCACAGGGCTGTGAAAGATGTGGTTTCTGTAGTGTGACGATGAGGAGACCTCAACACAAGCCATTTGATTTAAGAAGGTGCAGGAAGGTATGAGTTTGGAGACGTCCTTTGACACAAGCTTGAGCCCCTCCATGGGTAAGTCTCCATTCACTGTCTCAGCCACCCTGGAAAAGAGAACGCCTTCTCTTCCTTTAAATGGTTACTATTGGTCGGGAAAGGTTAAGAAAGCTTTAGGAAGGCAGATATCCACTGCTGTCCCAAAGATCTCGTACTCCAGAAAACTGCATGTTGTTACAAGATTTCCCAATTTGTTTAAACAGAGGACTTTCGATGGAAATTTAGCATTTAAATACAAACACCTGAGTTTGTTTCAAATCAACTAATGGAAAAGAAAATGCAATGAAGTAGCCTTGGCTTTTGTTGATGTCAATCAAAGGAAATAGGGCATTCTTGCTGTTTCTTGGGGCATATCAGCATAATCCTACACCTTGTAGAGGTACAAACATCAGCAAGAGGACCGTATCATCTTCATCCCAAGCTGAACACAGATGCTAAGCATTTGAAGTCGTTCCACAATCAGACTGGCTCATGATCTCTGGAAATTCGGACTAGAAAAATACAAGCCAAATTTTTACCAGAACACCTGGCCCACCAACTAACAGTACTTCCTCCTGAAAATGTGTCCAGGATGTCCGAGCGAGAACCATACTGGTGACGATGACCATTCTCACTGAAAAGACAGGGACCCTGTTATGTAAGGGCCACCAGCAGGCGGCGAGAACAGTGCTGTCCCAGCCAGGACGCGCTGGATCCCAGCCTCCGGCACAAAGTCCTGGGACCCGGTGCATCCAACACACTCTCCAAACCCTTTGCAAATGAAGTGTCTCCACCAGGTTCACAGGGTCAAGACCGAGACCAAGCAGAGGGAAGACAGCTTCCTAGACCACCCAGGGCGACATCTGCGAGCCACAAACAATCGCCTTACTGTTCCAGCTTCGAGCTCTGGTTCAGCTCTCCTGCTGCACCTCCCACGCTCCTACCTCACCAGAGACCTCCGCTCCGGGAGTGCTTTCTCTCCCACCACCAGCCCCGCGAGAGGCGCGGCCGGTCCTGTGGGGCAGCGACTCACGCTCTCTCCCATCTGACAACACCTGTGCTGGACACCAGGCTCACCTTCGCTTACAAGACAGCCCAGGCCACTGCCCCCAGCTATCACCAGCCCATGTGGCGCACATTTAGAGGTTCACGGTGATGTGAAGTTCAGTCAGAAAGGCAACCTATCCCGCAACCAGCACCACAGACCATGGCTCACTCGACCACTCCTGGTGTCCAAGGTCATTTTGGGTGGGACAAGGATGAACACTTTATTTTAGCTATGTTTGCATCTAATGCAGATTAGCAAATGCTATGATGAACATTTCATTCCCAGAATTTCTGGCTATGATTACTCAGAGTGAGAGAAATGTTGGCATTTAGGTGGGAAAGAAGTTTATCAATATGAAGGCAGAAAGTGCATGGGATCTGAATATGCAAAAACCACGAAGGTGGAACAGAAATGAGGGAAGTTGAGGGGCAGCTGACTGGGCCGACGCTGTGGCGTGTGCCTTACAGCTGTTGGCTTCCACAGCGCTCACGCCTGTCTGCAGACGGCATCATAGGCCTGAGATCAGAGACCTCCAGGGACAGCTCACACATGACGGGGCTGGGACTTGACTCCAGGGGGTTAGCTCCTGAGCTTGCTCTCTGCGCCGTACAAAGTAGTGTCCACTTTCTGTGCTTATGTTTTATTTCCTTCCTCTTACGTTGGCCCTGCCCATCCCATCCCCTAACACCAGCTCTTCCCCAACTCCCTCTGTCTTCTTTCTTATCCTCCTCCTCTCATCCTCTCATCCTCGCATCCAGGAAAGCCGTGGCCTGGCTTAGCCTCAGGGAGGACCCAAAGCCGACAAGCAGCCGCATCTCTGCGACACCTCTGAGTGCCGAGAACCGCACGGCAGCATGAAGTGCAGGAGAGAGACTTGTGCAGAGAAGGCCCGGGTCCTCCTCCCGACTTGGGGTGGGGATGGCAGGTCGGCTGCCAGCCCAGCACAGTGGACCCGGTTCCAGACACCGGGCTCCTCGAAGGCGGGTTTGTCCTGCGTGTACAGGAGGGCCACGCTGACATCTGAAAATGATCCCGTCCCGCCCACAAATGAGGACCGGGGTCCTCAGAGGACAAGAGTCTTTCATGTGAACTATAAAAAGTTACTGGATCAGCAACCTCTCATCATCACGGAATGAATTACTGATGTGCACGTCAGCTGGACGGCGCCTGCTTTGGCCCTCGGCCCTCAACTCCAGGAGCCCCGAATCACCAGACACTCCCTCTAGGGCCACGCCCCAAATGCCACCAGTCTCAACTCTGCCCAGAGGCAGCGGCTTCAAAGCCAGGAAAGCCAGGCGCGCCCCTCTGCACATCTGGGTCACATCACAGTGGTAGCAGCTGAGAGTGCTGAGAGCCCGGGGGACAGTGGCTGATCCTGGCGCTCCGTGACCCTAGTGCATCCAGGCCAGCTGCAGGGTGGGCTAAAAGGAAAACACTCTCCCTGGGGAGGGGGAACCAGAGACGACCCGGGGCTCCCCACCCACGCACCGTCCACTGCCCCATTCACGCTTTCAGAAAGGCTGTTGGCCCCAGACGGATCCTGTGTCTGCAGCCTCTCATTCAGCTAACAGGATGTGCTGGCCGTGTGTGCCCCGGTGTGGGGCAGGACAGGGGTCTGTGACAGACTTACATCTGTTGTCTGTGGTTCAGAGTAAAAGGCCCTCTGACTGACCACCAACGGAGCCCACGTTTCCCGCCCTTGAAGCTGGGTGTTGCCACGTGACTAGATGCTGACGGGCGGGATGTTAGTGGACACACTGTGTGGAGGCTCCTGGAGGCTCCTTCAGAGGAGCTGATGGAGGCCCTGCAGCTCCACTCCCCACTGTGACTTATGACATGGAGGTGACCAGTGGAGAGTCATCCTGGGCCTGAGGACAGGGTCCACATCCTGGAAGGGGCTGTGACCCAGGGGCCTCAGCCTGCAAGGCTTGGATTATTCACCTCCAGGCCACTGAGCTCAGGTCACCATCATCTGGGGGGAGTGGTTACTGATGATGATGGTGTTTCATGTGAAACCAAAATTCCTCCCACTG
This sequence comes from Equus asinus, assembly GCF_041296235.1. Classification (NCBI taxonomy): domain Eukaryota; kingdom Metazoa; phylum Chordata; class Mammalia; order Perissodactyla; family Equidae; genus Equus; species Equus asinus. The sequence continues at coordinate 70,542,981 of NC_091797.1, forward strand.
ATTCATTGCCTTCCACGAAGCATGAAGGAGGGGCATTCATGGCATCCCCACGGCCCCAAGCACCCAGCACGAGGCGGGACTCCCCTCCTGCTGACACAGACTGACTTCTCTCTGGAAAGGCTGCAGCTACAGAGGAGAACTCCCGTCCCAAACCCGCAGGAGGAAGTGGGTCTTGAGCTAGCAAGAGTGGTGTCGGCCATCTCCCATCTCCCAGGGAAAGCCATCTGCTCTGCCACTCCTCCTTCAGGGCCACTGACCTGATCCCCTCCCCTGAGCCTCCATCCCAAATGGCCGGGTGGGGTACGCAGAGAGGGCTCCCGGACCCGGCTGCGTCCAGTCTCCAGGGTGCGGGGTGTGCTGGGCTGGGCAGTGGAGGAGTCACCTGAATCACAAGCATCTCCTGCAGTGGGGCACTGGCCTCCATCCCTCACGGACACATGAGAATAGCTGGCTCACGGGGGGCTGCATTCATTCAAACAAGCCAATCAGATACTCCCATGGAACCGGGCATCACCCCGTACTGTTGTTACTACAGCCGGCCTCCACGGCCCCCGGTCTCCACTCTGCTCCCGAGCACAGCCCTGTGCGGCCCTGTGTGGTGTGCAACGTCACCTTCCCAGGCTCATAAACCACCGTCGATCTCACCCGTCCAGTGTCGTGCGTCTAGCCATCCCATAACCCTACCACATGGACCCCGTCCTCACCGACAGGGTGGACAGGAGGCAGGCAAGGCACCTCCTCGCACCCTTGGCTGCAGAAGGCGAAAAGCTGACCACCAAGGTTTCTGTGGCACAGGTCGCCCTGCGTCTACACACTCCACAGCTGTGTTACGGTTGCAGGGTGGCAGCACGACCATAAACCAAGCACAGGGGTCCCTGTAGACTCCTCGCAGTGGGTCCAGAGACTCAGCTTCCCCCATCCCACCCGTTCTCAGACATCGGGTCTGACCCACTGATCTCAGCAAACCCAAGACCCTCTGCCACGGCGTCAGAGGCCTCCCGTCTCCCTCCTGGAGCTGGCGGAGGGACGTGCTTGAGAACAGGTGGGAGACGCTCCTGTAAACACAAAGGGCCACTGCCTGGATGCGGGCCTCACGGCAGCATCTGCACCCTGACCAAACGCGTCCCCCAGATGACCTCCCCCCACCCTCCCCCAACTTTGCCCTTCCTTGGCCTTGAGTTGACTCACACGAGAACAGGAATAACAAACCCACCTTCCCACCGGGACCAGGCAGGGCCGGCTGAGGGGATGCGCAGGGTGGGCCAGTGGGAGGAGAGCCACACCCGTCTATGGAGCTGCAGACGATCGTTAACGCCAAGGAATGCAGCCGCCTGGCCTCCAAGTTTCCCCGAACAGGCCCTAGTCTGGATTGGGGGGAATTTAACCAGTTTGCAGCTGTTTCCAGCTAAGTCAAACTACCAGCCTGGCCAAAGCCATCGGCGCCAAACCCTGGTGTGACTGCCGCTCCAAAAGCCTCGAAGAAACGCCATCCCCGAGAGCGCATCCGCAGGGACTTGCCAGCGCTAGGGACACCGCAGCGCCCGCTCTGCGTGCCCATGGCCCCTCTTCCTGGCTCACCCGCCCCTGCCGCAGACACAGAGAGCCACCCCCCAGGGCACGTGGGAAAACCCACCGCCACTCTGATCTGCAGCGGGGGCCCGCCTTTAAAAACAAAACGTCTTCAGTTTGGAAAGCGGTTAATCATGTCTCTTTCAAATGGAGAACATATAAAGTCATGAACTCTGTTGGAATTCTACTTTACCCACACAGCATTTCTTATGTTTATTTCATTCATTCATTCATTCATTCAGCAAACATTTACTGAGTGTCTACCATGAGCCAGGAATACAGCAGTGAGCAAAACAGATGTTTCCTGCCTCCATGGAGCTGATTTTCTAGCGCAGGGAGACGGACAACAAGCAAGACAAGTGCACAAAATACATAACAGACTGTGATGTGTGTTATGAAGAAAAATAAAACAGGACCTGGAATCGGAGGGCGGGAGGGGGAGGGTCGCCGCCCACATTTTGAACTAAGGCCGTTCCATGCGGCCCTCGGGTGGCGCAGCCTCGTTAGACAGAATCGTGGCCTTGGAAGCCCTGGGCCTGGCCTGGCCAGACAGCAGCCGCATAGAGCCATCACGGGTGCTCTGTTGAGACGGCCCGTGTCCTCCAGGCCACCTCCCCATGGCCTCCCCACATAAATGCTGTCACTTGTCACCGTGCGCCTGCTCACTCCACTGTGTCCTGGCCTCCAGCCTTGGGAGACATGGGGTCCTGGTCGCTGACACAGACCTGCAAGCGGGTCATCTGTGCCTTCCCTGTGCTCGTGCACTCCCATCTCCCACCTGGTGGGCTTCCTCGGGCCCTCTACGAACAGAAAGGAGCTGGCCACCCTCACAGATCCCCCACTGTCACCTGCCCTGGACCCCCTCGTCCACATCCCCTCCAGGGTCCAAGCCCGCTGGCCATTTGTGGCTGCAAGTCATGCCTGAGCACCTTGCCCCAAACTGTGGGATGCTGTGTCTGCATCCCATTCCAGGGCAGCCTCTCTGGGCACAACCTGAAGGAACCGCCATCGTGTAGCCAGCTCACCGAACCTCGCCCCTTGGTATATTTTGTGTGGCCTGAACGGTGTTCAAAACTTTTTTTAAATTTCATATTAAAAAAGGATTCTTGGTTCTCTTGAAAACCTGGAAGATTTGTCAAGCCTAGTTTAGAAAATATGTGTGCTCTCCATTAACCACAATCCCCAATCTGAGATGCCAAACAAAAGACACTGAGCAACGAGAAGGCGGGAGGGGCTCCAGACCAGGTGGTGAGACTGTGCCTGCGGAGGCCCTGTCATCGGGAAGATTCTGGTCTACACAGGAAGGGTGGGTGAAGGTGCCAGGTCATCCAGGCCATTGGCAAGGCCTTGGTGACTCGTTTCCCCAAGTTTTAAAAGTTGGAATGAAAACCGCAGCAGGAATGGGTCACCCGCCAGCAGACAGAGTTGATGGAGCCTCAGCTGCTGTGAGAACGGGCGAGCGGCGAGCAATCGCAAACACACCGCGGACTTAGGACACGGAGGCAGGGACACTAGCTGACGCCGGTTTCTTTTAAAGCCCCAATAAGCTTTTTTTTTTTTAAGCAGATAAACAAGGAGAATAAGAGGCCTTAATGGTGATGTAATTTTCCCCTGTACTGGTTTTGTTGTGAACAAATCTGCAGGCTGTCATCTTGCCTTTTACAGATACGTTGAAAATAATTAACTGGGAGAAGAAAAGCTTCATCTACATTATAATTCCTGCTACATAAAATGTAAGTATGTGTACAGCCTTAACGGGTCTGTATCTAGACAAATGCGTGAATTTTTCTCCTTTTATTTTGACTTCCATTAAGATTGTTATAACATGGTTTCTCCAAAAAATAATAATAACCGTATCACTCTATTTAAGTGATTGAGTCTTGCAGTGTTTCTATTTTCAAATCTTAAAACAATCAACCAGATATCATGGTTAGGGGCCAGCTATTAACATCACATCGTCAACTAACTGTGGGAAAGTAAGTCTTGGTGCAGCGTAGTTTGCTCGTTGAGGTGTAACACAGAATAAGGCTGAGGATGCGGACTGAGGTGTGATGCGAGCCACAGAGAGGACAGTCTGTGTTTTCGCACGGAGCTTCGGGGTCTCGCAGGCCTGGCTTCAATGCCTGTAGCCATCACTCCCCAGCTGTGTAATTTGGAGGTCATTTCACTTTTCCAAGCTCAGATTCCTCATTGTCAAAAGGTCTTACTGTGCACCATGTGCCGCACACAGCATGACAAGCAAAAATGTGCATAGTGTGCAGTTTAGCAGAAAAGATGGACATTAACCAACTGACCACAGGATGAGTGTTAGTGCCAGCAAGGAAATGGACACAGCAGTCACCCCCACCCGCTCCAGGAGGGTCAGGAAGGCCCCTTCAGCGAGTGGCAATAGAGCTAAGACATGAGATGACCAGGAGTGACCAGTAAGGAGAGGAGGGAGTGCTCCAGGCAGCTGGAGTAGTGAGTGCAAAGGCCCTGTGGCTGAGGCAGAGATGACAAGGAGAGTGGTAGAGAAAAGGCTGAGATGACCACACCAGGCTCTGGGTCATGGGGAAGGGTCCTCTTCACCCAAGTCACAGGAGCTGGAGAGGGTTCCCAGCAGAGAGGGAGGTGACCAGATGCACTTATTGAAAAGGTCGTTCTATCTGCTATGGGGAGAGATGGGAGCAACAGCAGAAAGAGGGAGAATGGTTAGTTCTGTCATCAGACAAGATTAGAGGGGAGGCCGTGGAGAGGGGAAGAGGGATGGGTTCCAGGACACTCTGGAGGTAACATAACCAGGCTGGTGAAGCAGAGAGCCTTAAAGTGGAGCCATGGTCTCCAGAACCCTCGGAGGCACTCCGAGCCTGCCCTTGGCCAGCTAGTGGCTGTAGGCATGTCTCAGGCTCACCAAGTTTCATTTTAGTTATTCATTTATTCATTCAACAAACATTTTTCTGAGACCCTGCCATATGCCAGGTTCTTTTCTAGACTCTGAGGATCTATCGATAAACGAGACTCTCTCCCTCACAGAGTTTCCTTTCTAGTGGAGGAGACAGACAACAAACAAAGACATAAATAAGAGAGAACAAACAAACACATAAATAAGATAGAACCGACTTCCGTGAAGGAAAAATAAAACCAGTTGATGTGATCGAGAGCCTGCTGAGAGATGGGGCTGGCCCATGTTGACGGCCAGATCTGCAGTGGTGAACAGGGGAGGTGTGAGCCTTGCAAGGCCCTGGGGGGAGCGTTCCATTTGGAAGGACAGTGCATGCCAAGCCCTGAAGAAGAACGTGCTGACACATCCGAGGAAAAGAAGGAGGGCCCGTGGCTGGAGGGCGCGAGGGTGGCGGGCGGCTCAGAACCAGGCAGAGGGAAGAGACAGGCTTCGTAGACGTGGGTCCTACTCAAAATGCAGAGAAGGCACTGGAGGGCCTTAGGCACAAGACTGACACATTTGACAGACTTTCGAACACTACGCTGGACACCGTGTGCAGGAGGTGCCAGCCTGCAAGTGGAGAGAGGTCAGAAACTGTCCCTTTATTCAGAGGGGTGATCACGGTGCTCAGGCGAGGGCAGCAAGGATGGTGACATGAATGGGTTTGGGATGCAAGCTGGAAGTCCAGCCAGCAGGCCCCTCTTACTTTCTCATTGCTCAGCGTCACCCTGCAGGGGGCCAGCAGAGGGTGGGCTCCCTCCTGCCCAGAGGGCAGCGCCGATGCTTGGGTACTAACGCCCCAGATCATCAACACGCCGGAACTTTCTCTGCGTCACGGTGACATCACGTACTTCTCAGCTGTGTTCCCCCAGCAGAGGCAGCAGCCGCGGGGACACCCGCAGGCAGTAACGCAGCTATGCTGACCCCAGCTAGGACGGCACCCACCCCACAGGCTGCTCGCCCCATGCAGGCCCCCAGCCTGTGCAGAGGCAGTGACTCCTCCATAACCCAACTCCCGTCAGCTAAGGAAAGAGGGCGCAACCCCCGTTAATCAAGGAGGTGCCCGTCTAGACGCCCCCGTCACCGCACCCCGAGCCCAGCCCAGCCGAGGATGGGAATTCCACGAACCCAGGCCAACGCAGAGCAGGAAAGACATAAATAACCCAGCACCGCAGGCCTGCTCTCCCAGCGGGAGAGAGAATGCCATATGTGGACAAATCTGTCTGCTCATCTCTGTGTCCCCAGAGCCCACGACAATGCTCAGCACAGATGGGAGCTAAGTCAACATTTGTCGGACGCATGAATGAACATCTGCATCCAACACTGTGCAGACTCCCAATCAATGTGACACCATCGAGGGCACGTGGGCTCCAGAGACTTTGCTCCTGGACCCCCTGCCCCAGCCTCTGCCCCTGCCCCTGCCACACCAAACCGGAAACAGCTCCATCTGGACGTGGCTACCAGGGACCCACCCAACGGCCCCACCCACACAAGACAGAAAACATCAGTGCTGTCTACAGGGCTAAGAGTGATAAACACAGGCCAGTCTCATCACAGAGCTCTGCGTGAACCACCAGCTCGTCCCGAGCTTCAGGAACCAGTGTCAACGACGTTTTCCTTTAATTGGGGAGCAGAGCCCCTAGACAAATGAACCACTAGTGAGCGGAGGAGCGGACACACGGAGGAGCTGGTTCTGCACCAGAGGCTTCAACCCCAAGGCTGTCGGGAGGGTGGGCAGGGCTGGAAAGACACACAAACCAGCCTGCAACATTGATCTCAGCAGTTTTCTCCAAGGAAGACCGCAGAGCTCGGAGCTAAAACAGCCCGGTGTGGGCAGCCCAAGGGCTTGTCCACTAGCACCCAGCATCCAGCATGGAGCTGCAGGCCGGGGGTCCCAGCTTTGCCCCGCCGTCGTCCCCAGGGCCTCTATGTGGCGCTTTCAATAATAATGAAGGAGAAGCGGTCTGCCCTCTGTCCGTGTGATCTGGAAGGTCTCACGGAGGACGGCGGCGTGATGAAGACAGGCTGTGTGTGACAAGAGGCATCTGGCACCGACGGCCACCCCAGAACCACTGTCGACTGAGCAGGCCCCGTCTTAACTCACACACAATAGACGTACCTAAAGCGATGGGCTTTTAGATGAGTGTTAAATTACTGGTCTCTTCTGTTTCTTTTCAGTTTAACCGTGACACGCTGCAGGTGCTACACGCTGAATTACAGCACACCCACATTGTGGCCGCACAAGCCAGGGAGTGTCCTCTTGCTGCACCGGGGCAGTGGGCAGGTTGACACACGCAGTTGACCAGGCGCCACATGGGACCCTGTCCTCTGCGGGAGGAGGACTCATGTGCAACAGGCCTGTGGACCTCTCCATTCCATCACTTCAATCAGAGCAAAAAGATCCGGGTACAGAAAATCTCGTTAGCTGAAGCAGGGATAACTCAGGAGGAAAAGTCTGCCAACCCTGCCAGACTGGCTGCGGAGATGCGACGCCAGAAGAAGGGGCCAGAGAGGTCTGTGCTACTGTGCTGCTGGCCCTGAGGACGGGAGAGAGAGACGAGCTGGGAAGAAGACAGACGAGGGAGACAAGCGAGGGCACAGACTCTCTTCTGGAGCCTCCGGGAGCAGCAGGCCTCCTGCATCTTGACTTTAGCCCTGGGAGACTGAGTCTATAGGCTGTAAGAGAATAAAGCTGTGTTGCTTTAAGCCACTCAGTCTGCTGTAATGTGTTACAGGAGCAATAGGAAACACACACCTTCTTCTGGAGAAATGGTGGATACATCTGACAATATAAAAATGTTTAACTTGCACCTGCCCAAAGGGTAAAATGGAAAAGGAGGGTGGTTGATTGCAACAAGAGGCAAGGAGCTCAGGCTGTAGTATGAGGGGGCCTCAGAAGTCAATAAGGAAACAGACACATCGTCAGGAGAATCAGGAAAGAAAAGAGCATTCACCATGAAAAATTAAAATGCAAATGGCCAATTCACATAGGAACAGATGTTTAGCCTCATAATAATCAAAGAAATGCAAATAAAATAACAACAATACCGGAGCCATGGGACTGTCTGCCTACCAGAGTTTGCAACACGGGAAAACCAGTGCCTGCCGTCAGGCCCCTCTGGCGACAATATAAATTGCTGCAGCCTTTCTGAAGGACAGTTTCACAATGTGTATCGAATGTTAAGATGTGTATCTCACCGGAAATAGCCAGGGCAGCCTGGAAGAGCAAGCGGGGACCTGAGCAGATCTCAGGGCCTGTTAGGAAGCTGTGGCAGTTATGATAATGAGGTGTTGGCATCAGAATAAACAACTAGGATAAAGGAACAGCGTCCAGAAACAGAGCCACATGGAAACCACCACGTGATCTATGACAAAGGTGGCACTCCACTGTAAGTGGGGGGGGTGGGGGGGGTGGGGGGGGCTTAGCTTTTCAACACACAGAGTGAGGAAAATTAGATGCCCATACGGGAAAAATAAGTAAACCTTGACCCCTACTTCACGGCACACACACAAACACGGGAGAAGGACTGCTGATCCAAACGTGAAAGAGGAAACAGCAGCTTTGAGGAAGCATAGGAGGCGATCTCCAGGACCCGGGGTCAGGGAGACTCCTCAGTGAGGACGCAAAAACCGCTGAGCACAAAAGAAGAGCTCAGTGGGGCCAGTCCAGTCACATAGTGGGTAAGTTTGCACGCTCCACTTTGGCAGCCTGGAGTTTGTGGATTCAGATCTCAGGCACAGACCCACACACTGCTCATCAAGCCATGCTGTAGTGGTGTCACACACACACAAAATAGAGGAAGATGACCACAGAGGGTAATTCAGGAACAATCCTCCTCAAGCAAAAAAGAGAAGATTGGCAACAGATGTTAGCTCAGGGATAATCTTCCTCACCACGAAAAAGAAAAGAAGAAGAGCTTGATGAATTGGGCTGCATTACAATTTAAAACTGCAATTCATCAGGAGACTCCCTAAGAGTAAAAAGGCAAGGGCCAGTCAAAAAAGATATTTGCAATTCATATACCCAACACACGGCTCATATCCAAAACATACAAGGAACGCCCAGAAATCCATAAGAAAAAACATCAGATAACCCAGTAGCAAAGTGGGCAAAAGACTTGAACAGGTTAGACAAAAAAGCATATCAGAATGTTCAAAATACCTATAAAAAGGTGATTAACTGCCTTAGTCATTAAGGAAAAGCAAATAAAAATCAAAATGAGATACCGTTAGCCAGCAGAAAGGCCAAACTGAAAACAACAGACAATAGCGAGTGCTGGCAGCTGGAATTCTCGCACACTAATGATGGAGTGTGGACTGGTACCCATTACGGGAGAATCGTGTGGCCCCACCTTTCAGGGTGAACATGCGCACACCCTCTGACCCAGCAATTCCACTTCCAAGCTTATGCTCAACAGAAATGCATACAGACGGTCACCCAGTGGCATGTGCATGCTCAGGCAGCTCTCCGTGACACCCCGAACTGACCGGGGGGCAGTGTCCACAGGGCTTCAGGTCATGCTCTGCTTCTTGATTGGGGCTGATTTCATGAGTGTGTTCACTTTGTGAAGGATTGTCACACTCCGCACTTACGTGTGTGCTTTCCCGTAAGTATGTTAGACTTCAATTACATGTCTTCTTTTGAAACTGGGGAAAATGGGAATTTGGTCTGAATAATGTGAACTCCTAGCTCTCACGTCCTGATTCGGTGATTGCACTTGCTCACTTGGTAAGGAAATGCAGATCTGGCTTAGACATCCAGAATAAATCTTAAATGAGAAGAATAATGTGTAGACTTTAGCTGAGGAATTCTGCTTCTAAGAAGTTACCCTAAAGGGAGAACTGAACGGAACACAGAAGCCTCCTCACAGTGCTGTTTATAATAACGAAAATGTGAAACTAATGAAATGTGTACCAGCAGAAGGATGAAAAGTAGACTATTATGCAGCCACGAAAATGATCATATAGTTCATCATTATTGGCATGGAAATATAGACAAGTTAGATGAAAAGCGGAACCAGCCTAACAGTACAGATAGCGTCACCCCGCTTAGATGAAAGTGCGTGCAGCACACACGTGTGCACCTCCAGGACCCTGCAGGAGGCTCATCTGGATGCTAACACTGGGCGTCTCTGGGCGGTGGGGTTTCAAATGATGCTGAGCTACGTGGTTATGTGTGTGTGGGTACACGTGTGTTTTTTAAATAGCCCTGTGTGGGCACGACGGTCTGCACAGTAGGAGTATCCTAGGCCCCTAGTGCACCAAAGAATGACCATAGGAAGGAAATAAAACTTCTTTTCACTCAAAATGAAACTTTTTTCTCCTTCACAACAAACCCCAGAGAAATAACAGCTGCACGTCCCAATCCTTGCCAGGAGGGGTCACGCCCTAGGGTGAACTCAATCCACTTGCTTGCATCTCTCTTCAATCTGGCTCTGAATAGTACAATTTGAGAAGCATAGAAAAGTGACTACTTTTAATAGTCCAAAACTGGAAACAACCAAATTATGGCTAAATAAACTGTGGTATGTTCACACGTCAGTTATTACACAGCAATGAGAACGATCCAGCCGCTGCTCCTGCAGTAACACACAGTGACGCTCAGCTGGGAGGCCACAGGAACCCCTGGCTCCGTCTGGACAAGTATTTGGTTGTCACAGCTGGGGAGGGAGGTGCCCCTGGCACTGAGTGGGCAGAGGCCAGGGCTGCTGCTCCACACCCCAGATGCACAGGACAGCCCCACAACAATAGGGCCACGGTTGAGAAGACCCATCACAGATGAATCGCATCCACGTAACGCTGAGCAAAGAAGCCAGAGCCGTTCAGTGGGGAATCGAGCGCCTGGAGGACAAACAAATGTCACAGGTCACAGTTCGGACTCCATGACATGCTTGAGCCATCATTCTGTTCGGTGCAGACATGACGTCAAGGGCTGAGGGTCACTCAGGAGCCACCCTGGAGTCCAGCCCCGACATTATCTATACAGATGCCCTGCCTGACCAGACACTGTGTGCTGACTTCCAGTGACCACAGTGCCCCTGAGACATGAAAATAGGCCCGTAGGGAGCAGAAGGAATTCGTTGGGGTCAGAGGGGAAAGCTTAATAAAACCAGCCAGCCCTCTGGAGATTACTGGGAAGGCTGAGGTGGTGACTGGGCCCCAAGAGAAGGCACCCACAGCCTCACCAGGCCTCTCCCCCGTCTACTCACAGGGCATGTTCCAGAACCCGGGTCGGAACCCAGACTGGACTCACGGAAGTCTCATTCCAGTTCACCCGCAGTCTGACCCTCGGATTAACTGATAGCACTCGATGCGCTTGGAAGTGAACTGAACAACGTGGTCACGTGTCCTAGAAAAACGGGCCAGTGCCTCTGGTGGGCTTCCCTCGGTGCAGGGCTGGGCCAGGCCTGCTGCCACCATCCCTCGGAGACCCCGCGGAGCCCACGCCCGGCTCTGTGCCTCAAGGCCTTGGCCCCGTTGTCAGAATGAAACAGCTGCAGCATCTGCAAACTAGGGAGACCATCTGGGTGCCCCCCACGTTTTTCTGGGCTCCTGCTGCCCCCTGCCACAGCCCACCATGAGCCTCCAGGAAAAATGTTTCCCATCGGACGAACCCTTTTAACTCAGAAAATCATGCCTCAAAAAACGTCCTCAGAAATGTAGAAAGCAACTTTCAAAAGAAAAACCCCAAACCCTGGAGAATGCTTGGCCGCCACAAGCCTCAATTATCATCCTCCGCTGGTATGACACGAATTCCTCTCTGCCTCGCTACAAGACGAGAGTCTTGACTCCAAAACTTTCTTTTTTAAAAATAACTGCAGTAACCGACCATTAAGACAGGGACTGCACTCTAATCCACTCTTTCTTTTTCTCTGGTTTCTAAACTGGCAGCTTCTTGACTTCACAGAGGACAAAATGCAGATTTCTATAAAACGTCCAGCGATCGCACCAGGGCCAGCAGAGCCCGGAATGCAAGCTGCAGGAGGGAAGCTGGAAGGAGTGTTTCTGGAAGACCAGCCTCCCCCAGCACTCACAGCGTCCTCTGGACCCGTCAGGATGCTCCTGCGACAAGAAAGTGTCAACCACTAGAGAAAGACAATGTCACAGGGAGCCTCTGCCCAGCACCTTCTTGAATAAAGAGAGGCCCCTCTGGACACTCTCTCCTTAGCTTCTCCTGTCTGCAAGTTTAATCGAGTCCTCAAGGAGAAAAAAAACATGTTTCCCAAAAGCACAGCAACACTCTGATTTCATCTTATGCTGCTTTGCCACGCGCCGGAGGCCCAGTGGCTTTCAACACCACTCGAAGCCGCACCCACCTCCCTCCAGCCAGGACCCGGTCACAGAGAACACAGGCTTGCCCCGCCCGGAAGAGCTGTCTGCACCTGTTTCCTGCACCCACTCCTTCGCTGGGCCTCCCTGTGGTGGGGCAGGAGTGCGCCACATTCGGGGGCAGCTAATTCTAGGCTTTGCTGCTCCCCAAACCTCCATTCTTCTGGATGATAACAGTAGGGAGATATTCAGTCTGAAACACCCGTTCTATGGTATCTGTGGCTGACGGCTCACGATGCTGCACCTTCAGGAATGAATTAAAACACACACGGGTGGCAGGAGAGGTCGAGGGGAAGGCAGCTGGCCAGAAGCCTCATTCCCAGAGTGGGCTCATTTGTAGAGACTGACGCTCTTCTCATTCTCTCTGCTATCGTCACTCCACTGCCCCTGAGCACTGCCAGAGGCCAAGACAAGGGAGGGAGGTTGCAGGCCCAGGGGAGGGCTCCACTGCGAGTAGACACAAACTTTCTGGATTGGAAGCAACTCAAACGCCATATGCAGGAGAGCAGCTGAACCAACCCCATGACAGTTGAGTGAGTCCCCGCAGTGGAGTACTATGCAGCTGTAAAGAAATGTGGACGATCTCTACGAACTGGTTTAGAGTGACCTCCAGGATACATGTGACATGAAAGACTGCAATGTGCAGGAGAGTTTCCACAGCACACTGCCCTTCATGAAAGAAGCAGGGAGATGGGAGAAAATGTACACGGACCTAGTCACTTGGTACAAAAGACACAGAAAGGAAACACCAGGAACTAAGCACTGCTTATCTAGAGGGGATGGGTGGGGACGGGGTGGAGAGAACCAGGTATGCAAGCTGACCGGGGGCTGCCACTCTTCTGGGCACCTGTTTGTGTAGATCTGATCCTCAGGACCATGGTAACACTTCACATACCCCCCAAATAAATTGATAACTAAAAGCGACCAGGATGGGAGTGCACCCAGAGTGGGACGCACCCAACCACAGGTGAATCTAACTGTATCATACATGATTAATAAAACCTTCTGAAGGGAATGGGGAAGAAAGGAACCAACCTCGGTAACTCTGGAGAACAGAATTTCAACAGCATGGTGTCAGGCGAAGATGAAGAGACTGAAGAAATGCTGCCCTCCAGGGAGCACCTTTGCTCCCACAGGGTGTGGGTCGGCAACTCTGGAACTGTTCTCTGTGTGCACCGGGCTTAAGCAATACATATCGAGAATACTGAGGGCCAGGTCTCTAACTTTTAGAGAAAGAAAGACATAAGGAAATGCTCGAATGAATCCTGTGGTCTCAGATTGGAAACAGCTATCAGAATGAACTCACGTCTTTTAACACACACACAGACACACACACACACACACGTATGGATGGATCGATACAGATAAACACGTAGATGTGTGTGCTTGCTTGTGTGAGTACATACATATATTCCCAGCTCCATTTGCTCAGAGGATTGAGAAGCAGTGACACCCCAGTAGCAATGAGCACCCCAGCACCCAGATCTTGGTTTCTAAACACCACTCTGCAACAAAATGAACCAGGGCTCCTCAGAGAAATGGTTGATTCTACGAGCCCAGACTATCTTTAAAGTAAGGAAGGACTCAAAAAATGAGAAAGATACATCAAAGGGACACAGGAGACAACTAGGGATGGCTCCTGACGGTCAAAGCTGGGACAATTTGAGCAACAAAATAAATAACGATAGTCTTAGATTATAACCTATGGAATAAAGTAAATGCCCAAGAGTCATGTTGATATAAACAAATAATTGAATACATAAATAGCAATTTGTCCTTGTCCTAGAATTCCAACTAATAAGTGTGGAAAGAATGATGGAAACACAAAATCACCCTTAGGCAAACAAGACAGTAATAATTTTGCAGGCAGTAGCCATCAGTAGAAGCTAAAATTCATGGAGAAACTATTGTGAGCTAAAGGACAGCGTACTGTCTCATGGTATCTCCCCACAAGATACTTATAATTTGCAAAGGGAAAAACAATAACCTCTTTTAGTAGGTAAACCTGTGACACCACCTCAGCCAAGGGATCAAAGTGGTCACCACCAGTGACAATAAACAACATGCTGTACCACCTGTGTTATGGACGGAATTATGTTCCCCCAAATGCATATATTGGAGCCCTAACCCCCAGGACCTCAGGATGGGACTGTGTTTGGAGATGGGGTCCTTTAACCCACCTTAAAGAGGTGACTAAGAGAAATGAGGCCATATGGGTGGGCCCTAACCCCATCTGACTGGTGTTCTTATAAGAAGAGGAGAGCAGGACACAGACAGGCACAGAGGGACGACCACATGAGGACACGGGGAGGAGACAGCCATCTACACGCCAAGGAGAGAGGCCTCAGGAGGAACCAGCCCCTGACACCTGGATCTCAGACTTCCAGCCTCCAGGACTATGAGGATTAAATGCCCCATCTGTGTGACTTTGTTACGGCAGCCCCAGGAAACTAGGAGGCCTGATGATGCAGTGAGAGAGGCACCACTAGCTTCTGCGGTGTTCCTGTCAAAGACGCAGCTGCTCCCCTGATCCTGGGAAACCCTCAGACAGCCCCAAGCAGAGACATGTTCTGCAAAACAGCTGCCTAGACTCTTCAAAGAGTGGAGGTCGTGAAAGACAAATGCCGAAGAACATCAGGGACAGGAGGAGCCGGGGAGAACGAGGCCCGAACGCTGTGACAGCCCGACGGGACCCGGACAGGAGAGGCCCTAAACGGGAAAACTGACCAATTCAAACCACAGCTCTAGACGAGGGAATATCTGCTAACTCCCTCGTTTCAACAACTGGACCTTAAAATAGTAACACGAGGACAAGATGAGTGAATGATACATGGGAAGTCTGTCCTATTTTGCAATTTTTTCTTTAAGTTTAAAATAATTTCATATAAAAAGCCCAAAAAGAAATACAGGTTATACACTGGTGACCTACTGGCCGAATTCAACCCAAAGAAATATTTTGGTTGACTACATTAAAAGCAAATTTTAATTAGCTGTCAACAATCCAAATCCAGAGACCTAATTTTAAATCCAGATTTATGGCTTCCTTTCAAAAATCAGAAGTTGGTTTCTGTTCCTGCAGCAAAGACCACGAAGTGAACAAGAGCCGACTAACCCATGGCGGGTGTTATGGCCCCATCTTCTCAGCCACCACATGGAGGCAGAGAGGCCGAGCGCTTCCTGAGATCACACGGCTGCTGAGTGTTGAATTAATGAATGACTGAATGTATGAGCCAACGAGTAAGACTCTCAGAGGGGCAATCACACCCTCGTGTTCGCCTGTTGTGCCTTTGTGATGTAGATACTTTTTTACTAACACGTACATTACTCTTATTCTGAAAGGACTTCGGGTGGGCAATTCCAGTCCCTTCCACACCAGCTTCCCACAGTGAACGGCAATGGCAGCCACTCTGCCCGGAGCCTCTGACCAGTCACCGACGGCCCCAGTCCTGCCTGGCTTTCTCCTGCCTGGCAGTGGCAGCAGCTCCCGCTGACTCGCTGCTGAGGGTGCAGGGCAGCCGTGAGCCAGAGCCGCCCGCCATGCGTCTCTGCAGACAGCATAGCCTGTGCTCTGACCTCGTCCCATCGTCCTCGGGGGGATGATGTCAGCATGTGCACGAGGGGCGACCTTCTGTTTGGGACAGTTCCCGGAGTCCTGCTGCTGGAACATCACCCAGGACCGTTGCTGGACTCAGTCCCTCCCAAACTCTGTGACAGTCCTAACTGATGGCCTGTCTTTGGGAGTGACAGTCGCATGGAGCAAAAGCCCGTTTGAGGAATGAATTCTAGACAACAGCAACCAGAGCTGACAGCACTTAGCTCCTGGAGAGACTTATTTTTGGTTTTCCACTTCTCAAAGTTTCCCAAGAGTCTGCTTCTCTCTGGGCTCGCCTCCTTCTGAGGGAAGTAGAGGCCTCATTTTCATTGACCGGGGAAAGGGGACAGTTCAATCCTGATTCTGATTAAACGCTGTGAGCAATTTTCACTGCCCAGAACACCGCAATTTCCGATCCGTCTGTGAGTCAGAAGACTCTGGCACCTGCTACAGGGAGAGCCAAGCCCAGCAGGGAGCTGCTTGTGGACTCGGGCTGGGGCCCGTGGTGACATCTCTGGGGGGCTGTGTGTCTGCTCTCTGTTTCCATCCCCTCAACTGGGCGATCTACAGAAATGGCCTCTAACCAGCCACCTGCCACTCGGCTGCGTGGTCCAAGCTGGGAAAGGCCACTGCTCAGGGTGCTCCCCAGAGCAGGACAGGACGCTCAGAGGAGGAGCAGGAGCGGGTCAGCCGAGGCCGACGCCTGCAAATTGGCGCAACTGGGGCTGGCCAGAGGACAGGGGTCAAGATCTGGATTACAGACGGTTTGGGGAGCAAAGCATGTAAAAATAGCAACATACTGCGATGGCGTCTGAATCCCGGGCTCTGAGATGCATGCTCGGTGCCAGGAGATTCTGAACAAGACGCTTACCGAGCAGGAGCCCACCACCCTGGCCGTCACGGTCTGTCTGACCCGGTCCCGGTCGCAGGCCCAAGGAACCCTGACAAGAACTGGGGTCTCCAGGCGAAGCCCCTCGATACCAGGCGAGTGGGCTCTGGTTTGTGTGCTTTTGGACCAGTAACTGACCTGAGTTGGTTTCCTAAGAAAATAATGAGATTACTTTATTAATGTAGGGATCCTTGTGGCATGAAAAAAATCGATGGCAGAACATCACAGAAGAAACTGGCTAAGTAGGAAGACCAGCAGGCAGGCCCGCCGATCGTGGCACCATGTCAGCTTGTGTCTCCATGCCTGAAAAGTCTCCTTGAGAAAGCTCTAGAATGAGCCGCCCTCTCAAGCACAGTTGGGATCGGGTGGCGGCGCCAGGGAGGTGCTCTACGGCAGGGGCGTAGGGGTGCACCAGCAGAGCCCCCCAGACGTGCAGGCAGCCCCCGAAACATGAACGTCAGGACCAGGATCTGAGGATGAGCGCTGACGCGGGTCTACCATCTCCTGGGAGCTGGCGGGGTCAGAAGGAGGGACAGCCCCGCTTTGAAGGAGGGGAAAGGCCGAGGGCCAGCGGCCTGGGGGAAAGTGCCCTGGAGACGGCCCCTCAGTGGGGGCGGGAGGAGGGAGGGAACTGAAACAAAGAAAACAAAACCACTTTCCAGTCTTCAGACTCCAGGCTCACAGCAACCTGGTCTGACAAGGATGGAGTGTGTGTACTGAGCATGTGTCTGCCTGTGTGCCGGGTCTGGGTGTGTCCGGGTATTTGGTGTGTGTACGCAGGGGCACGTGTGTGCACGTGTGAACTCACTGGGTGTCTGGACACCACAAAGCCCAGCATTTTAGCCACTCGTCTTCCACCCTTGGCACCTCCCCGAGCTGTTGCTCCCTCCCCTTCCTGCGCAGTCTCCTGTCTCAGCCCCAGGACCTGGTCCCCAGCGCCCTCAGCCCTAGCCACAGCCCAGCCCCTGACACCTGCTGACCCACAGGCCCCCCTTCACTAGGGTGACTTCCACCTCAAACACACACCGGTTCCCGAGTCTTTCAGTACAAGCCTTCTCTACCTGTGTGTGTCTGGATTACAGACTTGCAACATCAGAGTGCCACATGATAATATCCTCACAGCAGAAGCAAGAAAATCGCCTCCACTTCATGCTAGGACCAAATTTCCAACACAGCTGAGCCGGCGGAGCTCATCCTTCTGTGCTGGTGGCATTCTCACGATGGCAGCAGGGGCACAGCCTCTGTGCCAGCGGCGAGCGATCCCTCCACAGAACGAGAAGTTATGTAAATATACACAAACAACAACACAGCTCCAGGACAAGGCTGCTTACATGGCGTGGCTGATTCTCAGCTCACCATCCACTCCACAAATATTTACTGAGCCTTTGCTCTGTGCCAGAGCTCAGCGCAAGGCATCAGGAGGAAAGAATAGATGATTCCAAAGTGGGTCCAGGGCAGCTTCTCAAGAAACGCACAGGCTGGCTTAAGAGATTCTTGATTTGCACAAATAATCATGACATCCCACCTTCGGACGTGGTACTGACAGAGTGCAAGGATAGCGTGGAGGGAGGGGCTGCTCTTGTCTGAGAAGACGAGTGAGGGCTCTGTGGAGGCCATGGGACGGACCCCAGAGTTGTAGGGGAATGGCCTTCTAGACTGGGACAGAGGCTCACGTGAAGATGGAGAGGCCAGCGGGCCTGGGACTTCAAAGGGGAGCGAGATTTCCTTGCACTGGAGGAAGGCTCGTGTGGAAAGTGGGATTGGGAGGGTCCCCTAGCGATCTGGCCCAAAGTTTAAATTTTTCTTTCGGGAAACCTGAGTCACTGAGTGAGACCACCCCGTCTGCGTTCCTGGAACTCAGGCCTGGGAACCTGACGGGATGAAGCAGGAAGAACCAGCAGGAAGCTTCCAGCCTAGGCAGAGCCACATAAGCAAGAAGGCTCTGCAGCAGGGGAGGGAGAAGGGGGAGCAGGTGTGAGGGACCCTCTGAAAATAAGGCCACAGCTGGTCCTGCAAAGAGAACAAAGACCAGCAACCTGGGAAGGCGCCAACGCTCCAGACTCGACGGAGAGCAGGGCAGTGTCGCTGGAGGAAGATGGGCACAGAGGACGTGCAGGTGTGGGCCTCTGAAGCCTGGAGATGGGAGCGCAGGGTCGAGGCCAAGAGGAGGATGTGGGCCGTGGCTCCTCAATGACCTCTGAAAGGAGGTGATGGCTGAGATCACGGCATTTCCATGACTTCACAGGAGTAAACGTCGATGCGGAGGAGCCGAAGCCAGCCTGCGCTTAGGGAGTCCGAGGAGGTCCTGCAGCCAGACGGGGCCCCGTGGGGGGTGTGGGCATCGACAGGGTCCCACACTGTCCACACATCAGAGACGATGGAAGGTGAAAAGGGCCCTGGACTGGGTGAGGGAGGTCTCTGGAGACTTGAGAAGTTTTGCAGTTTGAAAATCGACGTTCAGTAGTTCAGAGAACAGAGGCACAGTGTCGCACAGCAGATCCCTAGGACTTGTGAGCCCGCAACACCACTGGTGGATACACACCCAGAAGGACTGAAATCAGGGTCCTGAAGGGATTGTGCACACCCGTGTCCACGGCAGCATTACTCACAGCAGCCAAAAGGCGGGAGCACCCAGTGTCCACCGTGGAGGCAAGGATAAACAAAATGTGGCATGTACATAAAGTGTAGGTTTTATGTATTATGAATAAAACGGCGTATTATTCAGCCTTAAAAAGAAGGAAATTCTGACACACACTACAATGTAGATGAGCCTTGAGGATGTTACGCTGGGTGAAATAAGCCAGTCACAGAAGGGCAAATACCGTATGATTCTACTTCTATGAGGTCCCCAGAGGAGCCAAAGTCATAGAGACAGGAAGTAGAAGGGTGGGGGCCAGGGGCTGGGGTAGGGGGATGGGGCGTTCATGTTTAATGGGGACAGAGTTTCAGTTTGGGAGGATGAAAAAGTTCTGGAGCTGGACAGTGGTAACGGCTGCACAACAATGCGAATGCCCTTAATGCCACTGAACTGCGCACTTAAAAATGGTTAAGATGGTATATTTTATGTTATGTGTATTTTACCACACTTAATTTTTTTTTTTATGTTTTGTCATTTTCAAAAAGAGAGGGAGAGAGAGGGTGATGGAGGCATTCTCAGGTGGGGACCGTTCGCAGGCGGATGAAGGATCCTGGAGAGGGAGGGACGGACCTGCAGAGGGGGCAGGGCCGGAGGGGGGCAGAGGGGAAGAAAGGTTCTTGAAGAAAGGTTAGCTCTGAAAAAGAGGAGGAAAACGTCTTTCCCTGAGAAAGGAGGGAATGATGAGAGGGTCGATGAGAAACCAGTGAGATACAAGGACGAAAGAGGGAAGCAGAGCTGCCTGGTGGCGCTGATAATACGGACACGGCCAAAAGTGTGGACGGCCAGGCGCAGCTGGGTTCTCAGGGAACCAAGGAGGGGCTGGAAGGTGGGGGACAAGGGGAGGCGCAGGGCAGGTGGGCCGGGGCTGCAGCGGGAGTAAGGACGACCTGACGCACCTCCACATGGCTCAGCGCCCGCGGGCGTCTGCTCTGAGGAGGGGACGAGGAGATCATTACACGGGGACCGACAAGAGCGGCTCTGAACACAGGGCCAGCACATAGTAGGTCTTCAGTTAATGTTGGCGGAGCGAGATGGAGCAGGAAGGAATGAAGAAACTCCTGGAGGGAAGCGTCTTTAGTATGGCTTCAAACAACCAAAAATATCTCCAGCTCTTTAACGATTCCTCGAAAAATCACACCTCTCAGGCGTGAACAACACCGTGCCTCAGGAGTGGCCCCGGCACAGGAGGAGCTGTGGTTCTCCACGGGCCCTAGCGCATGTGTGTCCCCACACCCTCGTCAATCCTTCCCTGACAAAGGCGCGTGAGCGCGGAGGGAGTCACAGCTACAGCTACGCCGCGCAGGAGACCATCCTCACTCCGACTGAAAGCGAAAGAATGGTCTGTTCTGGCCTCCAGTGTGTTTCTCAGAGCGAACGGAGTTCTTCATCTTGCTAACGGCTATCGTGGAGATAAGGAGAACCGGCCGATCTACCCCGCTCCAAAAAGGACATTATCGCAAATCGGAGATACCCACAGCCGCAGCCCGCGCACAGACGGGAGCCACCTCGGGTCTCCGAGGCTTTTCCACCAACGTCCACACCGTGCCACCAACCCCGAGTGCCGTCCGGGCACTTCCCACTGCAGCTCGGAAATAATCCCCAGAGAAGGAACTCTCGGGAGAGAAAAGCCAGTTCTGGCCAGCACCAAGGCCACCTCAGACCCTCACGCCACCCTGCAGACGGCCAGAGACTCCTGAGCGGAGCCACCAGAGGCCAGCGGCACGGCCGACACTCACCAGCCTGTGCCGCAGCTGCACGGTGACGAGCGGGGAGCCGGACAGGTTCCGGGCCAGCGCGGGCGGCGGGGACACCTCCAGGGAGAGCAGGGGGCTGGTGGCCGACAGCAGGCAGGTGTGGTAATTCGCCGCCTCAGCGATCCTTGGAAACAAAGGAAAAATCATCACAAAACAGAACAAGGCAGGCACGCCACTAGAACCCGCTGTAGAATTTAACGGAGGCCTGAGATTTCTGAGACCGAACTCCTTTTTGGATGGAACTGTGCTTTCTGTCCCTCAGTCCCCACTGCTGTCTAAGGCTTGACGCAGGCCTGCAGATGAGTGAGGTCTCCCACGCCGTGTTCCCACTCTGCCGCTTGAACTCTATCGTTCAGTACCTGCTCTTTTTAAGGTCTGATGCCAGTACCACGGGGCAGACTGAGCCCTTGACCTCACAGAGTTTATGATGCAGTAGAAGAAGGGGGAGACAGCCCAGGGAGTGTGAAGGACAGAAAGGTCAAAACAACGGTTTGTATCTCAGCAATTTCACTTACTCTGCTGTGTGACCTCAGGCAAGTGACTCACCCTGTCTGAACTCACCTCCCTAATTATAAAATGGTGTGATAAACAGTAGTGTGGTGGACACCTGCTGTCCTGCTCCCCAGTATCTCTTCACTCTTCTCCCAATAAAGGCCCCTCAGTTTCCCTCCAGGTGACCACTACCTTCCCCACTTGCAGCCCATGTGCTTTGTTGTTGACTCCATCCTCGGCTCAAGAGTAAACCCTGCTATCCAGGCCTGAATCGATCATGCACAGCATTCCCAGGCCACAGTGATGGTTCAGAGGGCAGCACAGGATCCAGTGAAATCCAAGGAGATGCAACAAGATTCAGATGGGAAAACGTTGGATCTAGATTCTCATTCACTTCTCTGCTATGTCAGCCCTGAAGGATGAGGTCCTGGCAGTGGCTTACAACCATGAGGGGAGAGACAGAGTGAGAAGGGAGCCCACCCCAAGGAAGACCCGAGATGGAGCCGAGTGACTGCAACTGGATGCTGGATCAAGCTGCTCCTGAAGTCAGTATGCCCACGCACCTGTCAGGGTACACAATCCAATAAACTCCCCTTTAGCTTAAAGCTTAAGCTGGGTTTTCTATCACTTACAACCCAATCAAAAGAATCCTAACTGATATGTACAATACTCATCTCCTGGAGTTACGAGGTTGAAATGATATTCAGGGCCAGGACTCGGGTGAGCAAGTCTGGGGTGTAGGATTTAAGGAGGTGCTCACGTTCAGGTGGTGGTGCGTGTGGCAACTGAAGGACTCCAGGAATGAGCACCTCTCTGAATCGTGTCCCCCAGGTGTCTGCTGGCCTCACCCCAGCCCTGGCCCTGCTGGAGGGGAGAAGGTCACCTGCAAGTGTGTGCTGCATGCATCTGAACTTTGGACGCAGCACTAACGCCAAGACATGAGTTGCTTGGTCCCACTCAGGTCACCCGGTCATCTGCTTGTTTCTTGCCTAATCTTTGTGTGCCTCCTGTTCGCTCTCCAACGCCTGACCGAGGATTCTGTGACGGACCTGTGTTGGCGCCCAGAGAACTCCTTCGTAACACGTAACAGGGCGCCGGGAGCTGGCGCGCCCTCTCCTTCCTCCCTCGGCCAGCTTTACCCGATTGCTAGACTCAGACACCGTAGCAGTGACGCTGTCCTGGCACCGAGCCAGTGGGCCCAGGCGGCCCGTCCCCCGCCTCCACACGAAGCCCCCTCACACACGTCCCTGAACAGAGCAGGCCTCCACAGGCACGTGGAAATATTCCCGGAATGGCCGGTACCAGATGCTCACAAACACGACCATAAAGAATTAGTACCCTCGCCGTCCCTCATCAGAGCAAGAGGGTGTTTTCTACAGAACATCACCGAGTACCCAGGGCTGCAGCAACACAGAGTCACCCACTTCTCGGGCCTGTGAGTGTCATCCAGGTTGAAATTCCGAGGAGCCGCCGGCAACTCAGACAGGCTCCTTCAACTCCGTCAAGTCTGATTACTCCTCTAAACGAAAATGTCACTGATCCAACCAAAAGCTAGAAGACACACAAATTAAATTGTGGAATAAGACACACAAATCAAAAAAAAAAAAAAAAAACTGAAAAGAAAGTGTCCTCTAGCTCAGTGTTTCTCAAGCACCTTTTCATGACATCCCCCTAAGGAGTCTTTCTAGACATTTTTATCCCAACGAACGCCCCCCCAGGAAAGTTCAGTCCCACAGAGACACAGTGTATCTGCTTGTGTCCTGTGCCCCTTTGCAGAGCCACAAACCAATGTACCACCTCAGACTCTTTGTCCCAAAAACCAACCTTCACCCCACGGGGTGGTATCTCCCCACTGAGAAGGCGTGGGGTTCAGCCACTGCAATAGAGTTAACATCAGCTCGATGTCACCAGGGACCAAATCAGGCCCAAGACAGAGAAGCCTGGTCCCCAGCAGCAGGGACCCCCCCCCCCCCCCCCCCCGCCCAGCAGAACGATTCCAGAGATCCCAGACTGAGGACGTTCCTTAGCTCAGTGCCATGTCCGCTGAGACCCATCCTCACCCTCGTCAGGTATCCCAATACCGCAGTCACAGGTCCCTTTGCAGAGCAACACCGTCAAACAAGCTAGAAATAATTTTTCTAGCAAAAATCAGGACTATCACCTTATCCAACAACAAAATCAGATCCCTGAGCATAAGAGCCTAACATCAGCGTCATTTGTCTCTCCTCCTTTCTCTCTGACAGTGGACCCGTTGGCCGTTGTCTCCCACTGGGGCTTAAGCCTCCTCAGGCCCGAATTGCCCAGCTCCCAGAACCATGCCTGACACGTGGGCAGGGCTCCATAAATGTGTGTTAGATGAATGAATGAATGAATGAATCTACTCACAGGCAGACAATGATGACTTAGATCAAAGTCTTAAGAAAACATACAGGAGAAGCTAAAGGAGAACCTTCCACCCACAGACTAATGCAAGTCCCGGGTGGGCTCCTGGATCCCACTCCAGGCACCCGTGGATTCGAGCAGACGCGGTTCAGTGATCACTGCTTTCCAGGGTGGGAACTGACCCCAGACTCACTAAATCGAGATGAGACTGAGGGGCTACCTGCCTCCTTAGGAGCATCCTAACTCTGGAAAAGAGCGATTTCCCAAATACAGGCAGGTTTCCCCGGACAGCCTCCAGTGACTCAGACTTGTCCTGTGCAGACGGTGAGCCCCGACTTCTGGTCGGGTTTGCCCGGCAGAGAGGGCGCCTGGGGGCGAGACCAGGTCTCCCCATCCAGGAGGGGTCCATGACCTCAGCACAACCCACCCACGTCGACAATGACAAGCTATCAGATGGACTAAGGAATCACTGTTTATTTTTTAGGTCTGATAATGGCATGTAGTCACTCTGTATTTTTTAAGAGTCTTTATCTTTTAAAAATAGAGACTAAATATTTAGAGATTTGCTTCAAAATAATTGGTGGGGCCAGGGCAAGGGAGCAGGGCATACAGACAAAGCACAGATGGCCGTTGGTTGGCAACTGTTGTAACTGGGTGATGACCATCTCCCCGTTTTTACAGAGCTTTGAAATTTTTCGTAATAAAAAGTGTTGTTTTTGTTTTTGGGGGGTTGTGTATGTGTGAGGAAGATTGGCCCTGAGCTAACGTCTGTTGCTAACCTTCCTCTTTTTGCATGAGAAAGATTGCTGCTGAGCTAACATCTGTGCCCATCTTCCTCTATTTCATGTGGGGCGCTGCCACAGCATGGCTTGACGAGCAGTGTCTATGCCCGTGCCCGGGATCCAAACCTGTGAACCCTGGGCCACCGAAGTGGAGCATGTGAACCCAACCACTATGCCACTGAGCCAGCCCAAAAAGGGTTTTTCTTTAATGACTTCATTCAATCTCTCTGGTACCTAAATGTTAATAAAAGTTTCACTTTGTTTTCATAAATCTGATCTGGATTTGATTTTTAAAAATCCGTTATCGCTGGAGCAGCAGCACTTGGAGACTGGACCATCTACCGCTTTGGGATTGACTGTTCCCACACCCTGACCACACCTTTGCCAACAGCCCCTCTGTTAATTAAACTTCCCCCAGATGACCCACCTGGCCCCTAGGGACCTGACCGGTACGGGCTGAATTGAAGCTCGGAGACCACGTATTTCAGCACATTTGAGCCAAGACCGCCCTGCTGGTCATCCCTGCCTTCAGTGCAACACAGAGAGGATCTAAGATGACAGGACTCCAGGGGTAGACGTGGGAGCCCTGAAATCTGCAAGGGAAACTCTAAGAGTTCCCAGCACGTCGGAGACCAGCGCTGGCTGTCCGGCACCAGAAGTTACTGCACGCGGTCTGAGACCAGGGCCTCGTTAGGAGACCTTTCAGAGGATAATGAAGTCCCCACAGCTCACGGAGCTGTGTAGGGAAGTAAAAAAATCAAAGAAGAAAATATTCCCCAGTGAATGAGCTACTTGTATAACTAGTTCCCACTTGAACCCGGCTTCCTGCTGAACTCTGGGGTCCATGCTCAGCCGTCCACTGGAGAGCTGCGTGCACGCTGACCATCGGGCGAGGGCCAAGGGTATCCTGGAAACGCCACGCAAAGGAAACCCTGAATCTCGTGAAAGATGCTCTGCATCATGACATCCATGAGAGTGACGTGGGAGCGACTCAGGAGAATTCTCGAGCAAGACGCGAAGCCGCTGGTGGATTTAGACAACCGAAGGGGAGCATTCACCAGGATGACGTCGGCGACTTCCGCGGCCTCTCCCGCTGCTCAGAGAGCTGAGTCCTCTCCATCAAGAAGTCCTGCAGCAGGTCCTCCAGGGGAAGCGCAGGCGCCAGCCTTGCTGCCTAGGCCGGGAGCCCCGCTTCCCACGTTGCCTCATCAAACACTCCAGCCCAAGGGAAAGCTGCCACGCACACTCGGTGAGCACACCTGCACTCTTCCCCTGGCTCCCAGCTCCTTCCATGTTGCCACATTCGCTTTATCCGGCAAGCTCACACTCTTCACACACACACACACACACACACACACACACACGCGCGCTCTCTTTTTGCTAAACAGTTAGGAAGTGCGGCCTGACAATCCTCCCCTAACGACTTCCACAGGGACCTTCTAAAGATAAACACTGCCACCTGCATGAGCATCCTGCCGTCCTTGCGCTCAGGACCTTGACTCTGCTTCCACAGTACGATGCGACACCGGCCCACAGTCAATGTCCACTGCCCCCACAGTGTCCTTCAGGAAAGATCCCACCACACCTCCTTGGTCTCCTCTTGTCTGGAACATTCCCTGCTCCTTTTTCTTTCCTGGCGTGGACATCCAGCAGTCCAAACCAAAGTCTTCCAGAATGTTCCTTTTCTTAGATCTGTGTGGCTGTTTCTTCACAAGGAACTTTGGGCCATGATTTGGGGCAGGATGACTCCACAGGCCGTGTTAACTCTTCCCACTGCCTCACATCGGGGACACAGGACATCGATGTGTCCCATGGCTGACAATGTTGAGAGTGACCAGTGGTTGACATGGCACCTGACAGCTGTCTCTGTACTTGGTACCCTTCTCATGTTGTAATTAACAAATGCCCTTGGGGCAACGTTCCCTGACTACCCTTCACATGGTGGTGTTAACGTCCCCTGATGATTTCTGCCCAAATCAATGACCACACTGAGGGCAGCAGACATGACTTTCTGATCTGTCCTTCCTTCTGCCTTGGTTGGTTGGCATTACTCCATAAAGAAGGACAAGTGCAGACATTTAAGCCAAGTCAAAACCTCCTGGAACTTATCCTTCTGAAGCACAAGTGAGCCCGCCAACAAGACCCTGAAACCCAGAGAATCGAGTCACAGTCCTGCCCCTGCCAGCCGCTGGCCCTGCAGTCCCGCCCCCTCATCTATGGAGGAGGAGCGGGAGCTGGTAACTCTAGACTCCCCGCCCACTCGGACTCCTGGCCCCATTGTAAGGAAACAGCCGTCCCTGCTGCCCTCCTGGCACAGCGGGAGCACAGGTAAGAACAGTCTCCGTCCTCGAGGGGCCTGGGAAGGGCAAGACTTGAAGGCAGCATGTCCGGGCAGCCTAGCAGGGACCAGCTAAGCCCCAGGACCTGTGGACCGTCAGAGGTGCCCCCAGGCAGTCGTCACTTGGGGCCCCTGGAGCAGTCTACCCGGGGCTTGGCGTGGAGGTGGAGAGCTTGCCCAGCCCTGACCCCTGTCTTTGTGCTGATCCACCCCCAGGAGGCTGTAGAGGACACTGTGATTCCCCCGCGTCCTTTCATTCTCACAAAGAAGGACGGAAGTGTGAAGACCACAGTGTGTAACATTCAGTGGAAGGAATTTAGCTGTGCAGGCGAGCGGGAGCCCCGCCCATGTGATTCTACTCATCTACTGCTAATCATGGAGGAACTGGATCATTATCTTACAGGCAGAGCAAAGAGAACATCCCACCAGCTTATGAAGGGGTAAAGCAAGCGCTCACATGCCACGTTCAAGGGCCCCAAGCTTGATTTAACAATTAACTCACTCAGTGCTCGCAGCGACCCTCAGAAATCAGGACTGCCATCATCCCTCTTCTGGAAAGGAGAACATAGGCACAGAGACGGCCAGGCATTTGCAGGTTCACACAGCAATAAGGGTACCCACTGGGAGAAGGGAGCCAGGAGTCCAGCACCCAAATCTGTGCAGCTAACCACAGCACTGTTGGCACAGCCCAGTCTGGGCCCTGCTCTAAGCTAGTCTACACTGCAGGAGAGGACACGACAAACACAGGGCCGCCTGGGCCTGATGAGCTGGGGGGTGATTCTTCTCAAGGTTAAAGTCAACAACAAGACACCGTCGCAGTAAGTGCTGACTTCAGAACTTCGCTTGAGCTGAAAGTTCAACACATGAAAAATACGTCCTCGTCTTTGCAAAATAATTCTATTTTGACTTCAGGAAGACAGTTGAGCACTTACGTCTGCTGCTGACGGAGTTCATAGGTCACTGGGTGCTAATGCGAAGGGGGACTGCTGCCCGTGCGGGTCTCAGAGCCCCCCATCTGCAGGAGAAGGGGGAGTTGACCAGGGTGAGTGGGGTCCTGCATCCTCTCTGTGGACACCTGGGGCAGTGAGAATGGCGGAGGGGAAGGGAAAGGCTGAAGCTCTGGGGACAGAGGGACCAGCACCCCATCTGCCAACCTTCCAGCATGGCCTGGGACTCCCCAAAGCAGGCCACACGCAGCCTCTCTGACACAGGGCCGGAGAGCAGGGCTCTGCAAACTAGAGGCCTGGCCCGGCCACCTGGTTTTGTAAATAAAGTTTTATTGGCACACAGCCACTCCCATTCCTTTACGTACTGTCCGGGGCTGCTTCCACGCTTCCAGAGCAAACTGGAAGTGGCTCTGACAGAGACATTATGGACTGTTAAGCTGAAAATATTTACTATCTGGCCCTTTATGAAAAAGCTTGCCAATACCTGGCTTGAGTGATAATTCAACTTGGTGACAGTAACTTATCCCTTGGAATGTGTGCATGCACTGATCCTGTAACCAGTAATTCTGCCTTTTCTTTTTCCAGGGGAAGGGAAGTTGCAGACAGTGTTACGAATCCCGTTCTCCTGCTTGGTCTGACCCCTGGCCCACAGAAGGGCTCACGAGGCCTCATGAATACACATTTCAAATATTTCACTGAAAAATCCATTTCAGTCTGAACCTTCAGCAGTGAGAGCTGTAAATAAACACAGAGGGGCCAAGGACGGGTTCATTTTTCATTCATAATCTCAGGTTTGGAGAAAGTTTCCCCAAAGAGCTGAGAAGGCATCTTTCAGAGGAAAAGAGACTACATTTTCCTTTGACGATTTTCATGAAGAATTCCGGAACTCGCACACAGAGAGCGACAAGTCCCCTTTCTGTAGTTACAGGGAACTTGTCAAAGCGCAGGCTTCTCCGGGGCACGGGGCACGCAGACCCAGAAGAAGGCTCTTGCTCCTAATCATGACTGCATTCTTCCTGGCCCCACCCTCTCCCCAACAGTTACAGACGATGAGCTCTTCCCTCACATCCAGGAGAGGAGCCCTGTCCGAGAGACACATGATATCAGGGCTCAGGTATTTGCGCTGTTAGAAGGTATTTATCATTTATCTGTAGGCGGTAAAAATCGCTGCCTGCTTTTCATCACGGGTGAATCTAAACCCCCAGCTGCAGGGCCGGCATCTGGAACTCACCCCCGCAGTTCCTGCAAACTTGCAGGAACGCCCTTCCTCATCCCCCCAGCTTTCCCAGGCTCAGTGCCCGCAGGGGAGGGAAGCGGGTGGAGGGCTGTGTGGCTCCTTCTGACACGCATCGCTCTCTCCAGGCACCTTTTCTGAGCCCCCACTCTGGGCCAGGTGCTGTGCCAGACGCCGGGAACAGACGGACAAGAGCCGCCTGCTGCCCTCCCCAGAGCCCGTCTAGGGGCAGGTGTGCTGCCATCAGAAGCAGCTTCCCTCCAAACGCTGACTGCAGAGACACATCCTCGGGCTCACACCTGCTGGCTCTTCTTCTGCGCGGGCCCTGGCTCCGCCTTGCTGCCCCCTCCCAGGGACGCCAGGAAAGGCAGGAGTGGAGCCCTGCGGTGATATTTCTGCCTCCTCCAATCTCTCCTTGGGGGAACCAGCCGCTCCCTGTGGTCTGAGTAGGGCTGACCCACCCCCAAGTAGGAGGGGATCCTGTGAGCAGACCTGGCCAATGAGAGAGCAGGATCCTCTGGCCACTATGATTGGGGGCCTAGGATGGGCACATGACCCAAAGAAGCCAATCACAGCCTTCCTCGGTTTTCCAAAGGGGGTCATGTGAGTAGACCTGGCCAATGAGAGAGCAGGATCATCTGGCCACTATGATTGGGGGCCTAGAATGGGCACATGACCCAAGCAGGCCAATCACAGCCCTCCCTGAGTTTTCATGGGTGCATTCAGGAAAGAGGATGGCTCTTCTGAGATCTCAGGACCCAGAACCACAGGGGCCTGAAGCTACCAGAGCCAGCCATGCCTCCATGGAGGGGCCTGCCTAGAAATGAGCCAACACAGAGGAGAGCAGGGGCAGGAGACAGAGAAACCAGGTCCAGAGAGCATCCTCTGGGTCCCTGGGTCCAGCCACACTTGAAGCCAACAGACTCCTGCCCTTCTTAGTCCCATGAGTCCTCAGTTCCCTGGTCTTCCGCTTAAGCTGATGTATCCAACACAGTCCTGACTGATGTAGGCATGTGCTGCTGGCTTCCCATTCTACAGAAGTGGAAACTGAGGCTCAGAGCGGTCAAGTCACTTGTCCCAGGTCACACAGCTAGTTTCAGGTGGGGTTGAGATGGGCACCCAGCCTGGGCTCCTGACCACTGTACTATCAGCCTGTGCCCACCCCGGGGCTTGCTGAGCCCCAGTGCAGGAGTTCCTGTGTCTCTTCAAAGGGCTGTGGCATCTCCTTGCTCTAACAGCAAAACATCAGATGTTGGCATCGCAAGTTCCCTGACACGATGTTGGGTATGCCTGTGACGGCAGGGAGGCGGAGGGGGGGGTCTCAGGGGCCAGACACCCAGCAGCCAAGCACGCACATGCCCACTCCCGCTCTTGCTGCGTGACCCCAGAGACTCACTTGGTGTGGGCTGGCGGGATGTTGTTCAAGTAATCGTGCACTCTGTGGTAGAGAAGGCCCACGATGACGGTCCAGCCTGGGGAAAGCAAAGGGTCAGAGACGCCTGTCAACATGCCAGGTGACAAGCAGGAGAGACCCAAAGCCCCCAGCCAAACCGCCTCGCCCAGCAGGGCGCAGCGCAGACCCTCACACCCAAGCACCAGGGGCAGCTCCTTGGGGGAGAAAAAAGTGAGGGACACTCAGACTCTTCAACTATGAATTCAGCTGTGACAATGACTCCCTGCTCCTCCCCTAAGCCAACTCCAGACATGCAGATGCTCAGCTCCAGGGAGAGCCAGACATGCCAGGAACACTACAGAGCTTCTGGAGGCAGAAGGCCCCCTCTGGCCGCCAACGGCAGCGCCAGCCTGTGGCTCTGCAGCAGGGAGTATGTCTCGTCCTTCCTGCCCTAGGCAGGGTCCCACCTCTCTGTTATATTCCAGCTTTGAGGCAGGGATCATATGCTCACTTATTTCCCTCCACCAGCTGAACAGAGGGTGTTTGAGGAACGAGCCATTGGCTGACTTCCTGAGTTCTTCGGTAGATCTCTTGAGAATGTTAACATTTCAGGAATGTATCCAGCAAGCCATATCACACTTTCCCCGTGCCAGGTACTGATCTAAGGGCTTGGCTCATTTAATTCTCACAGCAACATTATGAGGCAGGGACTAATACTCTCCCCCATCTGCCAGATGAGGAAACTGAGGCACGGACAGGTTCAGTAACTTGCCCAAGGCTGCACGACCAGTAAGTGGCTGAACTAGGATTTGAGCCCAGGAATTCTAGCCACCGAGCAGGCGCTTGTGACCAGCAAGCTCTGCTGCAAGTGTGAGAGTCCCCGAAGGTGGAGACCAGAAGGCTGCCGCCCTGCCGAGGCTGACACACTGAGAGTTTCTAACAGATCGAGCAGCCAGGTGGAGTGAGATGGGAACAGAGCACGTGTGCAGTTGGTGGACCACGGACACCCCTCCATTACTGAAGTTCACGCCCAGTGTGGGGGACAGTCCTCTGGGAGCAGGACACAGCTGACATCCCCGGGCCCCTTTCACACAGGCAGACAGGACGGTGCAGGGAGCAGACGTGGGCTCCTGAGGGCTGGCGAGTGAGGATTCCTTGCTGGGAGGGCGACACCATGCTCCTACACCACCAGGCTGGCCTTGGTCCCCAATCTCTAAGGCAGAACCCTAGGAATTGCGTGCCCTCTGGCCAGATTGTCAGGAGCTGAGAATCCATGACTGCCCTGGCTGCCCGAGGACCTCTGGGACAGAGGGACATGGCTGCAAAGACACATCTACTTTTCAAGGGACCAGGGGCACAGTCACTGCAGCAAAAACAGCCAGAGCCACCTTGATGGTACTCCTGGGGTCAGAGAAACTAACTGGGGTCCCCTCGGCTGCTTGTTCATTATGACGCTTAACTTCAACCTGCATAGGAGGACCCGGGGCTCCTCAGCTGACAGACCCCCCTGACCTAGTCTGAGGACACCCTGGGGGGAGGGGAGAGGGCCGCATCTATTCATATTCAGCTAACAAGGAGCTGTGCAGATTCAGGGGACGCACAATGTCCTTCACAGTGGACCAGAGTCACCCGAAAGGCCTGTCTAAAATGCTGCTCCCCAGCCCCTCCACCTCAATCCAGTCAGGAGGCTGGAGTGGGCTTGGGATCAGCATTACGAGTGAACCTCCCAGGAGCTTCCAAAGATGCACTGTGTTCCTGAGGACAGAAACCTGGCCCAGAGCTGCTCCTGCAGGAACAGGTGCAGAGGCCGGGGGAGGCCCTCAGCTGGGCAGCCACTCTGCAAGGCCCGAGGTCTCTGGGGAGAGCCAGGGCAGCCCATCCTAGGGAGGGCCCTGGGCTGCCGGCTCCGCAGCTGCACTCACCTTGGTTGCGGAAAGCCTCATGGGGAATCTCGATGTAGCTCTGCCCCTGGGCCGGGAAGCGGTAGTGGGAGGAATTCATGGTCTTGGGTAGGAGTTTGGCCACTGAGAACTCTGAGAGCAAGCCAGAGAGAGGAAGCTCGTCAGTAAACGGCAGGACGCAGGAAGTCGGGCTGTAAAACCCCATCTGCTTTGCCTTTTTTTTTATCAGAACGAGCTCCCCTGGGGACTGTAATTACCTTCAAAAATGAGGACCTGAAAAAATAAGAGTCCAGGGAAGGACCTGCGACCACGCGGCTCTCATGTCCATCCAGCCACACAATGCGGGGCACTCTCGGCCCGAGGTGACCCTCCTTCCCTGGCAGCA
This sequence comes from Equus asinus, assembly GCF_041296235.1. NCBI lineage: Eukaryota > Metazoa > Chordata > Mammalia > Perissodactyla > Equidae > Equus > Equus asinus. The sequence continues at coordinate 70,575,526 of NC_091797.1, forward strand.
GCCCTCAGCTCGCAACGCCTCAGTTACCACGTGCGTTCAATCGTGCAGTGACCCCATGTGCCCAGGGGGGCTCCTCCTCCGAGCCCTGGGGGACCCCATGAGACACAGGGAAATGAAACACCTGAGACTGGTCTTCTAGACATCAGGCGAATGCGCCATCGCAGGGAGGCAGCTGTCCTGGCTGACAAACCCCCACCAAAACTAACCAGGTGGCTCAGTTCAAGCTGATTTTTCAGAGTCTGGCTCTTGTGGTAAAGCAGGGGTGGTACAACGCTCCTAGATCAAGACTTCTAAAAACGAAGGGCTGTGACGTCTGCTTGTCCGAGGCAACATGACAATCATCTCAGGAGCCATGTGGGCCAAGGCTCCAGCTAACTCCAAGGAACCTGGTTTTGCACCTTTGAGCCCGCAGACACTTGAAGAAGCTGCTGCTTCTCGATAGCTGTTCTGAACTGAGACAATCATTGCACGAAATGAACTGGACCCCAAGTCACCGTCAAATGCTTACGCAGTCCTCCGTGCACATCATGGCTGAACACATCTGCCCTGATCCTAACTCTGCCTTCCTCCAAAATGTAATTTTCCATAAGGCAACAAACATGGTTTAGGAAAATGGAGAGTTTTATTTGAGCTGATGGTGTGTGAGGCACCGCGTATTTACGTCTCGCGGGAGAACGCAGGGCTGAAGTAGAGCAAAATTCAACAAGAAGCTGTGCTCCCCACGTCCCCACCGCCACCCCCCCCACGGCTGGTGCACACACCCCGAGTGACGCTGCCCAGCTACCTGCCATGGAAGAAGAGCCTATGATGGTGATCTGGGGCTCGCCAGAGGGCAGGTTGGAAGATATGTGGCCCATGACAGCGTCGACGGTTTCAATCAAGCCCAGCACCACAGCGCTGTCCTGAAAACAACACGACACAGAGGAGCCGTGAAAAGCAAGCTTGCTCAGCCATCACTGGAGACGGATGCTTCAAACGCACAAAAGTGAGCTTTACGTTCCCTCTGTCAGCCTCCCTCCAAAGGCAGGACACCCAGCCTCTGCCAAGAGTCATCACAGGCCAGGCTCTGTCCTCACATCCACCAGATGAGAAGCAGCAGGAGAGGGAGTCACACCACTGCCCCATTTCACAGATGCAGAGGTGACCACTGAGTGCCCAGCGAGCTCTCGGAATGTAGACTCCAGCCGAGTTGACCCACTGGACTTCACATGAGTGAGAAGTAAATTTCTGCTGTGCCAAGCCCCTGAGATGCAGGGTCTGCTTGTTACTGCAGCCTAGCCCAGCTGAGGCTGACTAATACAGCCCTGCAGAAGAGCACGCAGCTCCACCGGAAAAGACTCTCCACGTGAGTGAGGAAAAACAGGTTAAGTCAGATATGCATATATTTGTAGACTAGATATGCACATGAGTGAACTGAAAACTACATTGTAAGGAACATATATGAGTGTTAAGAATCATTATCTCTCAGTCTTAGGATTTCAGGTGATTTTTATTTTACATATTTTTATGATCTATATTTTCTAACTTGAAAACACATTTACTTGTTTTATTTTTTAAATAAGTAAAATCAATGAAGTCATTTTTAAAAAGAAAAATTATTCCACTCTCTTTTCTAATTATTTGGAGTTCAGAGAAAAAGAGAAGCTTTTCTGTTTTTACGCTTAGAATCGTGAAGTACATATTGTCACGTGTTCTACTTTTTTCACTTATTTAGTGATCTTTAAACTTTAGACATGATTTTTATTACCATTTAAGAACAATGTGATGGAAAAAATATATTATAAAACTGATAAATAAGGGCCAACCAGGTGTACATTCTTCACAAAGAAATCCACCCGTCTCCCTGCACAGCACAGAGGACAGTGACGCATGACTGACGCTCACGTAACTCTTGGACCATGCAGAAGACAGGCATTTCAGATCAGTCGTGCACCCAGTCAAAATGAGCTCCAGCATTCCAGATGACAGGACCGGACACACATCCCTTCTCTGACAGACGTGAGCTGAGCCACACTTACGCCACTTCCAGAAGACAAAATGGTTCCCAAGGTACAGACACTTTGAAGATCAAAATGTTCTTTTTTCTTACCTCTGACACACTAGTCCAACTGGGCAGCTGAAGAACCTCTCCCACGGATTTTAAGAACGTCTAAAGGCAGACAAAATGACACAGCTTAGCACGTACCCCAAGCCTCATTTCTTAAGATTTTCAATTTTCCCCATCTCTATCAAGCACTGGGTTTTGCGTACAGCAGTAAACAGAAACAGCTCGCATTAGTGTATCGGGTTATATTTTACAAAGCCCTTATCAATGTTATCTTATTTGCTCCCCGTGACAACCCTTTAGTTAGGGGCAAGCATTTAGATGCCAAAATGAACACAGCTTAGTTATGGCAGAAGCCCTACACACAGAATGAACAAGTGAACGAATGAAGAATTCACGGCCTGCTGAGTGTGATTCTCTTGGGATGAGAAACCAAACTGACATAAAACACTTGTGTTCATTGGAAATTACCTCTCTATAAAGCGGAAGTTACTTGGGGTTCCTTGGTCAAACCTTAAAGCCATGTTTGGTTTGGCTCACTATTGTTCTAAAAAAAATGAAATTAGCTTCTAACATTTTCAAATTGGGAGATTTAAATGAAAATATGTAAATTTCCTGCTTCTTTTTAAAAAGGCGAAAGCTCAGACGACCCCTAGCCCATATTCCCACATGGCCACCATTGATCAAAGCTGAATAGCAGCTGCCCCTAGGCAGGAATGTGTTCCCCAGCTCACCCTGGTCCTCACCACTCCCTATTGCCTTACACCAAGTCTGTTTCACTCACGTACATCACTCTTACAGGCTTTTAACTGTTTGTCTCCTCCTATAGACACCAGAATTAAACTTAGAGCCTGATCTAAACCTCCCATATTTCCCCCCAAAACTGCCATCTCCAGAAAGATCACATTCTTCCTCACCCTTTTAGACACTAAATATTTAGAGAATACATCATCAAAACTCCTCACTCTTTAGTTTATCTTTATTTGATAAATACTCATTGAGACCCTAAAGCGCAAGGCCTTCAGAATGGAGGATGAACACAACAGTCCCCCTCCTGCCTCACGGGGCTCGAGGGCTCCAGGGCAGAGGTTACAATCTAGAGCGGGGCCAGCACCTTCTTTTCAAGGGTCCCCTAGTAAAGAGCTTAGCCTTTATGAGCCACACAGTTCTGCCACAAGCACTCAACTCTGCTACTGTAGTGCAAAAGCAGCCAGAGACAGCACAGAAGTGACCCAGAGAGCAGGTGTCAATAAAACTTTATTCACAAAAGCAGGCAGAGGGCCAGACGAGGGCTGGGGGCTGCGGTTTGCTGACTCCTGATCTAGTGCAGTTCAGTTGAGCTGAAATATAATGCAACTCACATTTGTCATTTTAAATCTTCTAGTGGCCATATTTTAAAAAGTAAAATAAGTGAAATTAATTTTAATAGTATATTTTACTTAGCCCAATGTATCTGAAATATTATTTCAACATGTAATTGACCTAAAAATTTTTAATTCGATAGTTTACATTCTTCTCTTTGTACTCGGTTTTAGGAATCCGGCTTGTGTTTTCCACTCACAGCACATCTTGGTTTGGACTAGCCGCAGGCCGAGTGCTCCCGTCTCATAGGGCTAATGGCCACCTTACTACCCAGCCCAGGAAGGGACTCTTGGCATTTTCCCATCCAACTGCCAGTGGCGAGAAGCCAGGGCATCATGGAAAATAGGATAACGGATGCCAAGGATTTGTGTTTCTCATTAAATGAGAGACATCAGTGGGATTTGGGGTAAACCTGCATGAGTCTTCTCCAGGACACCCAGAGTCAGGTGCCTCCACACAGCTCCACTCCAGAGGTGTAGTGGTTGGGGTCACACCGTGTGACCCAACTCCACCTTGGCCCTGTTGCCAAGGGAGGCAGCAGAGTGTAGACCAGGAGTCACAAACCCAAATGCCTACAGGAGCCAGGCAGATGTAGAGACGGGCCAGGCTGGTGGGTGTTGGGAAAATGAGCTGAAGAGCTGAGTCTGCAGGAGGCCCCACTAAGCCGTCGAGAGCCGGCTGGAGTGGCCACGCCATCTCGTTGTTCATGAGAAACCTGACATCCGGCCTTTATCTAAAAGTTCCTCATTTTCTTAAAACTCTGTGTAGGTCAAACAAAACACCTGTGGGCCATGAGCTGGCAGGTGGCCTCCCCCGACCCCTGATCCACCAGGCACAGAAATCAAATAGCTTTACCTCGGTGAGATTCAGCGCTGTTTCCCCTGAGAGGGATTTATTGGGTAAGCTGAGGGACACGTTTTGAAGATAATTCAGTACAATTCCAGGACTCTGGAAGTTTTTTCTCTCCTCTGTCAAGTTGGTTATGATGGGATGGTAGGCGTCAGTGGGCATCTAAAAGAAATCAGCAACGTGAGTTCCTACTGAGCATGGAAGCCGAGATATTCTACAGAGTTCCGTGTCCTCTGGGTCTCCTTAGACGGTAATAACACGTAACGATGATAGCACCTACTGGGCACCAGGCACTTTCGTGACTACTTTACATCTATTGACATCCCATCCTGCCAACAGCCTCATGAAATAAATACGTGCCCATTTGGTCGATGGAACTAAGCACAGTGAGGCTGACACAGAAATAAGCGGTAGGACAGGGATGGGAAGCCAAGCAGAGGGTTCAGAGCCTGTGCCTCACCATGCTGTTAATGTTCTCATGGGGGAAAGTGGTTTGATTACAAACACTAATTCCATTTAGCATTTTCTGTAGGAATTGCTCCTTTCCTCGAACATGGGAAGACAGGGCATAAAGAGCAACGGAGCGTCGAGGCCAGCTCCTGCTTGCTCTCTGCTCACCGTGCCAAATGCCCCAGGAAGCAGTCCCAGCGTCCCTGTGTCCCTAAGCAGCCTTGCTTACTCCTTTTAGGTGCCTGAGTTACAGGCTACATGACGCAGAGGATTTTTTCTTCAGCCACTCTTAGCATCAAGAATTAGCACCAAAATTAGCTTCTCCTCCATTTATGATTTCTTCCCAGACATCATATGCCAATAGGAGGGAGCCAGACTGTCTGATGGAGTTTCGCCTCTCCTGGCACACAGTCCAAGTAAAAAGACATCGACAAGAGGGGGCAACAGAGAAAGGCGCCTGCTCACCATGGGGCTCGCCGTTGGCGTTGTGAGGAAGCCCGCTGGGGTTGAAGACAGCAGAACATGCTTTCCTGGAAGAAATCAGAAATGCTTAATTAAGGACTGGAACAGGGGCACGTCTTTCGCCCTCAGGAAGGCCTGTCCCTGTTCAAGACTCTGCCGGCCGCAGACGCAGCTCGGAGAGCCTCACAATGTTTTGAGTGGGAACGTTGCTGGAACAGTAAAGGGCTAATAAATCAGCTTAATGGAGAGATTGGAGGGATTTTCCCAGGTCAAATTATCTTTCCATTTATATCCTAAATTGCTTTTGATCACCCTTCATGCAAGTCACCATATAAACAGATGATTTTATACAGCTTTGACCAATTTCAAATAAAGAAAGAACCCAAAGAAAGAGGCTTCAAATGCCTCTGAACTAGTCAGAGAAACACAGAGCTCTGTTCGTCATGGGGCAAGGACAAGCAGGAGACCAGGGGACTTCCCTTCCAGAGAGATGACGTGAGGCAGGACCCCAGGGAAGTGGGGGGCTATGCTCCTGAGCCCCTTCCACCCTGAGGATTCTAGTTATTCTTTCTATTCAAGACTCCATCTGGTTAATTACGAATAATGAAGATGAAATAAGGAAAATTAAGACATGATTTGCTATTCTCAGCCTGTTTGCCACGAGCTATCTCTGATCTTAGCATTTACTCCCTGATGAGCACACAGACTTAAGTAGACACTACATCCCTCAAGGTGGCTTTGGGGTGACGTGAGGAAGGACCTCCTCACCCCCAGTTAGCTCCAGGAGGAACTGACCCGTTGGTTGGGGTGAGGATGATAGCTGGTGGATGCAGAAAGTGTGACACAACCGGGAGAATCGGGGCCCCAGACACTCCATCACGCACGTCAGGGCCACATTCCTTCCTCGAGTGCCAACGAGTTACAGAGGAGTCATGTCAAATTCACGCTTATCTCAGGCAAGTCCACAAAACAAAGTGAAGGATGGTAAAAGTCAGCCTGGCGACCCCGCCCACCCTCACAGCTGATGCTCATGCAAGACTGAGATGAGAAATGAGGACCTGCCGTGTCCTCAGTCAGTCTCGTTCCCCAGCGACTCTTGTAAAGTGCACATCTGGCCATGCTGAGTGTGTTTCTCGTGTTCAAAGATAAAGGCTTTCCAATCACGTGATGGAGCACGGCCTCCTCCTTGCTCTTGTTCTCGGCAGAAGGCGGGCCATCCGTTGAGGCTGGGGCAAAACCCGGCCAGGGTGATAGAGAGATGATCTGCCTTTGTATGAACAAGAAAAGGCCCCGCATCTGGACAGATCGGCCAGAAAATGGGCCTGCTCTAGCTAAAGGGTTAGAAGAGGGCACCACCCTGGACAGTCACCCAGAGAAACACCCCCTTGGACCCCAGCAGCCGCAGCACACAGCTTCACATGCAGATAGATCTTATGCCCAGAACAGGTCCTCCCTCCCCCCGGGGACACAGCCCACCAGGGCCCGGGCCAGGCCTGAGAGCAGGCTGGATTGCAGCACCATTTGTCTGTGTGAGCACAGCGGCCCTGAACCTGTGGAGCTGGACTAACAAAGCGACGGGACGTGCAGCCCCACGCAGGGCCTTCCAGGGGACTTCCCAGGTCATCTGTCCTACACGTGCTTTACGTCATGCACCCGTCTTCAGAACCAAATCCCCAAGCGACGTGGGACTCTGACGGCTCCCGTTCTGCTTCAGCAAAAGCGCAGGGCGTGAGCTCTCAGGATGCCGAAGTGTTAACAGAACACCTCTCCCGAATCCCCAAAGACTCGGGCATCCCTTCCCAGAGCGCAGAGGCGAGGCGGACTGCACGCACACGACTCAGCTGCCGAGCGTTCCTGAAATGCTGCACCGGGCAGGCAGGCGACACGCCCCATCCCTGAGCCCAGAGTTGTCCTGGTGACAAGGGTTTGCTGTGACAGCTACAAGAACCAGAGATGCCTCTTTCCAGCGTTCCTAAGACAGCGAGCCAGCAGAGACGCAGGGCCTGCGTGAGGCTCTCAGCAATACACACGGACAGCATCCTGGTCTCAGAGACAACGCTCTGACTCCCAGGCAATAAAATGCAGGAGACTGAAACCCTTCCTCCTTCCGCAGGACACCATATTTTGCCCTCATGGCCCTTCAGTGAAAGGGAGTGAATTCCACTCTTTCAGTGAAGGCTGGAAATGTCAAGGCTGCGATGCACGTGGGCTGTTTCTGCGTGCACAGCGGCTCCGCCCGCTTCTGAGCCCAGCATCCCTGATCGTCCTTTGGGGCATCCCTCTCCACATACTCTGGACAAGGCTGACCCCACTGCCATTTCAGGGGTGGACTGTGACCCAGGCTTAGGCCCATCAGCATATTCTACAACCCAGCCACCGCAAGCCACTCAGGGGAAACACATGGATCAGTCTAGGCCAGTAAGAGTCGTGGGCAGCCCTGTTGAAGGAGCTGAGGGTGCTGGAGGATGAGGATGCAACCCCGGAGGGAAGGGCAGCCGCCCTGGCACCACAAGAAGGATAACTCGAAGGAGGGCAGGGTCAAAAACAGATTCCTAGTGGCATCATTTGAGCACCTGAATCAAACCAGTCCTGAAGCAGATTCTCCCCTATTGTTTCCATTGTGAGAGATAAAAAAAATTCCCTTGTTGGCTTAAGTCATTTTGAGCTGAGTTTTCTGTCACACAATCACTAGGGTCCTCACAGCTGAGGGACTCCGTGTCAGAGCCTGAGCCAGTGCCAGCCGGGATCCGGAACGCAGGCCTTCCACCTCCTGGTCCTGAACTCCCCCTCCCCCTGGGGCCCTGGTGTCAGTGCAGCCACCAACCAGGAAGCGTTCACCAGGTGCCAACAGGGTGAGTCTTGCCATTCCGCAGATTATTTCATGTCAATCAAAGAAACAGTACTTTCACTTGTGGGGAGAATGAAAATGGAATTGTGGGGGAAACATTAATATTAATCTTAAAACAATGAAAATGTATTGAAAACTTGCCATGTGCGGGCCTTGTGCTAACGGCCTCAGCCTCTCACATTAATCTTCACAGCACCCCCAGGACGGGGCAGTGTGAGTCTCATCCATTTTACAGAGGAGAAAACTGTGACTTGGAGAGATTAAGACACAAAGGCTCTCAGTATTATCGGATTCCATTTATATGGACCATCCAGACAGATCAATCCAGGAAGACAGAAAGTAAATCATGGGGGGCTGGCGAGGCAGGGATGGGGGTGACTGCTCGTGGGCGCTGTGTCCTTTTGGGGTGATGAGAATGTTTTGAAACTGGAGGTGATGGTTGCCCAGCACTATGGACACACTAAGTACCACCGAAGTGTACACCTTAAAATGGTTAAGTTTATGTTGTACAAATTTTACCTCAATAAAAAAAACTGACTTCCCCAGTCCCACGGCTCATCGTGGCTGAGTGAAGATTTGAACCCAGGTTCCACAGGTCCCTGATCTGAACAACTGCTCTGTGCTGAGCAGGAAGGGGCATCCTCGGGGCACGTGGTAAACACTTGTTGATGAAATGCACTAATGGATCTGGGATATTTGCTTCTCAAATGATCACCCGTCACACCCACGTCGAAAACTCCCTGAGGACCAGCAGGAGAATATTAATCACTGTCTCTGCTGAGCTGTCGATCCCTCCATCTTAGGGAACAGGCGTTCGAGGAAATGCATTTCTAAGGTTCACGAGATAAGATCTCAGGCTGCAGCGCTGACTGCTGTCTCAGGGGAGTGGGGAGAAGAGGAGAGCTGGGAAGGGGAGGTGGATACGAAAGTGCCACCTAGAAGCAGGCGTCACACCCGGCCCACAGCCCTCGCCCTCTCACTGACCGATGGCCGCCGTGAAGTACATCGCGATCTCCTCCGGAGTCAGGGCCCGTTCCCAGATGATGAACTCGTCGAAAGCTCCGTTCTCGTAGCGCTTGGTCCGGTCCTGCTCGGACCCTATCACGAGGTTGACGTTGGGCTCCCCATAGGCGTGAGACACTTTGCCCCTTGGGTCCGAGGTGCTCAGGGTCCCATTGACATAGACTTTCAGACCCTCCTTGGACTTCCACGTGAACAGGACATGAGTCCAGTAGGGGCCTGGGAAAGAGCAAAGGTCACCAATCTGAGTGCTGTGTGAATGAGCTCCTCATGCATTTTTTCCAGTTTTTAAGCACATCCCTCTTTCTTAAGATGACTGGTCACTGTTAACTTTGGTGGGTCCTAATACAGGTCATCGTATAGATCTGACTTTCTTCTGTCCTCTGGAGCACAGGAGAGAAATTACCTGCATCCCCAAAATTCCAGAAGCAGCTCAAGGAGACCCTTGGTTATTTTAAATTAGACTCTTTGCTGTGTTCAATTAAAATAAAATAATAACAAATGGTCATAAATTGTTCCAAAGGGTTTTTTTAAGTCCTGCCTAGGCCATCACAGTGAAGGTCAGTAAAACCTCTCTGAGGGCCTGACTCAGCCCACAGGACACCGGCATCAACCTATGCTCTGACGCAGCGCCTGTGGCATTAACCAACATGGCGGCACTAGGGAGGCAAGACGGCTCTCCTGCCTCGTTCGGGAGCCTCCATCAATGAGCTCTGGCAGTCACTCGTCTCTCCGGCATAAGAACTGTGTCTGCCAACGAGAAGAATGTTCATCCGACTTTCATGGCAGCTTGTCCCACAAAGGACCCCACTTTTTTTTCAAGTGTCTTGTTAAGACATCCTGATGGCCTTGCTGCAGGAAGGAACTGGCAGCCCTTCTGGACACATATCACCTCGAGCTGGGCAGTCATCTGAGATCACCAGCAATTACATCAGGCTTCTCGCTCAGGGTTGTGCAACTCTCTAATTTTGAGTCTCTGGAGACCACTCAGATCCCAAATAGGTCCCTTGAGTTTAAAGCATGAATAACAGATCCCTTCAATGAACAAATAAAGAGCACATTGCCAGGCAGAAATGTCTAGAATGCCCCCCATTTCCCTGGGTAGAAAAACAGGCCAAGTTCAGCTGACTTGAACTTCAAACATGTTCAGGAAACCTGCAAGGTGCCTGAGGTTGTGTTGGCCCAAGGAGCATGGAGAGAAGACTTGCACATAAGAAAGAGAGCAGGCAGGGGCTGTCCCCGTGGCCGAGTGGTTAAGTTCACGTGCTCTGCTGCAGGCGGCCCAGTGTTTCGTTGGTTCGAATCCTGGGCGTGGACACAGCACCGCTCATCAAACCACGCTGAGGCAGCGTCCCACATGCTACAACTAGAAGGACCCACAACGAAGAATATACAAGTATGTACCGGAGGACTTTGGGGAGAAAAAGGAAAAAAATAAAATCTTTAAAAAAAAAAGAGAGCAGGCAGAACACGAGAAGACCATGAACAAGGTACGGCAGTTCAGGGGACGGGGGAGCAGAGATTAGTTCCGGCCTCGGGGACCAGAGAAGGCAAATATGCAGGACTCCCTCAAACTGTAAACTCACTGAATTTCCCACGTTTACTGAGGTGGAGGTGCAAGTTTGGTCTGTGTACACAGTGCCCAGAGAAGGCAAAGACATTCAGTATTCCCCGTGCACCACATTCCAGCCTCTTCGTGTGTATTAACTCACTTACCTCTCATGGTCACCCTATCACGTAATACCGTGACCATCCTCACCTCATGACTGAGGAAACTGAGGCACAGAGCAGGCAAGGCGCCGGGGTTCCCACCGTGAGCACGGTACAGAGGCGGGATCTGGACCAGGCTGTTGGCTCCAGAGTCCACGTTTTTTAACTGAGATGTGCAGCCACCAGAAAACGAATTTTCCTTAAATACGTCAAAGACATCATTTCCTACTGTTGGAAAGCATTGTGGGCCTTTGTCCTGCCCCCAACACCTCTGTGCTTCCCTTCTTAGTCTCCCACCCTGACTGGGGCCCCCTCAGTGCTGCCCCAAGATGCTCTGAGTCCCAGGCACCTCTCCGCCTCCTCCTGTGTCCCCTGCAGACCTCCGCCAGCCCCCCAGCTTCCTGCCCCACACCTCTGACCTCACCCCAGTGAACGATCGGCCCCACTACGCCCGGGAAAAAGTAGGAACATCAGACAGAACCACGCTGGCCTCTCAGCTCCCACCTGCTAAGGCAGCCACAGCCGCAGGCACCGTCCTCTCCCCACCCGCCCAGAGCCCCCTCCTGTGCCCAGGGCTCCACACGCCCCCCCAGCCCCACCTTCTTCTCCACAATCTCCAGCCTCTCTTTTCCGAAAGCCTTTTCATATCATATGTTAAACATTTTCAAGTCTATACCACTAAAAAGAAGGAGGAGAAGAAAGATGAGGGGGAGGAGAGGAGGACAATGACGACAAGGGGGAGGGAGAAGGGGGGACAGCCAGCACCGTCCACTTCACTTCCCCAAACTGTGAGGGGAGTGCCACTGACCCCGCCACGGCGCGGATGCAGACCCGCAGCCTCCGCGCACAGAGGACTCTGACACAGTCCATTTGTGGTCAGTCGGGACCCAGGCGCCTGGTTGCACCACCCGGGCTCTTAACCCCGTGTTGAGCCATCTCGTTCTCGCCCTTTCCAGGCTCTTCCCAAGCTGCCCCTTCCAGAAGGGTGCTCGGTGCCAGGACACCGAAGGGCGGTGAGAACGTCTCGCCCTTCGGTCCATCAGCTTCCCGTCATCAGGAGGGCCTCGCCTCCCCCAACGGACACTCGGGCTGGAGGCGCCCTTACCTGGGGGGCTGAAGGTGGCCTCCCACGTCTTGGAATTGTCCCGCGTGTACAGCTCCACGGAGCCCTTGCCACCGCTGGAGCAGATTTTGAACCCGTCGGAAATGACCTGTCCGCCATAAGCAGAAGGGATTGGTCTGGAGTGTTCTCCTTGTGTCTTCCAGAAAAAGGAAAATGTGACGCCTGAGGAAAAGGAAGGTGCTGGGTCATTATTAATGACAAGCAGAAGGGATTTCACCTCTCAGAAGCAGGCTGTTCTCTCTGCTCTTTATTTTTTATTTAAAAAGCAATTTCTTTTTCTCATTCTAGAGACAACGTATGTTCAACTCAGAAAATACAGACAATAATAATAGGTAATATTTATTAAGAGCTCACTAAGTACCAGGCATTTTTCCAGGCGTTTCAAATGAATTATCTCCTCTTAAATAGTATGAAAACCCTGTTACCATCCCCATCATGCAGATGAAGAAACTGAGGCCACTTTGCCCAAGGTCACTAAATGAGTGACTGATGAAGATTAGATTCAAACTCCTGAGTCAGATTAGATTCAAACTCCAGAGTCGGACCCCAGAGCCGCGAACGTCAATAACCCACACTGTTCTGTTTCTATTTCTCCTACTGAGGCATCCTTAGGGCAGCTCCCGCCAGAACCTCTTCTATTAGCATATTTTACAAAGAAAGGAACTAACTCAGGCTTACTGGTTTACAAACCACATTTTTTAAAAACTTACTATATCATAAACTTCCTCCGATGGCCATAAATATACTTTTCTGCCGTCATTTTTTATATCTGCACAGCATCGCATTCTAAACAGGTACCACAATCATTTTTAAGCAAGTCCTTGCTGCTGGGTCTTAAGGTTTCCTTCAACTTTTTATTTTCCAACAGAACTAGAAGCAGTTCACATGCCTTGAGGATGAATCCCAGTGGGGATTTCTAGGCAAAGGGGAAGCCCACTTGGGAGGGTTTGGATGTCTACAACTGTACGTTTCCGACAGGAACAGAGTGGGGCGCACAGAGGCCCTGGCAGCTAAAGTTTCTTTCAAGACGCCCAGCTTCCAGGTTCTTAGTGAGTCCCTAGCTCGGCCCCACACTGGGGCGAGGGTCCTGCTCCACGCGGACAACACAGTCTGGCTCAAAGGTCAGGATGATGGAGCTGGCCTGCTGCTTGATGTGTCTCCGTCACTGGAAGCAGACGGAGGGTGAGAACAAGGCCAGCTCTGGAGGGTGAGGACCCCACCCCACAATCACCCTGTGGGCCTGGGGCCAGCTCCTCTGTGACGGACAAGGGCCAGACCTGGCTGGAGCCTCGGCTGGATTTTAGGCTGCCCCTCATCGCCTTTGGAGCTGACTGCCTCCTTTCTGCCTCTCTGACTCCAGTCACTCTCACCCTTTCTTTGCACGTGAGTAAACTGTGCGTGTGCACATGAGAATGGGTGCACACACGTGTGTGTGCGCTAAGCCAGCAACCTGCCTGGACTCTGAGTGTGAAAGCTGGAAATAAATCCAGCTGCCTTGACCCTCCCACCCCGGCCCGGGCTCCGTGGAGAGAGAGCTTTGCTGATGCTGGGAGAGGACGGTGCCCAGAGCGGATCCCGACAGGCCGGCGATGGAGGCGGAGAGAAGAGGTGGAGGGCCATTTGCCACGGCCTTATTTACTTAAATGGCACCAAATTGAGCCTTCAGACCTTATCTTCAAATGAGATTATGGACACGGTCTTAGAGAGTCACTGAATTAGAAGAGGACATTTGTCATCAAGTATAAACTTGTGTCCCATTACAATCATCCTATTGTAATGCCTTATGAATCAACATATTTGTTACACATTGTTCAAATGTCTTGTGACAATATAACTGTGACAATTACATTACATCATACTTTTGTGGGTTCAAAGCCCTAATAGGATTAACATTAGTCTGTAAAACATAGTATAATTTTATAACCCTGGTTTGGAATTTCTCCATTTTTCTTTTTAACATAACAGAAACCTCAAAAAAATGGTAGGGGCCTGGACCTTTCCTGAGCTCTGTGAGGCTCCAGGGGAGAACACCAGGTCACAAGGGGTATGTCCTTAGGGCCACTGAGGAAAGCAAAGTCCTCAAAAGTGGCCTGTGACGTGGGTCCCCACAACAAAAGGACACTCAGAGTGCGGCTGTGCTGTCCCAGGACACAGCCTGCTCCCTGCCCAGGCGGCCGATGGAGGCCTCACAGCCCGGAGCATGGCCACCACCTCTGTCTGCCGTCACCGTGGCGGTGCGGTCTGGATACGCCCCACGGCCTCCTGCTGTGCTCTCCCCTCTCCGAAACAACCAGTTTCGCTGGGAAACCAATACAGTGCGTTGTGAAACTTCTGTTATGAAACGAATTCCCTGTGGGATTCATGGAAGTCAAATTTTTCCAAACACTTTTGTGTTTAAAAATTCCTTCCACTCAATCCTGCCTTGGCCAAATGTCTTTCTGTTCAGGAAGAAAAATAAAAATAAAACCTTCAATTTGGTGTTAGGTAAGCGAAGATCGAAGGCAAACAGTGGTGCCTATAAGCCAAGCTTTTCATTTTTGTTAATTCGACCTGCAAAATAATTGCTTCCATCTGGGGAATAGTTTATATTTAAATGTCAGCTGACATTTTCATAGAGTCTTAAACGACTCACAACGAGCCTTCTAATATTAGCATTTGCAGGAACTTTGTTTCATGCTCTTGGGGTCATTCATACAAAGAAGAAAAAAATCTGAAGGAAAAAAATAATCACAATATTGACAAATTGATTTGACAGTTTTTCTACTTATGAGCATTAAATCCTAGTTCATCCAAAAAATAAAGTGAGGAAAAGTTTTTCTCAACAAGACAAAAAAAGAAAAGAAAAATATCCAGATGTCACAGGAAAAGATGGATAAATTTGAGTGCATAAATATTATAAAATTCTGCAAGGCAGAAAATTTACCATAACAAAGTGAAAAGACAAATGACAATCCAGGAGAAAAATATTTATAAGACATTTAACAGTTAAGAAATTAATTTCCTTACTATATAAAGAACACTGTATAAAAAACAAAAGCATGATTCCTAGCATTTAGTGAGAACTTACGATGAGCAAGATTGACTAGTCTAAGACTTTTACGTGTATTAACTCTTTTAATCCTCCCAACAACCCTATGAGGTAGGTGTCATTATTTTCCCCATTTTACAGGTGAGAAAACGGAAGCACACAGAGGTAAAGTAACTTGTCCAAGGCCACACAGCTGGTGACAGAGTCAGGATTTGACCCAGGCAGCCTGGCTCTGGAGCCTGCACCTGGAATCCCTGTGCTATTCTGCCCTTTCCTTGAGACAGTGTTGTTTGGGAGAGGGCTCATCACTGAACTAGACCAAAAAAGATCAGCAGGGATTCCAGGGAGGAAAAAAGTGCACTGTAAAGACCTGGGCCCAGCGAGGAAGCCTTGTTGATGCACGGTCCTCCCTGTCTCTGTGGTGGGTGGGAAGGCAGCTGGAGGGGTGGGTGGGAACCTTTCCAGCAGACCAGCAGCTCTTCCAGGCCACAGACTCAGCACCACATCCTGTATGTTTGTGATTCAAAGTGGACCAGAGCAGGAGCAAGTCAGAGGAGGCGACCTGCAGGTGTTGTCGCTGCCCAGCCACCCATCCTCCCTCACCCGGGAGCAGCAGCCCCAGGTTCCTTGGGAGAACCATCCACCCCGCTCTCATTCCCTCGAGTTTAAGTGGGGCCGACCACTCACCCCAGGCTAACACAGGCTGGCCCGACCAGAATCACAGTGACGGTCCAGGGGTGGCCAGGCTCAGCTGATAAAATGGCAACCCGCAGCTTCTGGACCACCGTTGCTCTCACACCTGGAAAGCCTTCTTGAGAATGGAGGCAGAGCAACGGAGACATACAAAGCTCCGATGACAGCGTCTGAGCACCTGGGCCCAGCTTGTGGCAGACCGTATTTTCCAAAGAAGTCACAGCACCTCCCGTCCTGTCTACTTTCACGCCGTGACCTTGCCCATCTTCATCAAGACCCAGGGCCCACTCCTCCAGCTGCCCTCTGCCTGACCTGACCAAGAGGACAGAGCAGAAGCAACACCGGCCGAGTTGCAGGAGCAGTCACTGACTGCCCAGTCGCCCCTGCTGTCTGCCCCTTGGAGCTCCAGGCCAACGTGGACGAAGGCCAGGCTATGCTGCTGGAGAGAGGAACCAGCCAGAGGAGCGAGCGGTGCCCGAAGGTGCTCGGGCACCCTGCGCAGGTGAGCCTTCAGACGCCTCCAGGCTCGGCAGCTGGTACTGCAGCTGCCCGAGAGCCCCAGCAGGAACTGCCCAGCTGCACCCAGCCAGCCCAGAGAGCTGTGAAAGATCATACTAACTGCGCGGTGCGTTGCTGAGTTTGGGACGTGTTTGTAGCACGGCAGTAGATAACCAGACACAATCTTACCTGAAGCCATTCAGGCCCACCAGCCAGGAGTTCCCCTTTTTGCTTAAGCCCAGTTGAGTTTCTGTTGCTTACAACTCTTCAGCTGTCATTGGGCGATCACCAGAGGATGAGTTCCCTTCCTGATCCTGAGTCCCCACAAAGGCCGCCACAAGGAGGTGCACGTGGCTCCCTCCCTCCTGCCTGCCTGCTCTGGGTAGAGGGTTCTGGGAGGCTATGTGCATCCAGGAGGGAGAACAAGCAGACCCTCCAGCCTCTTCTGCTTACAAACCTGCCTGGTTCCAGCCAGGCGTAGCTCTAGGCCTCTGTGGGACAGGTGTCCACCCGCAATGTGATGACAACAGGAGACGAGCCTGTCCACAACTTTCCACCACGACAGCCAGCTGAAAGCAAGTTCCCATGAGAATCACCCCGAGTCAAAAGAGCAGGCTCAAGAAGGTTCTAGAATGGGAAACTGAGGGCATCAAAACCAGTGCCATCAGTTTCAGTTCAGGGCTAAGTTTTGGGCTTGGCTAACACCCATCCTGGTCAGCTCAGGCTGCTGTAATGGAACAAGCAGCCTGGCGGCCCGAACAACGACCCTTATTTCTCACAGTTCTCAGCCTGGAAGTCTGTGGTCAGGGCGCCGGCCTGCTCGGGCTCTCGGTGAGAACCCCCCTCCTGGTTATGTCCTCACATGGCCTTCCTTGGTATGTGCACACACAGAGAGAGAGCCCCTGTCCCTTCCTCTTACGAGGACGTCGCTCCCATCACGGGGCCCCACCCTCATGACCTCATCTAATCCTCGCCACCTCCCAAAGGCCCCACATAAACTCATCACATCAGAGAGAGGGTTTCAAAATAGGAGTCTGGGGGGACACCACATTCAGTCCATAGCAACACCCTCATTCATTCATTCATTCGTTCAACAAACGTTTACTTAGTGGCTAGCACGCATCAAAGTCCATAAGCGAGGGTCTGGAGACAGAAAGGTGAAGAGACCCAAGGTCCCTGGGCTACTGGGACTATCAGGCAGGGCAGCGGTCACACAGGAGTCCTGCAGCGACACTGTGATAAGAAGGAGACCGTTAGTGAGCGACAGGGCGCCGTCTGCCCTGGAGGTCAGGAGAGGCTTCCCGGGGCCAGTCACTTTGGAACTGCGATGGGAAGGAGATGGGGTGATGCTCAGATTCAAGGAACCGACTCGACGTCAGTTTTGTGGCAAGATATGGTGAGGCCGGAGAAAGAGAAGCAGAAAAGTCGGCACGTGTGGTGGGCGTGGGCCGGGCGCAGTGGCCGCTGGCTCGGTCGAGGTTCGAGGGGAGGCCCGGCCTGCCCCTCAGCGTTGGCTTCCCCCGGCAGCCGCGACGAGTCCCCGCCCGGATGGACGACGGTGCCCCCACACAAACTCCTCTCCCACGGTTCTGAAGGGAGCAGGCACCGGCTCCCTCAAGGTGTGGCGGCCACACCCCCCAGGAGGCTCTGGGGAGAATCTGCTCCTTCCCTTTTCCGGCTTCTAGAAGCTCTGTGCTCTTTGGCTCGCAGCAGCCCTTCCTCCGTGTGCAACTGACTCTGCCCTTCTACCCCCTTGCCAAGGACCCCCGTGATGACACTGGCCCCACACAGATGATCCAGCTTTCTCCCCGTTCGAGATCCTTGACTCAGTCACATCTGCAAACTGGGTAAAGGGTGCGTGGGATCTCTGCGTCTTATTTTTCACAACTGCACGCTAATCTACAATTATCTCTAAGTAAAAAGGCTTTTCGAAAGAAAAGAAGAGACTCAGCTAGGTCGGGCAGGCCTCTAATCTGAACTGGCTGCTTCAACTGCCAATTGCACAGGACGTCTCGGTCAGGGAAGTCAGGCGTTCTCCCAGCTTTGGCTAAGAGAGGCTTCCCAGAATTGGGGCCTTGGTTTCTTTATTTGTAAAATGAGTAGAGGATGTCAAGGGAATCTCCCAACTGTAGGATTCTGAGGGGGTTTTCCACGCAGTAGGGCGCTGGGCAGGAGAAGAGAAGTGAGCATGCAGGCTCTGAGCTGAGCCTCCTCGATGCGGGACAGCCACCTGGCAAGCGACCTCAGAAGAACTCAGTGGGGAGCGAAGCAAGGGTGGGAGACGCAGGCGTTCTGGCTACAGAGAAAGGTGCCAGATGCCTAGTGGCAGCCAGCCAGCAAGGTTGCTGCCTCAGGTCCCAAACTCTGACTTTGTCAGATACTATAATGTAACCTCTACTCCTGCGTGTCAGCCTAGTGCTGGCTGATAGGTCAGTTTATACCCACAAATTTTTGAGTCGATAACTCATCCTGTGGTCTTGGACACTT
This sequence comes from Equus asinus, assembly GCF_041296235.1. NCBI lineage: Eukaryota > Metazoa > Chordata > Mammalia > Perissodactyla > Equidae > Equus > Equus asinus. The sequence goes on from NC_091797.1 coordinate 70,594,100, forward strand.
TTACAGGAGAATTTTAGCACACGGACGTGCCTTTTTCTAACACAACTCATATATAAGAAGCTTCTTCCCTTCTCAATTGTCTCAGTTCTTCTGATGGTGACAGCAGAAAGTCCATTTATACATAGCTGCAGTTGCTCATCCCCATTTTAACAAAAAAATGCCACATCTCAAATTTAGCCTTTGGGGTGCAATGATCCCCAGGGAGAATTCGATAACACAGGTGTCTCCTACTTATGGGAATTATTATTGGTCTTTGATTCATGGGAGTGACAGAAAGTTTCCCTTTCGATTAAATCTAAGTGGGTAAAATTTAAAGAAAAATACTGAGTATTATAATAGTTCAAGTAGTAAAGGTATATGGTAAAAAATTATAAAAGGGGTTTAAAAATGAGTAAAATTTAAGAATCACTAGTCTTAAAAAACATCCTACCATTATTGGAAATTTAGATAATTGCATCACTCAACCTGAACCAATTAAAGTAAATAACCCACCCTTGGATTTATTCCTTGGCATAAACACCATCCTGCACTGCTGTCTGATAGTCTGTGTTGCGTAAGTTGAGTTAAGGGGCTGACACGCGATTTTAATGTCCTCACATTAGGACAGTGAGGACAGAATTATGTCTGGCTATACAAGCTTCCTTGGTACAATTTCCAAGCGATCTACTATCATCTGTTGTCAAACTGTGCAGAGCCAGGAGCTGAAAAACATGAGGAGAACGGCTCAAAAGACTTTCTTATTCATCCTAAAAATCACGTAACAATTGAGGAGCACAAAGCTGGGCTATGTAGGGTCGACTGTCAAGAAAGTAGACCTTACTCTTAAAGTAGAAAAGTTAAAAGGTATCAACTCCATGGCCCAGAGCCAATTGCCTTCTCTAACAACATCTGGTTTCGACTTGACAAAGACGAGCTGTGGAGATGGTGAAGCTTCAACATTAAAAAACAATCCTTAGACTGTTTTTTCCAGCTCCATGATTAGAAGATGAGAAAGTGACAATCACATTAGGTGGGAGAAACGATACAGTAAAGAGCGAAATCTGGAGGGAAGAAGAACCGAAAGTCACAGTGATGGAGAATCTGGGTAACAGAAAAGACCCTGGTGGGCGATGAGGATTTCCGTCTTCAGCCATATCTGTGGGAAATGGTAGGAGACGCGTGATGTATGAAATGCGTGGGAGAGACACACGGGGTAGTGTATCTAGACTTCAGTGTGACCACAGAGGCAGTGCACTCAGAGGGCATCCGGCCAGGAAGACCGTGTCCTGAGTGACACAGCCACGCGGCTTCATGAAGGCAGGGAACGTGCACTCACACACCCTCTCGCAGATCAAGCCTTTTGTATATCAAATACTCATTTCCACCCACCCCCAAAAAGGCTCTCGCCTACCTCCTCCTGAAATACCGGGCAGCAGGACTGTCTGTCATTGCCCCATCTGATAGAAGACACGCGGATGAGAAATGGCTCCTGCTTCTCTTCTCACTGCTCTTTAAGAGAGGACAATGCAAGCCATCACCGTGACTGGCAACTGGCCTTCAGTCTCTGCAGGCGAGGCACTAGAGAGTGGTGGAGACTGTGGAAAGGCGACTATCAGACCTTTCCAAAGGGAAGTCACCCCTCGGCTCTAACCAACTGCTGCCTGTGGGCAGGCAATATTGCTGGGTTCCCTTTTTATTAAGAAAAGTCAGAAGTGTAGATTTTGGGGGATGATATTTTCTCATATGAATTGGATATTAACTTTGAAAAAGACCCTTTAAATACTATAAGAGGCTCTGTTTCTGGAAACGTAGTGAGCTAGGATGTTTGGATCCACTCATCCCACTGAAACAAGTTAGAAAGCTGGTGAAAGGATAAAAACTGAGAGAACCAACGTAACGCCCCCAAACAAAACCCATTTGTGGGACAGAGTCAGCCCTGGCCAGTTTTGAGATGCGGTCCGTGAGGACCACCTGGAAAGCCTTGCCAAAAAAACAGATTCCCAGCCTCGCCCGTGGAGATCTGGAGTCAGTAGGTCCTGGGGTGGAGCCCGTGAACTTCTGTTTTCAGTGATCTCTGTAGCTGACTCTGCTGCCCACGGTGCGTAAATGATCCTCTGGGACACACTGCAGTAAGTCACTGTGTATCTCTAGACATGTCTTGCTCTCCTCTGGGCCTCAGTTTCCCCATCTGTAAAATGAGTGTGCTGAATGAATACTTCTCTGAGGCCATCTGCTCCACCATGCTTTCCAATGTCCCCGTAACCCCAGATCGGAAGAACACAGCAGCTGGATCCATGCCCAGCCTGTATCTGCCAGACCCCTCTGGAAATTTCTATCCTGAAACTCAATCCTGCAAATATGTTAGCATTTTGTTGACAGCTTTTTGAATTTAGTAACCTAATGCAAAGGGTAAAAAAGTCGTATCAAAGCTGAGAGGAAGAGAACGTGAACAGTGAGATTTTCCAGCTGCTGTTGCAGAGCCTTCTCGGAGTCTATAGGCAGCGGAAGTTCCAACGCACGAGAGGAACAACGAAGCGCATTTACCGAGGGAGGAAAGGTAAAGGCGGGAGTGACACAGGAAGTCTATCTTCCCAAGACGAGCCGAAGCAGAATGAGAAGTAATGGGTGGGAGTTACTCACAATAGAATTTAGTCCAATATCAGAAATAACTTTCTAAATGTCAAAGGAGTGCAAAAATGGAATGGGCCCCTTTAGCAATGGTGAGTGCCTCATCAAACTCTTGATGGGGAAGAAGTCAAAGGGATTTAAGCTTCAAAAAGATAGTTTGATAGACGGATCGGTTCAATAGATACGTATTGAGCATCTATAGTGCTGATTTTCATCCCAGAAACGACAGCAATGACCAGGACAGACGTGGTCCCTGTCCTCGCGAAGCTACAGGCTGAGTAAGGAAGACGGGCAATGCCCGCAGGCCTTCACTGATGCTGCCGGTGCAGAGAGGAGTGAGCAGGGAGCTTCGAGAGCAGACAGAGGAACTCCCCTGGTCTGCAGCTCGTCCTTGCAAACGAAACACTGGAGCTGAGCCCTCACAGTCTACAAGGTGAGTGAAGAAGGTGCTAGAACTTTCCAGGGAGGGGTCCTTCCTACTTTGAGTTTCCCCACTTTGTGCTCACTGGTCGTGGGAGCTGAGGGACAGACATCTTGGTATTTAAGGCACACTGATTGTGTTAATGTTCAAGAATGGCCAGACATCCAAACAGCCTTTTTCACTCAAAAGCTTCCTGCATTTGCACCCAGTGTGCATGAGAACGCTTCCCCAGAAGGAACCATTTGCCAAAAGGCAAGAACCATAGTCAGCTCACGGAAATGAAGGAAGGTGGAAAAGCAGGTGGAGAAAAGCTCTGGGCAAGGAAAGACGGCAGCGGAAGAGCTGGGAGTGGGTGGTCTGGCAGAGAAAGAAGATTCCATTTTCTATCTGAGAACTGAGAGGGAGACAGCTATTGCTCAGATGTTTTATTCCTTTTTGAAAAGCTCAAAGTCCAACTTTGTCTCCTAAAACATTTCTTTCTTTAAAAAATCAGCTGAGGGGCCGGTCCCGTGGCCGAGTGGTTAAGTTCGCATGCTCCACCTTCAGCGCCCCAGAGTTTCACCGGTTTGGATCCTGGGCGTGGACATGGCACCGCTCATCAGACCACGCTGAGGCAGGGTCCCACATGCCACAACTAGGAAGACTGACAACTAAAATATACCACTATGTGCTGAGGGGATTGGGGGAGAAAAAGCAGGGGGGGAAAAAAATAAGATTGGCAACAGTTAGCTCAGGTGCCAATCTTTAAAAAAAAAAATCAGCTGAAAATATGAACAGAGACCACAAGAGAATTTGGAGCTAAGAAATATGAAAACAGTTGATCTTTTGGACTGGGGGTGGGGAGCATCTCTCTCTTTATTCGGTTTTATTTTTTTAATAATGGGTTATAAGTTTGTGTCCACCATCACCACTAAAAAAAAAATGTAGAGGAGATCAATGTGTCTAAGAAGGATAATTCAATGTTTCCTGCATTTTAATCCCTCACAATTTTCATCGTATATAAATACCACCTATATTATTATTACGAAACACTGTCTTTAAGTCAACCCATTTTTAAAGCTTACCACTTACTGAAGTCCTGTCCTAAATAATATCTATGAAAACACATTTGTGATGAGCTATTTGTGTTAAAATAAAAACAGAACCATTAATTTTTTAATTGTTCCACATGCCCCTGAAATCATCTCACATCCTTCATGTGTGACATAGATGTTAATTTGGAAAATGCTGGACAGACCTTCCCATGAAGCCAAAGTTCACAGCTCTTTCTACCGCCCTAAGCTGCTGTCGGTCTTGTTTTTTCTGAGAATGATGTGAGTTAATCCACGTAATGGGATTAGATAGCAATTGTCATCTAGTAAGCCCTTAACAATTGAGGGTCATTATCACGATTAGTCCAACCAGGTCAGCCCCTGTCAGAGGGTCAGTCTCAAAGCGGGCAAACTGGTATTCTCCTTAGGACAATATCCCAGTGAGAGAAGAGAAGTGTGGAGACACACACAGGGGTTATCAACCCACGTGGCCTCTCAATAGCGGGGCCAACCCGTGCCAGGAATACATTAGTTCTTCTAGTTTTCACAACAACTGCACGAGGAAGGCACTTTTATTGACCCATGTTACAGATAAGGAACGTGGACTCAGAGCTTAAGCAGTGGCCAAGGTCACCATAGAAAGGACTGGAATGCTGGCCGTCTGACCCGGGATCCCAAGCTGTTAAAGTGCCTTGTGTCCCACTGGCTCTAGATTGAAAGGGTGGAGAAGGCCACGCTGACCCGAAGGGTCAATGTCCATTATGATGGGGTCACCACTGTTGTTCCGCCCAATGGGGGGGGGGGGGCGGATTTCTCGAGAGAATCCAGAAATCCTTACCTATATGGGAAACATTTCTATTTTTCTATGTTGGTAGCTAATTGAAAATTTTTAACTCGATGCCTGCCAAACCAAGCACAGCCGCAGGCCCAGGCAGCACAGAGGCTCCAGGCTGTGATCTCTGAGTTCAGGTAGAACTTTCTGATAGCTCTGATTTCCAATAGCCATGCTTCCCCACTGGGCTCATCACTGTCACCCCCAAAGGCTGGTGATCCAGGACAGTCCCCAATCCTTGGCATCTCCGAGACCTTCGCCATTCGTATCCCACATGAAATACACTTCAGTCCGTAGCCAAACTGTGGAGACACCTTTCCTCGGAAGAGAAGCAATCCCCGGAGTCTCAAGCGAAACCCACGCTGAGACTCCCGTGCCTCCCTGAGCCGAGGCGGGAAGGGCGAGGCCCGGGCCCCACTGCCCCCGGGTTCCCTCGGTCCCTGCCGCTGAGGCGGGCTTGTTTTTAATTTAGAGGAGTAAACAAGTCTGGTGTGTTTACAGGACTGCTTGAACTCGGGAACAGCTCAAACGACGGATTTATAAACCTGGCCGTGGTTTTGGACCTCAAAACCATTTCTTAAAATTCTGGGTTCCGCAAAGTCCAAAACGTACCCTCCCACATGTTTTCGGCTTGCAAAACTTTTATTTATTTTTTTGGGATTTAGTCCCTGAGTCCCAGAGTCGTGTACAATGAATTCATCACCATGATGTTTTGAAGGATGTCCAAAACCCCTTTGAGCTATCAGAAAGACTTACATTAAACTTTATTTTTCCTAGAAATAAAATTTTTAATTTTGCTTACAATAATGGAACTGGAAGGCTTGAGGCCGATTTGGACAGCAGAGTACAATTTCCCAGAAAGTTTTGAAATGTGGCTCAGATGTCCACGGTTTGAAGTTCAGATACTAGAGCGCAAGTTACTTTCCACAGCAAAAAAAAAAAAGGAATAGATTCCTAACTCGTCTCTTGCATGTATTTGTTGCATCCATGGTTTTATTCCAAGCACAGGAGGAAAGCACTTGCCAGGGCAGCTCTCTCCACCGACCCCCAGGCTCAAGGGCCGCGAAGGAAGCAAAGCCGTGGCGCCAGCCTTAAAAGGCCTGCCCTGCCCAGACCCGTCGTCCACACCCCGCGGCCAGAAATAACAGCGCAGGAGCCACACCATCAATTCACTTCCCACACACGCCACAGCCCCGGCCACGTCCCACGTGACAGCACTGTGTCGGTTTTTTAGGGAGGTTTTTTTTTTACTTTGCTTTACGAGATTAAATATTTTGATCTCAAAGACAGTGTTTTAATTCTTAGTCTCCAGAGCAAGTCTCCTGTTAGGGTGCTGGGTGCCTGCATCCCATCTCTTGCCTGCCCTCAGACCCATGGGTGGCATTTACAAGCATTCTGCACCTGAGCAGAACTTCACATTCACATCCGCCAGGGCGGGAGGAGCAGGTGCCAGCAAAACGCATTGGAAAGAACCCCAGCGGGCGCGCACTCACCCTCAGGGCCGCACTGGGCGGGGTTGCTGAGGCAGGAGGCGTTGTACCGGCTGTAATACAGCAGTGTGACTCCTTTCTCTTCTTTGAAGTAAATGCCCTTGTTGACCTTTCCTTCTACGATATCTGAGGACGAAGAATGACAGCATCGTGTGTTAATAATCTTATGAGATTAAAAGTCTAAAGACGTGTCAGACTTACAAACAACTTATATATAAATACACTGTATTATTGATATTTACAATACATTTATATTTGATATTTAATTATTAACTAAATTATAAGCAATGTATAAGTTGTGAATGTTAAATATTAAATTAATATTTTATCATATTATTATTTTATCATTAATTAGTATTATATTACTGTATAATACAAAGAATACTATAATGATAACATAATTATTATATTTACCAACAGTTGAGTTACCAGCAGCGATGTGATTATAATCCCTTACTGTCCTAAGCTTTAATTCCGTCTCCGTGCTCCATGAGGCCTCCCCACTGCCATCTTCACACTGAACTTTCCAGCAAAACAGCTGGATACAAGTTTGAACATAAACTACAGCTGAACTCCCTCTCCTTTTGAGTCCTAATTGAAAGCCCCGAATCCTAGACATGGGGACCCATGATTTTTTTTTTTTTTTTTGAGGAAGATTAGCCCTGAGCTGACTATTGCCAATCCTCCTCTTTTTTGCTGAGGAAGCCTGGCCCTGAGCTAACATTCGTGCCCATCTTCCTCTACTTTATATGTGGGACGCCTACCACAGCATGGCATGCCAACCGGTGCCATGTCCGCACCCAGGATCCCAACTGGCAAACCCCAGGCCGCTGAGAAGCGGAACGTGCGAACTTAACCGGTGTGCCACCGGGCCGGTCCCTCACGATTTTAAAAGAATCTATTTTCAGACTCTAGGAGGAAAATGCAGAGTTACGTTTCAGATCGTCCCTGAGGAGCCTGCCAGCGATAAGACTGAGGGCGGCGAGTCCTGGCTGGGACACACTCTGTCATCATTTTGTTTTGTTCTATTCCTATAGCAGATGTACCTGATGGTGTGAGTGTGAGGTAAATGGTTTACAGAATTGATAAGTGGAGACTATAAAAACCAAAAGTGATTAGGAATTTATTGTTAACTGGGGTCAAAGTCGCCTAGATACCTTCTCTGCCGTGTGGGCACGTGCCTGGGGCTTCCACCAGCTGAAGGTGTGCAGAAGAGCTGGTGGGGTCCTCCGACCTGACCACTACGCCAGCTCGGGTTGTCCAGCAACCACAGCCATGTGGAGAACCGGCTCGAAGGTTCCAGTGTGCCTCCTCACTGTTTGCAAACGCCATACTTTTTTTCTATCTCATTTATTGCTGGGGGAATCCATATATTACAAAATTAAATGGACAACTAGCAGTTGCATAATTGAGTTAGGCTGTATAAACCCCTAAACCAGATTGCTTGATTGGAAAAATTAATTTTGGAAGCCAAACATTTCACAGTTGAAGCAATCAGGTTCTGTGTTGAAAGAAGATCAAGGAATGTCACCTAAGTGATCTGAAATGACTCTCTATGCTGCTCTGATAGCAGCCACAATCGCTACCGTCCCTTTTGCTTTGAGCCACGTAGGGAAAATAGGAACCATATGGGCTCTGGGGGTTATTAAATAAGATAATAATTTAACCATGACTCTTGTGAGTGTGTGTTTTATAAAACAGCTTCTAATGATTACCAAAAAATTCCAGCTACAGAAGAAACGCTGATTTTAATATTTGTAAGAGATCAAATTTTTGATGAGGTATTTTTAAATCAACTTTAACTTTCCATTCAAAGGGCATGCTTTTCCTCTCCTGAAGAATATAATCCATTTAAAAATTCAAACAATTTCTATTTTTAGAAAATGTCTCATCTTCTGTGTGTTTTGTTCTGGAAAGAAGCAGCTCGTCTGGAAGATCCTGGTGGCGTGAAAGCTCATTTGCACCCCCTAACATACTGGCCTCAGTGACACTTCCTCAGACCTAACTCGAAGTAGTTATTTCAATACCCTGGATCTTCGCGGTTTTCTTGCACATCTGCTCATTTTCTAGCCAAGATGAGTGAATTTATGGAGGAACAAAGTGAACTGGCCTTTAAATTCATTGTAGATCCCAACTCGACAGAACACAGAACAGAAACACACAAGTGCTCACCTACAGTCGCAGAGAAATTTGAGTAGGCAGAGTCATTGGTATACACAAAGGTAGAATTATGGGAAGGAAGCACAGTGAGGTTGTGGGTTCGCAATGCTGGGTGGAACGACAAAAGAAAAAGCACAGCAAATGAGTGACACAAAACAAATGGAACCAACATATCTCTCAACTCAACATGCAGCAAGAAGCGTTCCTCTCATCCAATGAGCATCTCGGATTTTCTCTTCTGACCTCACCTCCCTCCGACCTCCACCCCCTCAGTCAACCTCATGGTCAACTCCAGTGGCCCCGTTCAGTCTCCAAGCTAGGGCGTGATTTGAATTCGGCCACACACGTCAGTTCCAATTTGCTGGCTCCAGCTCCCCTCCAGATACTTAGTTGAGAGATATGAAATTGAACTTGGCCATAAAATAGCCTTAACAAAAGGATTAATGGTTGTGATGTCACGAGAACTGACGACACAGAAACACAGCGTGAAAACAACTCCATGATATGATAACAAATGGACGAAACGACAGAGAATTCAGCAACAAATAACACAGCTGCACATCCACGAAACAACTCCCAGAGCTGCTCCACTGTCTCCAGCAGCAGCATGTGCTCATGGAGTCGATCCTCTTTTTTTTCTTAAGAAGCCTGTAATCGAATTGAAATAGACCAGCATAGCATTATACCATAAAGCGTGGATCCAACAGAAAAGAGCAGTGAAACCTCTACTGTTCGGGTGTTTGGGACAAAAGTTAATATAATTAGAGTTTTCTGGGAAATGAGTACATTGGGAGAACAAAATTCGACCACAATGTAATTGTATCTGAGTAATTATATCATCTTATAAGAAGAATTTTTTATCAGTAAAGATCCTCAACCAGCATGTCACTGGTTTAATCACAACCATGAGTTGAGTTGAGGGCGTGAGGAGAGAAATCCAGTGATGGTTATTCATCCTCTCGTTTAAAAGAACTCCTAAAATGTTAGTGTCTGTGCCCTAAACAATGAACTATTTTGAAATGTATTTCCACTTGGTGGAATGATCCCCTTTCCAAGGCTTTAAAATAAAGGCCCTGAGAAAAGAAAGCTAGATTATAACCAGGAGAGGCAGTTCACTGTAACCCGAGCTGGGCCTATAATCAGCTTCCACAGGGATGTTGTTCCTCCCTGCAGGGCTGACTGTTTGGAGAAAATGTGGAGCTTTAAGACGGTTTTCAATTGTGGTCACCGTCACCACCAGCTACGCAGGCGAGCAGGAGGTGACGCTGACAGAGGGAGAAGGGCATTGCACACCAGACAGCACCCCCGGGGAAGCCCCTCTAAGGCCCCCAGCAGCACAGACCAGCTGTAATGCTTCTCATTTTGCAGATTTTAAGGGAAACGTTCTAGAATCTGAAGTGGCAATTTACGGCCGCACATGAAGTCACAAGAATAAGGAAAATGCCAGGGTGCTGGTGTGGGAAGCAGAGTGATCAGCAACATGCAGGGTTTCTAAAGGACTTCGTCCCACAGATACCGCTACAGACACGGTTTGAGCGTGTGCTGGGACGGCTGTGCGGGAAACCCCTCACTGTATACATCAGCCGCTTGACATAACTCAGAGCAAAAAGGAAATAAAATGTTAAAGCATCGCCATCACTCGAAATTAATACTTTTAAGAAGGTTCTTATTAGAATGGAAAAGAAGTGTTCAGGGAAAGCTGAGGGTTAAACTCCTTCTGGCAAATGTCAGAACTGAGTCAGTTAGGGACTCTAGTTTCATGGAATTGGGGACCATGGGAAGCATCTGAGGTGATGTTTGGTCTTTTCAAAGGGGCGCTGCCGTGATGAGCAGGGAAGCTGACTGGCAGCTGGGGTACTATTCCTGAGTGACGTGCGACCCCTGAACATGTGGGTTAGTCTCACTTGCCACAACCTTTGGCACTGGCTTCAAAAGGGCCCTGTTTGGACAGGCATGTAGATTATGTCAGTTTTGCCTAATTAGAAAACATACATCTGGACTCGTACGCAGATAGATCCATCACCTACAGTTTAAGCTTAAAACAGCTGCTTCTGTTTTAAGGTTGCTGGGCAAAATGCGCATTTTAATAATATTTTGAATTCTAAATTCTGTCCTTCAATCATAGAAATATATAAAAGTTCTTGTAAAATACTTCACAACAACAATGACTGGAGGGCAGCTACACAAATGTTTGTTAGTCCCCATCGTCCTGGCTTCAGAGCAGATGCTGTTCACATCTGTCTCTCCTGGTGGCCCCTGATGCCCCAGAGCCACCCACTCCTCTGCCTCAGTCATCGTCACCACACATGTCTACCTCCAGTTGTATCCTGAAGCTCATGGATCCCCTCCACATTTTCCAACGGCCAGTAATGGGAAGCAGAAGCCAAGACCTCAAACCCTTGGGGGGAAAAAAGAATAAAAATGTTAAATCAGCCTCAGGAAGGAAAGAGGTAAAGACAAAGAACTACTTACCATCTACATCGTGATCTGGGGGAGAGTGAAGATCACAGCGACCACAGAGGGTATTAAAAGGCATATGAATAAATTCAATCCCCACTCCTGGTTAAGAAAAAACTCTTAACAAACTAAAAATTTAGAAATATTGCCTTAACAGGATAAAATATGATAAATAGGACTCGAGAGATACTTTTTAACCAAGGAAAACAAAAGCCACCCTGCCTTGTGGTGCCCCACTAGAAGCAGGCCCATTATTGTCAGGAAAAGACAAGCACCCCCATTATCCATCATTACTGAATATTGTGCTAGAAGAGATACCAATGCAATCAGACAAGAGAAAGAAATCAGGTAGGAACAACTTTTTTTTTTTTGAGGAAGATTAGCCCTGAGCTAACTACTGCCAATCCTCCTTTTTTGTTGAGGAAGCCTGGCCCTGAGCTAACATCCGTGCCCATCTTCCTCTAGTTTATGCGTGGGATGCCTACCACAGCATGGCTTGCCAAGTGGTGCCATGTCCACACCCGGGATCTGAACCCGAGAACCCTGGGCCACTGAGAAGTGGAAGGTGCGAACTTAACCACTGCGCCCCTGGGCAGGCCCCTAGGTAGGAACAACTTAAAAAGAGGAGGAAACCAATCCCAATATTGTGCCAGACACTGTGTGAGTGCCTTTACCAACCCTTCCTCATTTCATTCTAACGATAATCTACAAGACAACTGTGGCCTATTTGTAAAGACAAGGACTAAGATGCTTCCTCGGAAACCACCCAGCCGGCCGGTTTCAGACGCGATGCTCATATATAAGAATTTCTAGGTTTGGTCCCGATCTTTCCATTGTCTCTGCTGCCTCCATACTAAAAATTAATCTTTTCAGAACTTCCTTTCTGATCTTTGTTCTTTGAGCAGACATAATTTTGTGCAGATATATTATTGTCTCTTCTGCTCTTCCCACTTCAGGCCATATGAATTGCTTCATTTATTTACTGCCCTCTCGCCTTCCTAATGGAGCTCAGGGAGCAGGCCCTGGAGGGGCTGCCCCACCACAGACTCAGCCGTTCTCCTAACGAAGCTTCCCTGGGCTTCGTTCTCCACCATTAGTTCCCAGAAGTGGAAATAACAGTCCAGATGACTCAATAATCATCAACGGCCCCAGATGTCTGCCAGATCACAGAAAAGTCAAACTTAATAAAGTAATCTTTGTGTTATTCATAGTAACAAAAATTTTTAAAGAGGAGATAATGTGATCATTATTTTCAAATGATGTATGCCTGATAATCAAAATGAACAACTATTACCAACAAGAAAAGAATTTGCTAAACGAAAAACTGTGACAAACAACGAAAGAATCTAGTAAAGAGGCTGACACAGATTTAACATGCAAATGTCAGTCGCTTCCCTGTATTTAAACCGCAATGCTAAAAAGTAACAGGAGAAAAGTTCTCATTTATAAATGTGGCCAAGATAGAGAAGACATTAAAGAAGAAAAGAGTAAGAACTGTACCCAATTCTCAACAAGAAAACAATGAAATAATACTGAGGCATGGAATAGGATCCTTGAATAAATGAAGGGCTTAACCTATTCCTGGAAAAGAAAATGCAAAATCATAAAAATATCAACTATCTTTTAGGTAATATACAACTATCGGGAAATTTGTCATAAGAATGCTGAGAGTTTTATGTGTGAGAGAAAGCTGATTATGGAGCTTGCATAGAAAAATAAATAATCAAGAATAACCAACAAAATCTGGGGAGGAAACAGCAAGGACAGTGAGGGGAGTAGCAAGAGCAGCTATTAGGATGCATCTCAGAGCCGGGAACAGAGACAACCTGGTCCCACATGTGAACAGACAGGTCAGCGGGCAAAACCCATGAACCTTCCCAAGCACAAGGGAAATCTGAGTTTATGATCAAGGTGGTATTTTAAATTAGAGGAGAAACGGTATTCAACAAAAGGTATTAGAACCCATTAACCATCTACGAAGAATCAAGATCCCCATCTCACTGTTTATACCACAGCAATTTCCAGATGGATCAAAGTTTACACGTAATAAAATAAAATATAAAAACTTCTGAGGAAATCAGGTTATAAATTTGACTACATAAGTTTCTTAAATTTCTGTACAGAAAAATAAATCAAGCTAAATCAAACCAGGGAACGATATGTATATAACGCATAGGGCAGAAATATGCTGATTTCTTTTTAAAGAAATGTAACAAATTTATGATATTAATAAAACTCCTATTATTAAGAAAATTTAAACCAACAGAGTACTGGGGCAAAGGACATAAAAAGACAGTTCAAAGAAAAATAAATGCAAATTATTTTTAAATATATGCAAAGACGTACAACCTTGCTCATAATTTTTAAAAGCCTGTTAAAACTACAATGAGCTAGCCTATCACAGCTCACAGCTCAGACTGGCAAGTAAAAGTAGACACACTAAGTCGGCAAGCTCTACCCTTTTTCGGTGGGATTCAGATCAGCATAGCCTTTCTGGAGGGCGATGTGGCAGGACCCACCCAAATTTTAGGTGCACTTTCCCTTAGATCTCATAATTCCACTCGGAGGAATTTATTCCAGGATACACTCGCGTGTGTGATCAAAGACCTGTGCACACAGTATTTCTTGCTGATTTTTTTAATAGTATGAAAAGCCTGCAAACCACCTAAACCCTCACCCACAGAGGGCTGGCTAAACCAATACAGAACATCTACGTGTGGGACTGGCCTGGACTGGGGCAAATGGTGAGGCTACGATATAGGATGTTCTCTAAGTTATGCTGTTAAGTTAAAAAAACCAAGGTGAGGGGGCTGGCCCCGTGGCCGAGTGGTTAAGTTCGCGCGCTCCGCTGCAGGCGGCCCAGTGTTTCGTTGGTTCGAATCCTGGGCGTGGACATGGCACTGCTCGTCAGACCACACTGAGGCAGCATCCCACATGCCACAACTAGAAGAACCCACAACGAAGAATACACAACTATGTACCGGGGGGCTTTGGGGAGAAAAAGGAAAAAAATAAAATCTTTAAAAAAAAAAAAAAAAACCAAGGTGAGAAAAAAAGGTGTGTACTATGAACTATTTGTGTAAAATACAGTTGTTCAGCGGGCAGGGAGGGAGAGAAGCAGAGAAATGGAGAGGGAGAGGTGTTTGCACGGATACCCTGGAAACTGATAATGGTATTTTTGGGGTGAGGAAATTGAGGAACTCGGTATGAGGAGGAAGAAGAAGATTATTGTTTCATTATCTTTCTGTTCTATTTGAATGTTTGGACCAGTATTCCTTTAAAAAGCATGTTAGGACTTTTCTTTCACAATTAAAATGACCATAGGTGATGTCCATACTAAATTTTCAGATGAAAATGGAAGCATTCCATCTCATATCTGAACTTCCGCCTACAGGGTGCAAACATCTAGACATGTCCAGATCACTGGCTCCATTCTTCAGTTTGCAGCTGTGGGGCCGTCTTTTCAAAAGTGTTAAGTACATGAGTCCACATGTAAGCCCAGTACAATGCTGTTCTCTAACCTGGCCTAAGGACAGGTAGGGCTCCAGCCACCTGACCATGCACAGCGCAGAGACACGACTCCCGCGCATGCCCCGTGGGAATGGTCCATTCTAGTAATACAACACTGAGAATCTGAAAGGTAAACATCCAAAATACTCGTTTTCATTTCCACCATGCTTTTTTTCCCTAAAATCTAGGATATTCATTTTGAAGAGGGGAAAATACCATTGACTTATTCAATTCATCTGAGGAAAAAAATTGGAAGAGGAAATAACATCTGTTGTACAAAGAACAGATGTTGTATCTTCAGAATCCTCATCTTCATAAAATAAGCCCTGTGGATAATAAATCCTTTCTTATCCTCTCCATTTACAAATGGCTACAGTTCATCTTGGGCAGAAACGCTCAAGATGAGTAAAGAGATGCCGTCTCGTTCACATGGAAAGATGCACCCCGCAAGCTAGCCAGAGTCCGCAGCGTCAGTGATGAGAAGAGCAGCTTGGGATCCGAGGGGAGCCTGCTAGTCCATGTCACTCACTGCAGACACAGTAAAACACCCACTCAGTTGCCCCAGATGGCTGGTAACTAGCAACACTGAGTTAATCCTACAGACTGGAAATAAGGAATGGAGGGGTTGCAAACTGAAATATCCACAGGGGCCAGAGGCCATGAGGAGTTCTCTGGATAGAGGTCCGGATGATGTTCATGATGGTTACCAGCCTGGAAGGCAGAGGCTAAGCAAAACAGATGCTGGAAACAAACAACTCGTGTCACCCCAAGTTGCACTCTGCGGAGTGGAGCTGTGGCCAGTTGGAAAGTGTGTGTCCTACCTAAAGAAAGAAGCTGCTCTCCAGGGCAAATCGCTGTGGCTCTGTAGGAAGATCCACCCAGTGCTGTCAGGGCCGCCATTTTTATAGCAAAGTCAGAAATCCAGATGTTTCAAATTTGAAATCTCCCCAAATTTTAATGTTAGCAATTAAGTTTCTTTAATTAAAACACTGTGATGCCAGCAAGACATTCCAAAGAACTAAAGTCAACACACAGATCCCCTTTTACAACCTAAGTAGTAAACAATCCGTAGCTCTATAATGTCAATGGAACAAGGAAATCTCCTTTGGGGAATAAGACGCTCTAGCTATTTCCCCAAAAATAAGATGGCCTGCGATCTCCTAGTTATATGGTCATCCTGGTTTTCACCAGATAAACTCTCATAAGGACTAAACATCTGCTCAGACAAGACAGCAAGCCAAGCGATAACACGGCGCATTCCGGGACTTCAAAACATCTCCCAGCCGTAAAAAATAAAACAAGAGAGAGGGCGTTTTGCTACATCACCGCAATTATAAATCAGCTCTTCAGGAATAATTTCTCGTCCATATTTAATGTTTCATTGGCTCAGTTTGGTGAGATAGAGGGAGGGAGACAGGAGGACCAGCACTCAAAAAGATAGTCAATAAAACCTTTCATGTCTCCTCTTCAGCTTTCCTGCCAGACTCCCCTCTGCTGCCCCTTCCCTATCCCTTATTCGTTGTGTCAGTAAAGGCAAACCCTTCTCCTCGAGCTTGTGTAGGAAAATACCTCCCCGGTGTCCCACTGACCGGACGTTGCACAGAGAGAGGTGGTCCCCTCCAGTCATCGGACTGGTCCATCTGTCTCTGTCTCTGACACCGAGCTCACTTCCGCTGCAGGTCTTGCCTGCGGTCCCCACTGCTGGAAATGCTCTCCTCGCCTGCTGCATAACCCATTCTGTCACTCCAGCCTCAGCCCAATGACAGCCCTCTCCTCTGAGAGGCCTTTCCGATGGCCCCTCGTCACCACCACGTGCTCCGTCTCCCGACTGCTTTGATTGCTCACGGCACTCACTCTTAGTTGAACCTTCCTGCTGGTCAGTGTATTTGCTTGTCGTCTGTCTCCGGATCTGACTCTTTGCGCCTGGAGTATAGAGACTTTGTCTGCTCTGTCTGCACCGTATTCCCGTGTCTAAAACAGGGCCTGGTGTGTGTGTGTGCCAGAGATCCAGATGTCTGCATTTGAACTCCCCCCAAATTTTAATGTTAGCAATTAATTTTAAAAAACTATATAGGTGGAATGAATGATGAAATGCAAGAGTGAATAAATGAATGAATGAACTTAGAAAGACTATACATATATATATAATTCTGGTACCCCCGCCCCCGAAAAAAAATCTCTATTTGCCAAATTTCCATTTGTTCAATAGGGTCTAAACATTATTTTTTAAAACTTCATCATGAGCACATTTTTCGCACTAGGAAGTTGAAGAATGAAGTTTCTGCCACGACCTAGTGGTTCTGACAGCTGTGTATAAACTATGTAACACTATGTTGGTGACGGACGTTAACCAGACTGACGGTGGGGATTATTTCGCAATATATACAAACATCAAATCATTATGTTGTACACTTGAAAATAATATAATGTTGTACATCAATTATATCTCAATTAAAAAATAAAAATAAAGGGAACAAACTATTGATTTACACAGAAAAAACCACTATGTAAATATGGGGAACTATCATTACTCTAATCAGCTGCTGTGGCCTCCGGGACCCCTAACTAGGGTGGTGAGGAGAACTGCCTGATCTCCTGGAAATGGATTGCAACCAGCTGCTCCACGACCCTGGAACCTTCTGGAAACTTATGGAAAATGACATTTTTTTTAAAGTCCCCTTTGCCTCATTACAAAAGTTATCTGTAAAGGGCACATTTATAACCTTTTTAAAAATGACCTGCAATTTCTTGGCCAGTGCCATTTAGATTTATCAACCATTACAGCTTCCTCACATTGTCCTCAGGGAACAGGCAAGAAATGGGGCAGCCTGGAGCAGAGAAAAGGTGTCAGATGTGGAGTGAGGCTCCCACTTTCCCCTCTCTGGGCCTCACCGTCATCACCCATCGAATGGGGAGGTGGACCAGCCAGCCTCTGTGGCTCCCTTGAACTACAGCGTGCTATGATGTCTGTAGATGACTATCCACAGTCACACGTAATGCAAAGGCTCAAAACGACTGGACATTGGTTTTCAATCATTTCTAATACCAAACACCTGGCAAGTACCTAGTTACCTGGGCTGGTGTAGACAGACTGACCAGATAACCAAGCCGGAACCTCTCCCTGGGAGCTGAAACGATGCAGACTGGCTATCACTACTGGTTCAGCTCCCCAGATGACCAGGAAATCTTGGACTGACGGCACACAGTCCAGTCAACAGGTTCACTGAGTATCTACCAAGGGGAAGGCGCTGTGCCAGGCGTCACAGTGAGGAGACAGGAAAAGCTTACTAGTCCTATTAGAACCTGAGAAAGAAAGTTTGCTGTGGTCCTGGTGGCCAATAGGCTGGCCTTCAAAGACTGGGGTTCAGCCTATATTGGGGACCCCTGCTTTAGGTTCACCTAACATCCTGTCATACCTCCCTCACTGTACTGACCACTCTGACCACTCTGTGCTGTTTTCAGTAATCTCTTTATGTGTCTGTCTCCCCAGCTCCCTCCAAAGCGTGAGGTCCTTAGGTTACCACCGCGTCGCACAGGCACGGACTCTGGGCGATCGCTGACTCCCTCCGACAGACACGCTTCTGCTCTGCGGTGGGAGAGCCACTGCTGTTTGGAAGGGTTGTTGAGAGGATCACACAGAATCTACATAAAATGCCCGAGACGCTGCCGTGTCGGCCCTCACAATTGCCGCTTAGTGCTCCTCGGGATAAAACGCTACAGTCTGTAAAGTTATTCCCACACCGATGGGTATTCAGGTTGTTTCCAAATTTCTCCCCATTAGGAACAGGCTCTCTGCATGGTCACTGTGCCCACGGGCGGACGCTCTTGAGAAGAAGTGCTGGGATCCAGGCTTTCTGCACGGGGGCCCCTCCTCGGACACTGCAGGCCTGATCGGCCAGAAGCCGAATGAGGGAGCCCTCCTAGGTGCTGATGCTACATGGACGACTCGGGGCCAGGTGTTTCCATAGGAAAGGGGGCTGAGAGGAGTCCAAGATGCAAGGAGAGAAGAAAAAAGAAAAGGACTGGAGGAGGAGGATGGAGACGGAGAGGAAGCGTGACAGGAAGAAAACGGGAGAGAAAGAGGAGGGAAGGAAGGAAGGAGGGACGGAGGGAGGAAGGGAGAATGGGAAGAAAGAAGGGAAAAAGGGAGAGAGGGAGGAAGGCAGGAGGGAGGGAAGAGAAAAGCAGAGGAAGTAATAGGGTTTCATCCACATGGGAAAAAATCACCTAAGTGTTCAATAAATGTTAGCCTTCATCTTATTCTAAAAAGGAAAGAAGGAGAGAAGAGAAGGAAAGAAAAGGTTGAAAGAAAGTGGGGTGCGGGAGGATGAGAAGAAAGAGAGCCTGCTGGAGACTGGGCACGCAGACAAGGAGGAACGCAGCGGCCGCGGAACGTAGGTGGAAAGACGTCTTAGAGCCGAGGAACCCAAACGCCCTTTGCCTTAGTTTTCTGCACAGGTATCCATGTTTATTGCTTCTTTTTGTAATATTTCTATTATATCAGGATTATTATTTCTCTAAGGTAGTTAGTTGATCAAGCAACTTTTTTTCCACCCTAAATTAGGACATGGAGAGAGCAAAGCTTCTATGTGGAACAACGACTGAATTCAAACCCTCCTTGAAGCTGAGGGTCAAGAATGCATGTGGACGCATGTGGGTGCGTGTGGATGCATGTGGACGTGTGTGGATGTGTATGGCGAAGGCCCAACCTGGCAACACCTCACAGCTTCCTGTCTAACCCTCAGCGCGGCCGGGGTTCCGGGGGCCGCTGTGTCCGCTCTGCCTGACAGTCCTGGGGGACCACACCTTCCCTCTCCCCGAGTCCCCCTCTACTGCAGAACCAGCATGAGCTACAGGCCCGGCATTAGCGAGAAGGGGATGGTCTCACACACACACTCTCTCTTTAAAGCCATGCTGGACGATTTCCTTCTTTCAAGCCACAGAAACCCTTTTTCTTTCTTTCAGAATTTTGGCTGAGGAAAGGGGAGCACGCGGAAATTCACACTTTTTTCGACAGAAGATTTAATTTGAACGTGTGGATGCAAGAGAAATGGCAACACCTCAACCACTGAAATTGGTAGGTTGAGGCAGCAATGACGGTGGGAATGTCCTAGCTCTGTGCTGCGTCACCAGAAAGGGGACAGAAAGGAGACAAAATCCACCCCCACGTGTAACTACACCCAGCAAGGTTCTGGCGCTTCCATCAGACCAGGGCGTTCTCCTAGGACCTGGCTCACCCGGGATGGGGCCCAGGAACGCCGGCTGTGCCCTCAATTTCCAGTTGATCCTTAAAGGCTACTCCCTGTGAAGGTGGAAGGGCTGCTCGTGGTCACAATTGGGCACGTCCACCCAGACTCCCTGCGGCTCTGAGTCGGAGGCTGCCCACCCACAGGTCAGGGTTTGTTCTCGTGGCTCCCAGGCAAGGGTGTGGGGACGTTCGTATGGGGCCGCCAAGGAGCAAACGGGAGACAAGCATCAGCCAGGTGAGGCCCCACTGCTCCCTGCCCATGTCAACCACCTGTGAGTGTGACCGCCTCGTGACTCCTCTGTCCTCCCGAGGAAACCTCAGCATAATGCTTCTAGACTGAGGACTCGAGATGGCAAGGCAAGCAGGCGCAGCCGGGGGCCGAGAGGTTTTCTCCTGCTGCGACCTCAGTCGGGGCTGCAGGAGCCAAGGCCCCAAACTCAGGATGGTGACAGAATGGATGCGACGGAGCCGTGAGGCTGACCGGCTGAAACTCTGTCAGCTCAAGGGAATGTGCACTGAAGACACAGGATGCGAGCCAGAGAGACAGGCAGAAGTTGTTCAACCCTGAGAACATCATATTTCCTTAATCACAAGGTTTCAAATGACCAAGAGCCAGAGGCTGCTGGGCGCAGAGACCTGCTCCTCCAGCCACAGCTCAGAGACACTGAAGCCGGATGTCGGGGACGAGCAGAGCGGCCAGGAGGGCAAGCACCGCAGGGCAGCGGGCTGGGGCCAGGGGAGCCCAAAGCCAGGCCACTGGGAGAAAACCCATAACCTGCTTCTAGATCCCCACGCCGGGCAAGAAGGGTAGGTGGTGCACGGGACGAGAAGCAAGCTCCCTTACCTGGGTGGGCCTGTGACCTGGAGTAGGCTCCGTGCACCTGCACACAAAACACCACATGGTGAGACACACTCAGGAACACGCCCAGAAGCGTCTAGTCCACCTGAGCACCACCACCCGGGGATGTTACCTGAAAGTCGCAGTAAAGGAACAGCAGCCAGGAGTGCCAGCAGCAGAGAGGCGGCAGCTGCCGCATGGTCTGTGCCGAGGTTAAGACGCGATCGCAGCGAAATTCCTGAGGGTCCGTGACAAAGTGTCCCCTCTAACTTCCACCTCCTTGGGAAAGGGACATTTTCACAGGTTCTGGAAAGAAAAAGTCTGTTTCTCTAAAGTTGGTGGAACTCAGCCGTCCTGGAGAGTTAACGGGCACTTCTCGCTTGTCTCCAAGCTTGGGAGTCTTCAGGGATCAATAACCACATTGCCATTGCGAGGACCAGACCAGCCGTGGGAGGCAGGGAGGAGAAACCCAAATCCCAGTGGCTGTCCTGCAGGGCAACGCAGATCCGTGCCTGTGCGCGGAGGCAACGCGGGCGCCCGGCCGCCCGTCACTGTTTGCCTTTTATTTCGTGAGTTTTCATTTGTCTCCATCCAGGTTTGGCACTGGCTGTCTCTCGGTTTCCCTGAAGTGGGAGAGAGCAACAAGGCTTTAAGGGAATGCCGTCCTGGAGCTCCCGCCCGCTCCCGGGCTGGAGGGCTCGCTGGCCAACCCCTTCTGGTCTGACTCAAGCTTACACCTCGCCCGCCCTCCCACCGGCCCTCTGGGTGGAGAGCAGTGATGTCAGGCTCTTCCTCAAACTTTGTTCTGTTCTGCTTCTCTATTTATATCCGTCACTGCTGGGTCCTTCCTGGGTCCTAACACCAGTCTGTTAAGAACAATCAGGAATATCTTCAGGATCGTAGGTTCAGAAGCAGACCCAACAGACGTGGGGTGTGTATATAGATTAGGTGCTTTCCAGTCAGCACCCTCAACGTCAGCACAAATACTAATAAACACAAAATGTACAACAAACCATAAACTCCGTTTAGAGCTGAGTTTTGTTTGCCCAAAGAATGAAAGAAGGTGATAAATGGATGGAAAAAGAAAATAAACCACTCTCGCGTGCCCTGCGCTGAAGTGCTGAGCAGGATTTTCTCTTTAACCCTTTCAGAGTGAATGAAAGCTCCAAGATTCCTTACAAGGTGCCTGTGTAATTACACCGAACCCAGCTCACTGGCAGCCTCCAGGACAGCGTCCTCAACGTGATAACAGAGTCAAACCCTAGCCAGACCGTGCCTCAGTTTACTCAAGACCAAACGTTTATCCAATCCACTCTAAATACACGTCCACACACATACACGACGATAGCCACGGCTGTGTGACAGACAGACGCACCTCTCCAACACTCGCTAGCTGTGCGCCCTTAGGCGAGTTACTGAATCTCTCCGTGTTTCAAATTCCTCTTCTGTAAAGTGGGGGTAATAGTTCCTACTCCATCAGGTTGTCAGGAGAAATTAGATAATACATATAAAGCTCTTATAAGAAGCAGGGCTTGCAAAATACGTAGCACTCCATAAATGTTAGCTATGATTATTATTGTAAAGCAGAAAATAACACCCATTAAACGTTAACTGATATTACTACCTCCTTTGTCCTGGCTTTAAATGGGAATAGAGCCCAGAATCCAAGTACCTCCTAAGGAGGATGAGAGAATGACTTCCAGTCTCCACAGGGGAGAAAAAAAATTGATGCCAAAACCTGGTGATGATTTTTAACTCGTGCCTGCAGCCCACAACCTCCCCGATGGTCTCATAGCCTGAACCTCCTAGCATGGTCGCAGCAGGGTTCCAGATAATTCTGTGAACTCTTTCCTATCTCGTGGTGCTTGAAAACCGTGAACTCCAGATGCACGGTGCTGTTTGCAACACGACCTTTACCCCATCGCTAGGAGTGATCCACCCCAGAGAAAACTGCTTTACAGCCTTTCCTCAGATTCCCAGTCCCCGCTGCTGCCTCCCCCTGGAGCAAAGTGGAAGACGCGTGAGGAGCAGCAGCAGGTACAGGTTCTTCTCAAGGCGGGTTAAACAGATCGCTAAATACATGTGCACCATTTCCAAGTCTGAACAAAGCCATTAGGTTTCTTTTTCAATCATGAAAATTATCATCAGATAAAGGGAGGCGCCCCAATTCAGTGGCAGTAATAAAAACTGGATATAAAGCAAATTAAGCAGAATCTGCCCTTCGGGTGTCTACACTCCCGGATGGACTCACTTTTGATCTCAGTCCCAGACCATGAGTCTGCGCTAACTCACACCCCTCACCTCTCCTTGTTCAGAGGCAGAACCGAGCCCGCCTTCACCGAAAGCAGCATTTCCCAGAGTGTGGAGACTTTGGAAATGCGCTGGGGGCCGCAGGGCCAGGACGCCAGCATCTCTTTATGCGCCTCGCCTCCTTGCCTCCTTCAGGTCATGCCCAGACAGCAGCTTGACATTGAGGCGTCCCCTCCCCAAGGCTCCTGCCTGTTCTGTTTCTCTCCATGTCACTTTTCGCTATCTGACATCCTTTAGACCTTAAACGTTGGTTTCATTTATCGTCAATCTCTCCTCACCAAGATGTAAGCCCCGCATGAGCAGGGACACTTTTCTGTCTTGTCCACCCTGTATCCTCACACCTAGAACGGCGCTAAGTATTTGACAGGTATTGAAGAGTCAACATTCAAACGATACTTTTTGGAATGAGTAAGTGTGTGGTTTACCTTAAGGGGTGGAAAAAATTGTTATGCTTTGGTAGAAGTTTATCAGGCTTGTACTGAGAGAGACGTTAATTAAATATTAAAAACGGGACCTTAATGTCACTTTTACCTAAAAAACAAAGTCGCACTCGTAGAAACAGTAGAATGGGGCTTGGGCCGGGGGTCGGGGAGACGGAGAGGCTGGTCAAAGGGACAAACTCTCAGCTGTAAGATGAATAGTCTGAGGCTCTAACGTGAGGCATGGGGACGGCAGTCGGTGACACGCATGGTGTAATGGAAATTTGCTAAGAGAGCAGCACTTGTGTTCTCATAAAAAAAAAAAAGATAAATATGTGAGGTGAGGTGACAGATGTGGTAATGAACTCGATTGCAGGAATCCTTTCACACATCTATCACATCATCACACTGCACACTTTAAATATACTATAATTTTGTCAATTACACCTCAATAAAGCTGAAAGAAAGAAAAGAAAAGGGGCCTTAAATTCCAATTAGGCTCTATTCAATAATTTTTTACAGAGATGAAGCACAGTGTGAAGCCAGCTGAAAATAAGGACCTAACTGGATTATTCACGCAGCTGAATCTGGCCTGTGCCCAGAGGAGGAGAGGCGGGACCCCGCGAAGAACGCTGTGGAGTCTCCCAGATGCTGAGGAGTTGGATGAGCTGAGAGGACGATGAGTTCCCACTGCCTAATGCTTGGGACGGCCCCGTGGCCAAGTGGTTAAGTTCACGCACTCCGCTTCAGCGGCCCAGGGATTTGCTGGTTCAGATCCTGGGCACGGACATGGCACCGCTCGTTAGGCCACGCTGAGGTGGTGTCCCACATGCCACAACTAGAAGGATCCACAACTAAAATATACAACTATGTACTGGGGGGCTTTGGAGAGAAGAAAAAAAAAAAGAGGAACATTGGCAACAGATGTTAGCTCAGGGCCAATCTTAAAAAAAAGAAAAAAACCAAGAGAAAGTCCCTTTAGAAGTGAAAAAAAATCAATGTCTAATTCTCAACCTCCTAACTGCACTCCCCCACCACGTGGCCTTCAGTAAACAGTCACCTTTGTGAGAAGCTGCAGAGGGCACATGTCCACATGTCCCCCCACTGACTTTCCAGGTGGATGGACCCAGGGAGAGCAGTGCTTCTCGAGCCATGAGTGAAGCGGCACACACAACACACAGGCACTACGGAAACTAATGGAGTCAGAGAGTTTGGGAGACAAAGTCACTGAGGATGTGACATGAAGGAGTTGGGGAATTCTTTCTCTGAAGGGAAGAACATTCCGGAAAGAAGCTGTGGAATGGGCTGCAGCCCCAGATGTGGCATGGTGTGTGCCATGGGCATATGCTGCTTCTGCCGGCCCGGACTCCCTTTTCCCCTCTGCTGATAGCACATGACTCTCTTTGGAGAACGCTTCCTTCACCCACCTAGGTGCCTAAATCAGGACTGCAATATCACAGTGGGCACGGGGCCAGTGGGGACATTCATGGTGCCTCCATGCCACAGGCCCCGTGATTGTCCAGAGGTGTGCAAGTGACCTGCTTGGTACTAGTCAGTGTCTTCCCTGAGATTAGTACATTGACCTTGGCAGAGAGAAAGCTCCCCTCCCTGCTGGAGCTGCTAACTCAGACTGATCTCAAATTAAGGCGGGGGATGCCCATTTTTCTCACTACAAAGACAAGAATTACCTACAGTAGGAAAAAGATGGGAAAACAGCAGTAAGAGATTTGATGATGGCTGTTGAGGCCCTGGATCCTGCTATACCTAAAGCCAGTTTCACTGATAGGCACCAATAAATTCACGTTTTGGCTCAAGCAGCTTTGAGCTTGGTTTCCATCCCTCGCAATTAAGAGTCCTGGTCAACACAACATGTTGGAGGAGCCACAAGTAATCTGGCATTCAATGAAGCATAGGCATGAGAGGGGAAAGTGGCAGGCGCGGAGGGAGGCTGGAGAGCCAGGCGACGCTCCAGTTTGCTGGCCTGCATCCTGGACACCTTCCGTTCATCACTGTCAGTGCTCTCAGCCCGACTTCTCATTGCAGCTGCGTTAGGATGATCGTCTCCACAGGCTTCTGCCAGCTTCTCTCCTGACAGCAATTCTCCTGCAGGTCAGAGTGCGCCTCTGCCTGGGGCCTCTCGCACTCAGCAGATGGGATAAGAGCCCGCTCTGCCTCCGGCGCATGCGCTCAGAAGTGAGGGGGCTTAATGAGTCAGAGCAGCCTGCCCAGCGAGGTACAGGCCCAGCAGATACACACTGTCCCTCTTTCTCTCCCGCTCCAGGGAAGCAGCTCAGTAACACCTCCCAGACTGACTTCCCCGCTGGCCTGTGTCACTCTCCCTGGAAACACCATTGTCTCTGGAATCACACCCCCAAGAAGACCCTTCACACGGAGTCTGGGCCTCGGGCTCTGCCTCCCAGGAACAGAGGATAAGACTGACCACCCAGCAGGTCGGTCCCATGGGTCTCGAACTTTCAAGGAGTCAGTGAAGGCCCTGAAATCGCAGGCACAACTTTGCTTGAAGGCATGAGAACTTTTGGGGCACAGGGTCCGTGGCTTTCCTCTAATTTCCGAAGAGGTGAGGATGGGCACAAGCTTAACTGTCCGGTGCGTGAGGAGGGTTTAAGCAAGAACCTGCACGGCACACGTGGCTGATTTCCTCCCAAACTCTGCTCTTGCCTTCCTTCTTCCTGCGCAGAATCCCAGGGACATTCAGGCGCCCCTGAGCTCAGTAAAAACGATGGCTTCCCTTTCTGCTGGGGTGGCCCTGTGACCACACACGAGAGAGAGGTGGGAGTCTCTGCACAGGCTCCTGAGAAAGCGCTTCTTGTCTTTGCTCTTCCCAAAGGCTTCCGACCCTGACCTTTATTCCACTGGAACGTGGAGGTGACAGTGGAGGGGGAGCAGCTCTCCTGCCGTCACGGGAATAGAAACCAGAAGCTTTTCCTCCAGGACATTGAAGCTGGAAAGAGCATCACCTCTCCTAACAGAAGCAGCCAGCTAATCTACAAAACTGTGACTTCTCTCGAAGCACAGAGGTTCAGGGAAACCACCTGGACCGAAATCTAAGAAGACAGACACCTCTCAGGAGAGAGGGGACACGAGGCCGGCTCATACGTGGCAGCACATGGAAGGAAAATGGCTCAAACAAGTAAGAAGAATCCAGTGAAAGAATTGCAATGACTTTGGGAGGGCTGCTGTGGGGGTGTCCGAGCACAGGACCTCCTCCCAGGCCCTCCCCCTCCACCCCAGGGGTGCTCAGAGGAACATGGAGGCAGGCGGGGACTTGACAGATGCCCTCCACACTCCACACGTGGCGAGGTGAGTGGCCACCACTGCCCGAAGTCATGACGCCCACCTAGACCTCTCTCCCCAAGAACAGAGGCCTCCCGTCTCTGCGAGAAGGATGGCCAATGCTGCCCCCCAGGGCCCAGGGGAGAACCTCTGCAGTGGGAGAGGGAGAAGACACCAGCCTCTGTCCCCAGGGGAGGGGCAGAAAGATCTCCTTCCAGTGGGAGAGGAGCAGAGCCACCAAGAAACCCGCCCAAGGCACAGGGATGCGGGGCTCCTGAGCCAGGGGCTACAGCAGGACAGAACTCCACTGTCTCCCATCCCCGGCTGGCGGGAGTCAGCATTCTGGTAACGGGAGAGGCGAGAGCACCAGGAGAGACGCTAGCTGAAGTCCTGGCACACGGGAAAGGCCCCAAACTGAAAGTGGAGCAGGAACCCTGAGAAACTCCCTCCGCCAAACCGAGCCCCACCCTTTGCATAAGATCGTGCCAGAGGAATGTAAGGCCAGCAGTGCACCGAGGTCCCACGGCAACAGAACCCAAAGCCAGCTCCCCGCCTGACCAGACTGACCTGCCACGCATGCACAGACCCACACGCATACATATGCACACATGCACGTGCACACACACAACACACATGCATGCATGCACGTCATGTGCATACACACATGCACACACATACACACTCATGGCCTAGCAGGAAAGAGCTGGGCCTGTTTCCTGGCATGAATACTGTTTACCTCGGTCTCCACTCTTACATATGACACCCAGCATTCATTCTAAAATTATGACATACACAAGAAAAGGCAAGGAAAACCAACGTACTGTCAAGAGACAAAGCAATCAAAACTATGAGAGAGAATATTCTGCATAACTATGACTCACTCAATGCTTCAGTGGAAAAGGATGACATGGACGATTCGTGGACAAATGGGAAAGCTCTGCCGAGAGATGGAGACTATGAAGCAATGCATCCTTCAAACGGAAGTGTTATCACTAAAAATAAAATAGGTAACAGATAAAACCGTCCTTCTCTGAGCCCCTCAGTAGACGCCACACAGGCGAGGAAAGCATCAGGGAGGCTTAAGACAGGTCAATTAAAATGATCTGAACCGAAACACAACGTGAAAAAGAAAAGAATAATTTTTTTAAAAACAGAGCACGAAGGAGCAGTGTCACAATATCAAATAATCTAACACATGTGTAATTGAAATTCCAGAAGTAGAATGAGAAAATGGGGCAGAAAAAAATGTTTGAAGATATAATGACCAAGAATGTTCAAAAATAACGAAATACATTCAACCGCAGATGCAAGAAGCTCAGACAATCGTAAGCAAGATAAACACCAAACACACGCACCCCACACACACCATCCACACACCACACACACCACACACACACACACACACCCTAGACACATGATCATCAAACTGCTGAGAACCAGCTATAGAAGAGACATCGTGAAGGCAACAAGAGGAAAAATAACACGTTCCATGCAGAGGAGCAGAGACAAGGCTTCTTGTCAGAAACTAGCCAACAGGCAACACGGGGAAATATGGAAAGTGCAGGAGGGCCTGGGAGAGGCACCTGGAAACCAGCGCTCTCGGTCTAGTAACGACCTCTCTGAAAATGAAGCAGAGGGCTGGGGAGGGGGAGTGAGGAGTCGCTGCCCGGGGGTACAGAGTTTCTCTTGCAGGGTGATGAAAATGTTCTAAAATTAGCAGCGATGGTTGCACAACCTTGGGACTACACTAAAATTCACTGATTCTTACACTTTAAAAAAGTGAATTGTATGGTACGTGAATTATATCTCAATAGAAAATAAGAGAAATAAACACTTTTTCAGACACACACAAACTGGAAGAATCCATCCTCAGCCGACCGGCACCACGAGAAGCGTAGCAGTTCTTCAGGCAGAACAACAGGACCCCAGAGAGAAGCCTGGATCTACACAACGCGATGAAGACATCCAGAAATGGTTACAACTGGGGTCAACAGGGAAGACATTTGCCTGTTACGTTTAATTACTATAGAAAGAAAATTGTCTAAAGAAAGAAGAGCAGAACGTGCTGTGCGTTGATAGTATATGGAAAAGTAAAACGTTAAGAAAAATATCACAAAAGATGGAGGCAGAGAGTGGACGTGCACAGCGATGAGGTGTTTGCACGGTTCAGGAAGTGGTGTAATATGATTGGAAGGCAGTGTGGTCGGTAAAGAGATCCATCCTATGGCAACTACCGGAAAGACACGTAGTAAATCTTAGGACAACTACAGGAAAAATGTCAGAGAAGTGTAAATAATAAGCTCATAATAAGACATAAAACGGAATCATAACAAATTCCAAATTAATCCAAAAGCAGTAACAAAAGAGGGATAAATGGGGGACAAAGGACAGATGGGACAAACGGAGAGTAACTGACAGGAGAGGTAGGTTTTGTCCCAATCACACCAATCTTCGCGTTGACTGTAGCGCTCTGAGCACACCGAATGAAACACAGCGATTCCCAGACGAGACGGAACGGAAAGACCCCACCAAATACTGTCTACAGAAACACATTCTCAAGATAAACACATGGCCAGGAGGTTGAAAGAAAAGTAGAAAAAATGTATCTTGTACACACTAAACAAAAGAAACCAGAGTGGCTATCATCAGACAAAGACAACTTGAGAACTATCATCAGGGATAAAGAGGATCATTACATCAGGATAATGGGATGAATTCAGCAACAACACATAACAACCCTAAATATGTATGCGTCTGACAGAAGGACCACAAAACACACGATGCAAAACCTGCAGTAACTGAAAGGAGGAAGAGACAAACCCGCAGCTCTATCTGGAGGCTCCTGTCTCCGTAATCAATAAAATAAGCAGGCAAGTACCACTCAGGATATAGATGACCCGACCGACACTCTCAACCGACTTGGCTTAGTGACGTTCACAAAACACTCCACTCGGCCACAGAGAAATGATATCCTCTTTAAGTGAACACAAAACACTCACCCAAATAGACCACACTCTGACACATAAAGAAACCTCAACAGATAGGAAATATCACAATCGCAGAAAGTATGTTCTCTAATCATAATGGAATTCAATTAGAATTCTAAATGAAAAAAAGATACCTGGATTTGAGGTGATGAACATGTTTAAAATTAGAGTGCAGTGATGGTTACATGATGGTCAATACACTAAAGACGTCGAATTGCAGCTTTAAATGGATGAACTTCACAGCAGATAAATTGCTAGAATTAACAAGGGAGCTTACCAAGGTCACAAGAAAGAACATCAACATGAAAAATGTATTTTGATATGCTAGCAATGAATTATTGAAAATTAAAATACAAAAAAAAATCCTTTATAATAGCATGACTAAATGAAATAGGTATAAATCTAACAAAATACGTGCAAAGAGCACCTAAAGAAATGGAGAGACGCACTGAGCGCTCGGATTGGATGATTGAATATTGTTAAGATGTCAGTTCTCCCTCAAATAACCCTACTCAAATGCCCATCACACAACCTCAGTCAAAATCCCACCAGGAGTTTGGGTAGAAATCAACAAGCTGATTCTAAAATTTATAGGGAAAGGCAAAGAAACTGGACTAGCCAAAACTACTTTGAAAAATATGGACAAAGTTGGAGGACTTCAATACATGATTTCAAGAATTACTATAAAGTCACCAACAGAGTGGGGAATTAGCAAAAAGTTATACACATATATGGATGAGACAGAAGAGAGAACGCAGAAATAGACCCACGCTCCACTGTTCACTGATTTTCAACAGAAGTGCACAGGGGCCACAATGGAGAAAGGATGGTCTCTCAACATATGAGCTGGAACAACTGGACACCCACAGGCAAAAACAAGACTCTCGACCCATACCTCACCCCATAATGAAAACTAAATCAAATTGAATCTTGGTCCTAAACATAAAATCTAAAACCATAAAACTTCTGGAAGAAAACATGGGGGAAAATCTTTGTGACCTTGAGTAAGGCAAAGACTTATTAGAAAACACACAAAAGGAAAAAATGAGAAGTTGAACTTCATTAAACTTTAAAACCTAAGCTCTTTGAAAGACAGCAGTAAGAACAAAAGACCGAAAGAAAATATTTGCAAAACGTGTATCTTGATAAAAGACTCTCAAACCTCAATAAAACAAACAACCCAATAAAAAACGGGTAAAAGTATATCTTCTTCACCAAAGAAGATATACTGATGGAAAATTAGCACATGAAAAGATGCTCAACAGTTGTAACCATTATGGAAATGCAAATTAAAACCCCAAGGAGATACTATTACACCCCATTAGATTGGGGAAAAGCTCTGAGACCCAGTGCTGGTGAGGGGGTAAAACAACCGGACTCTCGTACACTTCTGTTAAGCACAGTTTAGCCACTTGAAATGCAGTTTTGCAGTTTCATACAAACCTAAACACACACCTACCACATGACCCAGCAGTCCCACTCCTAGTACTTACCCAAGAGAAGCGAAACTTACGGTCGCTCAAAAGCCTATGTGCAGATGTTCATAGCAGCTTTACTCATTATCTCCAACTACTGGAAGCACCTCAGATGTCCTTCAAATAGTGAATGAATCAACAAACTATGGTATATACATAAAATAAAGTACTACCCAGCTTTTCTAAAAAGGAGAAAATATCAACACACAGCAGCATAAATCTCAAATTCATTATCCCAAGCGAAAGAAGCCGAACTCAAAAGGCTTCATGGTGTATGTCACTTATATGGCATCCTTGGGAAGACGAAAGGGCAGACGCAGAAAGCAGATAGCGGTTGTCAGGGTTGGGGGTGAAAGGAGATGTTCACTACAAAGGGGCCTGAGGAAAATTTGGGGGATTTTGAGCCTATTCTATATCTTGTTATGTGGTGGTTACATGACTCTATGTATTGGTCAAAACTCATAGAATTGTACTCTAAAAAGGATGATTTTCTTCTACATACAAATTATCTATAAAAAAGCTGCCCAAAAAGTCCTATAGGCTAAGAATGGCAAACCCAAAGGTTAGAAGGAGCTTGAGTCCTTGGCGACATCATGGAACTGCCGTATCTATCTTTTATTTGGCTAAGCCACTGGACTCTTGTTTCAGTTACTTGTTCTTGAAAATAATCTCCAACTTATACAGTATGATATGCTGATTTGGATTCATCCTGATCACTCCTCTTCGATGATTTCTCAGTCCAGAGTGAGCTTTCTATTTTGTCTCTGAACTCAGCCATTTAAACAATCACGGGGGCCTATCTACAAGAGCATTTTCCTTTCACCCACCTGCAACCGAGGAATAAACTACTATAAATATTAACCAATGGGATCTTAAGAGAGAGTGAGGCTCTAAGTAATCATCATCTGTCATCATTGCCACCATCATCATATGAGCAATTAACATGTCATCCAGCAAACAATATGACTTGCCATTTAGAAGTGAAATCAGCTACAGAGAAAAAGACAATCACTTGCACCTTCTAGAAAATCATGCTGAACCACTGCAGCAAAACTAGCAATTAATTAACACTTTACCTGCTGTCTCAGTGAATAACAATGTCAAGCACCATAAAACTCTTCAAAGATAGAGCTGCATTTCAAGGGATTTATGCCTGGAAGAGCCTATACTAGCAAATATTCTAATGTTGAATCTCTTAAAGACCCTACAAATGGACTTAAACTAAAAATCAAAAAAAGAAAGATATTTGAACTTGAAATCCAATTGAATTTCACCAAAATTTTGTCATTGATTAGCCTATTACAACTATAACCAAAAAATTATCATAATACCCTTCCCCCAAACCTCCTCCTTTAAGACTGTGTCAATCAGAGTGCTTTCTGTTGCAAATGACAGAAAATCCAACTAAAAACAGGCTTAAATGAAAGGGAAAAAATGTTATGTATTTACTCAAGTCATGAAAAGTTTGGAGGATAGTATGGCCATATTCAGGATCAGTCAAGGTCATCGGGAATTTAGTTTTTCTCTGTTTCTCAGTCTCACTTACTTTCTTTTGGCTCCATTCTCTAGGAATAGAAAAAGAGCAACAGAAATAATACATAAATGGGTAGATATAATATACAATTCTTCCACCCCTGAAAGTTCTTTTAAACATGTTTGACAGTTGAAAGCAAAAAAAAAATAACATAGACTGCTGGAGTCCTTAATGTATGCAAATGTAATACGTAAGACAACTATACAAAGAGGAGGTGAAGGGACCTATAGAGTGACAAGATTTCTACACTGAATTTGAAGAAGTAAAATATTGCTTGTAAATAGACTGAAAAGTGGAGAATGTATTTTGTAATCCCTGTGGTAACTACTAAAAAATTATGCAAAGAGATATAGACAAAATCAAAATAATAAATAAAAAGAAATGCTAAAATATACTCCGATAAACCAAAATAAATTAAGAGAGGAAACAGAGGAACAGAAAATGAAACAAAACAGGAAAAAAATAATAAAATGGTAGACCTAAATCCAAATTTATCAATAATTAAGTAATATACAACACACCAAATATAAAATAAAAATTGTCAGATTAGATTTTATATGATGACCTAAATATATGCTATCTACAAGAAACTCACTTCAAACATAACGATGCAGGCAAGTTGAAAGTAAGAGAATGGAAAAAGATATACCATGCAAAAACTAATCTAAAAAAAAAGTTGGACTGGTGGGGGCTGGCCCCGTGGCCGAGTGGTTAAGTTCACGCGCTCCGCTGCAGGTGGCCCAGTGATTCGTTGGTTCGAATCCTGGGTGTGGACATGGCACTGCTCATCAGACCACACTGAGGCAGCGTCCCACATGCCACAACTAGAAGGACCCACAATGAAGAATATACAACTATGTACTGGGGGGGCTTTGGGGAGAAAAAGGAAAAAATAAAATCTTTAAAAAAAAAAAAGTTGGACTGGTTATATTAGTATCAGACAAGATAGACTTCACAACAAAGAAAATTACCAAATATAAAGAGGAATAATGCACACATAAAAGAGTCAATTCACAAAGAAGACATAATAATGCTCCATGTGTATGCACCTAACTACAGAGCTTCAAAACACATGAAGAAAAAAGGACAGAATTCAAAGAAGAAGTAGACAAATCCACAATTAGAACTGGAGACTTCAACACTCCTCTCTCAGTAACAGAGAGAACTAGGAGACAGAAAATAGCAATGGATTTATAAGAAATGAACAACATGATCAACCATCTGGATCTAATTGGCATTTATGGAACACTCCACCCAACAACAGCAGAACACACAAGTGTACATGAAACATTCATCAAGACACACTGTCTTCTAGGCCATAAAACAAATGTTAACCAATTTAAATACGTGAACTCATACAAAGCATGCTTTCCGGACATAATAAATTAAACTAGAAATCAATAACAGAAAAATAACAAGTAAATTTCCAATCACTTGGAAATTAAACAACATACTCCCAACCGATCCATAGGCAAAAGAGTAACACTTGAGGGAAATTAGAAAATATCTTAACCAAGTGAAAATGAAAATACGACATATTAAAATTTGGGGGGCACAGCTAAAGCAGTGCTTAGAGGGAAATTTATAGCATTGAATGCTTATAGTAAAAGATGAAAAGGTCCCAGATCAATAATCTAAGTTTCCAAGTTAAGAAACTGGAAAAGAAACAGCACAATAAACCCAAATCAAGCAAAGGAAAGAAGTAAGTTTTGCTAAGTTATTATATGTCACCAAAGATTTCCGAGCAGGAAAATGGTTGCAGAAGTTAAGGCATCTGCTCAGAAATCTTCAGTGACATATAATTACTCACCAAAGAGAATGGTTACTAGTGTGCCCCTCCCCGTTATGGTCCAACATAACTGTCCACATTATCATTATCTTCTCCTTCCTGTTTTCCCAACCAAAAACTGAATATTTCAACTACTCCCCACCCTTCACCTTTGCCCCTCCTTGCTCCCTTTGTTCACATGACTCCACTTAGAATTTCCTTGCCCATCTTCATCTTAAATTCAAATTCACCTTAAATTGCCCATCTTCATCTTAAATTCAAGTGCTACCCAACTTTAGGCTAAAATGCCTCCATCCTCAGTCCTACATATTGAACACTTAATATTAAGATGCTGTTTAAGTGTCTTACAAGCTTTATTTTGTCTAATATTTCTGATAATTCTATGAGGTAAGTACTAATGGTTTCCATACTTTATAAGAAAGGAAATTGAGGCACAGGCCATTAAATAACTTGCCAAGGATCACACAGCTAATTAAAAGGGGACAGGAAACTGAACCCAGACAGCCTGGCTCCTGCTCCTAACTGCTGCATGGCCTGCCTCCCCACTAAACTCCCAGATATTGTGTCCATGCCTATCTGGTGGCACTTACTAAATTCTGCCTTGAATTTTGGGGTTTTGTGTCCTTGTCTTAACTCTCTTATTAGATTATTAGTTCCCAGAGCACAAAGGCCGGTCATATCAACTTTCCGTTCAATCAAATTCAGGCCTAATACATATTTGTGGGATGGAGGGAGGGAGGGAAGGTATCTGAGTTAGGGTTCTCCAGAGAAACAGAATATCAGAATATACGTATATACAGTATATTATATAGAAGAGAACAGAGAGAGAGAGATTCACTAGGAGGAACTGGCTCACGTGATTATGGAAGCTGAGAAGTCATGAGATAGAGGCCAGTATCAGCCTTTTTTCTTGCAACCACTGCCTCCCTTCCCCCAACAAAACTGTTTTTTCCTGCATCCATACCCTCACAAAAGCTCCAGCTATAGCTAGGCCACAGTGGTCTGTGTCACCCGCCCAAGCGCCCACAAACACACCAAATTAGCAGACCCTGCACAAAATACCCATCCACTGCCGTCTCCCTGCCACTGTCTTTTCAGAGGACTTGTTTATTATTAAATATTTATTGAGCATCCACTGCATACCAGATATTCTTCCAAGCACTGGGGATGGAGCAGTGAGCAAGAAAAACAGGTGTCTGCCCTCAAGGAATTTATATTCCAGTGGAGGAGGAGAAGAAACACAGGGCACACAAGTAAACAAAAGGTAAGAAGTTTGAAAATTACCATAAGTGCTGTAAATTAAAAAAAAAGCACTGGTGTCCACTCTGAGAGGAGGGGATGGAGGCGTTAGCGCAGCTGACGGCCTGGGAAGGGCCTCCTTGCTGAACAGGGGATACTGGAGCTGAGCCCTGAGTGACTTAGTGGAACCGGGCATGCAAAACCGTGAGGGAAGAGTACGCCAGAGGCAGAGAACATCAAATTCTCTAAGGTAAAATGAGCCTGGTGTTTACGAGGATTAGAGAAACTGGCGTGGCTAGCACACAGTAACAAAGGGAGTTGGAAGTGTGCAGGGGCTAGACCATGAACAGCTCTATGCGCGGGAAGGGAGTCCAGCTGGATTCAACGTGGGATGGGAAGCCACCGGAAGGTTTCAAAGAGGACAGACACGAGCTACTTTACATTTTTAAAAGATTGCTCTGGCTGCTGGGTAGATAACAGACTATTGGAGGGCAAGGCACCCCTGGAAGCAGAAAATCTAGTTTAGAAGCTTAGGGGGACATATCCAACCAAGAGGTCATGGTGGCTTGGACAGGGTGGTGGGAGTGGGAATGAAGAGATGTACGCCAATCCAAGGTACCCTTTTGGAAATAAAGCTGGTGCGACTTGACGATAAGTTGGATGAGGCCAAGGAGGGAATGTGAGAAGCCAACACTGACTCTTAGGTTTTTGGTTTGAGCAACCAGGTAGAGGATGGTGCCACTGAGTGAGAAGGAAGCAGCTGAAAAGCAGCAGGCTGGTGGCAGCAGGGGACCGGAGCCATGGGAAACGTAGTCCTGAACCCACCAGAAATCCAGAATTCAATAAATAACCAGATTCCAAGGTGATCCCTGCCCCCGCAGGACCCACGTGGGCCCTGGATGGTGACAGCTGTGAGCTGTGAGTCCTTTAGGGAAGATCAGAGCACATCTTAACCCCGCTGCCATGTCGGGGGCCCCTAACGTGGCCTGGACACTGGGCAGACTCACTGGATACTGTGATAAGATCCGAAAATGTGGAAGCCCTCTGGGAATAGACGTACCACCTGAGACCCGAGAGCAGGTCTGCTATGAGGCAGAGGAAGGGACTCAGGGACCCCCGAGGACTCCTGGAGCCCTCCCATCTCAAGGTTGACCCCAGCTCCCTGGTCTGCTCCACAGCATGGCTGGTGAAGCTCTTGAGAATTCACACATCGCCCACAAGAACCACTTCAGAAACCGCCTGCATAACTAAAAATGTCCTTGTTTACTTTTTGGTTTATAATTTAAAGGGGGAGGAAATATCTACTTCTCGGTTCGCTTTCTAAAGTGTGTTTATCGACTCCAGTGGACTGGCCCCGCCGTGCCCTTCCCTGGGTCCCGGCAGCTGGAGCTGTTAACAAAAGACCCTTTCACAGCCCCAGGGCCATCGCCCTAGTATCCTTCTATGGGGCTCACCCATATTTATTTGTTTTCAATGTGGTGTTTTGCTAAGTGTCCATGGAATGCGCCTCTCTTGCCAATTGCTCTGGAACAGAACCGGGAAGGAGGCAGCTGACACTACAGTCAATTCCTTAAAAGTAACTTTTAAAAAAACAAGGAGGAAGCACCCTCTCTGTTTCTCTTGCTTCCTCAGCCATCATGAATCTTTCCAGAACAAAAGGTACCTTCCTTTCATCTTTTCTTCTGAGTCCCTAAAGCCCAATTAGACCCAATATCAGTCTCAGAGCCCAACCCAACTCTGCTCTTCAGTGGGATCACTCGGAATTTAGCAGACTAGACGTTATTTTGACCAGTAGATATGGCAAACGCAGCAGAGGACTGAGCTTACCAAATCTCCCTTTCCAACCGACAGAAATCTCACCAGGTAGGTTGTTTTGTTTTGTTTTGTTTTGTTTTGTTTTTTAATCTCTCACTTTATCCCAAAGAACATTATCCAGAATTACATTTTCAAAAAGGACTATTTTACTTGGAATTTAATTGATAACATAGCTGAAATCCCTATGCATTGCTGGTCCTAAAATCTTTAGTAAATCCTGAGAGAAGAGAGTTTTAACAAACTCCCAGCGGTGAGATTTCATTCCTAGTCAGCCTCATTTTCCATAAAGACTTACAACCCACTAAAAATTCCAGAGAAGATGGGTTATCTCACATTGTACTGTTTCTAAAATAAAGTGATGAATGCTATAGACTGTTTAGTGACTCTGATACTTCTCTCATTAAAACGGGAATAAAAAAGATGCTGCCACTGGGATGACTTTGCTGGTGAGGGTTTTGTGTCGGGGGGCATGGTTCAGAGGACCAAAGGCTCCCACAGCGCATATATAGATTCGGGGTATGGAAGAGATGGGGGTACTTTTGAAATAGTGCTTAAGGCTAGCCTTGCCTCAGGGGGAAAAGGACAGTAGATAACATGTGTTGAGTGATGACTAAGGCCGATATTTTCACACTGGCCTCAGAGGGGATGATCCAGGTCACAGAACTAAGATACCTGAATAGTTAATGTGTCTCTGTCTGAATCATTCTATTTCCTTGACGCTAAATTTTGGAGGTCTATAAACCTCGCTTAAGAAATTGTCTAACTCAGAACGTGAAGAATTTTTGAAAATACAAAGTCTCTGTGCCCTGAACTCATCTGTCTGTCTCATACTCAACAATTGCAAGGTCTTCCACATCACGGAAGAAAAGTAATGCCACTTACGAAATCATTAAAGATCATACTTCCTGAATCCTGACATAATCTCTTACAGATTACTTTAAACTCTTAATTACTAGAATTGATGTTACTCTGCTGGTTGCACTGGTACCATTTACGTGCCTCATTCCTCTTCTGCTCCTTTATCAAATTATCCCTGTAAAGGCAGGAACTATCCTTTTTTT
This sequence comes from Equus asinus, assembly GCF_041296235.1. NCBI lineage: Eukaryota > Metazoa > Chordata > Mammalia > Perissodactyla > Equidae > Equus > Equus asinus. The sequence continues at coordinate 70,632,617 of NC_091797.1, forward strand.
ATTTTCCTTGTACGTGTGCTCAGAGATTATCAGACAGAGTATGCCAGGTAATAATATAAATGTAGAAAGTAATATCATTTCTAATCTATTTAAATTAATGATATTAAACTACTGAATAGCATTTCCTTCCGAGAGCATTTGGTTTAGGTTCTAAATCATATCCTGCAGTGTGGGACGGTGGACTGGGCAAGGTCCTTTGAGTACTGGAGTACGTTCTAGGGCAAAATGTTCCCAATCTATACACTGATGATTTCAGGAAAACCTTTCCAAAATCATTTGTAAAGTCAGAATAAAATGCTTCTAAGGAGTACATAGGATGTACGTACTCAGAAGGATATTGTACGGGAAAAGATAAACAATTGACTGTAAACAGACAAGGCAAACTGACATTTCCTGTACAGACTGTCGCACATCTTACTCAGACCTGTGGCAACAGCCATTAAATAAGTGGGAGAAAAAAATCTTTGCATGTAGCCCTGCTCCAAAGTTATTACTGTATCTACAGCCAGCCTTGTTTTCCTTTGAGAAGGAAAATAACCTTGAAGCTGTGCAGCTACTGAACTGAATCTCCAGAGGACGCAGAATCCAAGACCTCCAAATGCCACAGAAGAGGCGGCAGAGTAATGAAGCTTTCGTCCATTGTGGAAAATGGGAAAACATAACAAAACCATGACCCTTTTGGGATTTTTAATAACAAGCATATTTTTTGGCTCTCAGTTTGCTTTTAGACTTTTGTCTCTGCAGTCATAATGAGGAACTCCTCAATCAGGCCAACGACCAGATAATGCAAAGTCTTGGTAGTAGATTAGATTGTTACCCCTTCTTTGTAGTCATCTTCATCATCATCATCATCATCATAGACTACGTCATCATCTTTTTCAACATCATCATCATAGACATCATTATCTTCTTCATCATTATAGACAACATCATCATTATCTCCATCATAGACAACATCATCTTCATCACTGTATCTTCATCATCCTCAAAACAGACACTTACAGAGCAGTAACCACGCGCAGACCTTGTTCTAAGTGCCTACCTACGGTAATTCATCGAATCCTTATGACAACCCTGATGAGACACATGCTATTTTTAATCCCTACTTTGCAGATGAGGAAACTGAAGCCCAGAGAGGTGAAGGTCCCTCCCCAAGGTCAAACTGTTTATGTGCAGGGGAATAGAAATTCAAACCCGGAAGTCTTACTCCAGCACGCACGTTGTTAACCGCTACACTGTACAGCCTCTCTATGTCCTAAATATTCCAAAAGAAAAATATCTGATGAAAAAGCAATGCTCACTTTTAAAGGTTACCATTACTTTGATATTATATTCTATTACTGCACAAATACGTAGTTATCACTACCACACACACAACTCATGGTTGCCTTTATCTCCGTTCCTTCTCATACACACATCTCAGACACACACACAGGCTCAGGTGCACATTCACCACTGTAAGGATTATTTTTAAGTTTTTATAGTGATTTCATGGGCAACAATTCAAAGACTGTGGAAACCTTCCCAGTCTCATGGCATCTTCCTCTCAAGAGAATGCTCCTTTCTTTAACCTATAAAAACCCTTCATTTTCTATCCCTGCTTGAGCCTTTTAACAAAAGTCCCTTCTCACTTGCCACAATAATAAAGCATGGAAATAGCCGGCCAACATGCTTAGCAGTATTCTCGTTAAGAGAGAAATAGTACCACTCACTCCTTGCTTTGACTTAAATAAAGTCTGCGGCACCTTACCAAGAATTTCAGATTTGTGAGTCCATGTGGAACAAGAAAACAAAATCAATGTGCAGTGCAAGTGTTTATAAAAATTTACAGGCCACATGGTTTTCTTCTATTTGTGGGTAAAAATATGATGTAGAGGCCATTAGATGTAAACTTTTGGCAGGAACTCAAGAATGACAAACACAAGAAAACGTAAATGTAATGAGGAGGCAGCAAAGCTTCTCCATATGTTCCTTTCCCAGCACACTGGAGTTAAGATGACTATAAAACGTGTTGCCAAATAGATTATGCTAGAGCTGCAGAGAAAAGAATTTTTGGTAGATTTGGGGGAGTGGTTTTTGCCATCTTACCTAAGCCAAATATGAACTAAGGCACAAGTACACATAGTAACCATCACGCAGTCAAACAAGTAATGATTGCAGCTGTTACAGGCTGTTGACGTTTTCGGTCTTTTGCAAGGTTGAAATCAATAGTGGAGAGAGGCAGGGCGTCAAGGAGGAAGACAGAAGCCCGTGGAGGATGCCAAAACCAGAAAGAAACATACCAAGAGAGCACAAAATCCACCATGGAAGCTGTGTCAGTGAGGGCCAAATCTGTTGCCAGCCCATCTGATAGAAGCAAAAGGAAAATGTATTATTGGTCCACTGGAGGCAAAGGCCAGGGCTGGGTTCTGGCTGCAGGCACAGCTGAATCCAGGAGCTCAAATGATTCCCTGTCATGTAGCTTTGCCCTCCGCATGTCGGCCGTGTTCTCAGCCCCTCTCCCCATGGGAAGATGTGGGAAGAGGCTGGCATCTCCAGCTAACAGCCCAGGTTCCCTCTCTGACTCATTATGGTTATGTCTGTAGACCAGTTTCTGAGAAACATCACAGAGAAACCATGACCATTTAAATCTCAGTTATCAAGGAACTGGAGACAGATTGGTACCCAGTTAATTAGGCAAACGAATATATAGTAGAAAGAGGGAACCTCACTGGGAGAATGCTACCATGTTTCCAAAAAGGAACCCTCATTTGCTGCAGATATTTGAGGAAAAAATCCTCAAAGTGATGGGGATTTTAGGAAGCTTAAAGAAATCTGAGGTTACTCATTCCCAGGTAATGGGAGCAGGCTGTCAAATATGAGTTTTAGAGGCTCCCAAATTCCCACAAATGCTTTAGAATTGGCGCAATAAACTGATGCACAGGGCCAGCCCAGCGGTGCAGCGGTTAAGTGCGCACATTCCGCTTCTTGGCAGCCGGGGGTTCACCAGTTCGGATCCCGGGTGCAGACATGGCACCACTTGGCAAAAGCCATGCTGTGGTAGGCGTCCCACATATAAAGTAGAGGAAGATGGGCATGGATGTTAGCTCAGGGCCAGCCTTCCTCAGCAAAAAGAGGAGGATTGGCAGTAGTTAGCTCAGGGCTAATCTTCCAAAAAAAAAAGAAACTGATATACACTCATATTTTGCAGTACTGTGTAGCTGCTAAAAGAATGAATGAGCTCTGTAGGTACTAACATGGGACAATCTCCAAGACATGTGGATGAAAAAACAAATGACAGAACCATTAGTATAAGTGACACCATTCATGTAAAACTCACATGCTGTAGTTTCTCTCTGGGTACACAGAAATCTATGTGAAGGCACAGCAAACGTTCTGGAAGGAAAGCGGAGAGAGGGGCCAGAAAGCAAAAAGGCCCTCTTGCCATATATGTAACATTTCACATTTTACAAGAAGGATGGCTCTAACACGTGACTTAATTAAATCCTGTTCCATAAAAGTTTAGAGAACATATTAGGGCTTCTCACCTTAAGAAACCAGCTTGTTGCGCTGTTCTTCATAATATATTCAATTCTTCACTCTTCCTTTTTTTCCCAAATATACGTAATCCAACCTTACGACATTCAAAAATCTGAGTGAGATCGATGGCAGAGAAACATTCTCTCCTCCAAACCACATAACCCAGCACAGCCCTTACTTTTGCTCAGAAGAAAAAACAGAGAATACTGTATTCTTTACCAATTTGAAGACTTTAAAATAGCAGATGAAAGAATGCCATATGTTCTTAAAGCTTCTGACCTCTACGTACTTCTATATTTAGCATGAGCTTCTTCAGATGAGTAACTGCTTATTTGGGAAACGTCAGCTGCCCGGTTGCAGCGTCTGCCTTCTTTAGTAAGAAACTAGTCTGTGTTTGGAAATCACAAGTCCCTACCTCGTGTTGCCTCGTTGGACTTGTTGGAATTCGCCATCAGTAGGGAACAAGTGTCAAGGATGGTGCATGGTTCCTTGTTCAGTGCTAGAAGGAACACAGATTAATACAACAGATGACTCCTGACTCAGAATTCACAGTCTTGCTGGAAAGACCAAATGGACCCACATGGAAGAAGAGGAAAGACCACAGAAGTGGTATGTGGTTAGCAGCCAGCTTGAGGGCAACCCCACTTCACCATAAAGTACCGTAGGAGGAAGAATGGTGGGACGGCAGTGGGGGTGGGCAAAGGGTTTTCCTACCTGCTTTATAGATTAGAGTTCAGTGGAGGATTTCATTTGATAAATGAGCCCCAACACTAGGTAGGATAACGGTTGAAGTGTTCATTTATACGTTATTCCTGCTACACCCCATCATCTCCCCCATCTAACTGTTCTCCAGTGCCACAAGATCTCCAACTCACTCTCTGCCCCCAGGCCAGACACAAAGGCTTGAGTCCTCTGAAGGAAAATCAAAATAAGGCTCAAACTCTTGATGTTGCCTTTTTCCCTGTGTTCTGTGTAAAAGGAGGCTGAGCTGCAGAGACGGCATCCACAAGGGATCTCTCGCCCTCTGGCTTCCGCTGGGTTCCCAAGGAGCTGGAGCCAGCCCTCTAAGGATTCGGGGCTGCCCAGCCAGGGCTGGTGTCCCTGAGAGGGGTTTTAGGAGGCTGGTTCCGGGAGTGCAGGAACTCAGGGTAGAGAGCCATTTCTGAGACAACAACACTCCAAAAAAGAAGAATTTCAAATGACCAATAAGCACATAAACAATTGCTCAACACCATTAGGAAAATGTAGTTAAAACCACAGTGATTTCCCACTATACACACCCAAAATGGCTAAAATTACAAAGACTGACCACCCCAAGTGTCGACAAGGACGTGGAAGAGTCTGAACTCTCACATCGCTGGGAACATGGGCTAAAGGATGCTGGTGAGACTGACCATGCCTGCCATGGAGCAGTGGAGGAACGGAGTGGTTGGCTCTGTTAGCCAAAAGGGATCAATATCTGCTCTGGAGGCTACGCATTTTTTGCGTGGGGATCTCAGGAGTACAGTCCTTTCTGCCAGGAAGAAATGAGGGCTCCATTTTGCAAGATCTTCCGATTTTTGTAAGGTTTTTGGAGAAGCTGAAAATTCTAAGTTTTGTGTAAAACCTTTTGATTTTTCAACATTGACAACGAATTCAAATATTCTGAAAAGATATGTGCAGGCCAAGTAAGGCAAAAGGCTACCAGTTTTCAATCTCCGTAAAGAGAACGGTATTGACCAATTCACAAAAGGGATTTGACAAAGAAAATGGTACCACCTGGGTCAAAGGTCATCACAGATGCGTAAGTGCCTGAAGCAAAGAGAAGCATGGCGACATCAGCCCTCCCCCGTGCCACGCTCTGATGGAATCATTGCTACCGGCGCTGAGCGTTGCTGAGCATGCCTGTAGGTCACAGAGCTGCCCAGACGCTTATTCTAAGACCTCCCAACCAGCAAATATTCCTGGAGCTTTATCATCGCTGCTCCCAGAATCTCACTAAGTGATACAAAATGGTGACCCGTGAACATTAAGACATTCTTTCTCGACTAGGAAAACAGAACTTTCAACCCAGAAAAAGCCTATTCCTACTTTTAGCTTTCTTGATAATTTTGCATTCCCTCGTGGTGTTAAGTGTTGCTTAGAGTCACAATAGAAAGCAATTAACGGACAAAGTCAGCATCCTCAGCTAATGTGGTTCCCTTCAAAACGCAATGCTTCTGAAGAAACAGATAAGAGCCGGGCGTGAGTGATGGCGTTATGTGAGGCCATTCCACGGGTATCTTTTAAAAAGTGATTACAGACGAATCTGCTTTGCCAAAAAAGCCAACGCCTAGTACACTTGCACTCGATTTTCTTGGCATCCCTCAACCCGTTAATCTTTTTTGCAATTAGGGAAATATTTGGTGATGGTAACTGCTCACATGTGAACCATGCTATTCCCTCCTTTTCTTCCTCCCTCCCGGCCCCTCCAACCCTTCCAGCTCTTGCCCAAATTGCCTCTCCACGGGGAAATTCCACCTCCAACCCCTGCAGCTTACTTTTACTGCCTATGGGTCATCTTGATCCGACTTGCAGAGTTTCATTCCAAATCCTCCCGGTGAAAAGCAGAGGATATTTCAAGCCAACGCTGGAGGCCAGGGGTCCCTAAACTGGGTAGAAACGGCAAAGGAGCAGAGGCTTTGGAATAGACGAGACCTGGGTGTGAATCCCAGCGGTTACCTGCCAGCTGAATAAACCCCTCTGCAGCTTGTTAACTGAGTTTTCTCATCTGTAAAATGGAAAGAATAGTATGTACTCCACAGGGCCGTGCTAAGGAGTCAGTGAGGTTGTATTTGCAAAGTGCCTAATGCACAATAGTAGCTCAACAAATATCAGCGCCCACCCCTGCTCCTCAAAGCGTGAGAGACGACTTTGTTCCCAAGATCCCCACACGTGTGTCCAGCCCCGAGCCGACACCAATTGCTTCTTTATCTGTCCTGGAGCAAACCATCCTCTATTCCTGTAAGCATCCTACGGCAGGGCCTGTCAGGTTCACCTGCATCTTTTCGCTCCTGTTTCCCGGCATCCTCTGCAGTTACGTTAGCCTTGTCTTTAATTATGTCATCCGCCCTCCTCTGCTGCATCCCGGCCAGGCTCTCAGACGCACTGAGGCATCTCCACTCTCTTTTCTGCTTGAAGCAGCGGCTCTGAGACCTGGTGGAGCCCCGAGTTGGAAGGGCCTGCCTCCCTGCATCATGCACGGAAGGGCATCGCCACAAGGAACACTTGCACTAGACTCTTACAGCGAAAAGAAATAAACTTTTATTTTAATTTTTATTCTTTTTTGGGAGGAATTTGCCATTGTGCATGGGCACAGTAGGAGGCAACATTTATACCCACTCTGGAAGCTGAAGGGGACAAGATCCTCTGTCTTCCCACCTTGGCACAGTTGGAGGAAGCCCGCGACGCAGCTCTGTGCACACGGCCCTCCCCCGGCCCTCACATCCTTAGTGAGTGATGGACAGTCCGTACCCACATCCTGGCCTCCACCATGATTCCTGCGGTCCAGCTTCCCGAGCCCCCTTGGTTGGTTCTATTTTCCAGGCCTGACCCTCCAGCCCCCAATGATTCCGTGAACTCTCAACATCCCTTCTAAAATCCCCTTTTTGCACAAGAGAGCCAGAGTCAGTCCACGGCACGCAGCCAAGGACCCTGACTAATATATTTGCTATCAGTGGGGAAAAAATGTTTACACATACTTGGCCTGTTCTCAGCCAAGTTGGCCACCCCTCCTCCCCACGACTAGAAGTGATGCGGCCGCCGAGCGGCACGCCCTTGGCAAGGTCTGCATGAGCACGTCTTGTGGATTTATGACAGCCCAAACAGCCAGGCCCTGTCATCATTTGGCCATAAAACACGCATTGGAAGAGAAGGATCGTGAAGGCGGTGCTGGATTCCGCGAGCAATCTTTGATTTCTGAGCATAAGTGAGAAAACCCAGTGCCACAGGAGGAGGGTCAGCCGAGCTTCCTCCAGATCCGCGAGGTTCTCCCCTCCACGCTGAAGACTCTCGGTGAGCCGTCGAGGGACAGTTCAGTTACCTCGCTTCAGCCCACGGTGGTGTTGCCAACGCTGCAGTCCACCAGCCAGTGTGGACGCCTCAGCCGTGTCAGTGTTGCTCTGTCCCTGAACCAGAGAGAAACCTCCCTCTGTGCTGGGGAGACAGTGCCATCTGCCACACCAAGCAGATCCCAAAACGGGTGACAGTCGCCCGTGACAGATGTTCACTGCTCGTCCACAGACACCCCAAATGGCAGGAGCTCCCCCTCCGTGGGGTGACCAGGGCCCCAGTGCCCCCGTCTTGCTAAGCCACATCGAGCCAGTGGGAAGGACAAGGAAACTGCTGGTCACGTGGGAGAAGGTCCACAGGTCAGGACGGGAGGCCTCACGTGACTTCTCCTCACGTTCCATCCGCCACACCCACTGCCCGGAGGCCAGGATGCAAACTGTGTGCCCATGAAGAGAGCAGAGTAGGGCCAACAGCAACTCCCGGCCACATGGAGACCCCAGCCGGAGTGAGCAGGACGCCGCAAGCAGCCATCCCCCATGCGGCACCCGGTCAGGTGGGCACCGAAGAGCACCCTCTCTGACAGCCATTGCGGTGGCCGCCTGTCCACCCCGGGAGCTGAGCCCAGACGACAGATGCGTGACTCCGACGGGCAGCTCAGTCTCAGCACGGGGACACACGTGAGCACTGGGTTTAGGTGCCAAGATGAGGAGCAGCAGGGACGTCAGTGTGGCGGTCTCCACACTGAACATGTCGCAGCCTCCTAGAAAGTGGCTGACCCTCAGGGCTCTGAGATGGTGGGGAAACCTCAGCCTGCTCATGTGTCCACCCAAGCGAACAAGCAGAAGGAAACATGAGAGAAACAGCCACACTAGCACCCTCGTTCAGACAGGCCCTCCACAGCTAACACCGCTTCCTGGTGGGCAGTCGTCACCCCTGCGGCTGCTTCCTTCTCCTTGGAGGTCTGTTTGCCCTCTGCTCCTGTCTCCGAGTGGAGAAAGGATGGAAGAGTCTCAAGGCAAAGAGCTGGCAGCCCACTGCCTCTCAGATAGGGTGAAACCAGAGCACATGTGGTGCTTGTCTGCCTGTCCGCAAACCACCCCCCACCCCTCAAATGGAAGGCTCCCATGCTCCCCGCAGAGCCAGTTCAGGATTTCATCACTTTCACCACCCGGCAGATCTTCTCTCTGCTGCCAGGACCCCTGCAACCCATCATGGTGGGAATTCGTGTCCCCAGGGTGCTGGGGGGCGTCCCATGCTCCTGATGAGACACCGCCTCCCAGCGTATCGTCTTCACCTGGACACTAACTGGCTGAAGGAATGGAAAGAGGACAGCTGGAAGAAGGAGTGTGTGGGGGCTGTGGGGGTTTTCCAGCCTCTGTCAGGGCATCCAGACTATCAGTTTGAGGATTTTGTGGCCACACCTCTAGGGCAGTTTCGGTCCTCCAAGCGCAAGCCCTCTGGTCTGCTGCCCTCCAGTGGAGACTCCAGCAAGCATCCCGGCTTCCTGAGCTCACTCTGCTAGGCCCCCGTGGTCTGTGCGCACACTTGCCAGGGTTTGTCAGATGGAGATGCTACACTCACCGTAAAAGGAGAGGCGCCCCCAGTCCTCACTTCCCACTAGAGTGTCGTATCCTGACATCACCCAACTGGGCAGGATGAGCCGGGACTCCAGCAGGACCACCAACATCCCGCCAGGTCCCCGCCATCTTCTCCAGCCTCAGCTCCAGGCCTTTCCACCCTCCCTGTGTCCCAACCACATGGATCCTCCGGTTCTTCACAGAGACCCACCTCCCTCCTCATCCCGTCACATCCTCTACCCCCCACCTCCGCCTAAGACTCCCTCAGCCAACCAACCTCTCTTCGTCCTGCAAACCTCAGCTCCGCGTCCTTTCCTGACTCCTGACCCTGGCTCACACCCCGTCACATGCGGCCGCAGCCCTCCGCCACCTCCATTGCTCATGGCATTAAAAGTTAGGAATTCCCAATCTCTGTGACTATTTGTCATCCAAATAAGACAGTAAGCCTCGATAGGGCAGGGACCAAGCTCAGTTTTACTCACCGTTTCTCTCCAGCCACTGTACCAGTCAGGCCTGCCCACTCGCGGTGGCCACTCGCGGTTCTTGAACGAATGAAGGAGACGAATCCCGCAGTAGGAAGGGCGTGCGGCGGGCCGAGGCTCTTTGCAGACGTCGTCTCTCCGCGGTGAGTCCCTTGGTGGCCTTGGTACTAGAGTGCGGCCCGAGGACCCGCAGCACCAGAGCCAGCTGGGAGCTGGTCAGAGCAGACTCTCAGGCTGCAGCCGTCCTGCTCCCCGGGGGTCCCCGAGCTCACCCTCGCGTGAGGACACGCGTTCGTGCACCCGGAAAGGCACGTCACAGGGAACCGGCCTCGGCTTGTCCCAGAAGCCTGCTCCAAAGTCTCGCCGCTTTCCTCTTCCCGAGCATCACGACCTAGCATCCTCTACGATCCTGGGGAGCCCCAGAGCAACAGCGGTTGTCAGAGCTGCGAGGTCCTTCAAACCACCTTGAAGCCTCAAAGGGTCTTTCCAGCTCACACTCCTCCCAGCGCTCCCTGCAGGTCACTGTACCGCGGACCGTGCAGGGAGCACGCCCTCGCGGCCGCCTAAGGCGCCTGCTTCACGGAGTTTTATTTTATATTTTCAGCTATTGGTCTGCCAGAGACACGATTTCCTTTGGGCTAGAACATGAAAGTATTTCAGGACACGGGTCCACATGTGCCTAATAGTCTCCCTAAAAACCTAGATACGAAGCGCGTAGACGCGACTCCGAGTGCCCGGGCGCAGCGTCCGCCTCCGCCTGCCGCGGGGCCTCCGGCGGCGCCGTTCTCTGGCCGCTCCACGCGCGTGTGCAGCCAGGGGGTCGCGCCCTCCCGAGCGTAAAGCCCACAAGCTCGAGTCCCCACGTGGAACGCGCTCCAGACGCCCGTGCCTCTCCGCGGCGTTTCAGAGGACACGGGCGTCCCCCTGGGCAGCGGGGCTTTGAAGCGCGCGGGGATCCCGTCTGCGAGGAACGAACGGCCGCTCTGCGCACAGAGAGGCTTCTCACGTTCCAGCGGTGCACAGCCGCGGCTCCTCTGCCCTAAGAGCGCACATTCCGCGCTGCCGTCATTAGTAGCAAGGCCCTCATCCTTGACCCCTTTCCGAGAAGGGAAACGGGAGGGTAATGGCCGTGGACTGTTTTCAGTGATTCCCGCTCCCTGAGCGTGTGGCCGCAAGCATGGAGCGCGAGTGCCCCCACGTGGCTCCGAGGGGAATTCGTCCGGTAAGTGTCAGCGACTCCCAGTCGAGGGGGTCGGGGTGGGCAGGGCGGGCAACCAGGTCCCTGCGCCCGCGAAGCGCGCATGCCAGCGCGACCGTCGATGTTTGTCATACGTGTGCGCTTGACAGACAGGTCCCCCGGGACGGGAACCTTCGCAACTGGAACAGAACCTGACGCAGGCACTCAACATGCACGAACTAAATGGGTAAATGAAAACAAACAGGAGGAGGAAGGCGGGGGAGACCGCGGTAGAAGGCTGCAGCATGCCCGGGGTGAGGGAGACACCACGCTGCCCAGAGTCACGGACGCTCCCGCCGAGGACGCCTGGACAGAGACTGGGATCAGGAGGAGGAGCCAGCCGTGATGGAGGCCTGAGAGCTCCTCGGAGCGAGGAGGGCGCCTGCCGGGCAGCAGGAGGCCAGCACAAAGAGAATGTCAGCTGAACAGCAGTCCCCTAAAGACGCCCGCGACCCACTCCCCAGGACCGGTGCGAGTGTGAGCTCACTGGGCAAACGGGCTCCGTGTCACTGAGTTAGGACCTCAGATGGGAGATGATCTTGGGTCATCTGAGGCCCAGTGTCATCACAGGGTCCTCACAAGAGGAGAAGGGTCAGAGTCACATGGGACATGAGGTCGGGAGCAGAGGTCAGAGGGCCTTGAGGGAGCAGCCAGGAACCTAGGAACTGCCAGCATCTAGAAGCTGGAAAAGATGTGGAAATGAATTCTGCCCTGGAGCCTCCAGAAGGAGCCAGCCCTGCTGACAGCTTGGTTTTTCACTTCTGACCTCTGACAAATTTGTTTTATGCCACTGAAAAAAGAGAGAGAGAGAAAGAAATTGCAGGAAATGCAGACTAGGCCAAGAAAACAGAAAGAGCAAAGACTCTGGAGTGTCTGGGAGGTTGGTGCCTCTGAGGACCAGAAAGCAGGCCGGAGAGGGAGGGAGTTTGGAGGCACCAGCCACGTGGAGGAGTCTGTGTGTCCCTGTGATCGTGGGAAGGCTGGGTTTTATTGTGAGGGCTTTAAGTAGTGTACTTATATAAATGACTTAAACTTTAAAAAGATCACTTGTAAGGCTGTGTTTTTATTTAACAGAATTTTGTTTCTAGACCTAGGGAAAAACAGTGGACCTGAACTCGGTTATGAAACAGAGGGAGCTATAGCCCCTGCACGTTTTCACTACACAAGGACACCGTGGGGGGCCTGGTTTTGCACACAACCACTGGACCCAGGGGAGAATCCTCTGATGAAATCAGCGCTTAATCATATTGGACAGAAGAGGCTCATGTGAGCAATCTTCCAAACTTGAGTGATGATAGGGTAATCCTGGGGCAGCTTGCAAAAGTCACGGGGTCCCAGACCCATCCTCTGAAGATTCTGACTCACTAAGTAGGGTAGAGAGTCTAGGAATTTCTACAGTCAACTGCACCCTAGGTGACTGAGAAATAGAAAGTCTGCACAGACCAATAACAAGTAAGATCATTAACTGAATCAGTGATCAAATCCTCCCAACAAAGAAAAGCCAGACAAGATGGCTTCACTGGTGATTCCACCAAGGACATAAAGGAGAATCAACACCAGTCCTTCTCAGAGTCTTCCAAAAGTAGAAGAGGAGGGAACGCTTCCAAACTCACTTTACGAGGCCAGAATTACCCTGCTATCAAAGCCAAAGACACCACAAGAAAAGAAAAGTATAGGGCAATATCCCTGATGAACGTAAATGCAAAAATCCTCAACCAAATATTTGCAAACTGAATTCAACTGTATGTTCAAAGAATCATACACCGTGATCCAGTGGGATTCATTCCAGGGAGGCAAGGATGGTTCAACATCCACAAAGTACTGTGATGCACAACATTAACAAAATGAAGGATAAAAATCATAAGATCAGCTCAACTCATACAGGAAGAGCATTTGACAAAATTCAACATCCTTTCATGATAAAAACTCTCAACAAAGTGGGTATAGAGGGAACATACCTCAACATAAGAAAGACCATTTCTGACAAGCCCAAGGAAGTTTCTTTCTAGTACTAGTTTGCTGACAGTTTCAATCAGGAATGGCCACTGGATTTTGTCAAATGCTATGATTCTATTGGGATGATCATATGAGGCTTCTAGACCATCTGGAACATATGAAATAGAGTTATAATAAGTGTTTTAATATCCTTTTCTGATAATTCTATCGTCCATGTCATTGTCTGGATTGGTTTTGGTTGATTCATATTTGTCCTCATTATGCTCACATTTTTCCTGTTTCTTTGAGTGTCTTGTAGTTTTTTATTGGTTGCAAAGCATCATAAATGTTACATTATTGATTGTTGGATATTTTTGCATTCCGTAAATATTCTTGAGCTTTGTTCTGGGATGTATTATTTGGAGACAATTTAATCCCTACAGGTCTTGATTTTAAGTTTTTAGGCAAGATTAGAGCAGCTTTTAGGTCTAAGTCCAATTTTGCACCATTTCTGAGGCAAAATCCTTGTGTGTTCTTCACCTGATGCCCATGAATTAGGAAGTTTTCATTCTGGCTGGTAGGAACGGGAGCTGTCCCCAGACATGTGCGTGCTCTGAGATTTGTTCTCTCTAATCCTTCAGGGAGTTCTTTCCCCGGCTCAGATACTTTCCCCGCATGCCCATATCAGCATCCAGTTGAGGACACAAAGCAGGACCCTCTGTGGGTCTGCGAGGTCCTCTGTCCGTGCAGCTCTCTCCAAGTCCTCTGCCCTGCACGCTCTGGTGGCTTCTGTTCCCATGACTATGTCCATCTCCTCAGCTCTGGGACTGCTGGGCTCTGTGGGGCCACCCTCCCTGAGCCCTAAGCTGGAACATCTGAGGGGCTTTCCTCATTTTTTTTCCATCTCAGAGATCACTGGTTTTCATGGTTTGAAGTTCAGTGTCTTAGAAACCATTGTTTTATCTATGTTGTCCAATTTTTTCCTTGTTTCAGTGGGTGTGGAGGGGTTGGGGTAGGGAATCCAGTCTCTATTACTCCCTTTTGGCTAGAAGCAGAAGTCTAGACTTCTCATTCCATATAAACAAATATTCTTTGTATTTAAGCCACTTTGATTTAGATTTTCTGTCATGGGCAATAGAAAAAATACCCTGACAAATACAGCCACCCGCAAGGAACGGTTTCACTTCACTTTGTTAAAGTGTCTTAAGTTATGTCAATTGAAGATTCCCGTGGGTTACCAAGAATCTCCTTTAAATGCCAGTACTTTCAGTAGAAGAGAAGAGCCATCAACCCTTTCACACATTCGTGCAAATTGTTTCCGACTACTCTCCACCTAACAGCCTGCTGAGATTAGCCAGACTAAGAGTGGGATGCTTAGCTGCCGGAAAGGAAAGAAATTCTTGGTCAGAGGTTGGGAGAGAAAATCGAGCAAGCTTTGGTAGAATACTCCACCTGGCTGGGAAGAGGAAGGAGCTTTGCTCTGTGTGTGAATATTAGTGAGAAATAGTCAAAGAGCCAGGAAGATGCCAAATTGTCAGGCTCAATCACATAAAACTGCCATTTGGTAAGTCAAAATGTAAAATATCAGTAATTTCACATGGTTCCACAAAATGCTTTTTTCAACATTTACAATGAGCTGACTGGCCCACTGCATAACACCTCGCTCCCGGGATGGAGAACACTGGCTGGTGCAGGCTAGTCATCCCATGAATTAGTTTATTTATTCACTCACGGTCTTGACACTAGGGATAAAGCCATCAAGAAGACAGAAGAACTCTCATGGAACATGTGGCAATACCTTAGATAGGGCGGTCAATACGCTGAATTTTTGCAGAGACCTGAAATTAAGTAGGAGCCAGCCATTCAAAAACCTGGAGCAAAAACTTTTCAGGCAAATAGAATGGAAAATATAAAGGTCCTGTTGATGAAAATAATCCATAACCAATCTCTAAGTGAAAATTTGGGTGAGTTTATTCTGAGCTAAAATGTGAGGACCAAGACCCGGGGCCTTTCTTCCCAAAAGAAGAAAGCTCACCAAAGAAGTGAGGTGTACAGAGTGGTTATATACCCCCAAACAGGATGCTTTACATTTGATTGAAATGTCCCTCCCACAATAGTCACAAGATTGCCCTGTTGGCAGAGTGCTTGATGGACACAGTAGATAGTGGGTCTGCTGTCTCGGAGGGTGGAGGGTGCAGCAGGAAGCAAGTCTGTTGTCTTGAGCTGGGTGGTCACAGGTGAGCGCAGCAATCAGTTCCTAGCCTAAGGAAAGATGCTTAATCCTTAAGGGAATGCCAATGTTGGGAGGGGGAGGGAAGTTGCACCTTTATCTCAAGGGCCTTTGCTCTTGCCATAGGGAATATCTAAAGCAGATATACAATGCATGCTCAACGGCCTCAGTCAGGCCCTTTTGGAAAAACAAGGTCAGGCTGAATTAGGGTTACACCAAATGGCTTCCTCATATACTCCACTATATCCTATTGCTTGCCATTTCTATTTGTCAGTCCCAATAAGGGTATGAGCTTGTTGTCTTTGTGGAATAGACAGAATAATGATGTGGCTGGAGCAATGTGGACAGTCATTTAAGAAAGGAACAAAGTGGAGGCCGGCCCCATGGCCGAGTGGTTAAGTACACGTGCTCTGCTTTGGTGGCCCAGGGTATCGCCAGTTTGGATCCTGGGCTTGGACATGGCACCACTCATCAAGCCATGCTAAGAAGGCGTCCCATATACCACAACTAGGAGGACCCACAATTAAAAATACACCACTGTGTACCAGGGGGCTTTGGGGATTAAGAAAAGAGCAAAGTGAAGAGTCAAGAGAAGAAGCTTATATTTTATTCTCAGTGACGTCAGATGCCATCAGGAGTGAGGAAGTCACATGGTTGGGTCTGCCTTCTTCAAAAATGACTCCATCACCTGGTTAAATCAGACACAGAGGGATGAACCTGGGAACTTAACTCCTCACTTTCCACTTCCCTGTTTACATACAACCTTATATTTAAAGTTGTCTGAGCGTGAGATCTCATTTTAGAAACACAAATCTGCTCCTAAGTTGGAGAATAACTCTCTTAGTTTAAATAAAGAGGAGGGAGGGAAGCCACTGCCACCCTGGAATATATTGTATTTAGTGACCCATCGAAAGAAGTCCAATGGGACTACGAGCACGAGGATGTCGAAGGTTTCTGAGAGTCTCAGAGACAAAAGACAGTGCAGCTTTGCCGTGAGTATATAACACCTCGTGTTCCTTCTTCCCAGAGGGAACAGCATTATCGCGCCATCTTCCTCAGCTTTAGCTTCTGCTTTGAAAAGGTCAGACACCACAAAGACCAACCATTGATGAGTTTTCTTCTCCGAAAACACTTCAGTTCAGACCTTCCCTTCCCACCTCAGGGGTCGTCATCATTTCAAGACCACTTGATATAAATATATCATGCCTCTGGAACAAGGCTGACATCAGGACACAAATTCCTTATATAATTTCAGACTATAAAAAACACAGAAAGATCCTCATTTCATTTTAGGAAGACAGCACAACTTTCTCTGACATTTAAGAGTGCACGATATGTCAGCCGCTCTAAGTGCTTACATACATGAAGTCATTTAATCCTCACAGCAGTCCTGGAAAGGCAGTGTTACCAGTATTCTCATTTTACAGATGAGGAACTGAAGGAAAGTGAGTGGTCCATGGGCACGCTGCCAGTCAGTGGGGCAATGGCATTCAAACCCAGGCGTCTGGTCCCACAGCCTGGCACCAAAACCTGAAAATGGTCATTTACAACTAGAAAACTATCAATCAATGTCCCTTATGAATACAGACGCAAAAATTAACAAAGAGAATGCAGAAATGTGTCAAATAAATACGATGACAAGCAGGATTTATTCCAGAAATTCAAGAATGATCAATGCTAGGAGATCTACCAACATTAAAAAGTTACATCAAACAATTAAAAGAGGAAGAAACAAATTATGATGAGTAGATGCTGAAAAGGCAATTGATAAAATTTAGTAACTATTTCTAATAAAATCCCTATAAATAAAATTCTTAAATATGTCAAAAATTATTTGCCAAAGAGAAATAATAAAGATAATTTAAAACAGTAAATAGTAATGCTTTTTCCTCTAAAATCAGGAACAAGACATAACTGTCATTATTCTTCAAATTGATTAGTGTTTTATCTTCTCAAAATCATGAGAAGATAAAATAATCAATATGTTAGGAACATCATCATACAGACTCTTTTTTGCTAAATGATTGAATACCCAGAAAAGGCAAAATATTTGTAAAATAAATTAAGTAAATAAATCCTGTTTAAGGCAGTTAAAGATAAATACGATTTTTAAAAATTAAAAAAAAATGTCTATACGTTAGCAATAACCAGCTAAAACTGAAAAACAGAGAAAAATATTCCGTTTGTCTAAAGTGATACAAATTTAAAAATCAAGTTAAAATAAAAATACAAGATGAAGAGCCAGCCCTGATGGCCTAGTGGTTAAAGTTCAGTGCACTTTGGTGGTCCGGATTTGGTTCCTGGGTGTGGAACCTCACCACTTGTCTGTCAGTAGCCGTGCTGTGGTGGTGGCTCACACAGAAGAACTAGGACTTCCGACTAGAATATATAGCTATGTACTGGGACTTTGGGGAGTAAAAGAAAAAAAAAGAGAGAGGAAGATTGGCAATAAATGTTAGCTCAGGGAAAATCTTTCTCAGCAAAAAAAAAAAAAAATGAAAAGAAAAACAAGATGAATTTTAAAATGTAGTACCTTATTGGAGGACATGAAACAACATCTACACAAATAGAAAAATATATTGTCAAACTCATAGAAACAGAGAGTGGGTTGGTGGCTGCCTTGGGTTGGGGGTGGGGAAATGGGGAGATGTTGGTCAAATGGTACAAACTTCCAGTTCTAAGATGAATAAGTTCTGGCATTTAATGTACAGCATGGTGATTATAGTTAATAATACTGTATTGTATACTTGAAAGTTGCTAAGAGAGTAGATCTTAAATGTTCTCATCACAGGAACAACAACCAAAATTATTATAATTATGTAAAGTAAAGAGTGTGTTAACCAACCCTGTTGAGGTAATCATGTCACAATATATATATGTATCAAATCATCACACTGTACACCTTAAACTTACATAGTGTTGTATGTCAATTGTATCTCAATAAAGCTGGAAAAAATAAAATAAATAAAATACCACCATTTGGGAACTGTTTAAAACTCTCATAAATATTTAAAGTTAACACAAAGTAAATGTGCACAGTGTATAGAAAATGACAACTTTCTAACATAAGAAGCAATGGAAACCAACTAAAGCATTCATTAAAAATATTTGTTCTAGGGAGTGACATCACCATCATGGCAGAGTGAGCTCTCCCCACGGACTATCCCCTCTAAGATACAATGAGAAGGCCATTCATACACAAACAGAGGACATTCACACAAAACAAAAGATGTCTGAGGGACCCACACAGCTGTACGTCTGAAGGTGGAGGTGCTGGACCCCCCTGAGGAAGTGGAAGGAGGTAAGGAGACTCTTCACTCCCTCTCCAATGGCAGGAATCTTGGGACTGGGTGCAGCTCTGAGAGGAAAGGGGGAAGGGGCGGCCCTCCACGGGAACACTGTCACTCTCTGAGTTCCATCACAGCCCTTGGGAAAGCCCCACACAGAGGTAACTGAGCTATCATGGGGTTTCTCCACCAAGCTCACACCCCAGGATAGCAGATAGTGAGGGCGCAGCCAGAATGCCCCCAGGATCATGCAGGACAAAGAAAGCGCCCCTCCCCCCACCTGGTGCTCCAGCTCAGCGGTCAGCCAGAGTGCACACAGATAGAAAAGCAGTCAGTGGCTGGGTAGTAGTGGGCTCCAAATACACAGCTCTGACCTTCACCTAGTAGTGGCAGGTGGAAGCTGAAACCAGAAACTATCACAATGCAGAGGCACAAATACACTCCCTCAAGAAGTATGAAAAAATATATTAAATCTCAAGACCAGAAGGAAAATGACAAGTACCCAGAAATCCATCCTGAAGGCACAGAAGTTTACAATCTAAATGACAGAGAATTCAAAATACTTATCATCAAAAGACTCAACCAGTTACAAGAAAATACAGAAAGACAGTTCAGTGAAGTCAGGAACTTCTTCACAAGAGATTGAAACTAGGGCCCCAGCCCAGTGGCATTTCAGTTATGTTCACATACTCCACTTCAGCAGCCTGGGGCTCGCCAGTTCTGATCCTGGGTGCCGACCTACACACTGCTTATCAAGCCATGCTATGGCAGGCATCCCACACATAAAATAGAGGCAGATGGACACATATGTTAGCTCAGGGCCAATTTTCCTCAGCAAGAAAAGAGGAGGACTGGTGGCAGATGTTGGCTCAGGGCTAATCTTCCTCAAAAAAAAAAAAAAAGAGAGACAGAGAGAGACTGAAACTATAAAGAAGAACCAATCAGAAATGTTGGAGATGAAAAACACAATGGATGAAATAAAGAAAAATCTGGACTCCCTAAACAATAGAGCCGATATTTGGAGGACCAAATTAGCCATTTAGAGGACAGAAATATAGAAATACTTCAGATCGAGGAGGAGAGAGAACTAAGATTTAAAAAGAAACAGATAAGTTCTCTGAGAAATATCTGACTTACTTAGGGAATGTAAAATAAGGGTTATAGGTATTCCAGAGGGAGAAGGGGAAGCAGAAAGGGATATAATCAGCTTCGTCTAAGGAAATAAGAGGCTATCAGAAAATGAACTATCTCATCTATGAGATTTTTTTATACAAACCTAATGGTAATCACTAAACAAATAATTAGAACAGAGACACAAATGATAAATAAGAAGAAAACAATCATAGCAAACTACCTAACCAAATTGGTAGTCTGACATACGTGAGACAAGAAACAAAGGAAATGCAGAAGAACCAGAAAACGTGAAATAAGATGTCAGCATTAAGCCCTCATATATCAATAATCACTCTAAATATAAATAGGTTGAATTCTGCAATCAAAACACAAAGTGGTGGGATGGATTAAAAAACAAGACCTAACAATATGTTGCCTTGAGGAAACACATCTCAGCTCTAAAGACAAACACAGGCTCAGAGGAAAGGCATGGAGGACCATACTCCAAGTTAATGGCAAGCAAAAGAAAGCAGGTGTAGCCATACTTATATCAGACAAAGTAGACTTCAAGATAAAACAGGTAAAGAGAGACAAAGAGGGGCACTATATAGTGATAAAAGGGACACTCCACCAAGAAGACATAACACCTATAAATATTTATATACCCAACACAGGAGCACCCAAGTGCATAAAGCAACTATTAACAAACCTAAAAAGAGATATTAACAGCAACACAATAATAGTAGGGGACCTCAATGCCCTACTTACATCAGTGGATAGATCATCAGACAAAAAGTGAACGAGGAAGTAGTGGAATTAAATGAAAAACTAGACCAGATGGACTGTATAGATATATAGAGAACACTCCACCCAGAAACAGCAGAATACACACTCTTCTCAAGTGTGCATGGAAAGTTCTCAAGGGTGGACCATATGTTGGGAAATAAAGCAAGCCTCAATAAACTTATGAAGATTGAAATCATATCAAACACCTTTTCTGACCATAATGCTGTGAAACTAGAAATAAACTACAAGAAAAAAACTGGGAAAGGGACAAAGATTTGCAGACTAAACCACATGCTCCTGAACAACCAGTGGATCATTGAAGAAATTAAAGGAGAAAACAAAAAATATCTGGAGACAAATGAAAATGAAAACACACCATACCAACTCATATGGGATGCAGCAAAAGCAATCCTAAGAGGGAAATTCATAGCAGTACAGGCCCATGTTAACAAACAAGAAAAATCTCAAATAAGCAATATTAAACTACACATGACAGATTTAGAAAAAGAACAACCAAAGCCCAAACTCAGCAGAAGGAGAGAAATAATAAAAATCAGAGCAGAAATAAATGAAATTAAAACAAAAAAGACAGTAGACAGGATCAATGAAACAAAGAGCTGGTTCTTTGAGAAGACAAACAACATTGACAAATCCTTAGCCAGACTCAGTAAGAAAAAAAGAGAGAAGGCCCAAATAAATAAAATTAGAAATGAAAGAGGAGAAATTACAATTGATTCCAAAGAAATACAAAAGAGAATACTATGAAAAACAACTTGGACAATCTAGAAGAAATGGATAAATTCTTAGACTCTCACAACTTCTGAAAACTGAATCAAGAAGAAATAGAGAATCTGAATAGACCAATCACAAGTACAGAGATCTGAAACAGCAATCAACAATATATATGCATTGAATATATAAACCTCCAAAATATAAAAGTCCAGGACCAGACGGCTTCTCTGGAGAATTCTAGCAAACATTCAAAGAAGATTTATTACCTATCCTTCTCAAACTATTCCAAAACATTGAGGAAGATGGAACACTTCCTAACACATTCTACTAGGCCAACATCACTCTGATACCAAAGCCAGACAAGGACAACACAAAGAATGAAAATTACAGGCCAATATCGATGATGAATATAGATGCAAAACTCTTCAACAAAATATTGGCAAACTGAATACAGCAATACATTAAAAAGATCATACACCATGATCAAGTGGGATTTATACCAGGGACGCAGGAATGGTTCAACACCTACAAATCAATAACTGTGATACACCACATTAACAAAATGAGGAATAAAAATCACATGATCATCTCAATAGATGCAGAGAAAGCATTCGACAAGGTCCAAAATCCATTTATGATTAAAAAAAAAAAAAACCTCTCAATAAAATGGGTATAGAAGGCAAGTACCTCAACATGATAAAGGCCATATAGGACAAACCCACAACCAACATCATACTCAACGGGGAAAACTGAAAGCCGTCCCTCTGAGAACAGGAACAAGACAAGGGTGCCCACCTTCACCTCTCCTATACAACATAGGACTGGAGGATTTGGCCAGAGCAGTTAGGCAGGAAAAAGACATAAAAGGAATCCAAACGGGCAATGAAGAAGTGAAATTCTCTCTGTTTGCAGACGACATGATTTTATATATAGAAAACCCTAAAGAATCCATTGGAAAACTGTTAGAAGTAATCAAGAACTACAGCAAAGTTGCAGGGTACAAAATAACCTCACAAAGTCAGTTGCATTTCTATACTCTAATAATGAACTAACAGAAAGAGAACTCATGAATCCTGGCTGTGGGAGAAACAGCAACACGTACTGGATGCTGATTTAGAGCATGTACAGCTTTCTGGAAAACCTTGTCCCAGCCCTGCACAGCATTGCCACCTAGCTGGCTCTGTAAGTCTGCCAGCTCCTTCTGGGTGGTGGGAACATGGTGACACCAGGGAATTCCGTTCCATGGGCCCATTGGTGAACTTCTTTTGCTGAGAAGTGAGTTCCTTGATGGGAAGCAATGCTGTGTGGAATGCCACAATGGTTGAGGAGGGCTGCGGAGGAAGCCCCCTCTTCTGAGAGAACTCCCAAGTGGTCACAAACAGGATGTTGGTAGAAATAGGGATGCTTAGGGCCATTCTGATGAGGTCTCAAACAGAAATAAGGAAAATATTTTACAAAACTGGAAGAAGTTGATCCTTGCTGTAGGGTGGCAAAGAGCTTGGCTGGAAGTCCTGGTGTTGTGTGGAAGGTAGGACTTGTGAGCACAGCAACAGGTATTTGGCTGAAGAAACTTGTAGGCCTCGGGCTGAAGGAGCAGTGTGATGTCTCTTGAATGTCAGCGGTAAAATGCGAGAAAAGAGAAACGACTTAAAGATGGAATGGTTGGTCAAAAGGGAAACAAAGCTTAAACATCTGGAAAATTCTCAGCCGCATTGAGAGATATAAGAAAATATGTTCAGGAGAGAACAAGGATGTGGCCAAAGGACCTTTTGAGATTTGCCAGCCATCTAAACAGTAGCCAGGACCTATTGTCCAAGACAATGACCCCAAAGGCATTTTGGAGGTCTCCCAGGCTGTCCCTCCCATCACAGGGTGCCAGGGCCTGCAGGGCAGAACGATTTCCAAGGAGGGGCTGCCCCTGTTCACATGGGGGCTCTGCTCCCCAAATTCCTGTGCCACACTCCCCCGCCACCCTGGTGTGGCCCTGGCAACCCAGGTGAGATGCGGGCCCAGGTGCAGTTCTTGAGGCCCAACTGCAGCCCCAGAGGGTCCAGAGGCAGGCGTCAGCCAAGGGAGACTGCTCTCGAGTTTAAAATTTGACAATGTAGAGGCCGGCTCCGTGGCAGAGTGGTTAAGTTCACGCACTCTGCTTCGGTGGCCCAGGGTTTCTCCAGTTCAGATCCTGAGGGTGGACATGGTACCACTCATCAAGCCAGGCTGAGGCAGCGTCCCACATGCCAGGACTAGAGGGACCCACAACTAAAAATATACAACTATGTACCAGGGGGCTTTGGGGAGAAAAAGGAAAAATCAAATCTTTAAAATTTTACAATATAAAATGGCCAGTTGACATAAAGGATTCAAGAGTGAGAGCTGCTGAGCTTTTTTCCAAGACGTTATTAAAGCTCCGCGTAATTTGGGAATCATGAAGGCCATTCATTCTTCTCTCATTGCCACAGCAGTTCTTTTCAAAATAAAGTAATTTCTGACCGTTTTCCCTGAAACCTTAAAGACACACAATACTTTTGGTATCTTCAACAAGAATAAAATTTTTAAATGGATGATCAATAAATATATGTCAACTCTAGTCATTGTGGTAACTAAATCGGTATTAAAAATGTTCAAGGAAACTCACTCTCACGTAGGAGATGATGAATTTTAGCATTTACTCTGTCAATCTGGCCACTCCTTCCCTTATAATAACCATAGCAACCTGATTAATGAATATTGAAGAAAGAAATCAATACTTATGGGGGAAAGAATTGGGGTTTATAAATTTCATGTGGTTTGAACCCATGTCTTTCTAGATCTAAAGTATTTTCTTTTTTCTGCCTCCTCAAATCGCTTTCTGCATGAAATGATTTACAGTAAACACCTGCAGAATCAGTAAGTAATACAAATTGGCAATGAGTGCTGCCAAAGTTGAGAATGCTCATTGTGTTACGACTTAAAACCAAGCAGACTGCCTGAGTCCAAACCCTGACTCTACTGCTGTGTAGCTTAGCGGAGTTGCTTAATAACTATCTTCCAAATATCCGTGTTTTCATCTCTAAAAGAAGGAAAATTATAGTGTGGATTTCATTTAATCAATGAGATGTCAATAAGGCACTTAATTTTGTGCCTGGTACTTTATATGTCTGAAAAGCTAGTTGTTGTTATTACATATTTAAGTAATATATTTGTATTACCACTAATATATATATCAATAAAGTATGCTTTTCATGAAGAAATTGAGTTAAATTTTAACTCAGATCAAAGCCTGTTTATTGCAGTTATCATCCTTTAGAAGGCTATAGGAATTCTACCCAGTTGTACAAATCGCAGCATCAATTTTTAATTTGGTACAAATTGCACACCCTGGTCCTTTATGAAGTTTTTTGTATTTGCTTGAGTTTGGCAAAAGAAAACACTAACAGTATGTGATCGCCATTTTAATCCTAAGAAGCAAAGAAAGAGAGCTCCTTGAAATCAAATTCCCATTTAACACTTTTCAAAGGTCTGCATATGTTAACATCGTTGATAGATCTAAAAATATCAGTCTTCCCAGAGTCCCTATCACAGCGCTAGGCCTGGTGGTGGGACGAAAGGCCCATGAGGTACCACCGTGTCCTGGGTGTGAGGCCTTGGCTGCTTTACCAGATTATTTTGAGAATCAAGTGAACTCCAGACGGTTCTGATCATCCAATATTGCTAATTGAGGTTGCATTAGGGGGCAAAAGTCATCAAAACACTACATCATCCACTAAAGACTGTTTGTAAAATTGCTCCTACACGTCTCTGCCTGCTTAACGGCTGCATCTGTCATTGCCCAAGTCAGAGAGGCAGACACCCCTGTCTCGGTGATTAATGGAATTGCAGTAAAAATCAGTTAAAAGAGATCACAAGTCCTGCAAAAGGCGCAAGATTTGATAAAGTGGATAAAAGTCATGTTGATGAACTGCCCAAATTTCATGCAGAAGTATCAAGAAATAAGAATCTGGCAGAACTGGACCAGTTAAAATAGAAGAAGAGAAATCAACAAGGATGACCTCTGTTCCAAAGGGAATAATCTGAACACTGAAAGACTAACAAAAGCCTCAGATAGCTTTACAAAAACATTTTTTTATTATGCTGTGAAAATCAAGCGTGAACAGAAGAATATACTATAATTCTATCATACAAATTGTGTTCCACCCAAATTAATGCAATTCATTTTTTGGTTTGTTCCAAGAATTAGCATATAATTTCAATTACAAGCTCAATGGCATTAAATATAAAACTTGTCATGATTTTTAGTTTCATCTTTCAAAATAAAGTCCTAATCATTTTTCACTCTTCACTCTTAAATTTTGATCCTTGTTTTAAATAGCTTTATTTCAAGTGACTACTTTTAATACCAATTATCCTCAGATAACAAGGATATATACTAAAGAGCTTCATTAAACTAGAGTATTGTAACGATTTAATATTACTAAATATTTGGTGATTTAAACTTAAAAGGATCACAAACAGGAAAATCTGCATCTTTCTCAACATCTCAGTGATAATACTGCTACCCAAAGCACCGTTCCCAGCCTGACCTCTTTAGACTCCTGTGACAATTCTCAGTTGTTCAACCTAAAAATCCAGACTCTTGGTTTGGATCTCAAGCTCAGGCCGGGGCCCCACACACACCTGTCCTCATCTGCGCAATACTTTTCCCTCATGCGGGCTTATTAATAAAAGAGAAAAGCCCTAAAATAAAGGTGATAGTCCCACTATTTCAAACCCCACTCAATTTCTGTACAGTAAAAATAACTAAAAGAAAAAAACCTGGAGGAGGATCTACAAATCTAACAATAGATCAATTTCTACATTGCATAAAAACAGTATAAACCGCGCTGAGCCCTCTCTGCACACACACTCCCACACATATGTGCACACACACGCACTCACATTCACACGCCCACACTCTCAAATGGAAGTACAATTAGGGCAGAAACATTTTCTGTCTCATTCACAGGTAATGAACATTTAAAACCATGAAATACAACTTAGAAAAAGAATTCACAAATTCAAATGGCTGCACACCAATGCCTGGGCCAGGTGTAAGCAAATATGCACACATCTGTCAGAAGTGGGAGCTGTGACAACCTAGAGAGCCCATCCCATCCATGTGGAAATAAGGTGTCCCCAGATCTTTTCACTTCTCGAGAAAAATGGAAAACGAAATTTTTATGTCAAATTTTTAAAGATATATAACTTTTTACAAATTACTGTGGCCAAAACAGAACAGATTGCTGGTGAGAATGAAAATCGATACAATGCCTACAGGGAAGAATTTGGCCATATCTAGCAATATTGGCCATGCCTTTACCCTCTGACCCACGGTCCCGCTTCTGGTTATCTACTACAAAGATGCTCCAGCACAACTCTCCGAAACTTTCATTTCACAGGACTTTCATTCCACAAGACTGAAAAGAACCCTCATGCGCATCAAGATGGTGTGTTGAATGTAGCCCAGACTGTTACATAATCTATACCCATGCAGCTGTGAAATGAGTGCAAAAAGTCTTACACTGCTACACAGTGTGTCTGGGATTTATGATTTAAAGTTCAGAAGAGCACATACAGTATGAAAACTTTCGTGGAAGGGAGAATATAAATAAATATCACATACACTCAAATACAAGCACACACACACATGTGCTTACATTTTCAAAATATATAAAAATGTGCATTTTTATTTTCCAAGAGAAACTGTGGAAGGATAAACCAAAAACTAATAAACTCGTGACCTAGGAGGAGGGGAAAGGAACAGCAATAAAATCTTGACTTCTCTAATGTAACTCGTTTTCTGGTTTTGGCTTTAGAATATTTCTCCCCCTTTTTAAAAATAGTAAATAAAAAAGAAAAAGGCCCTTTAAAAAAAAACTGAAATAAATAAACCTAACTTTGTACCACGCTAATGATAGAACCAGAGAAGAATTATTTCAAGTGATCTGAAAACACTTCATTTTGACTGCACACCGTTAGTGGGAAAGAAAAAACACACGCACGCAGAGAAATCTCAAACTACATTCAGTGTTACTGTCATAGTGGTAACGTCACTAGTGTTACTCTAGATCTACGATATGCAGTAGGATAAAGCAATTAAGTAATTATATTAACATTGTTAAAAACCAAGATTTCAGCATAAGATGTAAACACTGACCAAATAATCTCATTTCTATTTCTGAAGGAAAAAAACGTTCAAACCATATATTCAAAAATGTTCATTGCAGTTATGTAAAAACTGTGAATAAATTGGTTAACAATTACTTGAAAAATACATCATCATTTTTAACTGAGTGTGTGACAGTTAAATGATCACCCCCAAACCATCCCCACCCCATCCCTCCTCTTGTGCTGGTGGGCCCCCAGGTCTGTCAGGGGCAGCAGTACACCCACTCACAGAGAGAAGCCGTGACGGGTCCAAAGTCAGGCCCGTCCATCTACAGCGACTCCCTCTGTCACTCCCGCAACGAGGGCCAAAGGGTCTGAGGAGACTGCCTCTGGGTTGCATCCACCCCGGCTTGAATCAGAAGTTCATCGTGAAGAACGCATTCACCATCCCGGCAGGGGTGGGGCGGTGACACCGCTTCTGAAGGGAGCCCTCAGCGGCAGAGGGGCTGGCCGTAAGCCCCCTGGGCTGGGGGACAGCGATGATTGAGTTGGGAACCAGAGCTTTAAGGCATCATTCATTGATGGCTCTGTGTTATGACAAAGTTTACCTTCCTACACCGCCCCGTAACTGCAGGGACTCAAATAATGAATATCAGGTAACCAGACTCCCTATATTCATTCCTCACTCATCCTTCCTCCATCTGTTCTGGTGGTGCTTATAGAACAAAACTGCCAAAAGTTGTCTTAGAAAGGAAGAGGCAATGGTCGCTCCACCTCTTAGTACCTGGCAACTATTCTAGAGTAAGAGATAAGAACACGCCCTTATGGTACAATTGCTGGCCAGAGAAACTCCTTAGCTCTCTTAGGTTAACGTGTCTCTTGAGTATTTGGACCTTCGGGATCTGGGCCATTATGGGCTTTTTTTGCAGCTGGTTTTCAGTCTCCTTTTCTTCCAGCAGCTTTCTTTGGTCAGCTCTACTCCCCTCCCAGATGCCCTCCCTACAAATCCAACCCCAACATCACCAGTCGCTATTTCCTGAGCTCCACACTGGGGCATAACACAACATGAATCCTTGAAAAGGGAGTGAGTTTGTATATCTCTGAAAACACAAAATGTGAACTTACAGAATAAGTGGTAGCAAGGCTATTTAATAAAATGCGTTTAATTCAGCACATACTAGTATCTTTGCATCTCGCACCACAGCAGGTGTTGGGGATAGAAAGTTGAAGATAACATGGCAAACACACACACAAAGAGAGATGCTTTTTAAATAATTTTCGTTTTCCATCTATTAGGATTTGGTAAAGCTCGGCACACCTTCCCAAGTTAAAATTTAAGAACATGACAGTTTGAGTAGCATATGGAAGTGGAAGAACATGGAAGTTCTAAGCATTTGGAAATAGATTCCCCTTGAAGAGCTAAACCCACTCTGAAAGCTGCACAAAGAGGAGGACATAGAAACAACCAGACAAAATGAAAGAATATGTCAGACAACACAATGGCCCATCCACACAAGGGATCACCAGGTAGTTGCCGAAAGCAGTGCAAAACCATCGAACAAAAGTAATAAAAAGTGAAAAATGGGTATGAAACAGAATTATAGTATAATCTCAGTTTTTGAAAAAACATTTGTAAAGATATACGACAAAATGTCAACAACGGTTTCCTCTAAACGGTAGGAAAATGAGGGGACTGTGTATGTTTTTTTTTAGATTGGCACCTGAGCTAACATCCCAGCCAATCTTCTTTTTTCCTTCTTCTTCCCAAAGCCCACCAGCACATAGTTGTATAATCTAATTGCACGTTCTTCTAGTTCTTCCGTGTGGGACGCCTCCTCAGGATGGCCTGACCGGCAGATTCGAACCGGCAAAACCCCGGGCCGCCGAAGCAGAGCAAGCGAACTTAACCACTCGGCCACGGGCTGGCCCCAGACTGAGTATGTTTTAACTGTTCAAATCCTGAAACTTTTAATATATAAAGTGCATGACTTTTTTCACTTTTGGGAAAAAATGTCAGATACGTCAGGGGAAAAAAAGCAAAAAGCCAACGTTAGCCAAAAATCGCTCATCAGTTCACTCTGCCAGGCTGCCTTCAGTGCCTGGAATGAACACCGTTCTTCCTAACGATTTGGGTTCCCATCTTTCACGCCTAGAGGATTATCGGCGCGACCCTCTCACCTGACCCCCAGTTCTCCCCGCTACTTGGGGAGCTCCTTAATCTTTTACTCCTCATCTAAGAAGCAAACTTATTTACAACAGCCAAGACATGGAATCAACCTCAGTGTGCATCAACAGACGAATGGATACGGAAAGTATGGTATCTGTACACAACGGAATATTATCCAGCCTTTAAAAAGGAGGAACTCCTGTCATTTATGACAACATAGATGAACCTCGAGGACACCATGGTAAGTGAAATAAGCCAGACACAGACAGACAGTGTGTGGCAATAGTTACATGTGGATCCAAAAATGCTGAACTCATAGATACTGAGAGTCAAGTGGTGGTTGGCAGGGACGGGGGGTGGAGAACTGGGAAGCGGTGTGCAAGGTGTGAAAGAAAGCGTACAAAGTTTCCGTGATGCAGGATGAATGAGCTCTGGAGATTGATCTTAATGTGCAGCATGGTGACTATATTTAACAAGACTATACTTCAGATTTGCTGGGAGTAAATCAAATGCTTTTACTACACACAAAAAAATAACTGTGTGGTGGTGGATATGCTGAATAGCTTGATTGTGGTAATCATTTCACAATGTATATCAGAACATCTTGTTGCACACAGTATATACCTTTCTTCCTGTCAATTAAACCTCAACGAAGATGGAGGAGACATGAGTTTGGTGGTTAAAAAAAGAGCTGGTGCCTGGCACTCATAGTGAACGCTCATTCGTGTTCCTGTTGAGATGTTTGTCAGATGAGTAGAGCTTTGTCACAACCGTGGTCTCACCCTCCCCTTTATGGCATATTGCAGTGTGGAGCATGGACTTGAGTGGGGCAAGAATAGATTGTCATCGGTCCCTGGGCACCCACTCCTGCTGCCAAAACACTCCTGAAAATGCCACTTTGACCCGGCAGTGGCTTCCCACTGTGCTCTGAGGATCAAACCTGTAAACAGGCTTTTAAAAGCCCCACCTGAGCACCTCCACTTCCCGCTCTCCAGCCCTGTTCTCACCATGGTTGTGTGCTCCCCTTGCTCAGATTCTTCCTGCACACCTTGAGATCACTGCCATCCTCCCGGGCCTCTCAAGTAGATCTGCTCTGTCATGTTCTCAAAGCTGTCTGTGTGTCCATCTTAGCACTTACTAGGCATCACACTCATTTCTGCAGTTACCTGACTGCCCATCTCCCAAGACGAAAGCTTCCTGGGCAGAGCTAGTGCTCGTCATTATACCCCTGAGCACAGAGCTTAGAATTTATGGAATGAACCGTCCACATTCTAAAGACTACTTATCTGGAATGGTCTATATTGTGCTTCTTAAAGGCAGGGAACTGAAAACCAACTAAATTCAACGTTCCTCTTCCACTTTCAATGGCTGAACCTAAGGCAACACAGACCTCGTGTCTACTAACGTCATCTTAACTCAGTGAATCACAGCCAGCAAGCTCCCTGATTGTCCACACTCCTTTCCTACTCTCTAAAACACTCTAGAATATAGGTAAGATAGAGTAAATGGCAAACTCCAGGAGGGAAACACTGTGACTTCGAAACAAGCAGACTGTAACGCTGTAATATTCTCCCTGCCCCTCCCCATTTCATCCACCCCAACATACCCCAGGCACCCCCCACACCCCACCCCTATTTGTAATCCCCACTTGTCTTCCTCCGCAGGGTTCCCACAGGAAAATATAACACCAGGGACATGAATGAGCAAAAGGACATGATCCTTGCCCCCACACCAGTTAGACTAGTAAGGGAGACAAGCACAAAGGCAGACTTACCATGCTGACCAGGGCTATGAGGAAATTCAGTGATGGGCCACAGTAGGGACATCTGACCCAGTGTAAAAACCAGTTCGTGAGGTTTAAAGGAGCTCAAGCACTTTAGTAGGATTTCCTTCAACAAAGAAGGAAGGGAGCATTCTGAAAAGAAACATGTGAAGCTACACTGATGGGACACCCCACCTCTGGAAGTACAAAGCCCACACTTGTGAGGCCTCCTGAGCGATGGGGAGGGAGCAGGGAATACAAACCAGATCTGCTTTCTGAACAGGGCCCCAGGCCCTTAACCTGGGCGAGGTTTACCATGGTAGGCACACCTTTAACCTCCCAACTGAAAGTGCGGCAAGGATTGAGATCAACATCACTGCCAGGACAGTGCCTGCCTGACCTGTTACTTTGCCAGGAGGGACACCCACAGCCCCAACACGGCCCAAGGTATTGTCAAAACACAAGGTCAGGTGGTCCCAGGAGCACAAGCAGCAAATCAGACCAATTCTAACCTCCATCCCATTCACTCAACACCTAAGACCTTCAGTGATGTTTTTACACAATAAACCCAAAACTCGTACTACTTTTGCGTTAGTTCAGCTACACATGATCAGCCAAGTAGGTCCTCTGGAACTTTAACGTAGTTTTGGAAACCTCTGCCCTTTCCTAGACACTTCTGAGACAGGACCAAGAACCCCTTCTGCAAGGTTTTTTGTAAACTGGCCATGGCACATCATAAAACTGCCCCTCACACTTACCCTTGCTAATCTTACCAGCGCTCCTCTTTATTACGAAATATTCCAGCTAACAAAATAGGACAAATACTCCCATCTACCATCAGGGTAAAGAAACCAATGCTCCATACTTGATCTACAAGGCTTTCTCTGATTTTGTTCTAATAAACTATTACTAGTTTGCAGTAACTGAACACGTAAGGCTTTTTAGTTGAAGGCTTTCCCCCACAAGATTTCGAAAAATTTCCCCATTTGTGTAAACTGGATAGAAATGGACCCCCCACATGATGATCTCTGCTAAATATTCCCTATTCCCACCGTGAATACTACAGATGATTCAGAAATTCAGGCAAAGTAGAAGCAATGTATTTGGCAGCAATTTTTCTTCCAATGAACGATTTGTAAATTCTCTCCCGCCCCTTATTAAACAGGTAAGTGAAGTAGCTTCCAAAAGCCATCTGTTACATTTGATTATTTGTCATATTTGCATATTCTACATAAGGTTACAAACAACACATACCCCTTATGTTAAATTAAGCATCTGAATGAAAGGTTTCCTCCCAATTATGGGAAAAACTTCAGACTTAAAATCTGGTTCTAAACACAGCACAGCACATACAGCAACTCAAATCTGTAAGTGAACCTACTGGCACCAGTTAGTTCAGTATCTTGATAGGCTTATTCAGTCCTACTGTTTCATCTCACCATATACTTAAATGATCCTTTCCTTTCTTTTTAGGTAGGAAAGTAATCATTTAAGGATAATGGGGCATCTAAATAACTTTGGTAAACTTTACTAATATTTTTACGAGCAAAATAGCTCTTATTTCTAAGATTCCTAATTTCTACACTACAGTGTCACCGGGATCAAACTCAGGTAACAAAGACCCAATTCATTTTTAAATGTGTAAACCACACAAAGATAAGTGGTTAATCTAATAAATTTTGCAGTCTGTTTCACAATACCGAGAAGGCATTCTAAGCTCTACTTTTCTGTTTAGGTATTTCTGGTTATTTTGTCAGTACCCTTGCAAAACTCCTTCAGGAAAAAAATCAAGGTTGTGGTTTGTCCAATTTAAATCCTTAATCTTTTGACATCTTTAAAGCTTGGGAGTACTTAAAACCAGCAGGTAAACATGGAACATCTCCCTAGAATATCAACTTTACATTAAAATGTAATGTTAAAACAAAAGACAAATAAATGCATAATTCATATTCTTTTAACAGACGAGACTCCCCTCAAATTCCTACAATCATCTGTATTTTATCTGACTTTGCAAAGCTCTACACTACAACAGTTACTTTTGCCATAAAGGCAACTCATTCTCATCTATTTGAAATGCCCAAAACATGTACCACATTTATTCTGACAGGTCACAAATCTTGGACAAGCTCTTCTCCAGGAGACACTAGCAAAGCCAGAAGGCAGGTGGGGTAGATATTTCAGCTTAACTGCACTGACAATATTTACACCTCTTAACAACTTACCAAATACAATACTGTTGACCTGTTATATTATTTACGTGAAATGATCCAAATTTACGAAAAATAAAGACACAGAATTTAACCTAACAGACTTCAAAATAAGTGGTAATAGCAAAGGAAATTTAAATATTAACATGGCACAATTTGCCCTATTAGTGGTTTTAAAATGCTCATTAAACAAGGGATGAGTTCACTTGCTTAGATATTTGAAATACAACTTTATTCTGATTCTAAACGAAAAGGAATGGGAATGACAGTAACAAACAAGACTTCACCACTGAATATTGTGATGTGACTGCAGCAGTCTTATATTTGAAACTCAAGAAGGAAACAACTGCGTTCCAAACAGCTAAATATGCAGGTCCAAAAAAATGAAGGTATTTTTTTAACTGGCACATTCACTCCGAAGCCCATTCATCTCCTTCAGCATCCCAAAGATTAAGCACATGTTCTGCTCAGCTCTACAATAAAGTGGCAAACGCGCTGCACCACTGACATCACAGGACAGCTGCCTATAAAACTAGACTTCTGACGCTGGGCTCCAGCTTCCCCTGCTCACAGGTCATCGTCCTCGTCCGGGAGCGCAGTTGTTTGAGCAACCTAGACAGAGAGATGAAAACATTGTAACACTTTAAAGCCACTAGGATCATGCCAAACCCAACAGCACTCACTGAGACTGAAGCATCATACCTCTAGATCATGCTCATACTGTGCTGCCAAAGCTGGGTCCATGACAACCTCTGGTGGGGCAAGCGCAGGCATGGCGACAAACTCCAAGTTGGGGTCTCCAATGAGCTTTCTAGCAAGCCAGAGGAAGGGCTTTTCGAAGTTGTAGTTACTTTTGGCAGAAATGTCATAGTACTGTTTAAAGGAGATGTAAAATTAATTTTAAAACATCCATTACTCAAACAGTGATTATTCTGGGAGATGCTGCATGCTGAAAGATAAAATTCTTTCAATTCATATACCAAAGACATTTACGAACCACTTTAACAGACCTATATATATATACATATTTCATCTAAGGGTCATAATTCAGTAAATAGAAAGTTTTAAGAAACATACCTGAAGATTCTTCTTTCGGTGGAAGACAATAGATTTTGCCTTAACTTTTCTGTCCTTAATGTCCACTTTGTTGCCACACAACACGATGGGGATGTTTTCACACACTCGTACCAGATCTCTATGCCAGTTGGGCACATTCTTATAAGTAACTCTGGATGTTACATCAAACATTATAATGGCACACTGGGCTGAAGAAAAAATTTATAGGAATTAGTACACACCTAGCAACTACATGGATGAGAAACGCTAAGAACTATGGATTGGGACTCAGTCTCAGACCTAACTCTAGGTCCCATAGCGCTCTCTAACCAATTCAAGGTCGCTTACAGCTCTAAAAGTCTTAAATCACTGTAACATACAATACTGCTTAAAATTCCTTTTTATTTTGCAACAAAGTGTGAAAGACTAGTTTACCATATGAACTCTCTCTCCCTATAGTACTTCACCACTAACTCTGCCTCACCCCGAAAAAGTACCTAAATTAGATTTATGATAAATCAGCATTCCAGAAAACACAACTCCTCCCATATTGAGGATCTAGGAATCTCTGCTTTAAAAGGCCCTTAAACGACCAAATACACTAGAGCGTATTATGCCTCTACTTAAGAAAACTCAGGTAAGTTAACATATTGACCTGTAGGCACAACCATAAGGCTCATAAAGAACAGCCACAGAGTACGTACAGTATAACACAGTTCAGCTAAAGAAATTCCTGGGGAAAATCTTGTATTTCTACATACTCAAGGGAAAGCAAAAGGCATGGAAAGATTCCCAACAATCTTTCATCAAGAGTGATTCCAGGGGATGAGTATTTTCTTTATTCATCTTTTTGTTTGGAAAAACAATGAGCATTTATTTCCGTTGCAATTTTTAAATCAAGCATTTTGAAAAAAGAATTCCGCAAAACTTAGCACAATTAAAAAGAAAACAGCTAGTCTTTCACAACATTTGTAAGCTACAGAAGCGAGCTCCCCTGGTCCAGAATCTGGTCAAACTGTCCACTATCTTGTTAATGGAGCGGACAAGAAATGATCATCGATAACCACCAAAGTAAACACCCAGACGGACGTTTTCCCACGAGGAAGCTGCACCAACAGCTTGTGTGTCGCTTCTTATTTTTAAATCACGAGCCTCAACATAAATCACACAGTCCCTTCAAGACAGCGCTCTCCTGACACAGCACGCCGTGCCCCGGCACAGGACGACTCTGCTGAGACGCCCCTCCAACGACGGTCCCTCCCTGGACGCAGTGCGTCTCCCCCAGCCGGAGCCGCGCGGGTCCCCGCAGGCAGCACGAGCACGTGTCCGCCGGGCCGGGCCCGGAGCGCTCACCTTGGATGTAGTAGCCGTCCCGCAGCCCGCCGAACTTCTCCTGGCCGGCCGTGTCCCACACGTTGAACTTGATGGGCCCCCGGTTGGTGTGGAACACGAGGGGGTGGACCTCGACCCCCAGGGTGGCTGGAACGACAGCCCGGGTCAGCGCGCGCCCCGCCGGCCCCCCGGCCGCCCCGCCGGCTGCCCCCACGTACCTACGTACTTCTTCTCAAATTCACCCGTCAGGTGACGCTTCACGAACGTGGTCTTCCCGGTACCGCCATCGCCGACCAGCACGAGCTGCGGGACACCCGATTGTGAAACAGACCCGGGCGGGCGGCGCTTCGGGACCCCGGGGCGCGGAGGCCACAGGCTCCCCGCGACGCCGCTCCCGCGGCAGCGACCCAACTTGCAGCGCCCGCCAGGTGCCCCGAACAAAGGACCCCGGCCTAGGGCCGCGACGCCCCGTCAACGACTTCGGCGGGTACCCTCTCGTCCCCGCGCCCCCGCCCGCCGCAGGCCGCCCCGCCCGCCGCCGCCGCCGCGGGGCACGCGGTCAGAGGGGCCCGGCCCGGAAGCCGCCCGCCCCCCGCGCCCCGCCGGGGCACCTACTTTGAACTGGACCTGGGGCTCTCCTTGGGCGGCCATCGCGATGTTCCTGCGGAGAGAGGAGGCGGCCGCGGGGCCGGACACATGGCCGGCCGCCCCACGTGCCGGGCCCACAAAGGCGGGTCCCCCCACCCCGACCCCGGCGCGCGGGCCGGCGGGCGGGGCGCGGCGCTAATGGCGGCCGGCGGCAGCCTCCCCGCGCCCATTCACCGTGGCTGGCGGCGCGCCCGCCGAGCGAGGCCGGCGGTGGAGGCCGCGCCCCGAAGGCACCCGGCCCCGGCCGCGGCGCCCGCGCCTCCCCCATCCCTCCGTCCGCCCGTCCGCTCCGGCCCCGGCCCCCGCCGTCCTCCCGCCGGCCCCCCGCGCTCGGGTCCGGCCCGGCCTGCGGCCTCCACGGGGGGAAGGGGAGCCCGCTGCCCCGGGCCCGGCCCTCCGCCTGCCAGCGGCCGCTGCCGTCCGGACGCCCCCGCCCCGGGGCCGGCCCCGCGGCCCCGGCCCCCGACCCGCCCCGGCCACCGCGCCGCTACCTTCCAGAAGCGTCTCCGGGCCCGTCTGACTGAGGGCTAGAAAGATGGCGGAAGCGCAATTCAAATGCCCGGAGACGCAGCCGACGCCGGCGCGCGCCGAGGGAGGGCGGGGCAACGGCGCGGCGCCGCTCCCACGTGGCCCGGCGCGCGCGCGCACGCACGCCGCGGCTCGGGCGGCCGCACCCGTCGGCCCGGCGCGCAGGCAGAGGCTC
Organism: Equus asinus; assembly: GCF_041296235.1. Classification (NCBI taxonomy): domain Eukaryota; kingdom Metazoa; phylum Chordata; class Mammalia; order Perissodactyla; family Equidae; genus Equus; species Equus asinus. The sequence goes on from NC_091797.1 coordinate 70,669,542, forward strand.
GCGGCGCGGCGGGCGCGGGAGGCAGAGCGGGCGCGCGCACGTACGCCGGCCCGCGGGGCCACGTGCGCCGGCCCGGAGGGCGGGTTCCCGCGCGCGCATGCGCCGACGGCGACGCGGCGCGCCCTGCGGCCGCCGGGGCAACAGAAGTGGGAGGGAGGATAGCGGCCTCTTGGGCGGGAAACTCGCAGGGAGCGGCCCACACAAAGCCCCTGGCTGTCCCTCGCGCCCTCCGGTACAAACGCGGGGACGGCGGTCTGCGGGGGCGCATGTTGGGGTGCGGGCCCGTCCCTAGCCCCCTCCGTGCGCCCCGGGCCTCAGTCGGGACCCTCGGAGGGGAAAGGAAGCAAAGACCGATGCTTTTTCCCCGCCCGGAGAAGCCAGCCTCTGACCGTATTCTGCAAACAGGATGATGAAATGTGTTCTCAACCTTGGCAGCGCCTCTCATCCTGTTACAGACACGGGTGCAATCGATGAGTCTTTAGGTTCCGGACTCCGCAGGGGCATAAGGCTGTCGAGGCCGGACAAGCACTGAGTCACATGCTCCTGGGGATGCCCACCTCACAGGGCCATCGTGGGTAGAAAATGAGGAACCACAAGCTCAACGAGTATCGCTTATTGTCCATTCGCTTTTAGCAAAGATGTTGTCCGAATGGAGTCCTCCCGCCTCGTATCCTGAATCTGAGGCCGGTTTTTGGCGTTTGTACGGACAACCACAGGTTCTTTAAGATGTCTTGGTCCCCCCTCACCAAGCAAGCATCCACGCCTGGCAGCAAAAGCAGGCAGCCAGTGGCCCCATCAGAATGGTCAAGTTCCTCCCAAAAGATTCCACCACGGGGACTGTCCCCGGAGCTCGGAGAACCCAAACGACCAAGGAGTCCGCCACGTCGTTCTGAGCGCACTTGTGGGCAGGTCTGTTGGGAACCCAAGTGACGCAAATTGGGCACCACACATCTGGGAATCTGCCTGCTGGGAACTCCAGTCCAAGTGCCCCAGAGGACCCTCAGGAAAACACCAGCAGGTCTCCATGCTACCGGTGGGAGCTAAGGTTTGGCCTCTTAGGAGAGCAGAAACTAATAAAACATAAATGTCTATAGCGCGTGACCCTGTATTTCCATTTCTAGGGAGATACCCCAGAGTTAAATTCACGGGGAGACACGCTCACAATGCTCACTGCAACATTATTTATAATAGCAAAAAATGGAGCTTACATAAATGTCCACCAATAGGGAAATGTATAATGTTATATTTATACTATGGGTTACTGTACAGCATTTAAAAAGAACAAAGTTCATCTATATCAACAGGGTTAGATAGATCTCAAAAGGATAAGATTGAGGAAAGAAGCAAGTTCAAGAAAAATGTGATAATACCTTTATATAGTCTACACTATATATAATTTTGTAGAGATTATATATATAGTATAACTCCATTTATGTAAATTTTTTACAAACACATAAAACCATATTAGTTCTTGGATGGATGGATATAAATTTTTAAAAATTGGCTACAAGGATACAGACTGAATTCTGATGGCTGTTGCTTCAAGATACAGCAGAAAGGAGTGTGCTGGAACTGGGAAGAGAGGTTGAAGAAGGTTTTAACTTTATCTGCAATGTTCTGTTTCTTTTTTGTGTCTGAGGAAGATTCACTCTGCGCTAACATCTGTTGCCAATCTTTCTCTCTCTTTTTTTTTATACTTGAGGAAGATTAGCCCTGAGCTAACATCTGTGCCAGTCTTTCTCCACTTTGTACATGGGATGCCTCCAAACACGGCTGATGAGTGGAGTAGGTCTGCGCCCAAGATCCAAACCTGTGAACCCAGGCTGCTGAAGCAGAGTGCATGGAAATCTAACCACTTTGCCACAGGGCCCACCCCTATTTCTTTTTTTTTAAAGGTAATTGTATAATTCTGAGTGATGAAAACACCAGTGTTTAGACTTTTTGGCATTTAAAAAAAATTTCTTCCCACAAAAAAATCCAAGGCGAAGCATGTCAAACCAAGAGCACTAGTTGTCGTCACACCTGGTCTTCTTAAATGGAGCTCCTGGGTGCTCTGTTCTTAGCTGCTCATGTTAGTGGCTGGCCCAATCCAAGAACTTCGAAACATCATCTTACGGAGCAAAGTGAAAGAGGAAAATATACTCAAGCTGGCAGAAATAATGCTTTTCCCCAACAGGACTGTCCAGGCTCTTGCAATCGTCAATGGCTTTGCGGTTTACATAGGTACTTACTTGCAAACCCATGCATAACCTGTAGCTTAAAAAATTGCAGCCATATATGCAAAGAAATAGGAGAATTACAAAAAAGTTGCAAAAATAGTACAAGGAATTTCAGCATCCGTGACTTCCGATTTCCTCAAATGTTAACATCAATCACTCATGTTTATCAATTTCTCCTCTCTCTCAAGATACATATCATGTATATATACTTTTTAAAATATATTCATATATATGTGATTTTTTTCCCTCTAAGATGTTTGAATAAGGAGCAAACAGGATGCCCCTCAGCCTTATTTCTTAAAACCAAGGGCCTTGTTACATAACCACTGTACACTTAGGAGAGGCAGGAAATGAACATTGTTGCAATCTGGTATCTCGTCTACGGACCTTAATTGCCACTTGTCTCGCTCCTGTCCTTTATCGGCTGCAGGATCCATCCAGGATTACATACTACACTTAGCTGTCCTGTCTCTCCACTCTCTTTCAGTGTGAAATACTACCTTCGTCTTTGGCCTTTATGACCTCGACACTTTTGCAGAGTATTTTGCAGGCCAGTTATGTGTAGAATGGCCCTCTATTTGGATTTGTTTGACATTTCCTTAGGATTAGAGTCAGGTTATGCCCCTTGGGTTGGGATACCACAAAAATGATGTGATGTCCTTCTCAGTGCATCTTATCAGGAGGCACAGAGCCATCTTCAAACATATCAGACCATCCGTCTCCCCTCTTAACCCTGCAACGGTTTTCTATCTATCTCATTTAGATACATGAAATCCACAGCCAGCCAGGTCCTACGCCAGCTAGCTTGTGCCTATCTCTCCTGCCCCACCTTGGGCCTCTCTCCCTGTAACTCTTCTGTAGCCACACAAGCTTTTCTGAATCTTACCTTGGCCAAGTTTCTTCCTGCCTCAGGGCCTTTGCACTTACTATTCCCTCTACCAAAAATGCTCTTTCTCCACATCTTGGCCTGAGTGGCTCCTTTTTGCTCTTCAGGTCACAGCTGAATGTCACCTCCTCAGGAAGGCCTACCCTGACCTTTCTAATGTGGTGTCCCCACTCCAGCCATTCCCGATCTTGGCAACCATGTCATTTTCTCCAAAGCACTTAACACTACCTGAAAATATCTTGCTTAGTTATTTACATGCTTGCTTTTTATATCTCTTACCCTCACTAGAATAAACGAAGCAGCTTGTTCGTCATGATATTCAAGGTGTTGAGCACAGCGCCTCACACATAATGGGAGCTCAGTAAATGTTTGTTGAATTATTGAGTGGTTTACTCTTAACCCCATCTGAATACAGAAAGAGTAATCAGAAACAGCAGTGTTATATTCTAATAAAAATAATAGTGATTTAAATATACAAGCTTACTAGAATTGTAATAATGCCGTTTCATATCAAGGACTCATCATGAAGCAAACACCTTAAACATTTACCAAATATAGGGCCAAGCTTTTCTATTGTGTGGTTTCCATCCACTTTGTTGACTCTGCAAACCAATAAGGAAGCTATTCTGAAAGATGTTACTATCTAATTCATTCATCAGTCCGGCTGATGAATGTCAGTGACTCAGTAAATGAGCTCTTTTATCTGACACTCGATGTTCTATTTAGGGAGCGTATCAATGCACAGGTTATGTGCTACTTCTTAGCATTAGCACAAAAATTATTAAAAGCAAGTGGAGAGGGGCCTGCCCGGTGGCACAGCGGTTAAGTGCTCACATTCCACTTTGGTGGCCCGGGGTTCGCTGGTTCGGATCGCGGGTGCGGACATGGCACCACTTGACAAGCCATGCTGTGGTAGGTGTCCCACATATAAAGTAGAGGAAGATGGGTACGGATGTTAGCTCAGGGCCAGTCTTCCTCAGCAAAAAGAGGAGGATTGGCAGCAGTTAGCTCAGGGCTAATCTTCCTCAAAAAAAGCAAGTGGAGAGACTTGTCATATATTCATGCCATACAGCCGCTCAGTCTCATTCATCTAAAGCTCAGGATAGTGCAGAGGGTACACCTTGGTGGCCCATGAACTAAATCCGACCTTCAGAGGTATCGTTTGTCCTGTACTCGCGTGGATCACAATATGCTTTGTATCTGAACTGGCATTTTAAAATGTTGGTTTTAAAAGAAGTCCAGAAATTCTTTGATATTTCTCTCTTTGAAAGTTGAGCCTAATTCTGCTCTCCTTGAAAGTGGGCTGGACTTAGTGACTCACTTCTAACAAAGGGAGTATGTCAGAGGGGACAGTGTGACCTTGGAGACTAGGTCATAGAGGCCCCGTGGCTTCCTCCCAGCTCACTTGAATCACTCACTCTGCGGGAAGCCAGGCGCCACATTGTGGGGACAAGCACAGCCATGCAGACAGGTTCGTGTGACTAAGAGCAGAGGCCCCCGCCAAGAGCCCTAGGAACTTGCTGGCCACGTGAGGGAGGCACCTTGGAAGTAGATCTCCAGGCCCAGTCAAGCCTTGGAGGGCTGCAGCCTCTGCCTGCATCCACCTGCAGTTTCACGAGACCTTGAGTCAGAATCACCCAGTTAAGCCACTCCTGAATCTCGGGCTCACAGAAACTGTGTGAGATAATACATTTATTGTTGTTTCAAGCCATTAACTTTTGATGTAACTTACTATGCAGTGATAGATAACTACTACAAAAATAAGGATACCTTACATAAAAATCCAAATATTTTCTTTCTTTTGAACGTCAAGATTGGGAAGCATTGGGCCTGCCTTCTGGCATGGCCATAACCATCTAAAGGGAAATAGCCACTGCCTCCCACAGATGGAGCAAAGCCTGCCATGTGCCTCAGGCCCCGCCATTCCCCGTTATCTCTCAGACAGGAGGCCTGGTATCATTTACACGTATCATTTCCACTCAGCCTGGTCTGCTCGCTCACTTATCTGCCTGAGCCCTGAAATGTTCGAGTTCACAACCTCTAGCGAGTCTAAGACACAGTGATGAAAAATACACAGATTCCTTCCTTCATTCAGCTAATATTTATTGGGCACCTGCTATATACTAGGCACTCCCTAAGAACAGGGGCAGTGAACAAAACAGACCCAAAAAGTCCTGGTCTAATGGAGCTTTCATTCTAGAAGGAAGGAACTGGACATAGACTTGGTAAATAAGTGAAATATGTGAGATGGTGACGATTGCTAAGGTGAGAAATAAAGCAGTTAGAGAAGATATGGAATGTCAGAGGAGGAGGGTGAGAGTGAGGTAGGTGACCAACAGGCATTCCCCAAGATGGTGACATTTCAGCAAAGACTGCAGAAGGTGAGGGGAGGAGCCACACAGATATCTAAGAAGGGAATTTCAGGGAGAGGTGCAAAGGCCTTGTGGTAGCCTGCCTGGAGTGGTCAGGGACAGCAAGGAGGCCTGTGGCCGGAGCAGATGAGCTCACAGAGGGCGGGAGGGGCTCGCATTTTGACTGTATTCTGTGTAAACTCAGGGTCGTAGGATGAGTGCAAAAGGCCTCTTGTGTTAGGAACAACGGTTGCTTCTTCTTAGCAAGAAGAACTTTAAAAGCTGACTGTTGGCAGTTCACGGTAGAATAGGACGCTCTCTGAAAGACACTTTCATTCTGTGATCCATGTCATTTTAGGAGGGTCTAGTCTAAGAAAGGAGGAGAGAAAATGCCATAAGAAGACAGAAGTGTACATCTAACAGGACAGAGAGCACTTCTCAGAGGTTGAGACAGGCCTGGGACACTTTCATTCAATTGATCAATCTACCTGGATATTTATATTTACCTCCAGATGTATATATAGAGAGAGAATAGATAGAAATCTAGGATCTATATAATACATATAGTATCTATATAGTCTCTTTTTCTATATAAATACAGTACCTATGTCTATTATATAGATACATATTTATATATGAATATATAGATATGCAATTTTAAAAGTATATGTATATGAAAAATTCCAGTATATATATTTTCCAATATGTATTTAAAAGTATATATATTTAAATTTTCACTATATATTTTTTTCAGGGTTTCAAAAATTGCAGTACATTTTAAATGCTTGCTTTTAACAAGCTGACTCTTATATGACATAGTAATCACCAATGCAACATAACTGTGCTATTTATGAGATAATTACAGGGCATATTGGCTTTCCTGGGCTACCATAACAAAATACCACAAGCTGGGTGCCTTAAAATAACAGAAATGTAGTCGTTCACAGTTCTAGAAGCCCAAAAACAAGGTGCTGGCAGGGCCATGCTCTCTGAGGTTCTGGGGGAGAGTCTGTTCCAGGCTTTTCTCTGAGCTCCTGGTACTGCTGGCAATCTTTGGTGTCCCTGGCTTTCAGATGCATCACTCCCATGTCTTCCTCTGACATCACATAGCATTGTGCCTGTGTCTCTTCACATCGTCTTCCCTCAGCGTGTGCCTGTGTCCTAATTTCCTCTTCTGATAAAAACACCAGCCACCCTACTGACCACATCTTAACTTGATCCTCTGCAAAAACCCTATTTCCAAATAAGGTCACATTCACAGGTATAGGGCTTCGAGCTTCAGCATCTCTTTCTGGGGGACACAATTCAACCCACAACACAGAATTTATAAAATAGATGAATTCGTTTTTAACATAAAGTAGTAGGCATCGTTAGAACGGCTCAGAACTGGGGCACAAGCTCAAGGTCGTGTGATGACTGCTCTCATCTCTCGGGGCTGACAGCATGTCTCAAAGCTACTGGACTCACAACCTTGCTGAGACCGAGGTTAGGGAGTGGCAGGACTGTGTCTTCCTGCAGTACTGTCTGCCTCACATAACAGTCACGACACTGGTGAATCCCAAGAGATTCAAACCTTCCACCACCAATAGACATTCTGGCATTTGTTAGCTCTTTTCCCCACTAAAACAACAGGGAAGTTAATATCCTTAAACACATATTTGTATCCTGGGGCTCTTATTGTTATGGCACTTTAGACTCCCCAAGAGGAATTGTTAGAGCAAAGGAATGTATATTTTCTTTCTATTTTCCATAGAAGTTGGGAAAAGAGTGTTGCACCGTAGTTTTAATTTGCTGTTTGTGATGATCAGGAATACGTCTATCTTTTTATCCCCATGTGCCATTTCAGCCTGTAGCTCAAAAGGTGGCTTCTCAGAAGTGACCTGATTGAAGCATTTCAAGTATTTTTTCTCTTGGATAACATCCGTGCTAAAACAAAAGTCATGAGTCATGATCTGTGAAGTATTTTATCCTGTTTCCCTTCCATTCACATAAACGAATACATCTAACAATTCTCTGAAAAATAAGCCAAGGGTATGCATACTAGGCAGAATAATGGCCGCCAGAGATGTCCATGCTCTAGTCCCAGGAACCTGAGACTATGTCACCTTCCATGCAAAAGGGACTTTGCAGATGTGATTAATGGTATGAACCCTGAGATGAAGAGGTTATCTAGTTGGGCCCAGTCCAATCACATGAGTCCTTCAAAGTGGAGAACTGGTTGTGGTCACAGAAAAAGAGGTGACAATGGAAGAAGGGTCAGAGCAATGCTACATTGCTGGCTTTGAAGATGGCGGAGGGGCTATGAACCAAGGAACGTGGGTGCCTCTCAGAGCTGTTACTCCGTGCGTCACGATGACTAAATGGAATTTCTCTGTCCCTTTTCCCTCTCTTCCTTCTCTCCTTTCTAAGATGGCCTACTGCAGGAGAAGACATCTTTTCAGCACTTGTCTAAGTCCAACTCACAATGGCACCTTTCTTAAGGAAACCACCCCCATGTTAAACACCCCCATGGGGATGGTTAACAGCTGAGTAATCAAATTCTCCTTTTTGGCAATGCAGATTTCTTTCCGTCTTGATGTGTAGCTGTTACTATAGTGTTTTGAACCCCTTACCATGATCTGGCTGTATTTTGACCCCAAAGACATATTGATTGCAAATGTATACATATAATAGGGACAAAAATCACAAACTGCGTATTAGTATTCACACCCTCATTCTTTCTCTGGCAGGATAAGAACATTCTAGTTGACAGTTCAATTCAACTACTTCCCTATTTTATATGTTTTGGAATAATCAGTTGGGGGATGGGGAGAAAGCAGGTTGGGGCCAATACTTACTGGAGAGAGAGATTAACAATGATGGCGGCTGAGGAAAGGAAAAGGGGCTGAGGGAGAAGTGTGGGCCAATTAAAGTGCCAGGAGAAGGCCTTTGTTGGGGGTGGGGGGGGGAAGTTCAGGGTGAGGTGTGGAGAGAAAGAGGGTATTTGGGGAGCTATAGGGTATTGATATCAACCCTGATATCAGTTTCCCCACATTAAACCCAGCATATATGGGGTTAAAAGCAAAACACCCATTCCCTGCTTACTCTCTGGCTTCCTGGCTCCAGAATCCACTATCCTCCATGGAGACAGACACAGCCAAGGACAAGCACCTGGGCTATCTCCTCCCGCAAAGAGATACGGGCTGGTGGGAAAGCTGCTGACCAGCAAGGTCATGAGTTCCCTCCTCTCTCCAGTGTCTCAAGGCTAAACACAGGCTGGTGGGAAAGCTCAGACCAGCAAGGCCATATGCTCCCCCTCCCCTACCTAAAACCCCAAATAAAAACCCTTCCTTTTAGCTTTTCCGGGAGTTTGGGATATGAGCGTTAGCTGCCCTCTCTCCTTGCTCAGCGCTGTGCAAAAATAAAATTCCTACTTTCTTCCACCACACCAGGTGTCAGAGATTGGCTTGCTGCGCAACGGGTGAGCGAACTCACTTCAGGTTTGGTAACAGTATAAGACATATGGAACACTAGAAAACTGTAGAAAGAGGATTTTAAGAGTGATCCTGTGGATTATAATACTAAAATTTGGGAAACTTTAATAACGATTGGAGTAACTAACTGCTTTTGACTGTGGAACTCCATTTCTCTGAGTGAGACACCACAGAGATTGGACATTTAGGTACTATATTCAGGATCCAGGGAACATTTATGACCAAATACGTTTAATCAGAATTAAACTGACATCAATTAAGTTTTCATTAAGAAAGTATTTTCAGAGGAAACTTTGTTAGGGTAATTTAATGCCCTAATTAGTGTTCTGCATAGCACAATGAAAAGATCCCAGTGTGTTCCTTTTTCATTTCTTTGCTATGAGCTCATTGTCACTGGCATAGAGGTGGCATGAGGTGGTTGTTTAGCCACCCAGAATCCCTTCGTCGTCTTCTAGGTGTCAGTACGTTCGTTTCCCACATGGTACCCACCCTCCCTCCACCCTTGCTTGCAAGTCTTGTAATTCCGGCCAGGCACTTCCGGGCCTGGGATGGTCACATGACCGGGTTTGACCTATCACAGCCGCGTGGTTCCTTGACCTGTGATTGGCTGGGCAGAAATGGCCGGAGTCGATCCAATCAGAGTGAAGTTCGGGAATCTGGTTGCACCTGCGAAGAGGCTCTGTCTTTCTTCCCTCTAGCACTGAAGCTGGCCTGGGGCAGAGCCTGAGGCCAGCGCGGAGGAGTGCCCGTGGCCGTCTGAGTGCCTGGATCAGGCCCCCCCCCCCCCCCCCCGTCACTACAGAAACATAGCTGAGAGAGGAATCAGTTCTTTCCCATGTCCGTTTCACTGCCATGATTGTACACACTGATCTGTTCATCAACATAAAATATTTATTCGTTACAGCTTCTGGCATTGGAGGGTGTTGGTGTGTGTGATGTGACTGTGTGCAGAGAGGTGTGTGTGAATTATTTTTACCCACTGCAATTCCTCCAGACCTCATTTGCACATCTAATGCTTCTAAGATTTGATGCTTTCATCAATTTTTAAAGTAAGAGTAAATTTTGCAATATGCATTTTTAGGCTGTTAATTTTATGTTACTGATTTTTTTTCTCCCAAGGAAACGTTTTTGCTCTTTTTTGCTGTTACTAACCAGATATAACTTTTTAATCCGTTTTCAAAACTTGCAACAAATTTCACAATGTCTGGTTTAGATGATTTTTTTTGCATGTTAATTATTTATAAGAATAGTAAGCATAGATTGATTAAACATTCATGATTCGTATTTAGCATTTGCAATTAAGAGGGCAAATGCGTACGGTGAATCACGGTCTCTGGAGGCACAGTGGGGTCGACATGGGAAAGTCACAGCCCTTCAACTTGAAGGCCTTATTGCCATCACTCTATAGGCAGGGCAACTGAGGCTTAGAGAGGTTAACCTCTGTCCAAAGTTACACAGACGGTAAATAGCAGAACTGAGGTTCGAAACCAGGTCTGGACATTTATTCTTTCATTCTACAAATATGTTCTGAGTGCCTACAATGTGCCAGAAACTTTGTAGGGTTCAGAGACCCAATTACAAACAAAACCAACCAAAGCCTCTGTTTCCTTGGACCTTACATTTCAGAAGTAGCCCACCTCCGAATCTGTACCGTTGCCTATTTTAATTCTTGTGGCAATGTTTCAGGGCTTCTTCATTCTGAGTGAAAACCAAAAAGGGAATTCATTGGTTCAGGAAGTTCCCGGGTGTATTGCTTTCAATTTTACTTCCTTTTTATCAACTCCATCCTCAGACGAGCTCTGTACAATTACCCCCAACCCCCAACAACTCTTTTGTAGCTTAGTCAAAATGGAGAATTTTTGTTCAACCTACATCCGTCAAATACTGATTTTGATATAAATTGTGAAAAACATGTCAAAGTCATAAATTAAGAGACTAGTATGGCTATAGTCCACCCAAGTGCAAGTCCCTGTCTTTGGTCTCCTGGTCTGTCTGGTCTCTCTGCTTCCCCTGCTTCTCTGCTAAGAACCAAGAATCAAATCACGTCTAGAACCAAGTCCAAAGCTCCCTGCTTTTTCTAGACTGTTCTCAAGTAGATTTCTCATGGCTGCCTTCTTCAACTCAGATCATAGCTCAAGAGCCGCCTCTTCAAGGACGTAGAAAAGAATTTAATTTTGTCCAAAGAGAAGTCTGTCCTTTTCTCTCTAGCCTGGAAGGTAATCTTTGTTTGCCTGGAGGCCTTGGGCTAGTCAGATGGCAACCATGAGAGGGTCCCACCCAACCTGGAGACTTAGATCAACAACAAGGGCAATCAGCCATGCCTGTGCAATGAGCCTCAATAAAAACTCAGAATGTAGTGGCTCAGGTGAACTTCCCTGGCTGGCAATACTTCGTGTGTATTGCCACATATCAGTGCTGTGAAAGTAATGCTTCCTGACTGCACAAGGAGAAGACAACAGAAGCCACATATTGGTCCTCCCCCAGACTCTTCCCTTTGCTGACTTTAATCTGTATCCTTTCCCTGTGATAAACCCTGTGAGTACAGATCTTCCTCGACTTAAGACGGTGTTAACGTCCCAATCAACCCATTGTAAATTGAAAATATTCTAAGTCGAAAATGCATTTAATACTCCTAATTTACTGAGCATCACAGCTTAGCCTAGCCTACCTTAAAGGAGCTCAGAACACTTATGTCAGCCTATAGTTGGGTAAAATCATCTAAGACAAAGCCTATTTTATAATAAAATGTTGAATATGTCGTGTAATTTATTGAATATTGTACTGAAAGTGGAAAACAGTGTGGCTGTATGGGGACAGAATGGTTGTATCGGTCATTTACCCTCATGATCATCTGACTGACTGGAGCTGCAGCTGCCCAGCATCTTGAGAGAATATTGTACCGCATATCGATAGCCCAGGAAAAGATCAAGATTCAAAATTCCAAGCATGATTTCTACTGAATATGTATCACTTTCACAGCATCCTAAAGTCAAAAATTGTAAATCGAACCATCGTGTGTCAGGGACCGTCTGTGTTAGAGTTTTCAGTGCATTCTGTGAGTCCTTCTTGCGGATTATTGCCCTTGGGTGGTTTTGGGGACCTCCAGAACTTGCAGTTGGTGTCAGAAGTGAGGATGGTCTTGGGACTCTTCCCTCTTGTTGCTGGCCTAGACTCTTGCACCCTCTGTGACCACCTGTCTGATGTAGCCACCCCGCTCTCAGCTCTCCTCTATGCCCATTCACCCATTTTATTTATTTGTCTGCTTCTGCGTTGTCTGTTTCTCCCACTAGAACTGCATCCCGAGGCCTGGGTCTCTGCATATTACCACCCCGGGCCATTTTGATTTATATTCCTTAAATTTTAGTTATGTCCCTTAGACATTATGTCTCTTCTCTTTTATTCACACAAAAAGCTGCTGCGGCTGCTTGAAGAGAAAGCCTGTTCAGGATAGGTACATCCAAAGCTGCACCCAGCTCATCATTTCCATAGCCTTGCTAAATTTGTCACTACATTTTTCACGATTTTTAAAAATAAATGAGTTCGAACGCACAAAAACAAAAACAAATCAAGGACGGACAAACAGCACATCTAGCTGACCCGGGAAGACCGGGCTAGGGTACAACTCGGCTCGGCCCGGCCCCGCCCCTGCCCGGCCGGCCCCCGAAGGCCACGCCCCTCCCCTCCTCCGCAGGCCCTACCCACTCCCCGGCCGGTCCCTCCCCTCCTCCACCAGAGCCGCCTCCTCTCGTCCCTGGCAGGCACCTTCTCTCCGCGAAAGGCCCCGCCCTTCCTCCGCTAGGCCCCGCCCCTCCCGCCCCGCCCCGCCCGCCAGGCCCCTCCCCTTTCCGTTAGGCCCCGCCCCTCGGGCCGCGGTATTCCCGCAGGAAGGCTCCCGCAGACTGCGTGGGCCGGGGCGCGGCGCGGGCCGGGCATGCGCAGAGCGCGCGGGCGCGGTTGCCGTGGCAGCGCCGGCCCGAGGGGAGGGCGGCAGGCGGGCGCGGCGCGGAGCCCGGCGACCGGCGGGCTGAGGCGGCGGCGCGGCCATCCAGGGCCCGCGGCCGGCCGGAGCGGCGTCGGGAGGCCTGAGCGGCGGGGCGCGGCGCCCGGCCCGCGGGGATGCGGGACCGGCTGCCGGACCTGACGGCGGTGAGCGCGGGCGGATAGCGGTTCGGGCCGGGCGGGCGCGCGGGCGGCGGCGCCGTGCAGGGCGGGGAGCGCGGAGCGGGCTGTCCCCGCAGCCCCGCTCGGGTGCCGTGCGCCGGCCCGGACGGCCCGACGGCCAGAGGCGGACTGTCCCCGGCCTCGCCTCCGCGGATGGGTAGCTGGGTGCTGCACCAGCGCGGTGGTTCCCCGGCCTCGGCCCCGCGTCCCCGCGCGGTGAGTCCCCGCGTCAGCCGTCCCTGCGCCCTGCTTGAGCCCTGGCACGGCGCGGACCGCGGCCGGAAACCCCTCGTGGAAGCGAGGCCGGTCCACCGTGCTGGGCGTCCGCCCCGGCGCAGCGGCTGGTCCCCGCGCGGCGGGAGCTCCGGAGGTGGCAGCGGGTTAGTGCACACGGGCCGCGTGGACGTGGGCGCCGGGCGAGGCGGTGCAGACCGGCCCCTGTTGCCCGGCGGGGAGCGCGCTTTGTGAGCACCGGCCGGGCGCGGGCTCCCTAGCCGCCCCCCGCGCAGGTGCAGGTGAGTCCCCGCCGCGCATCCCCGCGCCTGCGGGGACGGGGGAGCAGTCCCTTAGGAGTTCTGCGCGCCTTACAGTGCCAGCGCTGTGAATGAGAGGGTGACAGCCCGCCTGTGGCGGGGGTTTGTAGAATGTGGAAGAGTTGAAACATTGTAGGTCGACAGAACTCGTGGTGACTTTGTTCTTTAGAGATACAGGTAGTAATTAACGCCGAATGTCTGCAGGTTTGTTTCCCAGGACGCAGAGAAAGCCCCTGCCCTCTGAAGCCTGGCAGCCTCGGGGCAGAGTGCTAGGCCTCCTGGCCTTAGGCGTCCATTGTGTGTAGTGAATTGAGTTCTCTCCTTCGCCTCTAGATTGGGGCCAGTGATGTCCCATGCTTTGGAGAGTAGAGAGAACAGGCTCTCAAATCGTTGTATGTGTTCTGGGGGTCAGATGAGGAACCCTAGTTCAGAAAGGCAGTAACTTATTCATCCTTAGGATCATGGAAATTACACTTTACACTCATTCCGAGAAAGTTTCTTCATAGTGATTTTTCTTTCCTTCCCTTTTTATTGTCAAATGTTTTGACCTTTGCAGTTCGCAGATCAACATCATGTTAACCATAGCAAATTGCTGTTGCGTTATCTCACTTTACAGTGTTTCCGAGCCCTGAGTCGTAGCTCAAGTATTTGTTCAGTGAAGAAATGCTGAATGTATCTGAACATGAGAGCTGTAATTGTTTTAGCAAAAGATGGCTAAATTTATGTAATATTGTTGGAGAATCATAAAAAGACGTCAGTAGAGTTTATAAGCAGCTTTTCTTGGCTTGGCAAAAAATAAGTAAGGCAGTTATTTATCACTCTTTAAGTTTACATATATACCAGCTCTTACTGCAGCAGTGTCAGGAAGAACATGTAAACCTGTTTTTGACCTCGAATTTTAGAGCTAGAAGTAACCTTCTCTAGTCCAGTATCATCCTGCTCTAGAGGAGGAGACTGAGCAGTTTTAGAGCAAATGAGTGGAAGTTTCTGCTTCTGGAATTGTTTCATCTTGGGCAAATAATTTTTAAAACTCTCAAAACTTCAATTTTCCTCTATATAAAATGGGGATAATAGTGTGTCTCTTGTCTACTCAGAGAGGGAGTTGTGAAATATAAGATTATCTCCTAGGTGTGACACTCGGGGAGAAGAAGGGAGAGAGAAAATACTATGTAATTATAAGTGCTATGAATATTTATTAGTTTTTAAATGTTTTTAGGAAGTTATAAAAAGCAATCTTCTCTAGGATAAAATAGTAAGTTAAAATTGAATTTGACATACTTAAAGTTTAATAAATTTTAATATTTAAAAACTCCTCTTAAAGTTATCAGATATAAAAGATAACTGCTTTTGTCTCCCAGGAAATGTATCCCTTCCAGGTAGTTCTTGGAGTAGTTGAGTGTTCGCAACCATGTTTCTAAATGGCTGATTTTTTTTCTACGTAAAGTTTGATATTTAATTTTAAGCTTAAAATGCCTCGTCAACAGTGTCCACACTGACGAAATATTTGTGATGCCTCTAAAAAGTTTCCTTTATTGGCTGTTAATGCTTCCTCCTGAAAAAAAGATTACCACTGATAACTACTTGGAAAGGACTTCAAAATTAGTCTGCCCAATATAACTTGTCAAATGTAGATTCAGGTGCTTCTAACCAATGGTTCTGTTTTTGAGCAACCAGTTCATTTGGTCACAGAAAGTTTAAGTGACTTGCCGAAGATCTCCTAGACTCTAAATTCAGAAGGATATTTCTGATATACAAAAAGTAAAAGAACACCTGTCCAACAGACACTTGAGTGCTGTCTATGAGGTAATGTGCTGGGTGCAGAGACACAAAAATGAATTGAGTGTGTGCTGTGGTTGCACATGATCTGGGGAGGGAAGAGGGAAGAAGGCACAATGAAACACATTTCAGGTGTAAGCAAATCAAAATGGAATAGCTGTTCTACCAGATAATGGTTCCAAATATGTTTTGATTACTTTGGTTTTTAAAGTTTGTGTATGCAAATTGGTATGTTTATTACAGTTAGGCATAGAGAAACTACAGATTTCAACCATGGGAATTGTTTGCAGGATAATTGACAGAAACACAAAGTAGCGACGTGATATTCATTAGTAGACCTAAGAGAAATGAGAACTTACTGTTTTTATTTTGTTTTTTTGTGAGGAAGGTTGTCGCTGAGCTAACATCTGTGCCTTTCTTCCTCTACTTTATGTCTTTATGTGGGCTCCCGCCACAGCGTGGCTTGACCAGTGATGCTAGGTCCGCACCTGGGATCCGAAACTGTGAGCCCTGGGCCGCCAAAGCAGAGCGTGTGAATTTAACCACTATACCACCTGGCCGGCCCCAGGAACTTACTATTTTTAATCGCTGGGTTCAAGGTAATGAATTGCAAATAGAATTTTTTAAAGGGCAGGAAAAACTGCCCAGATATTTCTAAAGTTGTTTTTCGACAGCTTAGATTGCGTAGGTGGTGCAGAATGTTATGCAGTAAAGACTCAGATTCAACTTATAAAATAAAGCATTTTTTGGTAAGTATTTCACTGAAACTTAAGCTACTAAGAATTTTATAATGTATTTATAATTTTATATATGCATATGTTTATAGTTTAGAATTTCATAGTTTATTCATTCCTGCCAACTTTTAATATGTTTATCATCATGTAAACAATTCCCACAGTGGAATCTATAGCTTCTCTATTCTTAACTATAATAAATGTATCTGTTTGCATACATTGTGTCCCATTTTTTAAGATAGCAAAAGCTCTACATTTCCACAGATTAATAATTCTTGGTTTTAACTGCAAGTCTATTCTGAATTTAAGGAATAGAAAACCTAAGAGAGAGGCAATTCATAAATGGGTTTCGTCTTTAGCACCCTCACTTCCCACAGAGCACCTTGGGCCAGTCATAAGACACTGTGCTGGGCCTGGCGCAGCCTCCTCCTTCCATGCCTTTCTGCATGCTGCTCCCTGAGTCTAAAACCACTGGACATCTCTCTCTCTCCACTTTTCTCTGTCTGCCTCACACCTTCTGTTGGTCCCAGCCTGCTCACTGCCCCCAGGAAGTCTTCCTACCCTCCTTCCCTCGTATGTCCCCAGAGATGGCCATCTTCCTCTCTCCAAGCACAGATGCAGTCCTGTTTTCTTCCTGCACCCTCCCCCAGACTCTTCACCCTTTCCAGGGCAGACTTGTGCTGTCAGTTTTGTTCTGAAGCCTCAGTATTCTGCACAGAGCACCTGCCAGGTGTTTATTGAATTGATGTGTTTCCGTTTGCAAATACTCATCGTGAGAAAAATGTGGATGACTCTAGAGACTGTTGTCTTCAGGGCTCTTTCAGTTGCAAGGGACAGAAGCCTATTAGCTAAAACAGAAAAGGGAGATTTATTAAAAGGTAGAATGGGGCCTTAGACTTCAAGGGCAGAATGTGCCATCAGACCTCATGAGGGAATGGACCTAGGGACTAGCGAGCCAGCAGCCGAGATCGTCTCTGCCCTTCGTGTCTTGTCCATTTCGCACCCGCTTCATCTCAGCCAGGTGCGTCTGTCTCTGCTCTTCGTGTCTTGTCCATTTCGCACCCGCTTCATCTCAGCCAGGTGTGTCTGTCTCTGCCCTTCGTGTCTTGTCCATTTCGCACCCGCTTCATCTCAGCCAGGTGTGTCTGTCTCTGCCCTTCGTGTCTTGTCCATTTCGCACCCGCTTCATCTCAGCCAGGTGTGTCTGTCTCTGCCCTTCGTGTCTTGTCCATTTCGCACCCGCTTCATCTCAGCCAGGTGTGTCTGTCTTTGTTTCTTGCCTTTCTTTGTCCTTCTGCATGTGCTTCTTCCCCTTTCCACTCCCACATCTTGGTCCCCTCTCTTTGCTCTTCATTCATTCCTTCAGCTATCTTTACTGAAGGGTGCTGTGTTCCAGGCCCTGTTTTAGGCATGGTGCATGAGTTGTGAAAAACAGATGAAGTCCTTGCTCCCGTGAAACTTGTAGTGGGGGAGTGGACGTGAAGCAGTGAAGTAAATGCGCAGTAAAATGTTTTTGGGCTAAGTGCTGTGAAGGAAATGAACAGGGGTGTGGGCATGGGCGTGGGCACTGTGGACAGGGCAGTCAGGGTGAGTCTCTTAGAGCTGAGATCTGAATGAGAGGAAGGAGCGAGCGGGAACAGATCTGGGCAGAAGGCACAGTGAGTCCAAAGGCTCTGAAGTGGGGACAAATTAGTGTGAAAGACAAAAGATAACTGGTTTGATTGTCAGGAGGAGCAAAAGTGAGAGAAAAGGAGAAATCTTCAAACATACCATTGAGAGAAAAAAACCAAATTGCAGAAGGCTTTGTTCAGCACAATACTATTTATGTGAACTCTAAGTACCTGCAAATAGTATTTATATAATATTAATAATGGAGAGAAATATGTAGTAAAAATATAAGAACATGAAACAATGTAACATTTTGCTATAGAGTATTAAACTGTAACTAATTATATAAAAATACCAGAAAGGCATGTTACATTTGGCACCATAATTACAAACTGGCCAACAGTCAGCTTTTACCTGTATTTAATTACAAACATTCTTTACTGTTTTTACTCAAGTGATTTAATTTTGAAAAAGAAATTCATCTATCCTAGCAGCAAAGGTACTACAGTAACCACCGTACACACTTTAAGATGGTTTAATTCATTCCCCACCATTATTACTTGTATTCAAGGCCCTAGTGTAATGTATGTGGAGAAAACAGCCAGTGTTTCCTCTAGCCTTGGATTCTCCTACTTTGTGATAATTCAGCTTCGGTTGAAATCTAAACAGTGAGCATTCCAGGGAACGATTATTCATCTCTGCTAAGTAGTCTCTAAACATGGGAGCTGCTTGCTGTCTCTTCCCGACAATAGTTTTCATATAGGGAGAATTGTATTTTAATATAGTGCTACTTGTAAGGAGAATTCTTTTAAAATTTACCAGAAACGGAATGTTGGTATTTGAATGTTTGTCTTGCACTTTGACTCTCTGGAAGTCAAGTGTGTCGTATTGGAGAACATTCGCACTGCTTCAGTGAAGGCTGTGCCACAGGTCATTTTGTCATTTGCAATAAGTGGACTGTCAGAAGCGGCAGCTGTTGTGCAGGCGTTACACTATCTCAGCCGGAAAGGTTGAACATGGGCGTTGGGTGAAGATGGGCCAGTAATGGTTTTGTTAGTCATTTTCTTTGTTTCTTTTTTTTACGGATGGAAAAGCTAAGACCATATTACTGGGTCTATTTCCTAATATCTAATAGTTTTGAGAATTCCAGGTAGAAATAAGAAATATAAGTAAAAGTTTAAAAATAAGAGTAAAAAAAGACAGTAGAAAAAATGTATTCCTAGTCATCTGGCTGTTTCATGTCTACAGGCGGAGAGCAAATAACTTACCAGCAAGTGAGGGACTTTGTGAGTAAAGATGATGCATGACGTACGAGTTTCAGAGAGTCGAGGAGGAACTGAGGTTCTGTAGTAATTGTGTATTCGCTGCCTGCTGGAGTGGGGTCGGGATATAGTGTGAAAAGTGCAATAGTAAAAGCACCGATTCTCCTTAGGGCAAGTGTGGTGTTAGAGACCTCTCTCCTGGGCACCGAGGTAAATGACAACTTCTTGCCTGGAGTGGCAGGTGAAGTCGTGAGCTTGGGTTTTTGGCTGCGTTGTCATCTTTTGTGAGGGATCTAGTGCCCTGGGGGTGGGGGTAGTGGGGGCTGTCAGGTGAAACAAGACAGGCTGTAGATTGATCATCATTGGACCCATGCGATGGGTACCAAGGGCTCATTATAGTATTCCTTCTACTTTTGTATATGTTTGTAATTTTCTATAACAAAAAATAAAACAAACACAAACTAGGCATCTGTGAACGAGAATGACTTTGTGTGGTGAGCGGCGAGTGTCCTGTGAATCACATGGGGCAGCTGTGTCTCTCATCTCTCTTGTACTCTGGACCACGAGCAGAATCGCCAGCACTACGGAGTCATATCCATGTTCATTCTCTCCCCTCCCCTGGCTTATTTGCTTGACTTCACAGTAAGTTAACTGCTTATATGATGATATTTCACCCTGTTGTTCCTGGCCCTGAGCCGTACAAGACACATTCATTTTCTTCCGAGACCCTGCAGCTGAGAAGAGAAATGGTGACATACAACCCAGTTAGGAAGATTGCATACCACTGAGTGGGGTTTCCGTACATTTTGGGGAAGGTGAGTGGTGAGGCCACCATGGGGAGTTCGGAGGAGAGCCTGGTGGCCAGGCTTTGCCTGGAGTGGCAGAATTGGATGACTTCAGTGAAGCCCTTTCCTTTGAGAGGAGGTGGATGGTGCGTTTTCCAGAGCCAGGGCGTTTGGAGTCAGCTTGACAGGCAGTCCCAGCTCTGGGTGATGGAGGGCCTTCCCTCAACTCCTCGGTGCCGCGGCCTCCTCCTGGCAAAGTGGGGATAATGGAATTAATGGGAACGTGTGTGGAAAGTACTTTCATTTGCGCGACAGCTGGGGGCTAGAGGGAAAGGACAGCTCTTAGTGTGTTTGAGTCAGCAGGGTGGAATTGTTAAGGTGGTAGATTTTGTGAAGTCAAACAGACCTGGATTCCAGTACTGGCTTTGCCACTTTTTAGCTCTGAGATTGGGCACAGCCTAAACCATTTTGTTTGTGTTCTCACTGAAGTGGAGATGGGACCATGTGCCTTAGCTGTTGGTGGTAGAGGAGTCCGGGGGACCGTGCACATGGCGTGCTGCCTGAGCCCGGGGGCGCTGGCACTCAGTACCACTAGCGGCTTGCTTCTCTCTTCCATTGATGCGGGCTCCTGGAGAAGAGTGTTGGAGCGTTTGTGGGTTTGCCTTAACATTAGTTTCTGTTACTTGTTAGCTGATTGCTGATGTAAGTGCTGCTTTGCTTAGAATTAAGAACATGGACTAGAAATGATTATAGAAGCCTTTGTTGCTTTCTGTGCTCCCTGTGAAAATAAAGCCCCTCAGGAAACACGGACAGGTAGTTATCCTCACAGCCCCATCTCTGAAGGAGGTGGGGCCAGTGTTGTCTCGCTTCATAGACCAGGAGACAGACTCAGAGGAGTGCATGGGCTGCGGGTAAGCAGGTTAGAATCCAGATCTGTGACTCCCGATACAGCGTGCTTTCTTCCAGATGACACTGTTTTCATGCTGAGAGTTAAAGAATAAACGTCCTCCTCAATTAGCACAGTTGGCTAGAGAAGGGATGGTGCCGGTACGCTTCAGTCCTTGCTTGTGTAGTAGTGTCCTCTGGCTATCGTAACGACGTACTGCAAGTCAGGTGGTTTAAAACAACAGAAATGTGTTGGAGCTCAGGAGTCTGAAATTCAGGTGTCGGTGGGGCCATGCTCCCTCTGAAACCTGTCTAGGGGGGTCCTTCCTGCCTCTTCTGTCCTCTAGTGGTGGCTGGCAGCCCTTGGTGTTTCTTGGCTTGCAGATGCATCCTTGCAGTCTCTGCTCCTCTCGTCACTCAGCCGTCTTGCCCTGTGTCTCTGTCTCTTCTTATAAGGACACGAATCATACTGGGTGAAGGGCTCACCCCCCTCCAGCATGACCTCATCTTAACTAACTGCACTGCACGGACCCTTTTTCCAAATATGGTTCACATGCTGAGGTGCTGGGGTTAGGCTCTCCACATCTATTTTTGGGGGCCACAGTTCAACCCAGAGTACATGTCCTGCTGACACAGCACAAATGCAGCATTCTCAGTAGCACTACTGTTGAATTCCGGCCTCTTTCTCCACCGCTGGTGTCAGGCGATTGCAGGGTGGCGGCTCAGTGTCAGTCAGGGCACTGATGGGAAAACTGCTCCGGGTGGGTGCCCTGGGGGACTGTGGAGCGTGCAGGTGCATCTCTGGAGGTGGGTCCATCCCCCTGCAGCTCTGCGGTGTCGACATAATCCTGTGAGGGAGATTTCTGCCTTCTCCTTGACGATGGCCTCCGCCACTCCAGTGTGCTGTGTCACCTGGGGTGTCAGGATTCTGTACATCCTTCTCCAGCAGCCCCTTGTGTCAGGGGCTCACCCCTCTCCAGCTTAGACAAAGTCGGTTCTGTCCCTTTCACTCCACCTGAGTTGTCTTATCTATGCCCAGAAGAGACCCAGCCTAGGAGAGGTGATGTTGAGAGACCTCCCTGGGGCCGTGAGAATTATCGCCTTAGTGAGGGCCTTGATGGGGGAGAGGGAGGACGTATGGTGCTTTCTTAACACGTTTATTCAATTTTGCAGATTTTTCTTAGCTAAATTTTAGTAGAGTCTTGTTTCCAGCTTACTCCTGGCTTGTAGATGAATACAGCTATACTTCAGACTTTCAGTGAGTAAAGACTTCGATTTTCCTCAGGGTTATGAGAATTCCCGAATCCGTTGCCGCTTCAGCTGTGGCAAGGTTGGAACTGAGCCGACTCATCCCGAGTGTCCTCCCTTGTGTCCTCCGGGAGACAGAGCAGTTCCCTGCACTGCGCTTTCTGGCGGGTTTTCTTCTCTTTTTCTCTTAATCCCACAGGCCTCTGCGACGGATGCTGCGTCACGCATCTTTGATAAATATCTAGTGATTCAGAGGTCAGCTCCCCGGGTCTGGTGTTCCTGTCTCCCCTCCCATGCAGCTGCAGGACAGAAGTTGCTTTCTTCCTAATGTACACTTTCACTGCTAGATTATTTTGCCTGCCCAGAAGGGTGGTACTTCAAGTCGGTCCCTGGACCAGCAGCATCACCTGGAACTGGTTAGAATGCAGCAACATTCTAGAATGTTCAAGATTGCATAGAATGCCCCACCTCAGACCTGCCGAGTCAGAGGCCCAGCCCTCCAGATGATTCTCGAGTTTGAGAACCATTGCCTAGAATATCTCCTAATTCTTTATTCTTTGATGTTACTTTGATGTTACCAAGTCTTTGCTTATTAAAGTGTGTATCGATGATTAGTGTGGGCATGGCTGCGAGTTACTTAGGAAAAATGATGAACGCCAGCGCATGCATGTGAAAGTTCCTTGAAAATTGTTATGTACTCTAGAAAGGAGCTTGTGGTGTCGGTATCTCTAATCTTTATAGAAAACATGCAATACAAGCAGTTTCACTTCTTGAAGATAAAACCAGCTGGTGGTACAATGACTGACTTAGTGAAGATGAATGTTTCTGCGTTGCTCGCTTCTGAGAATTCCGGCTCTTGTTCCTGGAGAAGTGGCCTTCCCTTCCCCAGGGCTGCCTGCCTCCCCGCTCTGCTGTAACTGTCGTCTGTCCCGTTGAAAGTCTTGCAGAATTGAATTGTCATCCTCTCTGGCTACCCTGCTGGCTTGTGGCAGTTGGTGCTTTAGTGAGCTGACATCTTGTAGGTCCCTAATTGCTTTTTTTTTTAAGTCACTGTTTGTGCGTACGTGAAATTTTTTTAAAACTGAATTTTACATTTTATGTTTTCCATTTTAGTGTAGGAAAAACGATGATGGGGACACAACTGTCGTTGTTGAAAAGGACCATTTTATGGATGATTTCTTCCATCAGGTAAGAGTCATTTAATGAAACCCAGTTGGACTTTATTCTTTAAACACAGTTATATTATTGTATTTGTAATTTTGAAATAATATTAAAACTAGTATTTTAAAAAGTTGCTGTTTGAATTATTTAGATTCTCTAGAATTTTTAGTGCTGTTAAATATTCGTTAATATTGAGCCATTCTTCTTGGATAGACTTGGGGGGCTGGATGAGAATGGTAGAATTGTGGATGTGGAGGGCAGCACACCTTTCTGCTCCCCACGTGAGGAAACTCATGCACATAGGCCGGGTGGCGCGTGGCAAGGCGGTTCTGCCTGCTGATGTGCTCAGACTTCTTCCCTGACCTGTACCTGGGTGTGGAGATGGCACTTCCTCCAAGTGCAGGTCCCCTCTGGGACATCCTGCCACACCCTCTGATAGACTTTTTAAAGTTTTCCACCTACGATCAGTGTTGTTCTCCAGACTGAGGGCCGCGTGGTCCTCTGGAGAGGGGAGGTCCTAGTGGCAGTGGTGCCCCCAGCTGATGGGTTTGCTGAGTCAGGCGTGCACAGGCTCACCAGCGCTTCTCGTGCTTTCCTTCCACAGAGTGGGAGTGAGTCCCCATATGTTGATCGCATAGCTCAAAGGGCTCACGTTGTATATTTTCTAAAATCTTTGATTGAATTTTACATTCCTCTCCTGAGAAGTTTTCCACGTTTGGAAATAACAGACTCTAGGTCACATGGGACTGTCCCCTGAGAAGTCTTAGACCTGAGCAAATATGTGATTGTGGAAGCTCGGCTTTGCTCTTGCAATGGTCAGTTTGGCCTTTCTCTGAGGTCTCAGTGCACTCTGGACCTGTGCCCCTTGGATCTGACCTTGCACCTTGTCGGTTCTCTCGGGCTTCCCCACAAGGCCTTTCCCCTCCCTCTTCACTCCCAGGGAGGTTTTTAGGCTTACACCATGTTTAAATTCTTAAACCTAAGTAATATTTGATCAAATTTTGCATATTTCAAATTTTTGAAATTGAATAACAGAACAAATATTTTGGCTATGTCAACAGTGAAGAAAAGAAACATGTGTCCAGGGTAATTTTTTAATAATGAAAACCTCATGTGCAGGATTTATTGTGATTGTGCTGAATCAAGTCTCGTAGTTTCAGCTGACTGCTAAATCCATTGACGGTCTAAACAGTCCATCAATGCGTGGATTGGAAAATATGTTCTATGTTCAAGAAAACATATTACAAGTTACCAGTTTTCCAGATTCAGCCAGAATTTATGGAATACCTAGTCAGTGAGTGTCAAGTACTTATGTTACTTCCTAATTTTCTCTAATGGAAAAAACATGAAATTAAATTGTGAGATACAGGAACTTACTTTCAGGTACAAAAGAGGTGAGATACTGAATTTCCTGATTTCACTTTGAAATGAGACTCTTTTTTTGTTTTTAGCTTACTTACCCACTTTGTGAAACCCTTATTTTTCTGATTTTATCCCCCTTACCTGGAAGCTTAATTCTTCCATATCAGTTCTTTGTAAAAACGTATTTCTTATTTTAAAGAATCTCCTACCATTAAATGTTGTTCCTATACTTGATAGAAGAATTATGCACAATCTGTCACTGTCACTGAATGTCTTAAGCTATGGTCTTTGTTAAGCAATGCTAATCCGTTTTGGCTGTGGGTGTCTGGAAGATGCAGACAAAAACAAGTGACTTGTGTTAGGAAGGTTTGAGAGCAACTGATTCTAAAGTTTGGCGTTTTCATTTGTTAAGTAGGCTATTTATTTTATAGTTAATTTCTGTGAAATGACTGCTTAGACAATAGAGAAGCAAATGATCTTTGTTAATACAAACTCATATTTAGAAAATGACATTCAGACCTTAACTATCACGTAGAACATTGCCGAAGATAGGAATTTTGCACATGACCAGTGTTTGGTTAAGACTGAGACTGCTCTGACAGGTGGCCAGGCACTCTCCTTTTTGTGAAGATGAATTGGAATGGACAGAGAAACCCTGTGTCGTGTCATTCACAGGCATAAATGGGAGCTGGCACCACAGTGACGACGGCACTTCCCTCCTGGTACCAAGCTGGGGGCCTAACAGTTTCCTTTTCTTTTGGGGCCACTTTGAGGCTTCTGCTGCAGAGATATTGGTGTATACATTGCAGAATCTCCAAGAATTAATATTTTTTCTATTTTGTGACAGATGTGTACTGCTGAAGTTACTTCAGAAATAGTCCTTCAAAGATGGCTAATTGAAATGTAGATCTGTGTGCTAAGACCAAAATGTCAGGACTTGTGTTTAAGCCTTCATAATAAAATAGCAAAAATTTTAAGAGAATCAGTTTTTATTTTACGTATTGTTTTTACACGTTAATAAAATTACGTTATGTGAGGTATATGAAGTTCTATAGAAATTGTATGTAAATAGCACTCAGGCCTAATGAAATAGCTAGTCACTGTTCTGTGAAAGTAGAATTCTGTGTTAGACTCTCTGACACCTTGCTTTTCAAAACGTGGTCTGGGGCTTGGGCCAGGGGTCCCAGGGGTCCCTAAGACCCTTTCAAGGAGTTCTTGTGGTCAAAACTATTTCCATAAGAATTCTGAGATGTGGTTTGTCTTTTTCCTCTCATTCTCTCACGAGTGTGCAGTGATGGGGTTTTCCAGAGGCTGCGTGAAGTGTGTAATGTGGCAACATAGTGAACACAGAAGCAGATATCAGAATCAAGCTGCCTTCCATTAAGCTAGAAATTAGATTTGCAGAAAAATATAAATCACAGCTCTTATTTTCACTGATTTTTGGGAAAATACTGTTTTTTCCATAAAAATATGTTATTTATGTTAACATGTGCATTAGTTTCCTGCTGCTGCGGTAACAAATTACCACAAACCTAGTGGCTGAACACAGCACACATTTCTCATCTCACAGTTCCAGAGCTCAGCAGTCTGAGACGGGTGTGCAGGCCCACAGCAAGGTGGGGGCGGGGCTGGTTCTTTCTGGAAGCTCCTGGGGAGAACCCATGTCCCTACCTTCCCCAGCTGCTAGAGGTGCCTGCGTTCTTGGCTTGCGTCCCCTTCCTCCACCTTAAAGCATGTCATCTCTCCAGCCTCTGCTTCTGTTATCCCATCTCTTTTTTCTAAATTTGGTCCTCTTGCCTCTGTTTTATAAGGACTCTTGTGGTTGTGTTGGAGCAACCCAGATAATCCAGGATAGTCTTCTATTTCAAGACTCTTAAGTTAATCAAATCCACCAAGTCCCCTTTGCCGTGGAAGGCAGCAGTCACAGGATTAGGATGTGGACAGGCACCACTACATGTAGTGGGTTTGTAATTACTGTTTTAAAGTGAATTAATAAGTGTTTAAGCAATTTCTCCAACATGGTGTTTACAGATAGCTATACCCTACATGAATCGAAGTTCTTTGGGGTCTTCAGTAACTTTGAAGAATTAAAGAGGTCCTGAGACCTGAAAATTTGGGAACTGCTGCTCTAGTCTATAGGGTTCTTAACTCTCAATGTTTTTACCTGTTTCTTGAGTGGGGCATACATTCACATTTTTCAAAAATCAAAATGATGTGAAAAGATACACAGACATAGAGAAACCTCGCTCCCACTGCTGTTTTTATCTGCCCTGTTCTCTTTCCTCTTCCACTCGATGGCAACACCTTTTTTAAGCTTCTTGTTAGACATTCAGTATTTCTTCTGAGGTCAGATGAGATCAGGCTTGTTCAGGATGGAATGGCCTTAGACTCAGTGTTTCTTAATGTAAATGTCAGTGTGCTTATTTTGACCTCTTTCTTACATCGTTGTTAACATGCTGCATACACTGTTCTGCACTTGTGTGTTTAGTTTTTTGGTTGTTTGTTTTTAACCTAATAGTATATCCTGAGATCCTTTGTTACAGTTCCGTAGTGTTCCATCATATAGTTGTACTGTTGTTTTCATCACGTGTAGAAAGTAGAACAAGTCCTCCGTCGACGGGCTTTGGGATTTCCTGAGTCTTTAGAGAAGTTGCACCGGTTTCCTAGGGCTGCTGTCGCCAGTTACCACCAACTCAGTGGCTTCAATCAGCACAGACGTACTCTCTTAGAGTTCCGGAGGCCAGAAGTCCAAAACGGTTTCACTGGGATGAAGCCACGGCATCAGAGGGTCGTGCCCCCAGAGGCTCTGGGGGCATCTGTATGTATGTTTGCCTGGTCCAGCGCTGGAGCTGCCTTCCTGGGCTTCTGGCTCCGTCTTCCATCTTCAGAGCCGGCTGCGTGGCATCTTGCTTCAGTGGTCACGTTGGCCTCCTCTGCAGCCACATCTCCATCTGCTTCTCTCTCTGAGTACACTTGTGGTTGTGCTGAGGGCCCACGTGGAGAGTCAGGATAACCCCCATCTCAGGAGTCTTTGTGGAATCACATCTGCAGTTTCTTTCACCGTATAAGGCAATGTTCACAGGTTCCAGGGATGGGACCTGGACGTTGTAGGGGGACATTCTTCAGCCTCCCACGGAGGTTTTTGAAGATAATGTTATGTATCTATCTGGACAAATCTTGCTAATGAGGACATTACATACTAAAACAAGTATTGAATAGTTTAGACTATTAGTGGTAAAGAATGATGACTCTGAAGGCTTTGCCTTGTCAACTGAAAACACCTCCCCCCACCAGAATATTACATCAGCGTGCTGTGGAGGGTGCATTTCCCGTGATCGCATGGAGTGCTGGCATCAACAGCTGTGCTTCTCGTGGGCATCGTCTGGGGTCATGCTTGGGCCTCGATTGCAATAAATAAATAATAGATTCTCCTGGCAAGTATTGACTGATATTGCCTTAGCCATAGAGGTATACATCTTAGTGTGGTACTTTCTTTATTGTTTAAATTAAATGATTATCAATGTGAGAATGGGAGAAGGCTTTAGTTTCTTTGTGTGGTGATTATTCATTTATTTCCCTCCTTTATCTTTCTCCTTTTAGGGCATGAAAAGTGGTAGCAAGTTTGAGTTTGTGACACCAGTGATGACTTTTTATGTTTCTCCTAGGTTGAGGAGATCAGAACCAGTATAGCTAAAATAGCTCAGTATGTTGAAGATGTGAAGAAAAATCACAGCATCATTCTTTCTGCACCAAACCCAGAAGGAAGTAAGTGTATCTGTCTGTCTGTCTCTGTGCCTCTCTCTCTTGCTGTTTGTAACTCAGGGCTCAGCCGTGGCTGCATGTGAGATCGCGCTGGGAGCTTGTGAAAAATACTGGAAGCTGGCGTCCTGTTCCCTGGGATTCTGATGCATTTAGCCGGGAGCCACAGCATCATTGTGGTTCTTTACAGCTCCTGTTTGATGGTAGTGTTCAATCAGGGTGGGGTCCACTGATGGATCGTGTCCAAAAGAATACTGAAAAGTGGCTTTGCAGAGCTTGGGGGCCATATCAGCTGTAGGACCTTAGATCATATTGTGTCCACAGTTAAACAGGAATGGCAGAATTTTGTGTTTAGATGAAAATTAATAAGAGATTAATTTGGCAAACAATACTTGTTCCAGCAGTTTTAAAGATGAACAGATTAAGAGGTGATTTTCAGTCTTAAGCAAAAGCTTTGTGTGGAGTGTGCTCTTCTCAGTCTGTCAAGGGCAGCATGTAAACACGTGATTTTAAATTGACCGAGCATCATGATTGGTAGTTATAGGGAATGTTTCCTTAATCTGGAGTGATAGGTTTTGAAAACTTTAAAGGTAAGATGGATCTGGATAAGCCAGAGATTGCAAATTGGAATCCACACGTCATTTTGGGGGAGAATTTGATATCTTTACAATATTGAGTCTTTTAATCCATGAAAATGGTCTATCCCTCTACTATTTAGATTTTCTTTAATTTCTCTCAGTCATGTTCTGTAGGGTTTGGTGTAGAGGTCTCACACGTATTTCGTTATTTTTATTGCTAGGTAGTCAGTTTTCTGATGCTAATGTAAATAGTGTCTGCTGTAAATTTTGTTTTTGTTTCAACATCTAGAAATACAATGAGGTTTTGTATGTTGACTTTGTATCCCATTATCTTGCCTAATTACTTATTGATTCTAATAATTTCTCCGTAGATTCTTTTGGTTTATCTTTGCACCCAGTCATGCCATCTTGAATAATGATGGGTTTCCCTTAGTTCTTATGCTTTCTATTTTTAGTTGCCTTGTTTTGCTGGCCTCCAATACAGTGCTGACTAGAAGTGCTGATGGGTACGTTCTTGTTCTCAATCTCAGAGGAAAGTATAAGATAATGGTCTACTTTCATTCTTTTGCATGTGGCTGTCCAGTTTTCCCAATACCATTTATTGAAGAGACTTTCCTTTCTCCATTTATGTTCTTGGCTCCCTTGTTGAAAATTAGCTGTCCATAGATGCGTGGGTTTATTTCTGGGCTCTCAATTCTGTTCCATTGATCATTGTGTCTGTTTTTGTGCCAGTGCGATGCTGTTTTGATTACTATAGCTTTGTAGTATATTTTGAAATCAGGGAGTGTGATACCTCTGGCTTTCTTCTTTTTTCTCAGGATTCCTGTGGATATTCGCAGTCTTTTGTTGTTCCATATAAATTTTAGGATGCTTTGTTCAAATTCTGTGAAAAATGTTGTTGGAACTTTGATAGGGATTACATTGAATTTGTAGATTACTTTAGAGAGTATGGACATTGTGTTTTTTATTTTATTTATTTATTTATTTTTGAGGAAGATTAGCTCTGAGCTAACTGCTGCCAATCCTCCTCTTTTTGCTGAGGAAGACTGGCCCTGAGCTAACATCATGCCCATCTTCCTCCACTTTATATGTGGGACACCTGCCACAGCATGGCTTGCCAAGTGGTGCCATGTCTGCACCCCGGATCTGAACCGGCAAACCGCGGGCCACTGAAGCGGAACGTGTGCACTTAACTGCTGAGCCACTGGGCTGGTCCCTGGACATTTTAACTGTGTTAATTCTTCCAATCCAAGAGCATGGAATATCTTTCCATTTCTTTGTGTCTTCTTCAGTTTCTTTCAACAATGTTTTATAGTTTTCAGTGTACAGATCTTTCACCTCTTTGGTTAACTTTATTCCTAGGTATTTTATTCTTTTTGTTGCAATTGTAAATGGGATTGTGTTCTTAATTTCTCTTTCTGCTACTTCATTGTTAGTGTATAGAAACACAACTGTTTTTTGTATGTTGCTTTTCTTTCCTGCAGCTTTACCATATTCATTTATTATTTCTAAAAGTTTTTTGGTGGATTCTTTAGGATTTTCTCTATATAAAATCATATCATCTGAAAATAGTGACACTTTCACTTCTTCCTTTCCAATTTGAATCCCTTTTATTTCTTTTTCTTGCCTGATTGCTCTTGCTAGGACTTCCAATACTGTGTTAAATAAGAGTGGTGAAAGTGGGCATCCTTGTCTGATTCCTGTTCTTAAAGGGATAGCTCTCAGTTTTCTCCATTGAGAATGATATTAGCTGTGGGTTTGTTATATATGGCCTTTATTATGTTGAGGTACTTCTATACTCATTTTATTCAGAGTTTTTATCATAAACGGATGCTGTTACCTTGTCAGATGCTTTCTCTGCATCTATTGAGATGATCATGTGATTTTTATTCATTTTGTTAATGTGGCGTATCACGTTGATAGATTTGGGGGTGTTGAACCATCCCTGCATTCATGGAATGAATCCCACTTGATCATGGTGTATGATCTTTTTAATGTACTATTGTATTCGATTTGCTAGTATTTTGTTAAGGAATTTTACATCAATGTTCATCAGTGATATTGGCCTGTAATTTTCTTTTTTTTGTGCTGTCCTTGTCTGGTTTTGGTATCAGGGCAATGTTGGCCTCATAGAATAAGTTAGGGAGCTTCCCCTCCTCTTCAATTTTTTGGAATGGTTTGAGAAAGATAGGTATTAAGTCTTTGAATGTTTGGTAGAATCCACCAGGGAAGCCATCTCATCCTGGACTTTTATTTTTTGGGAGATTTTTTGTTACTCTTTCTATCTCCTTACTGGTGATTTGTCAATTCAGATTTTCTGCTGCTTCTTGATCCAGTTTTGGAAAGTTGTATGATTCTAAGAATTCATCCGTTTCTTTTAGATTATCCAACTTGTTGGTGTATAGCTTTTTATAGTATTCTCTTATAACCTTTTGTATTTCTGAGGTGTCCATTGTAATTTCTCTCTTTCATTTCTGATTTTATTCATCTGAGCCTTCCCTCTTTTTTTTTGGTGAGTCTAGCTAAAGGTTTGTCAATTTTGTTTATCTTTTCAAAATTAGTTTCATCTATTTTTTTCTATTTTTTTTAAGTCTCTATTTCATTTATTTCTGCTCTGATTTTATTATTTCCTTCCTTCTACTGATTTTGGGCTTTGTTTGTTCTTCTTTTCCCAGTTCCTTTAGGTACACTGTTGGATTATTTATTTGAGATTTTTCTTGTTGAGGTGGGCCTGTAGTACTATAAATTTCCCTCTTAGAACCACTTTTCCTATATCCCATAAATTTTGGCATGTTGTATTTCATTTTCATTTGTCTCCAGGTATTTTTTGATTTCTCCATTGATCCAGTTGTTGTTCAGCAGGATTTTGTTTAATCTCCACGTATTTGGGGTTTTTCTGATTTTATTCATATAGTCGATTTCTAGTTTCATACAGTTGTGGTCAGAAAAGATGCTTGATATTATTTCAGTCTTCTTAAATTTATTGAGACCTGTTTTGTGGCCTAATTTGTGATGTGTACTGGACAGTGTTGCATGTGCATTCAAAAAGAATGTGTATTCTGCAGCTTTTGGAAGGAATGTTCTGTATAGATCTAAGTCCATCTGGTCTAATGTGTCATTTAAGGCCAGTGTTTCCTTATGGATCTTCTGTTTGGATGCTCTATCCACTGGTGTAAGTGGAGTGTTAAAGTCCCTTACTATTATTGCATTGCTGTCTAGTTCTGCCTTTATGTCTGTTAATAATTGCTTTATATATTTATATATTAAATAATTGCTTTAGGGGCCAGCCCAGTGGCATAATGGTTGGGTTCGTGTGCTCTGCTTCGGAGGCCTGGGGTTTTCAGGTTTGGATCCCAGGCACTGACCTAGCACCACTCGTCAAGCCATACTGTGGTGGCGTCCCACATAAAGTAGAGGAAGATTGGCAACAGATGTTAGCTCATGGCCAATCTTCCTCATATAAAAAATAAAAAATAAAAATAATTGCTTTATATATTGCTAATATGTTTATATTGTAAATATAATAGGGGCCAGCCCTGTGGCCGAGTGGTTAAGTTTATGCACTCCAGCTTTGGTGGCCCAGGGTTTCACCGGTTTGGATCCTGGGCATGGACATGGCACTGCTTATCAGGCCATGCGGAGGCAGCATCTCACATGCCACAACTAGAAGGACCCAGAACTAGAATACACAACTATGTACTTGGGGGGGGGGCGGTTTGGGGAGAAGAAAAAGATTGGCAACAGATGTTAGCGAAGGTGCTAATCTTAAAAAAAAAAGCAAAGTAAATATAATAGATAGTTACAAGTGTTACATCCTCTTGTTGAGTTGTTCCTTTGTCATTATGTAGTGCCCTTCTTTGTCTCTTGTTACAGTTTTTGTTTTAAAGTCTATTTTGTCCGATATAATCATTGCTGCCCCAGCTTTCTTTTCATTGACATTTGCATGGAGTATCTTTTTCCATCCCTTCACTTTCAGTTTGTGTTTTTAGATCTGAAGTGTCTCTTGTATGCAGCATGTATATGGGTCTTGTCTTTAATCTACTCGGCCACCCTCTGCCTTTCGATTGGAGATTTCTTCCATTGACTTTTAAAGTAGTATTGATAAGAATGTACTTACTGTCATTTTTTCTGGGTATTTTAGTAGTTCTTCTCTGTTCATTTTTCTTCTCTTGCTCTCTTCCCTTGTGGTTTTATGGCTTCTTTTAGTATTATCTTTGGGTTCCTTTCTCTTAATTTTTTGTGTACTTACTATAGATTTCAGGTTTGTGATTATCATGAGGTTCATATATAATAACCTACATATGTAACAATCTGTATTAGGTTGATGGTCTCTTTCGTTCGATTTCTTGCTAAAATCCCTACTCTTTTACTCCCATCCTCCCACATTTTATGTTTTTGATATCATATTTAACATCTTTTTTGTGCGTGTATATCCATTATCCTCTTATCATGGAAATAGATAATTTTAGTACTTTTGTCTTTCATACTAGCTTCATAGGTGGTTGATCTGCTACTTTTACTGTATATTTGCCTTTACCAGTGATTTTACTGTTTTTTTATTTGTTTTGGTAATTTTCTCATTCCTATTTGTAGTCTTTTTTTTTTCCCCACTTAAATAAGTCCTTTTAGTGTTTCTTGTAAGGCTGGTTTCTTGGTCATAAACTCCTTTAGTTTTTGCTTGTCTGGGAAACTCTTTATCTCTCTTTCCATTCTGAATGATAAGCTTGCCTGGTAGAGTATTCTTGGCTGTAGGTTTTTTCCTTTCAGCACTTTAAATATATTGTGATATATTGTGTAAATATATCCCTTTTAGCCTGTGAGGTTTCTGCTGAGACGTCATCTCATAGCCTTATGGGATTTCCTTTGTATGTAATTTGTTGCTTTTCTTTTGCCCCTTTTAGGATTCTTTCTTTATCTTTAATTCCTGAGATTTTAATTATAATGTATCTTGGTGTGGGCCTCTTTGGGTTTATCTTGTTTGGTGCGTTCTGTGCATCCTGTACCTGGATGTCTGTTTCCTCCCTTAGGTTGGGAAAGTTTTCAGCTATTATTTCTTCAAATAGATTCTCTGTCTTTTTGTCTCTCTCTTCTCCTTCTGAGACACCTATAACATGGATTCTAATGCACTTGTTGTTGTCCCAGAGGTCTGTTAGACTGTCCTCTTTCTTTTGAACTCTCTTTTCTTTCATCTGTTCAGCTTGGGTGATTTCCTCTAGCCTTTCATCTAGCTCGCTGATCTGTTCTTCTGTATCATCTACTGTGCTGTTGAGTCCCTTTAATGAATTTTTCACTTCCAGTATTGTATTCTTCATTTCTGATTGGTGGTTTTTTATATTTTCCAATTCTTTGTTGATGTTCTCACTGCGTTCATCCATTCTTTTCCCAAGATCAGTGAGCTTCCTTATGACTCTTAGTTTGTACTCTTTATCAGGTAGATTGTTTATCTCTGTTTCGTTTAGTTCTTTTTCTGCAGATTCGTCCTGTTACCTTACTTGGGAAATATTCTTTTGCATCTTCATTTTGCCTCTTTCTCTATGCTTATATGTATGTATCAGGTGGGTCAACTACATCTCCCAATCTTGGAGAGGTGGCCTTATGTAAGAGATGCCTTATGAGGCCCAGCAGTCTGCTTCCCTCTTGTCACCAGTTCCAAATGTTCCAGGAGTGTCCCCTGTGTGGACTACATGTGTCCTTCTGTTGTGTCAGGGTTGCTTTTGCTGCAGGTGCATGGGGAGGCTAGGGTGTCCCCCTGGCCGGCTGGTTGTAATGCTCAGCTGCATGTGTCTGCTATAGACCCTTCAGTCTCTTTATTGGGCCTGGGGAGCCCCAGCACACTTGGCTTCAAGTTCTAATAGCACATTCCTGTTGCAGTTTTTCTGTTAAGTGAGTAGGCCCCCAGCATGGCTGGTTGCCAGGCTCAGGGGCTCACAATTGCTATGGGCCTCCAGTCAGCAAGGCTGTTGTCAGCTCTCTCAGGATTGTAGCTGTGTGGGGCCAGCCCCAGGCATGGTAGCACCCAGTTGTTTCAGGCTTTGGAAGGTGGAGCCGATCCCCTATGAGGCTGTTTGAGTAGCACAGCCTGCTGCAGCTGACAAGCCCCACCACCCTCAGGGCCACACACACCATCAACACAGTCCTGCCCCATGCATGTGCCATAACCCCCTAAAGGGCACCCACTCGCCCCATTGCAGAGGCGCCACACACTCCACCAACGCAGGCCTGCCCCATGCGTGTGCCGTAACCCCCTAAAGGGGACCCACTCGCCCCATTGCAGAGGCCCCACACACTCCACCAACGCAGGCCTGCCCCTCGTGCACACCCTGCCCTGCAGAGGTGGACCCACTTGTCTGGGCAGAGGTTCCAGGCACCCCGCCTATGTGGAGTTTCCTGAGGGCTTGCTGTTGGGTGGGGCTGGTCCCTAGGGTGGGCTGCCTGCCCTGGCTGAGCTGGATTAAATCGGTGCTCTAGTGGGTGGGACAGACCCTGGGCTAACAGGCCAGGGAAGGACTCCAGTGGCGTCTGCCAGCGTCGGTGTCAGCACGCCTGTACTGGGTCACAGTGATGGCGCCACCACTGTCTCAGTCTCTGGGGAGGCCTCGCCTCTCACCGAGATGCGCCCAGAGCCTATGGGGTGAGTCTCTTTTCACCAAAGGATTGTGCACCTTTCTGGTGATTTTAGGTTGATTTCTGAAATGGGTGAATTTGTGCTTGGGCCCTTTAAGAGCAGGCTTCCCCCGCTTATGTCTGATAGCTTTTCTGGGGGTATTCCCTGTTGTTGTTAATAGCCAGTGAGGCCAGATATTATTACACTGGTCTCTGTTGTGTTCAGTCCAAACGCTGTTATTGTGGTGACAGTGCCCTGCTCAGAGACCCCGCTCCTCCAGGGAAAGCTGTGTACCTGCCTCTTCTGCCTCAGTCAGTGGCCCTTGTTGTGGGGGGTTCTTTCTACCCAATTTTCTGTTCTCTCTTGGGGGTGGTTGTTCCAAGAGTATTGGAGATTTGCTGTGTCTGTGGGAGGAGGTGAGTTCAGAGTCTGCCTACACTGCCATCTTGACACCGGCTCTCTCAGGAAATTGAATTTGAATAAATATTAGTGTGGTTTTTTTTTCTTTTAAGTAATGTACCTCCCGAAAACTTCTGCCACCAGGTAACAGCTGATAGAACTGTTATTTGAATAAATTTAGAGCTCTTAGTGCTTCACAGTAGCCCTGGGCTCTCAATGAAACTATTGCTTTTGTCTTCTGTTTGTTTCACGATAGAGTGTAAACCAAAATGTAGGAAGCAATGTCCAACTGCTTACTCAGTTGGTCTTTAAAAAGAAAAGTACAGTTACTTCTGTCCGCTATCCTGGGCCCTAGGATGCTGTGGATGGCAGTGGGCTGCTGTCCCCTCCTGGCCCTTTTTCCTGGCCCGTGGGGGCGGAGGGAAAAGGACAGGCCAGGTTGGATCTCCGGCTCCTCTGTGCTCTCCCCGCCCAGGCTCCTGGATGGGCGTGCACAGGGATTCCAGAGGACAGGGAGGCGCCTGGAGCTGCTGTGGTCCCTGAATCCCCCCCGCCAACCTCAGTGCCTGAATGGAGCCCTGAGCACAGTGACCACCAGGTGGTGCCAAACTGCAGCCTGTCTGCTCACCAGAATGTGGGGCTGGCTGGCTGGCTGACTGGTTGTTTCGGTGACCTTCTGTAACCAGACCCCGAGGGAGACATGCTGAGAGAAGCTCACGGAGGCTCTTTTACTGACACTCTTGTTTATCCACTTTCTACTTCTGTATTTTGTTTTTAAGAGCGCCCTTGTAAAATGTGTAAGTTTCAGGCCCTCCAAAACGTGGATCCACCCCTGCAGGAGTCCGGAATGTATGTGCTTCAACTTTTTGGGTCCAGTGACAGCATTATGGCTGGCATTCACCATCATGGGATCCTGAGCTTTCATTCATAGTAACAGGGTTTGTGGTTCCTCTCAATCAGGAGTCATGGCCCTTCTTGTCATCTTGCTTTTTGGGTGTGGTGCGTCCTAAACAGTTCCACCTGTTGCTAACATTGTGTCTGCCCTTCTTTTGCCTTCCCATTGTCCTGCTCCTGGACCCCCTTGGCCCCTCATCATAGCTGGAGTGGTTGTGTCCTCACTCCTCCCTCTCTGACTCCCCCCGTCCTGTGCATTTTGTGCTCTCCTCCTGTAGGGAGGCCTACAGTGCATGTTCCACACTCTCGGGAATGCCTTGCTCACCCATGATTACCTCAGCAATCAGTCAGTCAATTCCTTAGTGGGGTGGAGGAAGCCTCTTCCCGGGGAGCTGTGACCTTGGACACATTGCCTAACGTCCCGTGTTCAGTTTCCACATCTGTCAAGTGAGTTAAAGTGCTAACTACCTTGTAGTGTTCTGAGTGTTGGATGAGTTGGTGCTGTGAAGAGTGTTCAGGACAGTTGTGACACCAAATGCCCTGCGTGGATGTGACTGCTGCTGTCATCCTTGTGTTTTATTCTCCTCTCCCATTTCCACCTGGCCCTTTCCTTCTGTTTCAGAGTGACAAGTGTGTGTCTCTTTTTTTTTATTTTTTTATTTTTTTTATTGAGTTATTGATAAGTTACAATCTTGTGAAATTT
Organism: Equus asinus; assembly: GCF_041296235.1. Taxonomy (NCBI): domain Eukaryota; kingdom Metazoa; phylum Chordata; class Mammalia; order Perissodactyla; family Equidae; genus Equus; species Equus asinus. The sequence goes on from NC_091797.1 coordinate 70,706,923, forward strand.
CAGTTGTACATTAATGTTTGTCAGTCATGTTGTAGGTGCACCACTTCACCCTTTGTGCCCACCCCACACCCCACCTTTCCTCTGGTATCCACTAAACTGTTCTTAGTCCATAATTTTAAATTCCTCATATGAGTGGAGTCATACACAGATTATCCTTCTCTCGCTGGCTTATTTCACTTAACATAATTCTCTCAAGGTCCATCCATGTTATTGCAAATGGAATGATTTTGTTCTGTTTTGCAGCTGAGTAGTATTCCATCGTATATATGTACCACGTCTTCTTTATCCATTCGTCTGTTGCTGGGCACTTAGGTTGCTTCCACGTCTTGGCTATTGTAAACAGTGCTGCAATAAACATTGGGGTGCGTAGGACTTTTGGGATTGCTGACTTCAAGCTCTTTGGGTAAATACCCAGTAGTGGGATGGCTGGATCGTATGGTAGTTCTATTTTTAATTTTTTGAGGAATCTCCATACTGTTTTCCATAGTGGCTGCACCAGTTTGCATTCCCACCAGCAGTGTATGAGGGTTCCTTTTTCTCTGCAACCTCTCCAACATTTGTTGCTATTAGTTTTAGATATTTTTGTCATTCTAACGGGTGTAAGGTGATATCTTAGTGTAGTTTTGATTTGCATTTCCCTGATGATCAGCGATGATGAGCATCTTTTCATGTGCCTGTTGGCCATCAGTATATCTTCTTTGGAGAAATATCTGTTCGTGTCTCCTGCCCATTTTTTGATTGGGTTGTTTGATGTTTTGTTGTTGAGTTGTGAGAGTTCTTTATATATTATGGACATTAAGCCTTTGTCAGATATATGACTTGCAAATATTTTTTCCCAGTTAGTGGGTTGTTTTTTTGTTTCAATCCTGTTTTCATTTGCCTTGCAGAAGCTCTTTAATCTGATGAAGTCCCATTTGTTTATTCTTTCTATTGTTTCCCTCATCTGAGGAGTTATAGTGTCCAAAAAGATCCTTTTAATACTGATGTCAAAGAGTGTACTGCCTACATTTTCTTCCAGAAGCCTTATGGTTTCAGGTCTCACCTTTAGGTCTTTGATCCATTTTGGGTTTATTTTGGTGAATGGTGAAAAAGAATGGTCAATTTTCATTCTTTTACATGTGGCTTTCCAGTTTTCCCAGCACCATTTGTTGAAAAGACTTTCTTTTCTCCATTGTATGCCCTCAGCTCCTTTGTCAAAGATAAGCTGTCCATAGATGTGTGGTTTTATTTCTGGGCTTTCAATTCTGTTCCATTGATCTGTGCACGTGTTTCTGTACCAGTACCATGCTGTTTTGATTACTGTAGCTTTGTAGTATGTTTTGAAGTCAGGGATTGTGATGCCTCCCGTTTTGTTCTTTTTTCTCAGGATTGCTTTAGAAATTCGGGGTCTTTTGTTGCCCCATATGAATTTTAGGATTCTTTGTTCTAATTCTGTAAAGAATGTCATTGGGATTCTGATTGGGATGGCATTGAATCTGTAGATTGCTTTAGGTAGAACGGACATTTTAACTATGTTTATTCTTCCAATCCGTGTACGTGGAATGTCTTTCCATCTCCTTATGTTGTCATCCAATTCTCTCAGAAAGGCCTTGTAATTTTCATTATATAGGTCCTTCACTTCCTTAGTTAAATTTACCCCAAGGTATTTTATTCTTTTTGTTGCGATTGTGAATGGTATTGTATTCTTGAGTTCTTTTTCTGTTGGTTCATTACTGGAGTATAGAAATGCTACTGATTTATGCAAATTGATTTTATACCCTGCAACTTTGCTGTAGTTGTTGATTACTTCTAACAGTTTTCCAATGGATTCTTTGGAGTTTTCTATATATAAGATCATGTCGTCTGCAAACAGCGAGAGTTTCACTTCTTCCCTCCCTATTTGGATTCCTTTTATTCCTTTTTCTTGCCTGATTGCTCTGGCCAGGACCTCCAGTACTATGTTAAATAAGAGTGGTGATAGAGGGCATCCTTGTCTTGTTCCTGTTTTCAGGGGGATGGGGTTCAGTTTTTGCCCATTGAGTATGATGTTGGCTATGGGTTTGTCGTATATGGCCTTTATTATGTTGAGGTAGTTTCCTTCTATGCCCATTTTGTTCAGAGTTTTTATCATAAATGGCTGTTGGATCTTGTCAAATGCCTTCTCTGCATCTATTGAGATGATCATGTGGTTTTTATTCCTCAGTTTGTTGATGTGGTGTATCACACTGATTGATTTGCGGATGTTGAACCATCCCTGTGTCCCTGGTATGAATCCCACTTGATCCTGATGTATGATTCTTTTGATGAATTGCTGAATTCTGGTTGCCAAAATTTTGTTTAGAATTTTTGCATCTATGTTCATCAGTGATATTGGCCTGTAGTTCTCTTTTTTCGTGGTGTCCTTGTCAGGTTTTGGTATCCGCGTGATGTTGGCCACATAGAATGTGTTAGGAAGTGTTCCATCTTCCCTAATTTTTTGGAATAGCTTGAAAAGGATAGGTATTAAATCCTCTCTGAAAGTTTGGTAGAATTCCCCAGGAAAGCCATCTGGTCCTGGGGTTTTATTCTTTGGGATGTTTTTGATTGCTGTTTCAATCTCTTTCCTTGTGATTGGTCTGTTCAAATTGTCTGCCTCTTCTTGAGTGAGCTTTGGGAGATTGTAGGAGTCCAAGAATTTATCCATTTCCTCTAGGTTATCCATTCTGTTGGCATATAGTTTTTTGTAGTATTCTCTTATAATCTGTTGTATTTCTGCAGAGTCTGTTGTTATTTCTCCTCACTCATTTCTGATTTTGTTTATTTGAGCTTTCTCCCTTTTTTTCTTTGTAAGTCTGGCTAGTGGTTTGTCAATTTTATTTATCTTCTCAAAAAACCAGCTCTTTGTCTCATTGATCCTTTCTACTGCCTTTTTTGTTTCAATAATATTTATTTCTGCTCTGATTTTTATTATTTCTCTCCTTCTGCTGACTTTGGGCTTCATTTGTTCTTTTTTCTGTAGTTCAGTTAGGTGTGCTTTAAGGTTGCTTATTTGGGATTTTTCTTGTTTGTTAAGATGTGCCTGTATTGCAATGAATTTTCCTCTTAATACAGCTTTTGCTGTATCCCATATGAGTTGGTATGGCATGTTATCATTTTCATTTGTTTCCAGGTATTTTTTTATTTCTTCTTTAATTTCTTCAATGATCCATTGCTTGTTCAGTAGTGTGTTGTTTAGTCTCCACATCTTTGTGCCTTTCTCAGCTTTTTTCTTGTAATTAATTTCTAGCCTTATAGCACTATGATCTGAGAAGATGCTTGTTATTGTTTCAATTTTTTTAAATTTGTAGAGGCTTGCCTTGTTTCCCAACATGTGGTCTATCCTAGAGAATGTTCCATGTGCACTTGAGAAGAATGTGTATTCAGCTCTTTCAGGGTGGAGTGATCTATATATGTCTATTAAGTTCAATTGTTTTAGTTTTTCATTCAGCTCCACTATTTCCTTGTTGATTTTCTGTCTGGATGATCTGTCCGTTGATGTGAGTGGGGTGTTGAGGTCCCCTACTATTATTGTGTTGTTTTTAACATCTTTTTTTCCTTGCTGTTTGCTTGAAGTATTGTCCTCCACCCCTTCACCCTGAGTCTGTGTTTGTCCTTGGGGCTGAGGTGTGTTTCCTGGAGGCAACAAATTGTTGGATCATGTTCTTTAATCCATTTTGCCACTCTGTGTCTTTTTATTGGAGAGTTCAATCCGTTCACATTGAGAGTGATTATTGATGCATGTGGACTTAGTGCTCTCAATCTGTCGCTCATTATCTTGTTTTCCTGCGTTTCTTTTCCTGTTTGCTTTAGACTACCCATTTAATACTGCAATTTCTTATGCTGGGTTTCTTAGATTTTTCCTTATTTATGATTTGTGACTCGGTTCTGTACTTTATTTTAGTGTCTACCTTGAAGTTTGTATTTAGAATCTCATGTATAATATAGTCTATTCTCTGGTGGTCTCTTACCTACTTGACCAATACTGATTTAGACCCTTTGCTCTTCCCCTCCTAAATAATTATTTTCATTTTTTATTCCAACTCGTCTTATTAATTTGTAGTTAGAGTGCTAAGATCGTCCTTGTTTTGGTAGTTTCCTTACTTTATCCTAATGCTATAATTGAATATTTGCTATCCTGTTCTGGTTCTATCCATCGGTCTCCCTAGTCTGTGGATTGTGTCCCCTTTCTCCCTTTTTTATTTTTTCAGGTATGAGAGCCTTCTTGAGGATTTCTTGTAATGGAGGGCTTTTAGTTACAAATTCCCTTAACTTTTGTTTGTCTGGAAAAGATTTAATTTCTCCCTCATATCTGAAGGAAATTCTTGCTGGATAGAGTATTCTTGGCTGAAGATTTTTATCCTTTAAAGCTTTGAATATATCACTCCATTCTCTCCTAGTTTGTAGGGTTTCTGTAGAGAAATCTGCTGACAGTCTGATAGGGGCTCCTTTATAGGTTATTCTCTTTTTTTTCCTTACTTCCCTGAGTATTCTCTGCTTATCATTCCTACTTGCCAACTTTACTATTATGTGCCTTGTGGTAGGTCTTTTTACATTGACAAATCTAGGAGATCTAAAACCCTCCTCTACACACATTTCTCCGTTGATCCCTAGATTTGGGAAGTTCTCTTCAATAATTTCGTTAAGCACACTTTCTGCTCCATTTTCCTTTTCCATATTCTCGGGAATTCCTATGATCCTTATGTTCTTACTCCTCATTGAATCCATTATCTCTCGGAGATTTTCCTCATTTTTTTAAATTCTTAGTTCTCTTTCTTCCTCTGTCTGGCACCATTCAGCCTGTCTGTCCTCGATTATGCTAATTTTCTCCTCTATGTTGTCTACACGGGCATTCAGGGAATCTGTATTCTGTTTTATCTGGTCCATTGTGTTTTTCATCTCAAGTAATTCTGTTTGATTCTTCTTTATGATTTCAATCTCTTTTGTGAAGTAACCCCAAAACTCGGCTTGTTTCTCTTTCTCTCTACCTCATTGAGTTTTTTGATTATAGCTGCTCTGAATTCATTATCCCTTAGTTTACCTAATTCCAAGTCCTCAGGACTTAATTCTGTGTTTTTATTGTTTTCCTTCTGGTCTGGGGCTTTTATAAATTGCTGGATGGTAGAGGAGCGGTTTTTTCGCATGGTGGTAGAATTCGGTTGCAGTTACAGCCTGTCGCCACTAGATGGGGGTCGAGAGCCGCGTGTTCTGAGCTCTCCGCCTTTGTTGGGGGGGGGGGGGCGGCTGTTACTCACACGCGCCGGTCTGGGTTCAGATCAGTTCTGTTCTCTGGTCTCCCAAGGCCCTTGATTTATGGGGTCCCCGCGGACGGAAGCTTCCCGCCGTCAGCGGGTCTCCACTGAACCAGCGGCAGGAGTCCTGGATGATCCCCGGGTCGCGCGGCCCCTCCCCCGCTCCTTCCCGACCTGCGCCGCAGTGATCGCAGACTCTAGGGGAGGGAGCGATGTTCTCTCCTACCGTTCCAGCGCCTCCGGGGGTGTAAGCAAGGTTTATGATCTCCGCCTTCTTGGTATTGTAGGTCTCTAACGAGCTGGCATTATGTTTATTCTCTGAAATTCAGTTCTTCCAATCTTTTGTTGTATTTTGGAGGGGAGAGAATCCCGGGTCAGCTCACCCCGCCATTTTGCTCCGCCCCGTGTGTGTCTCCTTTTTAAGCGTGAACTCTTTAACCTTGAACCTGTCTTGGGGTGGTTTTTCTGCCACTTGCTGTTCTTCCTATTGTGGCTCCTGCCCCTGAACGAGGCACATTTCCCCATCCTTACAACCACATGTCTCCTGCAGCCACGCCTCACCCTGCAGCAGCTGGTTCTTCCTTTGAGAGCGCGGTCTTCCGGGGCTCCCTCCCCCCATCATCCAACTGCCGTTTCTGCCCACACGCTCAGCCCTGGTCATTTTTCCTCTCTCCTTAGCTAGTGTCCAGCCCTACCTACCAGCCCCTACTCCCCTCCCCTCCCCTTCTCCTCTTCCTCTTCCTTTGTCCTCTTCATCTTTGTCTTCTTCATCTTTTAAAGGTAACCTGTTTTGTGTTATCAAAGTCAATACATGCTTATTGTGGACATTTTGGGAAACAGAAAGGAGGGGAAAAAACCCCACCCATAATTTGTCCCTCTGTGATAAACACCACTAACATATTGATAAATATTCTTCGAGCAAAAAACAGTGTATGTGTAAAAACACATAATTTTAAAAGTATAGAATTTGGTTCATACAGTACTTCTTTTACAGCGTACTTCTTTGGTTAATGAATGTAGATTTACATGATCCCTTTAATGGCTGCATAGAAGTTGATTTTCGCATTCTTTGCTATTCATGTGGGAGCATCCTGTTTTGGAACCAAACAGTCTTGGGTAGAGTGTCAGCCTTGTCTTTGACGATTTACAAGTGGCTTCCTTATAGTATGCAATGGTTCTTACGAGGACCTTGCATTATTATAGGGTCAGAATGGCGTCATTAACTTACGCTCACTGACGTACACAGAACAGCAGGTACTACGCTAAATGCTTGCATGAGGAGTTTCGTTTGTTCTTTGAAATAACCTCATGAGGCCGACGCTCTCATTAGGTCTGTCTGAGAGCTGAGAGTCCTGAGGCTTAGAAAGGGTGAGCAGTCAGTCCAGAGCCTCAAGAACCTGGTTTTTCAGCAGATTTGAGACAGTCCCGACTCTGGAGCCAGCTCTTTCATCCGCGCTGCTGTTCGGAAGCGATGCCTGTAAGGCGCTGACCTGGTGCTGCACGCACACCGAGTGTGCAGATGTTCACTAGGGTAGCAGTTCCACAGCGCCGTCCTCATGGCCTCACATCTCTGAGTACTTGTCACCTGGGCTCTTTGGCCGGAATTCCTAGGAATGGACGTGCTAGATCAGAGGACTCGCACAAGTAAACACGCTTTCAGATGTTTAGTTTGAGAGTTTTCAAAGCTGTGGAAAAGCTGCGTTTATGGTACGGTGAAACTCATGTTTCCTTCACTAGATTCACTAATTGTTGACATTTGCCGCTTTTGATTTCTTTCTCTTTGTGTGTATGTGTGTTTGTGTGTGTACACACACACACATTGTAGAGATATGCACGTTATTTTTGCTGAATCACTGTAGAATAAGTTGTAGGCCTCATGACCACCCACCCCAACTGCTCCAGTGTTTGCCTCCTAGGAAGCATATTCTTTCACATACTGACCATGGAATTGTCTAGTTCAGAATGTGCAACATTGGTAAAATACTCTTGTCCACTCCACAGTCCATGCTCATTTCAGGAATTGTCCCAGTGATGTCCTGTGCAGCTCTGTTTTCCCCTCTTTTCAGGCTCCACTCCAGACACACATGCAGGTAAAGCCTGGAAACGTATGTGTTCCGGATTATAGTAGCTCTGTGTGAGTCGAGCCCTTTGTTGTAGAGAGTGACCTGTCATCTCAGTGATGCCTGGCCTTCCTGTCCACTTTGCCTGATATTAGCAAAGCTCTGCCAGTTTTCTTTTTCTTTCTTTTTTTTTTTTCGAGGAAGATTAGACCTGAGCCAACTACTGCTAGTCCTCCTCTCTTTTGCTGAGGAAGACTGGCCCTGAGGTAACATCCGTGCCCATCTTCCTCTACTTTATGTGTGGGACACCTACCACAGCATGGCTTGTCAAGGGTGCCATGTCTGCACCTGGGATCCAAACTGGCAAACCCTGGGCCATGGAAGCAGAATGTGCAAACTTAACCACTGTGCCACCGGGCCGGCCCCTCTGCCAGTTTTCTTTGACTAGTGTGTACGTGCGTATATAGCTTCTATCATTTTCTTTTGATCTTTCTATATCTTTATGTTTTAATGTTTCTCAGCTTTTGTAAATAAAATATAGTTGAGTTTTGTCTTTTTATCCAGTTTGGTCATTTTTGCCTTTATTAGGGCTTTTAGTATATTTACTGGCATTATTTATATATTAGGACTAACAATCATAATCTCTTTTGCTTTTTATTTTTCTTGCTTGTTCTGTGTTACTGCTCTCTTCTCAAGCTTTCCTTTGGATTGGTTTTCAGCATTTGACCCCCTCTGTGTTAGCTGGTTTGTGTGTACTGCTTCCTGTGATTTGGAGGGTGTCCTGTAGATTGCTGTATGCACTCGTGACTTGTGCAAGTCTAATATAACTGTATTTTTACTGCTTACAAGTAAGACAAGGACCCTGGGCAGCTGTAACCCCATCCTTTCCTGTGTGTTCTTACTGTTGTGTGTATGTAATAGGTGGAGAGGATGTGTACGTGTATTTTATGTTCTCATACAGTTAACAGACATGGGAACCACTCCCATGCTGACCCGCACCAATGCTCCTCGTTTTCCCGTGTCTCCAAACTTCCATTTGAGATCATTTTTTCTTCTTTCTAAAAAACACTCTTTATTACTTCTTTTTTTTTTGTTTCCTGAAGATTTTATTTTTCCTTTTTCTTCCAAAGCCCCCCAGTACATAGTTGTGTATTTTCAGTTGTGGGTCCTTCTAGTTGTGGCATGTGGGATGCCACCTCAGCGTGGCTTGATGAGCAGTGCCATGTCTGTGCCCAGGATCTGAACCGGCGAAACCCTGGGCTGCCGAAGTGGAGTGCGGGATCTTAACCACTCGGCCACGGGCCGGCCCCCTCTTTATTATTTCTTTTAGTAGGGATATGCTATTGTCTGAAATTATCCTTATTTATCCTCGTTCCTGAAGGATATTTTCACTGAGTACAGGAGTCTAGTTTGAAAGTTATTTTCTTTTCCCATCTTAAAGGTTTGGAAGATATCTTTCCAGTGTCTTTTTTTTTTACGTCAGCTGTCTAATGGTAGCTTTTCAAATACTTTGTTTTTTGTCTTTGGGTTTAGCAATTTTACTTTGCTGTTTCCAGATGTGGTTTTCTTTTTATTTATCCTGCTTTTTATAAGGCTTCTTGAATCTTTGGGTTGATATTTTCTAGCAGTTTTGGAAAAATTTTGGCCATATTTTCTTCATAAATCATCTTTGCTCCATTTTCTGTCATTTCCTTTTTGAGGCTCGAATTATCTGTTTTAGACCCTTTTGCTGTACCCTGTATGTCTGTTGTCCTCTGCTCTGTTTTCCGTCATTTGTGTTGCCATCTCTTATTTGAAATCTTTCTGATTTATCTCCTCAGGTGTTATCTTCCAGGACAGGGAATCTCTCTTCACCTATTGAGTTATTTTTGGTTAACATATTTTTCAGTCCTAGAATTTCATTTGGTTCCTTTTTACACTGTCCTCCTTTCTGACAAAATTCTTAGTCTTGTATCTCACCCCTTGGAACATAATTATTTGACCCTCTGTGTCTGATAACTCCATCAGCTGGTGCCCCTGTGGATCTGTTTGTGTCATCTGTTGTTTTTCTTGGGTTTGATTCGTGTTCTATTTTCTCTTTTTTGCGTGGTTATTTTTGATTTAGTGCTGGGCTTTGTATATGAAAACTTGTGGCAATAATTTGAGTCCTGGGATAGTATTTTCTTTTTTAAGAGATGACAGTGATTTAAGAGATGAAGAGATTTAAAAATTTCTGACAGCAGTTCAGGATCTTGTTTCAGAGAGTGAGATGGTTCAGAGCGAGGCTTTGGCCACTGTGAGGCCAGCCTCCTTCCCAGAAGCCCTGCTGCTGGGGCGTGGCCTTCGGCCTCGGCACAGGTTCTCTGGCTGCTCAGTGCCTCAGCTGCGGCTCTGGTGAGGCAGCTCCCGTTGCTGGACTTTCTTCCTGGGATTTCCTTCTGATAGATCTTTTTTCCTGCCTTTTTAGCTTTATGATGCCTTTAACCAGATTTAAAAAATATGTTGTCCCGCTTTTCTGACTGTTCTCAGTAGGAGGCCTGATCAGAATTATCTAGTCCACTGGAAGAGGGAGTTCTCAGTCTCTCATTCTTTTCTCAGTGATTTGAAATACCACCTTTACCAAGTATAACCTTGTGACCTTCTGTAGCTCGAAGGATCCAATGTGGTAATGCTCTTTTATCTCTCTCATTAATGCTTGAGCCCCTGTGCCTGTATCAGCAGGAAGTCCAGCGTCTCCCTCTTGAGTGTCTCCAACCCTGTTGTGTAACAGCTGAGGGGCTGTCTTATCCAGCAAGGAGAGTCCTCCTTGGGAATGCCAGCTGAAGAATGCCACTCTAGTCCACTAGCACGCTCCGTCCCCAGTTCTGGTTGCTCTGCAGCTGCTCCCTGGTTTGCACCCGTCCCCAGAGCCTGGTGCTGTGGTTAGGTGCTTGTGGGGCCAGATCCCGTGCATTTTTCACCTGGGGTTCCTGCACTCGGCTCTACTTCCCCACACCTGTGACTGGGTCTCTGGGGCTGTTGGCTTCAGCCTCCCACGGTGCAGGAACCACACTCCCTCCTGGAACCTGCTCTCATTGGATAGTGGATAGCAGAAAAGAAATCAAACACATGGGAGACTTTTTTTTCCCCCCAGAATATGATTAATTTTCTGCTTTCCTTTTTCGGGGCTAGGTGTTAGCAATGGGTTTGGTGAACTATTTCATCAATTAATTGGTATAAACCAGCTCTTCTCAAACTTAGCTGGGCACCAGAAACACCTGGAGGGCTTGTTAAGTCAGAGTTCTGGCCCCTCTTAAGTAGGTCGGGGTGAAGCCCAGGAGTTTGCGTTGCTGCTAAGCTCCCGCCTGACGTTGAAGCTGCTGGTCCAGGGACCACACTTTGAGAACCACTGGCTGATCAGTGATGTTTCTTAGGAAAACATAAATCTGAATGTTTACCAAAAATATTGTTCTGTTTAAGTTTATTAGAAATTCTTGATGTTGGATACTATAGCTCAGATGCCCCTTTTTTTTGATTTCAAAGAAATAAAAGAAGAGCTTGAAGATTTGAACAAAGAAATCAAGAAAACTGCTAATAAAATTCGAGCCAAGTTAAAGTGTGAGTTTAAAGTTTTGGTTATGTTTAATCCTGGATGGTGGAAAAATGGGTAATTATTTTCTTTGTAATTTTTTATTCCTTTACATTTTCAAAAGTTAAAATTATGGGCACTTTAAATTATTTGTATGTACTTGGAATAGTAAACCTTTAAGTTATATTATTCTTAAACAGCCTGCTCTAAGGAGTGCATGTGAGGAGCTGAAATAATGGTTGTTACGCCTTCAATTCAGGAGAAAAGCACCAGTTCACATTCATCAAGATTACGCTATTGCTTATAAAACGTTGATCTTTTACGGTGGTATATTTTTATCACATTTCTGGCTAACTTGCAGTTATTTGAGAAGGTGGATGGTCTTTAGAGTGAATTGCCAGGTCCTTCCTGGGTGGTTCTTTGAGTCGGCAGGTTCTTGGGAACATTTAGCGCCGTTCAGCTTAGTTTCTGGGGCTCTGTGTTCAGTGTCGGCTGCAGTGGTTTCTAGAGGTTTATAGCTTTCCTGTGGCCCTTAAACAGAGGCCGTGCTTTCTGATGTGCTAAAAAGACACATCGTACTTAATTTTTACAAAATAGCATTCAAATCAAGAAAACCTCTGCAGATCAACAAGAACTTTTCTGACAGAAGATTTCAGACCTACCTAGAGCAGGGCGATCGCTACCACAGCCCAGGGTCCACACCGCGCCTCTGCAACCTCACGGCTCCCGGCGGTGATGCCTGGGATTGGCTTCGAAATCCCCCCGGGTGGGCCAGAGGATTTATGATAATTAATGTGACTTAGATATAATAATAGTATTATTATTGATAAATATAATTATTGATACTGATAATTATTATCAAGATCCATTAATTTGTTAGGGGTCGAAAAGATAAGAAAGAAAAGCAGTTTGAGGTTTGGCTTGAAAAACTTTCACTTTTTAGTGTCAAAGGTAACTCTTTCCTGTTTGTTTGCAGCTATTGAACAGAGTTTTGATCAGGATGAGGGTGGACACCGAACTTCGGTGGATCTCCGTATACGAAGAACCCAGGTTTGATCACCAGCCTCCTAGATTGAAGTGATGCCCCAGGATAGGTCTTTTCACTTTCTTCTTTCAAATGAAAATAAGCTCATCTTTACTATCACATTAATCCTCACGACATTTGTGCATAAAAAGGATATAGTATTTGTACACTACCTCTCTTTATTACAAAGAAAAAAGTCTGTTCAGTCCACTCAGAGAATTCCACTCTGAAGAGCAAAGAATTATGCAAATCATTTTAGTTTTCATAGTAACGTCCTCACCATCAGAGGTTTCTGGTGCAGCCAAGTGGAATTCAGACCACTTCACTCTCCTTGACAAATGGTGATTAATGTGTAGGCCCTGGGGTCAGCCTGCTTGGGCGCCAACCCTGATCCAGTCGGCCTGTAACCTGGCTGCTTGAGCTCTCTGAATCATGGTTTTCACTTCTGTAAAATGGGGATGCTAATGGTGCAGCAGGCTTATTGTGAGAATCAAGTAAGATACCGCATGTGAAGCTCTGAGCACAGGTCTGTTAGAGAGGAACTTGCTGTTACTCTTAGTTGCCATTTGAAGGAGTAGCATAACAGTTTGAATCTCTGTAATGTAATGTTTTTTGTATTTCACTTTCAATAGAAGAAATGACCATGATATATTAATCTAATTTTTTGTTGGTGAGGAAGATTGGCCCTGAGCTAACATCTGTGCCAGTCTTCCTCTTTTTGCTTGAGGAAGAGGGTCCCTGAGCTAATATCTGGACTAGTTTTCCTCTGTTTTTTGTATGTGGGATGTCACCACAGCACGGCTGGTGAGTGGTGTCTAGGTCCGTGCCTGGGATCCGAACCCCAGGCCACTGAAGTGAAGCACGTGAACTTAACCACTATGCCACTGGGCTGGCCCCTAATTTTTTCTATTTTAATAGCACTCAGTACTATCTCGAAAGTTTGTGGAAGTTATGACAGAATATAATGAAGCACAGACTCTGTTTCGGGAGCGAAGCAAAGGACGTATACAGCGTCAACTAGAAATAAGTGAGTAGATGAAAATGCTGTTTTTGTTAAAAACTTATTTTTCTTCCTTAAGAAAGATTTGGTTTGAAAACTAATACAAATATGCTTGATTCTGAACAATAAGTGTGACTTGTATTGAACAGTTTAGAGACTGTTTCTTATTTAATACTATTTTGAATTATTCTGCTCATTCATAATTTGTACATCTAAATGCTTAGCTTAGATTCAAGTCTGTGTTTATGCATTTATGTACCTGCTGATCATCACTGTGTACTCAGAATTACTATAGGAGTATTCTGACTCTAACATGGACTTTTAAAAATCTTTCAATAGCCTGTCAGTGGGATATGCTCATTGATCTGTGCTTAAGTTGAAGATATAACTTGTCTTGAAGGGTATTTAAATATTTAGAGATCATGCTTGTGTTACTATGACGTTGTCTGTGATGGTGTCCGTGTGGAGGAGCCGTGTGCTGGTGACAGCCAGCTTCGTCTGTCCTGCCTTCTCTTCAGGTGCAGCCTTACTGGTCCTCACCTTCATGACCGTCCTGACTGTATATTTTCAAGTCAGCCTTGCTGGATTTGGAGTCTTAGTGACTTTGTGTTTTTGTAGTTGAAGTTATGGAAATGCTTTTTGATTTGTGTTTAGATATTGAAGTCATTCATCAGATAGCACATTTGTATGTCTGAGCTTCATGTACCTATTTGGAAAACTTAGCGCAGTCGATTTTAGAACATTTTCTTTTCTTTTTTAAAATTTTTTTGAGGAAGATTGGCCCTGAGCTAACATCTGCTACCAATTCTCCTCTTTTTGCTGAGGAAGACTGGCCCTGAGCTAACGTCCGTGCCCATCTTCCTCTACTTTATATGTGGGACGCCTGCCACAGCATGGCTTGACAAGCAGTGTGTAGGTCCACACCCTGGATCCGAACTGGTGAACCCTGCGCCGCCGAAGCGGAATGTGCAAACTTAACGGCTGCGCCACCAGTCTGGCCCCTAGAACATTTTCATGACTCCTGAAAGGGACTCTGTGTCATTATCAGTCACTTCCCACTTCCCCTTCCCAAGCCCACCCACGAACCTACTTTTCTATCCATGTAAATTTGCCCATTTTGAACGTTTCCTGTAAACAGAATCATACAACATATGGTCCTTTGTGACTAGCCTCTTTCACTTCACAGTTTTCTCAAGGTTCAACCACTTGTAGCAGGTCGGTATTTCATCCCTTTTTACGGCTGAATCATGTTCTATTAATGGATGGACCACAGTATGTTTATCTGTTCATCAGGTGATGGACATTGGGTTGTTTCTGCTTTTTGGCAATTATGAATAATGCTGCTACGAACATTCACATTTAATGATATTTTAATTATTGTGATGTTTATTCATTTAATTTTGTCTTTTCTGGCACATATTGTGAAAAATAGTAATGATCAATTAGATTTTTCCGAAAACCTGTGAGCATGTTTCATAGAGAGCGTTAATACGTTTAACCCAAGGGAAAATACTAACAATCAAAACGTAGACAGTATTAAGGCATCTGGTTCTAATTACGAGTCTCTATTTATGTCCATTTAATATATGGTGACTTCAACTTACCCACTTTTTCCACACCAGGGTTATACTTTTAGGAAAACTGATGTGCCAGAAAATTACTTATCGGTTTCCTTTTTATAGTTTTCTCAATTATACTAAGATTAGATTTTATTCTTCATTCCAGTGATAAGGTTTTTCCACTTCTTCCTACTTCTCAGTCTTCTGTTAATTTCTCTCATCGTTAACACTTGCCTAAGAAAATACTTTTGAAAGGTTAGAAAAACTGTTGAAAAATGTTAACAAGTCAGATTTCAGTTGCTAATTTATGGTTGAAACAGTCATTTTTAAATATTGCCACATTCTGAATGGAGTTTTTAATTGTTAACCTTTTAGCTGGAAAAACTACCACTGACGACGAACTGGAGGAGATGCTGGAAAGTGGGAACCCTTCCATCTTCACCTCAGACGTGAGTACGCACGGCTTCGTGGCTGCCGATGTTTTTATGTAGATATATATGTTTTTCTTTCACTTCTGAAGCAATCATCAGTTCATTTTATTTCTCTGTTTTTGTTCTTTAAAGATTATATCAGATTCACAAATTACTAGACAAGCTCTCAACGAGATTGAGTCGCGTCACAAAGACATCATGAAACTGGAGACCAGCATCCGAGAGCTGCACGAGATGTTTATGGACATGGCTATGTTTGTTGAGACTCAGGTAACTCTAAAATAAAGAGCAGTTGTTCTCTAATGCACATGAGTAAAATCTTACATTTGATCCCAGTTTACTTGAGAAAGCCATTATTCTGCGTGCAATCCCAAAATTCAAAAGTGGATTGCAGTGCTGCGGCAATGTAAGCTTGAGATGCTGCAAACAGCTTAAACTTTCAGCAGTAAGGGACGGGTTTAGTTAATTAAATTGTAGTGTGTCCATAGGACAGCCTGTTGGAGGATTTTTAATGACAAATATTAATGTGCTGGAGTTTTAAGTTTAGATAAGAGGGAGATAGAAAACCTTATGTGTGTACACACACATACACGTATAAATATATACATGTGACACACACCATCCGTGTATATATATATGGCATGAACTTGGCTACATAAAACAGTATTCACAGAAGGAAAGAAGTATACCAAACAGGGTAATAACAGTGGGACTATGGGAATTTTAATTTTCTCTGAAATATATGTGTTTTCAAGTTTTCTACAAGGAGCATATGTTAGAGTAATAACTGGGAGAAATGTTTAAAAGACTGAGCCGCAAAGGGCACAGATCAAAGCTTGTACTTACTGCATGGGGATGTCAGCTTGTGCAGTCACGCCAGCAGGCAGGGAAAGGGGTATGGAGAGAGCCCTCCGAGAGGACAGGAGGAGTTCACAGTTTTTAAAACATAAAATGCAAAGTACAACACAAGCTGCCATGTACCTCTCAGGAGTGTGGATATGTGCACACCTACTCTTGTGACTCTGAATAAGGTCCTCCGTGACTTTCCAGATACTGTGTGAGGTTTGGATGGGGTCGGTCACTGATTCAGTGGCTGTTAGAATTCAGCTGCCTGCCGTGTGAAGTGGGGGCTTTCTTAAATAACCGTCTTAGGCAAATGCTTCCTCGCTCCTCCAGAGACTGGTTTCAAGAATAGTCCTCTAAGAAGGTTCAAATCTGACCACTTATTTTCTGTGGTTGCCTGGGTTATGTAGGAAGTTCATCCATGTACAGGATTCACTGTCCACATGCGTCACTAACCTTTTGAAGAACATCATTTATTTTGAGGAACTTTATCATAAAAATGTTTGTAGGAAACTGAGGTACTGTGCATTTGCCAGGAGATGCCAACAACCACATGGGGGTGGGGTAGGACCATCTCACTCGTTTTTCCCTTTGGGTGGACCCATTGCCTTTGACGATACAAGGAACAGAGTTGGCAGTCTGGTTACTGCTGGTTTCTTATTTTCAGGAGGGATTCCAAGGAAACCAGTTAGACAATAAGAGCGTCACGTTATTTCTGTAATTACTAAAGATTTTAGAGTACCTTGGCCTTTCATTATAATTGTTCTCAGCCAAGTGAATTGCATTAAGCTCCATGAGAAAAATCAGTGTATTCTTAGCTTGGTCTCCTTGTTTCCTTCAGAAGTCTACTCATATTGCATTATGTTGATTTATCTAATTCAAATATATGCACAGTCAGACCTTCTCCTAAGTTTAGATTGTGAACGAATAAGTTAATCGTGCATCATTCTCCAATGCTTTGCTATTCACTGCTGCAGATTCTGTCTGCTGGTGGACAGAGAACCAGGTAACGTGTTTTCTCCCCTAACATTTCACTGGATTCACTGCACTTTTTGTTCATTAATTTAGTCAACTTAGTGTCAGACATAAGCTATTCTTAGTTTACTGCTATTTTAAAGAAATTGCAACAATTTTCTACCCATTAGAAGAGATGTCGCTCTCGTACACTGTATGTATGTGCATGATAGTACAATATGAGTTTGACTTAAAGCTGGCTGCCTCTCCTTCACCGTGCTCATCTCTCCAAGGTGTTCTCAAATTAAAGCATATCTCAGAATCTACTTGATGTTCCTTTAATTGTCAGCGTTGTTGCCCATCCCTTTAAGTACTTTTTAAAACATAAATTGAATTTTGATTACTTTGTATTGGCACATTTATAATTGTCTCATCTTTTTGTAAACGTGAAAAAAAATTTGGTATCCGTTACATGCACGTTATGTTCACGTAAAAACTATCAACGTGATGTCGCTGTCTTAAGGTACGTAATTGAGGCATTTGAAAATGTCTTCTAAGTTTGAAACTTTTTGTTTAAGGGTGAAATGATCAACAACATAGAAAAAAACGTTATGAATGCCGCAGACTATGTAGAACATGCTAAAGAAGAAACAAAAAAAGCTATTAAATACCACAGTAAAGCGAGAAGGGTGAGTCTGCATTTTAAGAATTGAAGAGCGTTTTTCTCTTTATTTGGTTTTGAGTTGTAATACATTGATGTAAGCCTACTTAAAAGCTATTCCAAGGAATAAAAATTTCTTAAATTAGTGTTTCATTTTAAAACTGAAGTAATTCTTTTTGCTAAAGAGTTCTGAAGTTTATTAGATAAATTATGTTGACTCTGAACCCTTTCATGTTCTAAGTAATTAAAACCCTTCACAACCCAAAGTCGGGCCATTTCCCTTTTCTAGGTTGGATGGGTTTAACCTCTAGAGTTCTCTGTTTCTTAGGTCATTATTTGGAGGGAGATATGAAACTACTGGGATTGGAAATTCTCCTAAAAGTCACTGGCTGCACGTTTTATGCAGTGAACACTTTATTCTTTATCGAGGTTATTTGCTAAGTCTTTGGAGGACAGACGAGAATTATTTGAGACTGTGGCCCTAAGATGTCATGTAGCGTCCACATTTAAGCTTTGTAAATGGGTTTTAGTATCTTCATCTGAGGCTTTAAGGGTGTTGTGTGTGAGTGAAACTCTTTAAGAAAACAATGAAACTACAAAGCTAAGTTCTGGTTCAGGGCCTGGGAAATACCGTGTGTCTCATCGTGTGTCCTTGCCCACAGTGCTTGGTTTCTTTCTCCGCAGCGCAGAGATTGACTCAAAGCACCAAGCCACTTCTCTCAGTGTGTGTTCCCTCCCTCCTTCCGAATGTGGTGTTGGGTTTACAGGGCCATTCTTAGAGGCCAGCTGCTCAGTGATGGTCAGGGGCAGGTTTCCAGTGCGATAGCAACAAAGGCCTTGTAGAGAAAGAGTTTCAGAATGTTCAGAGAGAGTGAAGAGTCAGGTTGCGTGTGCACGTGGACACTCCCAGATGGGACGCGGGCCCAGGCTTCCTGTCAGCCTGCAGAGCACCTCACTCTGCTTGTTTTTGGCATATCTGATGTGTTAATTATCTTTGAAATGTAAGACATGGCTTCTCACATTATTCTGTTATCACTTTTCGGAATACTGACCCTTAGAGTAGAGGGAGGTGACGGGATACATACGTGTGAAGTGCTCAGTCTAGTTCTGGGCACAAAGACGACTTTCACTTAAAGAGATCTTTAACAAAGCACTCTTCCCTGCCTTTTCTCCGTGATCTCAACAGCATGTCAGTCCAACGAAAACTGAGTGACGAGTTCATTGTTTTACAAAGATGAGAGAAGGTTTCCTTCCTAACCTCCGAGTGAGCCTGGCTGAGAGGATGGCTGGGATCTGTACGTTTCCTGCTCGGGCCTGGAGGCCTGTTTCCAAAATGATCACCACCCTTGCGCTTAATGCCTGATGTCCGAAGCCACACAGCTTGTTTAACTTCTCCCCGTGCTCCTTAGATGCCGCTGCCTGGGCTCAGATGTTGGCTCTCCCTCTCCTCGTGTCCTGTTTTTATTCCCAGGGCAGCATGTGTGGCCTCTGCGAGGCCAGATGGCGTCAGTGGCATGACTTACTTTATAGGGTGTGGGGGAGCAGTGAGGGCCTTAACTGCCGACCACAGACCAACCAGGAGACGACGCTGGGGCTCATTAAGACAGGACTGGTGTCTTAGTTCTCTGAGCTGACTGCATAGCTCTCTAGACCTGGAAAAGAGCAGGCGTGTGTCTCAGTCCATCCGGAAATTGTCAAAATAATGTAATCACACAGCACTGTCACTGATACAACTAATGTTCTGAGAGTTCTCTAACAGTTTATCTACAAATAGTTGGACCTTTTTAAATTAAAAGTCACTTTCTAGGAACTAAAAATTGTCAAAGAGAATTAATCAGATGTCCTCTAAGTTGGATTTTCAAACCAATTCTGATGGGCCATCTTATTTTGAGTGACTGATAACCTCTACTGCGGCGATATGAAATTAACCATGATGTAATCAGCTTGCTTTTCTTTGACAGAAAAAGTGGCTAATTGTGGCTCTGTGTGTGGTTCTGCTTGCTGTAATTGCTCTAATTATTGGTTTATCAGTTGGAAAATGAGGATGTGGATATCGTCAGTGTGCATGCCTCTCTGCCAGCGCGACAGTAAGTAACTAATCAGCTAATCGACTGCTTAACTTTCCCAATTAGCTAACAGCGGCGTTGCCCAATTTTAATACGCTTACCAGTAATGAAAGCCTGCCGGCGGAGATGCGGCACAGGAATGTCGTCAGCGGCGCGTGTGCCCGACTTGCTGAATTCTAGTCTCTGGCTGTCCTGTTCACTGAGAATAAACACGAGCTGGGTGGTGGTTCCTTTGTAAACGAAGCCTCCTGCTTACATAGTGTTATAAAGCGGCTCCATTTCCTGACACGACCTGGCTGTGATGGTGTGGCAGGCACGGCTCCTCCGTCTCGTCGTCTTTTGTTTCCGATCCAGGAAGACTCCTTCACGCCTTACAGTGGGCCATTCGTTAAATCCAATAACCACGGCAGTGAAGGTTAATTCTCAGTTACAAAACATTTAATATTTTAAAAAATTTCTCTCTTAGTTTTAACTTTTAGAATAATTGCAACAACTGAAAGCTGCTTCGTGAGGTGTATTTACTCATTTTACTGTGGATTAGAGGAGTGGAACCAAAGCTGTGAAAAACGTTCAATAAAGTTAAAATCTTCCATCTAACTTCATTCCATTTGGCAGCGTCTAGTGTGTTTGCAAATATTTTCTTATTAAAATGAAGACTGTATTTAGTTAGCATGCCTATTAATCCTTAATTAAAGAGTTCTGCATACGAAAGGCATTCAGTTATTTCTTTAAAGTATATTTTATTCACTGTGTGAGTATCACCTTACTCCACACTTCGGAAGATTTTAGTTTTTCCTCTGGTTTTCTTAGGCGTTTGGAGTCATCCTTCTTGCATTAACCCTTAAGTTAGAATGCTGTCTGGTGTATTAAATTTGGACGTACCAGTCATTTCTCTTAAAAAGTTTGTTTGACATAATCATTGCGATTGGCACTGTGAAGTGCCCCAGGGTGTCTAGATTGTAACAGGTGGTCCTTGACGAATTCCTTCTGTATTGATGAAAGTGACTGCCGGCTTGATGGACTCTGGGCCCTTTATTTAAAAACTAAGATGTGATAGTAGAAAGGAATCACTTGTACGTCCGGTTTCACAACTGCTCTTCGGTCCTCACGAGTTACTTCTCCCTGTGAGCATCTGGTCACGGGCTAATGACAAGGAGCTGTCGCAGTTAACGCTCTAACATCCGTGCAAGACGCACAGCTGCACTTGAAGTTGTTTCAGCGTAAGCGCTGGTGTGATGGGCTTGTTAACGTCCTGCTCTTCAGAGGCAGAAAGAGCGCCTAGCACTCTGTTTTTATTAGGCAGAGAGTTTATGTATCTTTCCTATTAGCTCTGCTTGAAAAAATGGTGTATCTGATTTTTCTTCACTAATATAAT
This sequence comes from Equus asinus, assembly GCF_041296235.1. Taxonomy (NCBI): domain Eukaryota; kingdom Metazoa; phylum Chordata; class Mammalia; order Perissodactyla; family Equidae; genus Equus; species Equus asinus. Next base: position 70,727,689 of record NC_091797.1, read on the forward strand.
GGTATCTTAAAAATATTTTTATAATTCTTTCTAAAATATGTATTTTCTTAATTTTTCCTAGTGGCCGTAATATGGTTAGTTGAATGTGGTTATACTGAAGATAAAATTAATTTTCCATTGGACCCAGTGAGAGGAACTGCTCTCGTGGGTGCTCTTTGGGCGTGCCGCTGGATCAAAGCAGGCTCCTCTGAGTGACGGCCGGGGGAGCAGCGGGCCTGCTTCTGTGCCTTAGGCCTGGCTGGCCATCTACGCTGGCACCTTTAAATACTGAGGAACACAAAACAATCCTCATTAATAAAAACACATCAAAATGCACACCCACAATTATTTTTTTATACGAATGCAGTGGTTGATGTCTTTAATTATACTTAAAAAAATTAATTTATTCTTTCAGCAAAGCCTTCCTAGAGGCCGGCACTGGACTGCGGGCACCTTGAGGAGGTCACCGTCATCCCCACAATCCTGCAGCATGGGGGGGTGCCCTCTCCTCCCTGAGCAGACAGGCTGAGGGAGCAGTGTGCACGTGGTTTGTGTGCAGGCGGTGATAGGGCCATGCTCGAACTCAAACACACTTGACTCCCCGGGGTGGGCTCTGTCCACAAGAGAGAAGGCCAGCACTGGCTTGAGCCATTACGTTAGCAAGATCTCAGATGAGGATGGTTATTAAACGTGTGGCGTTTAGGGTACAGGGATTCAGAGGAGCACAGCTGGGAGCCAGATGTGGACGAAAGCACTCACAGGGAGTGCCTGCATGCTCTCGAATGCACAACAGCAGCCAGAGTCAGAGCGTGTCCACAGTGGCCCGGTCCTAGGCGATGCAGGTAGAGAGGGTCAGTGGGGCGCACTGGGCCGGCGACACACGGAAGCCAGGTTCTGGAGCCACAGGATGGACACTGGTGGGAAGGAGGGCATCACAGGTCAGAGGAAAGAGGCGTCCCTAGAAGGGTGCTGAGAGAAGTTCTCAGGAAATCAAGAGGAGAGGGCACCAGCATGGCTGGGATGGAGGTCCTCGTTCCCAGGAGACATGCGTCAGATTAACAGGCACCACAAATGGGAAGGAGGCGCGATCCTAAAGGTTCCGAGCAGTTAACTTGGAAGTTGCTGAGGGGCCTGGCTCTGCTGGTCTCCATGAATGACGCAGGGATTAGCTGAGCTCCTGGCGTGCTAGGTTAAGGTAGAGCCGTGTAGTTTCAGCAGATGGGCCTTCGTGGATGAAAGTGTGGCGTACACGTGGTAACTGATTTAAAACAACGACTCTCTGCTTTTAAAAAGAGTCATGCAGCACGGTGTGCCTTTTTTCTTTGTGACTTCCTTCCCTCCTTCCTCACGCACATTTCTGGGAGGAGACTAGAATTTCTTAAGCCAAAGGTGGTTTAGCTTTCAACTGTGCAAGGATGCTTGTTAATTTAAAAGAAGAAAAGTTAATGCTGCTTCGCCCTGCTTCTGGGCCTTGGTTGCGGGAAGATTTCTTACACAGGTGCAGCGTGCCTCGGGGTGAAATTGGCATACGTAAGATTTTTTTCTGCATCGGAGAAATAGATTTGTTTAAAGTTTTAAAAAGATATACAGTGCATCTGAGAAATAGCAGTCTGGAATTTGATGATGATCAGTAGAAAGTGTTCATTTAGAACCCACACGGTGCCAAGCAGACATTCCCTCTTCCCTCCGAGAGCAGAGAGTTGTTTTAACAACACGTTTTAATGTCTTAAATTCACTTAATTTAATATGCACACGTCTGTAACTTAGTGCTTGGCCTGTGGGACTTTCCTTCCCAACCTCCCTCTTCCGTGATCTGTAGGGGTTCTTTCTTGATAATGGACTTGTGTTTTAAACTATCTCAAATTTCAGGAGAATTTTGTTAGGAAATGACATTAGCAATTTCTTTCATTGATATCTTGCAAATTAATGTTTTTCTTTATCTTGCAGAAAATGATGTTCATTATTCTTTGTGTACTTATTTTGCTTGTGATCCTTGGAATTATCCTAGCAACAACACTGTCATAGCAGCATAGCCCAGGAGCCATTTGTCCTTGGAGTCAGACCACATCCGCAGCAAATGAGCATCCTCCCATTTCATGAAAGAATCCCAGACATTGTGACACGTGGCACTGAGTGCTGATCTTTTACTAGTGAATTCAAGGAGGAAACACAACAGAATGTATTGTTCAGTGAAAAAACCATAAGCACAATTGGATGTGATGAGTTAACCCAAACATCCTTGGACTCTGAAGAACACACCACAAACATTTAACAATGTGAAGCCCGTTTCAATGGCCTTAAAATAAGGAATTATTGAAAATTTCAATTTTTTTTTATATTTCAGTGTTAAGAATATATGTGAAGTTTAATTAGGAATATTTTATGTTATAAAGCTATTAGATTTCAGATCTAATACTTTCTTCTCTCCCCTTCTCCCTGCTAACATACGCTAATTAAGAGACGTTTTATACAATGTTTAATTCCTGTTTGTTTATTGTTTGCAAAAATAATTTTTATTATCACAGCTGTTTTGTAAGCTATCTATAATTTTAAATGTTTATAAATTGTTTAATATATTAACATCTTAATTTACTCCACTTTTATATATTAAATATTGCCTTTTTAAAAGAAACCGGAAGCTTCATGATATTAGAGCGGTCTTTGCACAGTTGTTTACATAATTTGCCCTTGGCATAGAAAACAGTGGCTGCAAAGCACCCCAAAAAGCCTTTCAAGTGCCTTCTGTTGATATTGATTTATACGGTTTAAATGTGCCTGATTCTTCCAGGAAAATCTCAATTATTGCACTCAGCTCCATTTCTACCTGTTCCATTACCCAAGATAATAAATTAGTTACTGCGTTGTAAAGACAGTGGTCTCTTCTTTGTTCATTAAAATAAGGTTGTGTTTCTCTGTTTACATTAATGAAGTCTGAATTTAAAATGGTGATAAAACCAAGATTTAGTACTTTCTAAACTCAAGGAAATTATTTCTAGACATGAAGTAATTCTTTTAAATTTAAACTGTTGTACAGATCCCTTAAATGTTCTTGTTAAGTACCTACTATTCTGCTGAACTTTAAAAGTTAATTCCCACATTTACAGGAATCTATGATATTTAAACATTTTTATTGCTCATTAATGTTTCTGAGTATAATATATATGCCTTATTTTTAGACTTGTAAAATGTATGAAATCTCACTAGTACACGGACATCTGTGAAGTTAGCAATGAGTTGGAATTTTAAATGACTATGTGAAGGATACGCAAAATATGTTAACTCTTGTTACTTTTGTATGTGATTGTATAAGCATGTGACTGTATTATAACATTGTTCACTTTGAAAACTAATATAGATATGCTTGATTCTGAACAATAAGTGTGACTTGTATTGAACAGTTTAGAGACTGTGTTCCTTATTTAACACAATTATGAATTCTTCCACTCGTTCATAATTTGTACATCTCACTGCTTAGCTTAGATTCAAGTCTGTGTTTATGCATTTATGTACCTGCTGATCATCACTGTGTACTCAGAATTACTATAAGAGTATTCTGGCTCTAACATGGACTTTTAAAAATCTTTCAATAGCCTGTCAGTGGGATATGCTCACTGATCTGTGCCTAAGTTGAAGATATAACTTGTCTTGAAGGATATTTAAATATTTAGAGATCATGCTTGTGTTACTATGACGTTGTCTGTGATGGTGTCCGTGTGGAGGAGCCGTGTGCTGGTGACAGCCAGCTTCGTCTGTCCTGCCTTCTCTTCAGGTGCAGCCTTACTGGTCCTCACCTTCATGACCGTCCTGACTGTATATTTTCAAGTCAGCCTTGCTGGATTTGGAGTCTTAGTGACTTTGTGTTTTTGTAGTTGAAGTTATGGAAATGCTTTTTGATTTGTGTTTAGATATTGAAGTCATTCATCAGATAGCACATTTGTATGTCTGAGCCTCATGTACCTATTTGAAGTCATATTTTTAAAAATATATTTACAGGTTTATTTGTGACTTTTTATCATTTCTTCAAATATTTCATGTTTACATTAAAAAAATTCCCAGAGAACCAAAAAAATTTTACTTTCTGCCTTGTCATTTCTGGAAAGATTTTGGGGGAGATATTTTATTGCATATCCATTAATAAATTGTTCCACTAAGAAAATTACTCTTTACTTGTGGCCATTATTATGTATAATATAGTGTGAGTTAACAATTTTAGGCATTTTTGATAAATTTTTTAATTATTTGTTATTACAAGCTTCTGTGGTTCGTGTCTCAAATGTCAGCAGCGCGTTAAGGAAGCCCCCTGAATTCTTTTTTTTTTAATTATGTGTTCCTTGCCTTTTTTTTTTTTTTTAAAGATTGGCACCTGAGCTCTGTTGCCAATCTTCTCCTCCCCCAGTTCTCCGCAAAGCCCCCATGGATATAGTTGTATATTCTACTTCTGGGTCCTTCTAGTTGTGGCATGTGGGATGTGTCTCAGCATGGCCTGATGAGCAGTGCCATGTCTGCACGCAGGACCCGAATCTGCCAAACCCTGGGCCGCCAAAGCGGAGCTTGTGAACCTAACCACTGGGCCATGGGGTCAGCCCACACCACCTGAATTCTTGCTATTAACAACAAATGCTAAGTCAAGGAGTTGGGGCTGTATCTCAAAGTCACTGGCTTTGAATTCTTGTCAATTTGACAGATTCTCATTAACATTTATTGATGGGGGGGGTCCTTCTCTCCATGTTCTGAATTAATTCTTCTCCATACTTTTCTTAATCCTCTTTCAGAGTTTTTCTTATGAGTGGAATTTCCTTAATCCATAACCCTTACTGAATTCTAACCATGTTAAAAAGTGATGTTCAAGTACCAGAATTTTAATAAAAAGAAAGGAAAATAAGATGGTCCTGGAGAAAATGTTAATGGAGATAGAGTCCCATACATTAGTGGGTTTTTTTTGGAGGAAGATTAGCCCTGAGCTAACTGCTGCCAATCCTCCTCTTTTTGCTGAGGAAGACTGGCCCTGAGCTAACGTCCGTGCCCATCTTCCTCCACTTTATATGTGGGACGCCTGCCATGGCCTGGCTTGCCAAGTGGTGCCATGTCTGCACCCAGGATCTGAACTGGCGAACCCTGGGCTGCTGAAGCAGAACGTGCGCACTTAACCGCTGAGCCACCGGGCCAGCTCCCTACATTAGTTTTAATTCCGTTTCTTCCACAGTGAATTTCCTTTCAAATTGCAATCTTGATACACGCATTCAGTAATTTAGTTCCTTTGTTTATACTTTTTAAAGAAAACAAAGTTGATCACCTAAATGCCTTGTATTGGTTGGAAACCTTGGGAGGTTCCCAGGTGAAACGTGAAACTGGCCCCAGCACCAGAGGGCAGGAGAGACCCTGGAGCGAGGTCGCCCACCCGAGATGGGGAGGTGGCAGGTTTAGCCAGCAAGCGAACTCACAGCCCAGCTTGTCTTGTGCGGCCGGCGACAGGGAGCGCTCCGCCCTGCCCGCCAGAACCTTGAAGTTAGAGGCCTTCACGGGGTCAGTCGCTGCACCGCCCAGATGGTCTCAGCACCACAGCCCTCAGGCGCGTCCCTGAGCACGCCTCCACCGTGGGGCCGTGGGTGGTCAGAGGGTACCTGCCAAGGACCAGGACGGGCTAGGTGAGCAGCCTGATTGCCTGGACCAGCTCAAAGGTCAACCAGAGGTCACGTCCTCTCCATGACCTTCTCCAAATTTTTATTAACTTCAATAAACCTAAACTCACGTCCTTCCACAAATTTAAAAATGGGTTAAGTTGGGGTGGCATTCAAACTAGACAGTCCGCGTGAGAACCAGGGAAGAGTGGCTGGACTCGGGGGAGGCTGGGTGTGGGGCTCCCCTGCTGAGCAGTCAGGGCGAAGAGCCGGGGGTCAGGGTGGGCCCTGGGCAGCCCCGCCGTCCCGCCGCCCGGCCCGCGTGCTCCACTAGTATGAAGGGGCGGGCCACCGGGAGGGCGCCGAGGCCTGTCCCCCTCGGTCACTGTGTCAGTGGACGCGACACAAGGCTTTTCTCTGCCTCTGCGAAGGGGAGCCCCGTGAAGGGCGACCGGAGGGCCGCGCCGCTCCCGGACAGGTGGACGCGGGCCTCCGGGGCGTTCGGGCTCAGTGCTCGCGTTCAGAGTGCGCGCGGAAGGGACGGACGCGGCACAGCACTCACACGCGGCAAAGAGCCTCCGCGCACGTCTGAGGCCAACGTCGCGACCGTCAGGAAGAGCTGGGAGGCGGCACCCTGTGTTATCACAGGGACCAGGAGGACACGGCGGGGGACAGCGCGGCGCGGCCGCTGCTCGGTTGGCTTTCCGACTGTCGCGTGAACAGGACGCTAACTCCCGGACCACGGAGGGGCCCACGCCTCGGCTTCCCGAGTGGGAGAGGCCCGGGAAAGGCGGCGGGGCCGGGAGAGGTCAGGAGGTCAGCCTGCGCCCTGCGCCCTCGGCCCCCTCTGCGGGAAGGGGGTGGGGATGGGCCTCCCGAGAGCCTTCCAGAAGCCCGGGCGGCGCTTGCGGTTGCTTCGCGTCGCTGCGTCCCCCGCCCAGTGCCCCGTGCAGGCTCTCCTGGAGGGCGCGCCACGAGGCGAAGGCCAGCGCGCGGACGAGGTTGCTGCCAGCGTGTCCCTGAGGTCCTCGTGTCCTCAGGGGGGCGGCCCTGCGAGCTGCGTCGTGGAAGGGTGGGCGCGGGAGGAGCCAGAGTGACCGATGCCAGCGTTCTGCAGGCTCGCGACGAGGCAGGCACGGGGCGGCGGCGCAGGTGCCACTCCGCGCGCGGGCGGAGCAGGGAGCGGCCCCAAGAGGGGGGCATGGGCGTGGCGGGGCTTCCGCGAGGGAGGCGGGGCGTGGGCGGGGCTTCCGCGCGGGGAGGCGGGGCGTGGCGGGGCTTCCGCGAGGGAGGCGGGCGTGGGCGTGGCTTCTGCGAGGGAGTCGGGGGGGGGGCGTGGGCGTGGCTTCCACGAGGGGGGCGGGGCGTGGGCGGGGCGTGGGCGGCGGGGGCAGGCTGGGGTCCTCGGAGCCAGGCCGGGAGTGTGCCAAGAGGGGAAACACCTCCGGGGGTCAGAGTGCGGGGGACAGACAGAGCGGGCTCTCGAGACCTCGGGGGACCGTGACAGCCTGCGGCACAAGGACGAGTGGTGAGAGGAGCGTATTGCCTGCATGCCTTTGTCTTTTAAAGTGCTTTTTGAGGATAATTTACTGTGAATTCGTCCATCATAACTGTAATTCCCTGATTTTCAGTAAACTTAGAGACTTGCGTAACCATCACAACCCCCTAGTTTCAGAACATTTCCATCACCCGACAGAGTCCTCCCAAGTCCACCTGCTGCTAATCCCTGCTCCCGCCGCAGCCTAGTGGACACTGATAATGCTTTCTCTTTATGAATTTGTCTTTTCTGGACTTTTCGTACAGTCATGTGTTGCTTACTGACGGGGACATGTTCTGGGAAACGTGTCGTTAGGCGAGTTCGTGGTTGTGCAAACAACCTAGCGTGTGCTTCCACAAACCTAGATGGGATAGCCTCCTGCACACCTAGGCTGTGGGGTACTAATCTTACGGGACCACCGTTGTGTGTGTGGTCTGTCATTGACCAAAATGTGGTTACCTGGCGCTTGACTGCACGTGGAATCATATTATACGTGGTCTACATCTGGCTTCTTTCACCTAGCGTAGTGTTAGTGAGGCCCATCTGTTTTGTAGCGCAAATCAGTAGTTTGTTCCCTTTTTATTGCTCACCAGTTCACAGACATTTGAATGGGTTCCAGTTTTAGGGATTACGAATAAAGCTGCTCTGAGCGTGTGTGTACGTGTGTTTCTGTGGACAGATGTTTCCATTTCTCTTGGGGAGATTCCCAGGAGTAGAATTGCTGGGTCCTATGTAAGTTTATGTTTATCTTTGTAAGAAGCTGGGAAACTGCTTGCCAAATGCCACGCCATTTTACATTCCCCCCAGCAGCCAATGAGGATTCCAGGTTCCCCCGTCCTCGCTCACACTCGGTGTGCCTGTCTCTGTGTGTTACAGCTCTGCTCACGGGGGCGCATCCTGGCTCCCTGTGGATTTAATTTGTGATTCCCTAATGTTGAATGAAGAGGAATATCTTCATGTGCTTATTAGCCGTTCGTATACCTTTTTTAGAAATACATCCACTCAAATCTTTTGCACATTTCAAAATTGGGCTGTCTGCTTATTTTTGAATTGTAAGAGTGCTTTGTATAATCCAGATGAAATTATCGTTTTACACAATCTTCTATCTTTTAAAGATGTTACGAGAAGAAAAGAGAAAGATATATTTACAGGGCCTTTTATGTCAACACATACTTGCCATCTCTGGCGCCCTTCATTGCCTCCTTCAGACTGGCGTGACTGGAGTCATTTTCTTTCCGTTCAAAGCTCTTTCTTTAGTGTTCCTTGTAAGACAGGTCTGTGAGCAGCCCATTCTCTCGGTCTTTATCTGAGAATGCTCAATTTCGCCTTCAGTTTTGAAGGAAAGTTTTGCTGGACGTTGAACTCTTGGTTTATAGTCCTTTCTTTCTTTCAGCCCTCGAATATGCCATTCCGCTGCTTTCTGTCCTCCGTCGTTGCATTGTTTGGCTGTTAATGGTATTGATGCTCCCGGCATGAGATGAGTCATCTTCTCTTGCTGCTTTCAAGATTTTCTCTTTGTCTCTGCAGAGTTTGACTGTGATGTTGAAGCCACGTACCTGAGGGTTACTGTATGTATTCAATAAGAGCATGGTTACCCTTCAGCACTGTTCCCAAGAAAGACAGATGGAAAGAAGTTAATCCACGCATCATTATAAGTTTGTTAATTTGCTGTTTGGTTTAACCGGAGAGGTGGCTCAAGGGTCACAAGGATATATGAGCTTGTTTTGCAGAAGAAAAAAATGCCTTCAAGGAAATGATGATCCCCGGATAACCAGCCCCCAGCTGCCACTGACCACCCAGGAGCCTCGTTGCCCAAGGGCTTATCTGGAGTGAAAGAAACACAGATTTCCCCTTTGTCCAAAACTCCTCCTCCCAAGGCCCTCAGCTCTAGAAAGACCCCCTGCTTTCTTCTTTTGTGAAGGTGGATTTGAGAAAACTTCTCTTCCCACCTTCTCATTTGGCCAATTGGAATAAACCTTTTTCTACCTCCAAGCAGGGTGTCTCAGTGGTCCCCTTACTGTGCATCAGGCACATAATCTGAGATTGGCATCAATGTGTCTAGGTATGGATCTCTGTATATTTTGTTTTTCATCAAATTTGGGAAGTTTTTGGCCATTATTTCTTCAAACATTTTTCTTCTGGCCCTTTCTCTTCTCTCCTTCTGGAACTCTCCTTATACATATGTTGGGGTCCTTGGTGTTGTCCGTGTCTCTGAGGTTCTGTTCATCGTTCTTCAATATTTTTTCTTTCTGTTCTTCGTATTGGATGATTTCTATGGCTCTAACTTCAGGTACACTGATTTTTTCCTGTACCCTCTGGAATCTACTGTGGAACCTTCTAGTAAATTTTTTCCTCTCACTTATCCTACTTTTCAACTCTGGAATTTTCATTTGGATCTTTTTTTTTAAATATAATTTCTGTCTACTTGAGAGTGTGTATTTGTCCATTCGTTATTGTCATACTTTTAGTTCTTTCAGTGTGGTTTCCTTTAGTTCTTTTATCGTATTTATAATAACTGTTTTGAAGTCTGTCTGCTCCCCTGAAAATCTGAGTACACTGAGAGTTTCTCTTGCTGGGTATGCATCCTACTTTAATGTTTCTTTATATATCTCATAATTTTTTGTTTAAAAGTTTTAGGCGACATATTGTCTCTGCATTATCTGTTATCTAACTGTTATGACCATGGTATATAGCCCTGCATCCTGGACCCCCACCCGGCGGTTGTTGCTGCTGTGTTTCTGGCTGTCCTTCTCTATGGATTCTTTGCGTAGTCACTTGTCTGAGCTAAATCTCTGTGGCGTGCGGCTGCTGAAATCCCTGGTCAGTTCCTCTCTTTCCTCTTTTTTTCTTTTTTTTTTGTAAAGATTTTATTTTTTTCCTTTTTCTCCCCAAAGCCCCCTGGTATGTAGTTGTATATTCTTAGTTGTGGGTCCTTCTAGTTGTGGCATGTGGGACGCTCCCTCAGCGTGGTTTGATGAGCAGTGCCATGTCTGCGCCCAGGATTCGAACCAATGAAACACTGGGCCGCCTGCAGCTGAGCGCGCGAACTTAACCACTCGGCCACGGGGCCAGCCCCTTTCCTCTTTGTTTTTATTTTACGCCTACGTGTCTGAGGTCATCCCTTTGTCTGCAGAGGTCACTGGTCAGCCAGCAATTTGACAAGGGTGGTGCTCACCACCTGGACCCAGGAGGGCTTCCGTTCTCTGCCGCTGCGTCTGTATGAGAGGACCAGTGTGCTCAGGTTTAGGGTCTTCTCAAATCACCCTCGGCTTTTACCTTCTTCTGGACCCTCCAGTAGGTACCGGGTGGGGCGGGGTGCCATGTTAGCATGTGCTTGCTGGTCTCTGCCTGTCCCACCCCATCCGTCCTCTGTGCTCCTCCTGCCCCGCATCCCGGAGGCCGACCCTGGGCCACTTCACCTGCTCTTGCTCTCTGATTTCTGACCAGCTGACCGACGGGGAGCACTAACGGGGGAAGTTTGGGGGTTTCCTCCGTGCTCCCACCTCGCCTCACAACCCCCTGTCTCTTAGCAGCTGTCTTAGTCCTTTCCAGCTGTTACAACAAAATACCGCAGACCAGGGGGCTTGAAACAGCAGACGTTTCTTTCTCTTGGTTCAGAGGCCGGAAGCCTGCGATCAGGGCACCGGCGCGGTCGGGTGTGGCAGATTCTCGCTGTGT